>NC_088689.1:16263214-16876428 GCF_028017835.1 Emys orbicularis | reverse complement strand
CATAATAAATATACTAGCCCCATTCAGAGCATGTAAAGGCAATACTGTTGCATCATTCTGAACAGCCCTGCTGTTCCACTTGCCCGTGTAATTAGCACACAATGCAGGCCAGATAGTTTCCTGGTAGAGGCGCTGTGTACTTAGGACGAAATAAAATAGTAACAGTAAATTAAATAAATAAAGGCTGTTTTGACATCTGACCCAAGAAATGGCTGCTTGGCTAAATGGCACTTTCGTAAAGATGTTCCCATTGTTTGTTGATTTATCAAAAAAACATTGCTACTCACTGAAATTTAGATATTTGTATCTGAGAAGAAGGGGGAGGGGGAGTTATTAAGCAAGTCTTTCAGTAAGACACCAGATGATGGATAGTCAAACACAGAGTCTCCTGTAAACACAGAGAGAACCAAAAGGTATGAACTGACTCATAATTGTGTCAACACAGGTTGCAGACCCTTGGTTTATTCCAGCCTTCCTGTTTTTCACAGATTTCTTTTCACACTGCACTTTTTAGACACAGTCTCTTTTCAATACACCTTAGTGGGGTGCAGAAGAATAAAAGTTTTCACACTGAAAGGTAGACATTTTTACACACACACACACACACACACACACACACACACACACAGTGTGACAGGTTTGGTCACAGAGAGCCCCTTGGGACTGTCACCTGACATGCTGGAATTACCTCTGAGCCCGTTTTCCCTGCCAGCTTGGGACTCCAGAACCCTGCCTTGTTGAGCCAGACACGCTTAAAACTCACTTAAAATCACTACCACTATCTCAAAGCAATCAGCTGTGCACAGATCCTGTTCGACTATGCCACTGTGACAGGACCTGTCACAGTGGCCTGTCACATGTAGGGCTGTTTTGTTTTCCCATCTCAAGAGCCTGACCCTGCAACTGATCCTCATGCAATTAGACCCACTAAAGTCAATGAGGTTTTTCATCTGTGGAAAGGTTGCAGGATTGGACCTGTGATTTGGAAATAGGTTGTCATGTGGAATGCTAGATCTTTTCCAAAAATCCATTTTAAAGATCTCACAAAATTGTATAAAACTAAGCAGTTTTAACTGCTCCATCCAATCTTCATCCTCAGTAACTTAAACAGTCATATATTAGGCTTAGGGCCAGACTGTGATATACCAGTACTCATGCTGAATAGTGCCTAAGTGCTTCTGTAGTCTTATTAAAATCAATGTGTAAAGTGCTACTCAACAGGAATAAGGGTGGCAGGATCTGGACTTCTTTTTATTTCCATCTGTACCAAAAATGCATCAATCACTATAATTTTTAATCAACAAATAATCTTTGCAGCAAAGCCACATCTGACCACTTCGCCCCAAGGGAAACTTTCTGCCGGCATTTTTTTTTCTGGTCCATTAATAAAAAGATACAAAGAAAACAAATTTTAGGAGGGAACTGCCACAAATAAATGTCAGAAATGACACCCATATAATATTTCAGAAACAATAAAAGTTGAGACAGATTGAATTTTTTAACGATCTTCCTTGAAGGTTATTGTGTGTTTCTCTGCAGCAGGAAGTCTCATGCTGTACAGTTTTCCCCTTTAGGAGCCAAGGTTAATTGAATAGCAGAGATAATATATTGTCATTTGCACATGGAATTAAGTCCCCCTTGCTCCCAGCAGGTTCCGTACCTTCAGAAATTGTTCCAAGGTTGTCCATGAACTGGAAGAGGGGCTATTTTTTTTTTTATGTCCATTGCCCTTCTTTAGCTCCCTTCAACCACATAGTGAGGGAAGTGAAATTTGCTGGAGGAGACCATGAAAACAGTTTCATAACTTTCCACATATTTTCCCTGCATAAATACTCGGCAAATCTGGAGTGTAAATCATGCTATAGCACATTGGTCAAGTCCCATGAGTGCCACTGAAGTCAGACGAATTATGGTATTTGCTATCTCAGTTGTTACAATTTCTCGCCTTTCGTTTATTCATTGCCAGTGTCTGGATTTACGTCAGAGGGGGAAAATAGGAGTTTCGCTAGCTAAAGTTAACCCCTTATTGCAGGAACAGTAACATCATGTTTTCCAGCAGCAATTTACAAGGATATACCCATTAACATTGCTTCATAATGATGCAGTCAAGAAATTTTCCAGACGTGAGCAGGAGAGATTATACTCTGTGGAAACAGCAACTGGAAACTCCAATGCCAAACCTTTGTTTTATTGATGTGAAACAAATATTTTGATGTGAAACAAATATTGAAGTAATTAAAAAAAAAAGTTTTACAAGACCTACATAAAAGTGCTGTGACATGTATGCTGGATGGCTACTGCTGAGCGAGTCTGCCTGGCTGTACGAAGTGTTTACTATTTGCATATTACCTCCAGAATAAACTAAATTATTAATGTCGAACAACACTGAAAGGCTCTCTGCTTTTACCAAGTCTCCGACTCCCTGATATAAGGCTACTTCTTTCAAGGCAATGTCGGGTGATGCAGAAAAGGATCCATTTCCACTCGGTAGAGCCTGTTATGCACAATGTTGCCCCCCGTATGGACCAACCAAAGCATCTGTTACATGTATCCTGAATTGTCTAATGGAGATACACCTTGTAAACGCAAGTCCCCTTTGGCTGCCAGGGCCTGCACACACAACCAGAGGGGCATGGCCTTTGTCCTCTGCCTTGCAAAGGCACCTGTTGTCATGGTCAGTGCGTCTTATGCCCATAACACCAATGTTAGTTTATAATGCCTCCTTCAGACACAGAAAAACGCATCGTTTGCACAGTGAAGTTACAGGAGCTAAATGGAAGCCACTCAGGTGTGGAGAATATGTACTTTGTTTCTGCAATGTTTCTAAAAGAGAATAGGCCTCTTACCTATTGTTCTTCGGAGATCTTCACACAGGCTAATGTGAGGGAATTTCAAGATTTCCTTCCACTTTTTGCTTTTGCCTTTGCGCTTTCCTCCACCCCCTGCAGAAGAAGGAGAAGAGATGTCAGGATTATAATCTTTTTCAGTGCCACGCCCAATCCACACCTGGGCTGTCCTCTCACTCAGACCTATTAGCACAGTCACAGCCCCCATAAACACCTTTTGAGTATCGCAGCTCTGTAAGAGCGGCAGTCAGAGTCAGTGTTGTGTTAGAAAAAGGCCCATGCTACACTGATATTTGAAAATTGTATTGGCAGAGATAGGTCAAGGAGGCAATGTTTGGATCCAGACCTGGATTACTGAAGCCTAGAGTTCAGTCTGAGCCCCAGACAAGACCAACAAGTTTGAGAGTGCTGAACTGAGCTGTTCTCATGGCATTTCAACCCAGAGTGAATTCATGAAAATCAGACATTCGTCTGAAGTTTCCACCACCTTAGACTTCATCTGAGGCACATCTGAATAACAGGCCCCTTACGGTTTTGAATCTGACCCAAGCCCCATACCTAAGGAAGGCTTGGATCTGGAGGTCAAAATTCAACACCTCCTGTCCCCCACCTCATACAGCCATAATCTCAAAGTGGCATTGCCTTTAGGAGTTACACTCATGGATCACTGCTTACTGCGTAGGGTTAGTATTCATTTTAAAGAAAAAAAAAAAACAAGAAAAAATTCAGTCAATTCACCCAAGTATACAAAGCAGAGATTCTTTTCTTATCTTTTTTGTCTTTCTTTCCTTTGCTCCTCCCCTCACCCCCCTCACCTTTCCTTTGGACCCGATTGTTCTCATTACAAAAAATAAGAGGTAGTTTGGAATTAATCTGAAGCCTGTATTGTTGCTAAATACCATTTTAAAATGTCGACTGCAAGACAATAACAATAAATGTTTTCATCAGAGGGTCTCAAAAGTGAGCGACAACCGTTTATATAGAAAATAATACAATATTTTTTCATACATCACTTCATCACAAAAAAATAGATCCCCACTGAGGATGAAGAGCCAGGACTCTGCGGGCGAGTGTGGGCTGTTTGTGGCACTCCCCACACGGAGCTGCCTGGAGTCTGGAAAGTTCCTAAAGCCCTGAGCCCAATGGGGTACAAGTTGCTCAGAATTCTACCTCTGCAACCCCAGCCGGAGTCAAAGCACCATGGGTCTATGCAGGCTGCTGCCTCTGCTCCCACTGAGACCAGTCTTGGGTGAGTTACTAAAGCCTCCCGAGCACTGCTGCTGAAGCTTCAGGTTGAACGAAATCACCCAAGGTTTCTCTACTCCGGGAGGTGAGACAAATTAAGGAAAGCTGTGACGTTAATCCCCTCCTGTGTGGATGCTCTCATTCAGAAGTAGGGAGACCTTTGTTCACTGAAAGACCACTTTGCTTCTGAATGAGTGCATCCATGCAGGGATTAAATGCGCTATGTGCTTTAACTTCACGGCTTTAGTTAATTCGCCTTAACTTGCCTGACTGTCCCCATGCAGACAAGCCCCAGGGGTGAGCGTGGGCCACTATCTCTCCCACATCCCCACCAGAGACCTGCCCCCCAAATCACCTTTATGGACTCCACTGCTGGCATCCCTGCCTTCTCTGAACAATCTCTCTCGTGAGCATGTTTAACAATGTCACCTCCCACGTCTCTAGTTTCTGTGCTCCCCTCCCCTTTTCATCTCTTTTTCCCCACAGCTCCACCTAATTACATCCTCCTCCTGCCTTCCCTCCACCTCTTGCCTTCCTACATTCCCCGCTCACCTTGCTTTTCAGTTTTGACACAGTAGTAACAATACCTGATCCTCCTGAGCATTCTCTACACTACAGATTCCACCAACAGACCTGCACTGGAATGATGTCTACAATCAGATTATTTTGAATCCAAGATCTGAGGACAAAGAATGCATGGGCTGGGGAAACAGAGTCCTACCAGAATTTAGGGCAAGGCAAAATGGCAATTGTGCCATCTGTCCAGGAATCAATCAGATGAGGTTTTGGACAATCAGTACCCAAATGATTTTAGGTCACATTCTCTCTTAGGTGCTAGAGTCTTCTCTAGAGCATCTTTAGTAGAGCTCAGCTTCTTACTGGGATCTCCAGAGGTTGTAGTACCTATGGGCTCACTCATTTCAGTGCAGGGAAACATAATGAAGCCAAATGCGCTGTAATTATTGTCTTGCAGTGTAATGCTAAATAATTTCTCACATCTAGACTAGCTCAGTCTACTGAGGGTATTTTAATACTGGCTCTCTTTTTC
Organism: Emys orbicularis; assembly: GCF_028017835.1. NCBI lineage: Eukaryota > Metazoa > Chordata > Testudines > Emydidae > Emys > Emys orbicularis. The sequence continues at coordinate 16,871,289 of NC_088689.1, read as the reverse complement.
TTTCTCTGTCCCGGCATTTTTAATTCTAACTTTTCTTTCTCTCTTTTTCACCTTCTTCTTTCCCCATGATTACACCCCACCACAGGAAACAACGGTGTAAAAAAAAAAGAAAAGGTGTAAATAAAAGTTTCCACATCAGCAATAATAAAGGGTAAAGGAATGTGATGAGGAGGGTTTCACTCTCATCACAGTTCCTGCCACGTGTCTATCCCAATTAGACAGGCTGTGCAATCACGGAGAATGAATATTCTTCTAAATCTGAAACCCCAGCTGTTTTTTCTGAGATTTCTCTCAGTGCTGTATTTATTGTGATTCAGTCTCTGCACACAAAATCTGATTCACATAATTCTACTTTAGATGCCATGACACGTCGAGTGACTAATTCAGAGCCAAGTTCATTGTTAGTGAGCTGGGAGAGACTCAATCGTAGATTGAGAGTATGGTGGATACTACATGATTTTGCAGACTAAATAAGGGGTGTTGATTCAACAGGTAACAGAATATTACATGGGAAGCTTGAAAACTTTGGAAGTTTTGCAAAAATCATGGAGTATTTGGGGCACTTCTGATCATGTAAATACAACCTTTCCACAATATGGGATAGAGGGGAGTTCTTTCTGAATCATGACTAACTCACTTCTCTATTCTCTTGCCTCTGTGACTAATGGCTTTGTTGTTTAAGGGCTTGGTACGCCCACATCTTGAATACCGTATGTAGATCTGGTCGCCCCATCTCAAAAAAGATATATTGGAATTGGAAAAGGCACAGAAAAGGGCAACAAAAATTATTAGGGTATAGAACAACTTCCATATGAGGAGAGATTAACAAGACTGTGACTTTTCAACTTGGAAAAGAGACGACTAAGGGGGAATATGATAGAGGTCTATAAAATCATGACTAGAGTGGAGAAAGTATCTAAGGAAGTGTTATTTACTCCTTCTCATAACACAAGAACTAGGGGTCACCAAATGAAATTAATAGGCATCAGGTTTAAAACAAACAAAAGGAAGTATTTCTTCACACAAAGCACAGTCAACCTGTGGAACTCTTTGTCAGAGGATGCTGTGAATGCCAAGACTATAACAGGGTTAAAAAAAAAAAACTTGATAAGTTCATGGAGGATAGGTCCACCAATGGCTATTAGCCAGATGGGCAGGGATGGTGTCCCTAGCTTCTGTTTGCAAGAAGTTGAGAATGGGCGACAGGGGATGGATCACTTGATTATTACCTGTTCTGTTCATTGCCTCTGAAGCACCTGGCATTGACCACTGTTGGAAGACAGAATACTGGGCAAGATGGACCTTTGGTCTGACCCAGTGTGGCCGTTGTTATGTTCTTGCCTTAAATTAGACTTTAAACTCTTTATTGACAGGAATTTAGTTATTGTAATACTCTCCTTTCTACCCTTCCTTCTCAGCTCTTCCCTCTCCAGTCCATCCAAAAGGCTGTTGCTAAAGAAATGTTCATTTTCTATCACTCTAACCATCAGAGCCGTAGCAAAAAAGAACGTGGCCCCCTCCGAACGGTGGCCCCCTCCGAACATATGTCCGGGCGGGGCCCCTTACAATGCAGAAACTAGAATGCGGTATTTATTTTGCCACTTTTAGGGGCCCCCTTCCTTGCGGGGCCCCCTCCAGTCGGAGGGTACGGAGGGCGCTCGCTACGCCTCTGCTAACCATGTCCTCCTAGAGTCACTTCATTTGCTGTCCCTGGTGCTTGCATATCTCCCATTTCCTGCCTGCTAAACGTCTTCTCTCTCTTCCTCTTCAGACCCCATTGTAAAAATCACTTATTCCAGGAATGTTTTCTTCCTTCTAACCACTGATAATTTTGATTTCACTCTCTTCCCTGAACAACTGCCTCATGCCTTGTCTTGTGTTTGTTTGCCTTGTTTACTGTAGATTGTAAACTTTTGAGTGTCCAACTCTATGATGGTATATCTCCATGGGAATTTACTGCACTATATAAATATTTATTAACTAGTTGTGGGGGCAGATCCTTAGGTGGTGTAAACAATGGAGCTATGATAAAATATACCAGATACTCCACTGAGAACAAATGGGCCAAACATTTTAGGATCAATCATTCTTTTTTTAAAGTCATCTTCACAGAAATTCTCAAGATGTGCTTTCAACTGTAGCAGCACAAATCAGTGCAGTACATTATAAAGCAACTCTCCACCTGAAATGTCAGTTTCGATATTGTGTTGGGGGGGAACCTGACCACGATGGGGCAGAAGGACTTTTAAAATGCATTTGATTTAAAATATATATTGCTACAGACAAAATGGATGATGCATTTTTGACATTAATTTGCATCACAATCTGGGAAGGTCTCCTAGGTCCCTAGTTACAACTGTGACTGATGCATGGTATAGCCAGTGAGTTCTTTTCTCTTCTGTGCCCATCCTACAAAAAGCAGCAGCCTCCTCTGATGAATGATTTGCTCTTAGCTAAATGCAACGTGGTGTTACTATTTTGCCTGTGACGTCTTTATGTTAAAGATGCTGATCAACTGCTTTAATCTACCTGACCTTTCGGCTCTCAGCCTCTCTCATGGAGCCAGCAGCACTTGCTGGCTCCAAATGTAATTCTAGGGTGTTTGAAGGACATAATGCATTGAGACAGCTGAGACAGGGTAAATTGTCTGGCAGAGTTAAAAGCTAAAAGGGAAGGTTTCTCTGAATAGTTTGGTAATTGTGCAGGTTGCACAAGTAAAGGCTTTTCACTTGCCTTGATTCCTGTCTTTACGCTGTCTACTCAGGCCAGGACGATCTGCAATCTTCAAGGCAGCTTTTCTTAGCAAAACCTGACAAACCTGCTGTGTTTTATATGCTAGTTTTATCATGAGGGTGTGGGGTGGCTGATTTGAAACCTCAGTTTGATGATGGCAATACAAGGTGAAATGCCAATAACAGTGTGAAATTTCAGTGCTGTTACTGGGCATTCACGTAATGACCGGCATACTGAGGAGTGAAGCTAATTTTTCATTATGCCATCCAGTCCTACAGGCAAAAGTATTTTCTCTCTGCAAAAGTTACTAAAAAAATACATGGCCTTTTTAGTGTCAGATATTCAGATCCCTTATGGCAAATCTACCTCTTTTCTCTGTATGTATGTTAAATAAAAACATGCATACAAAACATTTAGGACTAGGAACTGCCCTTAATCCAACCTGGCTAATTATATGGTCCCCATCACTGTAGTACATGGACGTTTACCATCACAGCCCCCAGAAGATATATCTAGTGCAGCAGAGGGGGTATTATCTCCATGCCCATTTAATCATTGGCCTTTCTTCTGTCACTGCCAATTGGGGTACTACGAGTGATGTAGACACCTTTCAACTTGGCAACAGACTGGACTGATGCAACCAACTTGTTTCACATGAGCTGCTGAACAGCCACTACATAGCAACGATTTCTTGTTGTGACAGAGATGGGTTGGTTTGAACCAGCGGCCTAGCAGATTTTATCTATTTTGAGGTAATGAATAAATAGACCAAAAAAACAAAAAAGACTGAATTTTGGGTGGTATTGTGGTCTGATTTGTTAAGACCTGGTGATTTATTCCATCAGGGTGTAAATATTTACTTAGTACACTTTATATATACTCATTTGTATTTCATAGAATCACAGAAGATTAGGGTTGGAAGAGTCCTCAGGAGGTCATCTAGCCCAACCCCCTCCTCAAAGCAGGACCAACACCAACTATAGCATCCCAGCCAGAGCTTTGTCAAGCCAGGCCTTAAAAACCTGTAAGGAAGGAGATACCACCACCTCCCTAGGTAACCCATTCCAGTGCTTCACCACCCTCCTAGTGAAATAGTTTTTCCTAATATCCAACCTAGACCTCCCCCACTGCAACTTGAGATCATTGCTCCTTGTTTGGTTTGACCTCTCCAGTGTACTCTCATACTGGAGGGGGGTAGGGTGGGGTTCAGGAACAACTCTGGGCCTGGGAGGCCCCAGCCTGGCAGGCCTATGGGCATGCTGCAGTGGGAGGAGGACTTAAAAAGGAGGTGCTGCAGCCCAGCAGGGGGGCAGGTGGAGAGAGACAGACTGGCGCTCGCTGCTGCGGAAGGACTATGCTAGGAGGGTATCCCCAGGAGGAGGGCTGCTCCATGAAGCCAGGAGTCTCTAGCCTCCAGAGGCCCATAGGCTGGGTTGCAAGAACCACAAGCCACAACATACCCGAAGCAGGGACAGAGCGGTAGGAAGAGACCCAGGGAGAGTTAGCTGGACTGCAGGCAGAGGTGCTGGAACTAGGGGTGCTGCCGCACTCCCCGGCTTGAAGTGGTTTCCATCATATACAGGGTTTACCGTTTGATTCAATGGCTCTCAGCACCCCCACTATACAAGTTGTTCCAGCACCCCTGACTGCAGGTAGTGGGCGCCTTCATTACGGTGCCCAAGGGAGCCCTGGGTTGGAACCCAGTGGAGTGGGAGGGCCTAGGTTTCCCCACCACTAGGTGGGGCTGCCGCCACAGACTCTAACCACTAGGCAGGGGCTCACCCATTCACAGCACCATATAAGAATCTCTCTGAAGAGCTGAATATGGTGCCTACTCAGCTGCAATTAAGCAACACACATTTAAAATACAAAACATTAAAGAACAACCTGCCCAAGTAGACACCAACTGAAACCCTCAAAGGCTCTGGCAAACCTGCCCTCAGGCAAACCACACACTCCAGTTAACACACTCTACAGGGGAAAAAAATTTATTCAAAACAACTTAATGGCCCCAAAAGTGGCGAAAGAAAAATTGGCTGCAATGAATGGACCTCAAATATGGATTAAAAGCAGCCAATGAGGGATTAAGACAGACTTCATGTGGCAGAGAGTTCCACAGCTCAGGTCCCCCCACAAAGCAAGCTCTGCTGCTGAGCTGATCATGACCAACACTAAAAATTCAGGACCTGTGAGGAAGCAGAGAAACTGCTGTCTGGCGTAGCAGGGATTAAAGAAACCTTTGGGTTTAGCTAGCCCGGCCCCACTATACCTGCAGCCAATGCCAGGCCTGGAGTGGGGAGAAAAGAAGGGAGCTTGGCTCAGTTTGGGGCTCACTGGTGAGGAGGCCCAAAGGGACAGATCAGCAACCGGCTAGCCAGCACAGCCACTTGAGGCAAGTAAGGGCTCCCCTGCCAAGAGGAACCTGCAAATAAGCCTCAGGTGCGGGGCAACTGGACTACTGGTGCCATGCCCCAAACTAAAGAGACTTGAAGGAAATAGCCCAAGGAAGAGGGTCTCAACAACCCCCACCACCACCACCAGGAGGGAGACCCGTTGCCCCTATTTAGGGGTTGACCTACACAGGGCCCTGGGCTGAGACCCAGTGGAGAGGGAGGGTCTGGGTCTCCCTACCACCCCTCGTGGCCTTACAGAGTGAAAAACTAGCCACTAGGCTGCAAGGCCACAAAAGACCCTATCACAGGACCTGATTCTCATTTATACTTGGGTTCCTTGACTCTGGGAAGGAAAAGCGGCCTTAAAGTGGGAGTAAATGTAGGTTACATTATGGCCACTTTTGGTGCTGGAGTGGTGTCAAGGGCCTTTAGTGTAAACGAGAATCAAGCCCCAGGAGTCAATCTGCTATGGCTGATCAGACTTGTGGGCAAGAGAAATAGTTGAGTGGCAGTCACTCAAGTAAAGTGGTTGCTATTAAAGAGTCATCTTTTACCCAGAGTTTCCATGCTGTAGTATCTAAGACATCAGTTATTTCTTTTCTAGATACAAGGAATTTTTTCTGTGGATAAATGTTTAGTTTTTAACAGTGACTACTGTGGGCCAGAATTATGAAGGGTTTTAAATAACAGTAGTAAGATTGTGATGTGTCTTTTGGTCCTCTAACAGCCAGTGTAGATGATGGAGAGCCACCGTAAAACAACTGTAAGCGCCTAGACTCCAATTAGGATGTTATTCATGAAATTCACACCTCTCTGGGTCTGGAGGACTGAACGTGAATTGCATCTGCCATTAATTCTCAAATAAACAGTGATGGGATGCTTTCCAAACTGAAGCTGTCAAGCATGTATATCTATAGCAACATGCAGATGGATTTGTGTGCAAATGTGCCGTGATATTCACAAACACATTAACAAAATCTTGGACTAGTCTGAGAGCCATGCTCAGCAAAAAGCGATCTGCAGAAGCCCCTGACCGATCATGGCTCCGGCTTTTGCATTTTGATATATGATGGTAACTACAGAATTTGATTCTCTTTGGAGAGCGTATTTTCGGCTTTTGATGGTATTTCATATGTCACGGACACTAACTTTCTTCGTTGTATTGGGAGTAGTAAATTAGGGGATTCTTTTGGAGATTCCCAATGATTCTATAAGGTTTTCCAAAAACAGATTAGCTTTGGGGATCCCCTAATATGTTGTATGGCTAAAATAAGCTTCCTATTTTCTTTTCCCCAGGGTGAAGGGATGGGATTTGTGGGGGAGGAAATTCCTTTCATGTTTGTAATAGGAACCATTTTTATTTTTTATAATACATTTCTATTGGAGAATAGGCAAGGTCGATGGGCAACAAGAATGATTAGAGGCATGGACAAACCTCTGTATGAAAAGGATCTAAAATACTGGGATTATTTACTTTAGAGAGGAGATAAATAGGGGAGTGGACATGTAAAAGATGCACAAAATAATGAATGAGATAAAAAAGGTGGCTTGGCAACTTCTCTCACCATCTCTTATACTACAAGCAAAAGGGGATGTTCAGTGTAATGAAAGGTAGCTCATTGGAAATGGATAAAAAAAAAAACCATTCCTTTTTAACAAAATGTGCAGTTAGCTTGTGGAACTCCTTGACACAAGATATTATTAAGGCCAAAAAGTTAGTGGGATTAAAGAAAGGACTGAATGTTTATATGGATAACGACAGCATCCAGAATTACAATTGAATGGATTTACAAATTTTTTTTTAAAAGAGTGCTTTGGAAGATATATAAACCCTCATGCCTCTGGGAATAAACCACACATAATTAATGAGGTTGAGAGGAAACTTTCCCTGAAACAGTAGCTGCTTATTGCAGGGTTACTTACACTTTCCTCTGATGCCCCTGGTACTGACCACTCTCAGATACAGGATACTGGACTGGATTGGGAATTCTACTGTTCCTATGGCAATGGAAACATCTAGGGTGGTACTCATCAGACCCCAGTTTCAATGGGACCACTCATAATGCCTGGGCTTTGCATCAGATGTCATTTTACATCTCCAGAGTAGCATAAAGCAGCAATGGTGTCTGATGAAAAATGCACTGAACTCAACAGGGGCCTTTCTGTTGATTCCAGTGGGCTTCGGATCAGGCCCTTATTGAGAGACAGGATCTGCCTCGAAGCCTCAACAATTTTTCTACCCCTACAGGTGGCCTCACCAGTTCAGAGGTTGATTAAAGCTGGCTGGAAACCAGAAATTCTATTGCATGGGAAATACTGGCATTTCCAAACTTGTTTCCATTCGGAATCACAACAAAAAGTTGACATTTCATTTTTTTGTGGAACAGAAATGTCACAAAATTTAGATTTGGGAATAATGAAATATTTTCTTTTGATAATGTAAAATCATTTCATTTCAAGAAGGTGAAATGTCCCATTTCTCTACTGTTGAAACATACAATATAGAATATTAAATATTAAAATTATTGTAATATAATTCAATAGCAAAAACAACACGAGAAAGAATTATTTGTTTTCAGCAGTTTTCCCTCAAAATATCATCAAAATCAACATGTTCCAGCAAAATGTTTTGATTTCAATGAACCTGTGTTTTCTGACAGAAAACTGTTCCGTTTAAAATGTTCTGACTAGTTCTAGTTTTGATACATTTGCTGGGCAGCATAGTGGAAGCCTTAGCTGTGCCTGTTTTGAGTGTGTGGGGAGGAGAAACTGGTCTCAGTTCTTCAGGGCTGGCAACTTTCTCCAGCATTAAAATCATCTGAAAAGTAAAGGACTCAAAGAATGTTCTCCCTGAACCTACACCCAATTTCCTACTTTCACCACCACTTCCTTTAACCTAAATGACTTGCACAACTGGAATATATATTGAACATACAGGGCCAGCTTCCTCTTCCTAACAGTTCTCCAAAGAGTGAGCACAACCTTGGTTTCCACACAGCTTGCTTGTAAAGGGCTTGATAACATCTCTTCAGGAAGGAACCATTTTTTACAACAGCTTTTTCAATTTACGACCTGCCTTATAAATGTATTACCCTGTTTTAGTAATGCATCCAAAGCTGCTGGCTACAATTTAAGAACTCGATCCTGAAAATATTTCAGCAGGTGAGTGACTTCACTCAGGTATGCACGGAACTGTTATGACACAACTCACATGAATAAAGGCACTCACGTGCTTAAGTGTTTGCAGGGCTAGCCTTGAAATCCAGAATTTCCAGGAGAGCTCTGGTCCCATTTAGACATCAAAAAGAAGTGGCTAGATTTTTGAATGTGCTCAGCACATTGGGTGCAAAACGCTCTTGGAAATCTGGCTTTTCAGGTCACAATGGGAGCTGTGGGGGACAGAGCGCTTGTGAAAATCTGGCCCTTGTGCAGATACCCAAATAGGAGTTCAGCTCTCTTGAAAAACTGGGCCCCACTGGTAGATGCTGAGCTCTTGAAAATTTGGCCCTGAACTCTAGAAACTCTGGGCTCCCATGTGCATGTCAGAAAGAGCTGTGTGGGCTTTTTCTCCTGCAGAAATCTGTCGTGCATGGTCTCCAAAAAGAACGTAGGTTCCCATTTTGTCCTCGTCCATGTGATATTTGTTTTTTACTGCGGGTATTTCTGAGCCATGGAGATCAGACCCAAATCCAAAATTTCCCACAGTGTGGGAGGAGGTTCCATTTAGGAACAATCCCGCCTTTAACCAATTGCTTCAAAATTAATTTCCTATCAACTTGATTATGGGGTGGGGAGGTCTGAGGGGAGAGAAAAAGCCTTTTAATAAATGTGATGAAAAGTTAATGATCTGGGACAGAAAATATCCTGCCTAATCTGACTGATTATTAGTTCCAGCTAATTGCTGGGAGCCTGCAGATATTCTGATAAGTACCCCAGAAATCCAGCTGTTATTTGTTCATAAACAAACAACAACATGTGCATTACTTATTTCAGAGTCAGGAAAACAACAACAAGAAAGAACCAATGTAAAGTCTCCATGAAGGTGGCATCAGAGTGAATCTCTCAAGTTGCAAGTTCCTCCATCTTGAATCCCCTCATAGCCCTGCTTCTTAGCACACAGAGAGGCAGACTCTATACATTTAAAGAAGCAGGACACCCAATCATAACTATACAGAGCCTGATTCCTGGTTATCTTACAGCCCTTTTTTCACCATCTCTGGCAGCACAAAGATGGTGTAAAGTAACTTCCCAGGGCCCGCAGGGAATATCCTTGCCATAGCATCCCCCATCTCCTGCAACAGGCCTCAGCATATGCGATGCTCCAGCATGGGATAGGCATGTATGAGAAAGTGGGTGTTGTGGGAGTGAGACAGAGTGGCTGGTGCATTCTTATGCTGTGGTGTGTCTGCACCACTGCAGTGGTCCACAGGAGCCATTGTATCCGTTGCATAGTGCCAGGCCTAGAATTGTCCCTGCTCTGGTGCTGGGATAAATCCCACTGATACTCCACAGAAGGCTTATGCAAACTATGTGAGCCTCTTGGGGCTGCAAACTTGGGCTGAGAGTCTTATGAGAATGAGTTAACTTGCAGAATGTCCTGTACTTCCCGCTCAGAGTAGCTTCCAGAACATTCTCTTTTCAGGCCGTTCAGCACTTCTAGAGCCAACCAGAAATACAAATAACCCACCATTCTAGTATCAGTAGTTTCTATTTGAGTTCAGGGCCTACCAAGCTTAGGGGTTGGGGGTAGTGTCTTATTGTTCAAAATCCCCTGCCCATTGCTAATCACTGATCTCTGATACACATTTGTGTTATCTGGGGAGCAGGCTAAGAGGTGGCTGGTAGAGAACAACACAGCGTTCAGCACCAGAGCTGTGGATCCCAGCTTGTTAGCCCTGTGACGACTGAAGGCTACCCATCCCTGAACTTAAAGGCGCCTTGTCAGGACACAGAAGCAGCGTGAATTGAAGAACTGGCTCCCCCTCTCTTCACATCAAAAATAGATAATTTCATTGTACATGTGTGCTGCAGAACTCTCCTGCAGAACTCCAAGTCCTTAGCCAGATTCTCACAGTAAACACTTGACAGCACTGCTGCACCCACACAGCACCCTGGCAGGGAACATTCCCATGCACAGGTCCATTTGTTCAAAGTAGGTTTCCCCCCGCCCCCAGATATGTAACTTAATTCCAAAGCCACAGGAAGAATTCACATGCAATATGCAAAGATACGAAGGGGGGTGTCTCCATGAAAATCAGTTTGAAATGCCAGTTAAGATCAAGCATATGGAAGCTGCAGTTAATTGGCTGGCCCAGACACGCCACATGCCATGCACAGTGGATTAAAGATAGGCTGGCTGGCTAGCTAGCTGGGCAAGGATGGAGTAGCTGCTGATCCGGATGGGGAGAGCCATCTTTGTAAACAGAAAGGGTTGCAGCATTCTGAGAACACTGCAACCCTTTGATCTCAAGTGGCACCTTGATACTAAAGGGTTAATAACACAGGCAGCAAAAACAATGTATGGGCACTCACTGGGTTGACTGGGCATTGCCCATGAGTGCCATCTCTTAATGTATTATGCAGCCTGACTTCCTTTACTACCCTCTTCTGCCTGGCAACAAGGTACCCAATAGCTCCTTTTACTGGATCGCTGCAATACACCATGCTAAATCAGAAATACTACAGCATCGGAAACGCTGCCCTTAAAAACAATGAAGAAACTGCCCAAAAGACTACAGTAACACGATTTTATGCTGCAGAATTTAGGTTCGTTATTGACAAAGGTTGGAGAAAAGATTCTGAGGTAATTTGCAAAAGCTAAGTGATTATCTATTGTAACAGATTGCAGTGCCCGTGGTTCACTTAATTCTGTCACAGCATTCTGCAGGTTGCAATTGCAAATAACGAGCAGAACGTATCCAGTTCTCTAGGATCTCGGAGTACCCCAGGCTGTATGAAAAGATCAGGCAGAGCTTTGGTAAGCGAAGTTAGTAGTAGCAATGTACTATTTTCACTCATTCATGAGTGTTTCCATAGTTACCAGTGCAGAAGGGCTCAACAAGAAAGGCTGAAAAGAAAAGAGAAAATTAGGAGGGACGGGGAAATAAGTAAGAGGAGCCTTATTACAGATCAAGCTGGTCAGAGGGTTTAGCTGCTTCGTTAATGGAGTGCCAGAAAGCAGTGAATAAAAAAAGATGGGGATTTAATACTGTGTTGGTTATGCTTTAATTTCAGATGACGCTGGCAAGTGCTGTCTGCTCAGCCTCCCTCTCGCAAAAACCCACCTGAAAAATTCGCTGCAACTAGCACCATTTTAATGAACTGAACATATAAGCCTCGTGCCAGTGATGGATTAACCCTTTTCCTATTGCTATATGGAATCATAGAAAGGTAGGGCTGGGAAGGGACCTCGATAAAGTATTGCCTTCCACCCTGGACTCGCTGCACCCAAAAGGGATTTACAAACTGGGTACTGATTCCAAACTGAGCAAAACTGGCAACGCTTCATTTATACACACAAATGCATGGGACCCAGCACCAAGTTGCCAGAGACCCAGCCAATGGGAAAAACACAATGGAAACAGGAACAATTACTGAAAAATAAGAGGGCCAGGGCATCCTCCACAAGAGGGCCCCCATGTTGGAATAGATCCCCTCCATGGTCACAAATAGCCCATCCTTCAGGGCCCAGTTTGTTACCCAGGTGTTGGGGATGGGATGGGCACAGTTGTCCCAGGCTGGTATTTATGGGGATGAAGAGACAGTGTGGCCTAGTGGATAGGACAATGGCCTAGGAGCCAGGAGACCTGGCTTCTAGTACCAGCTCTGTCACCCAGGTTCAGACATTTGGTGCATATAATTTGGCTAAGGAACCAGTGAGGCAAGGCTACCATTATGACTGGACGCCCCTAAGACTGAATTCCCCCTAAATATATTTAAGAGGGGGTAGTGTTTACCTTTTGATTTTATTTCCAGTTGGTTATTTTCTGATTTCAGAGGGAGTGGATGCTGCTAGGTTATTTTTATGGGCTAAATCATGGCTTCGAAGACTACATGCCCAAGCACGTGAATAAACAGGAGTTACACCCTTGCACAAGCTACCCAGACCTTGTGTCCCGGTGCAGAGAGGCAAGCCCCTGCTGCCTCCCCAACTCCAGAGTAGGTGTGCAGGGAATGGGTGGCAAATGAGTGGTGCCTTTGTGCCATCCCCATGCTCCCTGGCCTGCACAAGGGGTATCATTGTTTACTGCCAGAAGAGGCTAAAAGCTACTTACTACCCCATCCCAGAGCAAGGAGGCAGCAGGGAAGGAACTGGGACTCAGAGGGGCGTCTGTGTCACAATATGTCCTGGAGCTACTCCTGAGGGAAGGCAGTTCACTCATTGCTGCTTGCTCAGGGCTGGCCTAAAGTGACAATCCGGGCCAACGTGAGTGTATTTATAAGAGCGTCAAAAGCACCTAGAACCAAGGATAGGCACTTCTGAGACATATTATAAATCTAAATAAATAATCCATGTACACCGTCTCTCTCTTTTGCCAGCTGGAGGTTGCTCCTCATTTGCTGTTATCCTTGGCCCTAGCTTGATGATTACCTGTTCTATTAATTTCCTCTGAAGCACCTGGCATTGGCCACTGTTGGAAGACAGGATACTGGGCTAGATGGACCATTGGTCTGACCCAGTATAGCCATTCTTACAGGTCACTGTGTCATGATCTGGGACAGCCTGTTACCAACTTTCATTACAAAGCATATGTCTCACCCTGGTGATGGGTAAAGGCTAAGGCTCTGAGTAAAGAAAACTCTAGGACAGCTTGTGGGGAATGTCAGTGAGCAGATATTCACAGGAATCTGTCCCCTCTACCCAAAAATCAGTGACATGATGTCAGAGGCCACCAGCTTAATTGACCAATGAGTTACTGTTGATGAATGTCTGTTTCCTCTCTTGTAATCTTGTTCACATAAGTAGTGGTGCATTTGTCAACATTAGATTTTTTTCACAGATGAAAACAAAATTATTTGAGGAGGATCTTAGATTGCTGACATCACCAATATAGGCCAAATCCTGCTCCCACTGAAGTTAGCTGAAGGGAGCTTTCTCATTGACTTCAGTGGAAGCAAGATCAAGTCCTGTGGGCCTGATCCAGCACTCATTAAAGTATCCTTTTAAAAAAAATTACAAAGCAAAACATAGTCCTTAAATACATTAGAAAATAAATAAATAAATTCAGGGGGTGGGACTTGTACTCCTATAATCTGGCGCGGTTGGTTTCATCTTGTTTTGAAAAGAAAATACAGAGACTGACAAAAAACAGAAATAAATTTGTCTGTGGAAATGCTTTAAAAAAATGTAATTTAGAAAGTAAAAGCTTTCCTTTGGGATTTCCTTCCTCCAGAAAATGCTTCTCTTTCATTGTCCCATGTAAGCCTAGTTTTTCGACGTTGCATTTTTGAGAAGCAAATGTCATCGTGAGAGAAATAACAAAAATGGGAAATACCAGGAGCACATTTTTATCCTGTTAATGACATTTTGTGAACTCTGTTAACAATTTACCATTGTAATGACCTTTCATGGCAAGAATGAGGCCTACTCACTTTGTTTTCAGGTTTTTTAATCTCATTTCAATTCAGATTTTAATGTGGAAAACGGAGCTATAAAAATAATGTGAAAGCTTCTCTTTGTTTTAAGGTTCTAATTTAAAGTTGGTCATGTTAGTTCTGAGCTATGTTGTGTAATAAGTTGAAGGGCACATCTTTTCTTTGCATCTGAAAGCATGTGAACCCGTCTAGCTCTTAATTTAAACCACAAATGCAAAGAAGGAGGTTTTTCTGGGTTATAAAAGACACAGTATCAATGTATCTGATCATTTCCAGTACCTTTAAAATAACTCCTTGCACCATAAATCATTCCTCTTAACATGGGACATGTTGAGGTCTTCAATTAATAATTGAAATATAAAAATATATTAATAATTGAAATATAATTGAAATATATAAAATATAAAACAAGGATACGCAACACTGAATTAGGTAACTAAACACTATACGCACGCGCACACACAGTTTTAACAGTGTATTTCTGAAGCGATTATGTCAACCAGGGAACAGATACATTCATTTTTTAAAGTAAATCTGTGTAGTCTCTAACTGAGCTAATTATAATGGCAACTTTTACACTGTAGTATTTAAGAGTCATGCCAGTACGTCCATGACAAACCATTATGTTCATGTGCTTCTAACTCAGATATAAAAGTTTGCTTTATAGGGTCATATTCAATCCTAACTCCAACAAAAGAGAAGTTAGTAGTAGGTGGAGTTTACTATTTCTTTGGGTTTTTTGGTCTCAATATACTTTAAAAAAAAGACTTGTTTTATCACACATTTTTCCAGAATTGGTGAATTAATCATTTTTGCCATTTAAACAAATAAAATCTGGAAATAACTGAGAATTGGCATTAGCGTACAACTGTATACGTGCTAGTGCTCATGCAGCACCTTTGTCACTCATCAGTATACAGTTTCATCTCTGAAGGAAGCCCAGTACATTTGCAGACTAAACAATCTCCACTAAGCCTTGACGTATTCCTTTGCAGGGAGGGGAGGTGGGTCAGGGTCATAAATTAAACATTTGCCCAATTCATTCCACATTGCACAGTTTAAAAACTGACTTGATAGCTTGCTGCCATGAACTGAATAGTAAGTATGTGTATCACTGCCCTCTGCTGATGGAATCAGAAATGTTTCACTGTGTGTCATAGTTCCTATGCTGCTATCAGTGAAACTAAATGGAAGATATTTTCAGAGTAGGAGGATGTCTGATTTCGCCTCTGCACTGTTGTAAAGTTGACAAATGGGTAAGATGGAGCATAGTGACAAATATGAAGACCTAGGTGGCCACAAGTTACATTACATGATCCATTATGCCCCTATGTAACAATGTAATGCCATTCATTTAAATCGTATTCATTAAAAAATCATTCATTGTAAATGGTTTTAATTCTCCGATTTTTACACTCACAAGAGCCAAGAAATTCAGAGTTTACATGGAAAATCCAAGCTGTCTTATCTGTCTAACTCAGCCTGCGCAGCAGCACACAGCATGTAACATAACAGAACTGACCTAAGACTCCTGCGGTATCTAGACACAGCTCTACAAGGCATGAATGGCACATCAGTCTGAACTCCGGATCTCCTTGGATTTGTTAGCTCAGTTTCTTAAGGGCACTTAGATTAACTTTTATTTATTTATTTTGTGCAGTTGATATTTAGCCTGCCCTACCGGGAAACAACAGACTATTCCCACTCATGGACATTAAACTCTATTAAATCTCACTTCCTGCCAGCTTCAGGTGTCTTCCAGTTTAAGGCTATGTTTACAGATAAAACAGGGCAGTTGCTCTTCCCGGCCAGCCAAATAGCATCCTAATCACTTGTGTTTAATAGGAAACAAATGACTGAGCACTGATAAAGTTGACCATTATGCTTTTGAGGAAAAGAAAAATGACCACAGAACAATCTGATAACAAGGGAATTTGCTTCCTGTGTAACATGATATTTATAACCTCCTGAATAAGAACATAAAAAGGGCGGGGGGAATAATTTCAGTTGGCTGGCATTAACATTTTAAACTTTAAAAACAACGTTTGAGGGCGAGATACACAAAAACAACAAAAAGACAGGAAACGCAAAGTTCAGGCTGCCCTTTGCTCCTTAGACTGTAAACTCTTAAGTGCAAGGATTGTCTCTCACATGTGCATGTACATGCCTAGCATAATGGGGCCATGATCAAAACAGGGGCCTCCAGGTGTTACTGTAATACACCTAAATACTAAGGGACACATTCTATCAGCACATTTACTGCAAATCTGAACATTTCTTGCTATCTTCAAATGAAGAGACAGCCCAGACCTTGATTTTCAATTACTTTCTTGACTTTTATGTATTTACCTCTTTCCTGAAATTTTAGAAATCAGGCAATGGTTGCCCAAGTCCCTAGGAACTCTCGCACATGCAGCAATATTTATGAGCCATAATGACCCAAAGCCCTGTTGTGCTGATCACCTACAACTCCACTTGATGTAAATTGGAACTGTGGGTGCCCAGCATCTCTGAAAACCAGGCCCTAAGAGAACAACAACAAAGAACAAAACAAACAGAGAGCGAGAGAGAGAGTGCGAGCATACAAACCCCAGTCTAAATATCCACCACCCGGATACTACAAAAAATTTTTTTCTTCAGGAATAAGCCTTTGGCTGTCAGATTTCACTGTGGGGAAACTTTCTATGGGTGAGTGATAATCCCCTGAAAATTAAGACGTAGAAGAGCATCTATACGGATAGAAAAAAACAAAATGATGTTATGAGCATTTTATGCATGAGAAAGGCAAAGGTTTCCATTCAAAAATATCAATGAAATGTGTTTATCGGTTCAATATATTCAAAAGTAGAAAGGAACAAAAAGCCTATATTATATATATATATATATATGGCAGATCTTGCTTCATTTCACATTCTTCATAACAACAGGTGACAAAGCAGCTTGCACTTAGCTGTCTTGACTTCACATTCCAAATGAAAAATGTTTCTGAATCTGTTTTTAAAGTGCATTAATAAAAAGAATAAAATCAACATTATACTTGGCATTTCTATAGTGCCTTCCAGCTAGACCTCAAAGTGCTTTACAGACAAAAGAGACTAGGCAATTATTTACCAGATTCAAGATGAGCTCTGTCCTCAGATGTGTTAGCATGATTTTAACTGATCTATAGAGTTGTTCCACATGCACATCTGGGATGAGAAATTGGCACAACATATTTAAATAGACACCACCAACTTTAACAACCAAAAACCGCTTCTGTCTGACTTGTTTTTAGATAACACTGTTACAAGCTCCAAGATTACCAGAACTGAAGGAGATTAGAGGGAAAAATATGTTTGCCTATTTGATTTATTTTCTTTATTATTATTAACATTTGTATTGTAGTAATTTCTGGAGGCCAACCAAACTGGGGCACCATTGTGCTAGGACTGTATATACAAGGCCTGCCCCAATGAGCTTGCAACCTGAACGCACTGCACCTGGAAGCACTCTGCACGAAATCTTGGCTCCACTGAAGTCATTGGGAGTTTTACCATTTATTTCAATGGGGCCCACGATTTCATCCGCTGTAACTGTTTCCTTTCTGTAATCAGTCAGTTCCTCTTTTTTGTGTGAGCATTTCACACAATGAACGGGGAGAGAGAAAAAAAACACACTGTTAAAAACGGGTAAGCATTATTGGGAAAGAATGTGAAATTGGCAAGGGAAATTTCAAATTGATGGTGTGACGTTGCACTCCATATGTTTTATGGAAATATGCTAATGAGTGTGAATATAATGCAACTGGAATATGCTTCATGCAAAAGGTCTCTTGTAAGGTATCATTACAAAACTTATAATCTACTGAGCGTGTTCATCCTATTTGTATGTATGTATCATTCTTTTATCTAAAACTAGAAATATGAAGTATAACTCTGAAGTCCTATTGTAATTATGCAAAGTGTGGGCCATTAATGGTGGCTTGGAATCTTGATGGCTCCCATTAAGTAGGATAATTGGTTGTAAATGGCTCTGTTTACTTGTAAGCCTTCCTGTATACGTGTGTGCCAGCCAGTGAGTAATGAAGTCTCACAGGACATGTGAACATGTCACATGATACTGGAATCCATCTTAAACCTGATACTTTTCCATTTAGAAGGAGGGGTGGGGACCCAGAGAGACAAAAGATTCCTGCCTTGGGCCAAAGCTATAAAAGGGGGTGGAACAGAACAAAGGGGGCTGCCAGTCATGAGAAATCCCCTAGTTACCACCTGAGCTGGAACTAACAAGAACTGTACCAGGGAAAGGATTGGGCCCAGACTAGGAAGGAATCTAGTCTGTGAAAGAAGCTCATTGGAACATCTTTGAGGGTGAGATTTACCTGTATTCGGTTTCTTAAATGTATTCGGCTTAGACTTGCATGTTTTGTTTTATTTTGCTTGGTAACTTACTTTGTTCGGTCTGTTATTAATTGAAACCACTTAAATCCTACTTTTTATACTTAATAAAATCACTTTTGTTTATTAACAAACCCAGAGTAAGTGATTAATACCTGGGGGAGCAAACAGCTGTGCATATCTCTCGATCACTGTTATAGAGGGCAGACAATTCATTAGTTTAACCTGTATAAGCTTTATACAGAGTAAAATGGATTTATTTGGGGTTTGGATCCCATTGGAAACTGGGTGTCTGGGTGCTGGAGACAGGAGTACTTGCTGAGCTGTTTTCAGTTAAGTCTGCAGCTTTGGGGCGTGGTTCAGACCCTGGGTCTGTATTGCAGCAGGCGTGCGTGTTTAGCTCAACAAGACAGGGTGCTGGAGTCCCAAGCATCAGGGAAAATGGGCTCAAAGGTAATTTCAGCACATCAGGTGACAGTCCCAAGGGGGTCTCTGTGACTGAACCCATCACAGATGATGTCCCTTGAATGTAAACACAGTGATCCAAAGTGGATAGTGGAATGAAAGGATGTCAATCTAATATTGGGAAACTAAAGTTTCAGTGGAGTACTTTGCTTTGGCACAAAAGTTTATGCATTGAATGGTATCCTGACCAGTATATGCTGTCTTTAGGAAAAAGAAGTAAGATAGAAAGTGGGAAAGTAGACTTCAAATCAAATGGCAGCTTTGGGCCAAGATTTTCAGAAGTGATTAGTGATTTTTAGGTGCCTAGATTACTCGTACTACAGAAATAAAAGGATTGATATTAATCTCTCTTCACTGATGTAAACCTGGAGTTACTCCAGTGAAGTCAAAAGCAGGTATTTAAAAGTTTTTTAAAACCTGCTGTTCTATCAGGTGCAGCAGAACTGGGGTGGGGGTGAGGGCTAGCACCTTCGCAATGGAAATACTGTGGGGGCTGATCTACATTTCTGCCCCCTGTACAACATTCCCCATAAACTGTGCTCATGCAGGGGGGCAAAGAGGGACATGCTTCAGAGAAGACAGAAGGCTCCGGAGGGTCTGGAGCGGCCACCCCGGTGCCTGGGATTGGGTCCGGGAACAGGTAGGAAACACACACACGCCAAGTCTCAGTAGCCTCCCTTGCTCAGCACCCACCCCCGACTGTCCTCTTATCTCTGATGCCCCCACCTTCCCCCTCTACCACTGATTCCCCCCACCCTGCACACAGAGCACCTCTGCCCCCACCATTCAAAGCAAGCTTCCATCACCTCTGTATTCTATTACAGACTCACAGATCAACACCCTCTCCTTCTCCAACAGCCAAGGGTTAAAATTCCAGATTTATCTGTGTTGGATTTCAGTATGTGATTGAAATTGAGCTATCTGGTTAGTTAGTGTTGGTGGCTCTTTGTTATTAGCACTATTATTAATTAATGTTTGTACAACACTTGGAAAGCAAGGTGCTGTAAGTGAATCAATATTATTTCCATGGATGTGGGAATTAATGTTTATTACATTACACCGTGCATTAAGTCTACAGGAGCACCTCAGCTGAGCATCACTTTTCCTTTCTTTGACTATATTCGGTGCAGGGCTTTGGACTGCTTTATAAGCACCCAGAATTTATAAAGTCTGATCCTGAATTACAAACTTTTTGATGTTCTCATCTCGTATGATGTGCTTCATGCCTGACCTGCAATAGACCTGCAATTCCAAGTCTTGCCTTCTCTAGAGACCATCAGTCAACAAACCCAATTTTTGTGTGTGATTTGTGTGTGTGACTAAGAGTGAAATCCTAGTTTCATTGAAGTCAATGGCAAAACTCCCGTTGACTTTACAGGAGGTCAGGAGTTTACCCTAATAGTTTCCACTGGGAACTTTGCTTTGGCCAGCAAATTCAGCTGACTGTGATAAACTCAATCTTATCCATACCTATATCCCCCACAACGGACAGATTATTGCATTTAATTCACTGTGCTCTTCAGCCCCACATATAACCCTATGAAAATTAATGTATGAGGAATGCAGGTTTCCACCTGAATCTCTGAGGTTTCAGAGCATTTGCCATAAGGATTTTTTTCACCCCCTACTTCAGGGGTTGTTGATATACCCAGAATATTAAATGGAAGAAATCCATGGCAAACTGTTTATTCTAAAAGGAGAGAATAATCAGGACTTCTCTCCTTGTCCTCAAAGACTAAAGAGTTTCTAAAGCGGATGTCTTTCACAGTGCATGCTCTCTTTTACTGAAAGAAACAACGAAGACAGGACATATCAGAGTGTAGGATTTTCATGACTTTTGGCAATAATTTCTCACATTATAGGGTTTGGAGGTTTGTTTGTTTTTTGCACATTTCATGGAGGTTTTGAGTAAATACCATATATGTGGACTTGACATGAAGCTCTTTCCTTTTATTTACACATTTTCAGAGTCACATTCTGACTTCACTTACAACTCACAAAGCTCGGACCAGATTGTTATATAAACTAGAAAATCCTCTGACATGAAGACAGCCATGGAAAATCTTGAAGACACATTCAGTTACACTACAGGGAGGGCAAATTCTCCAATGGCTAGATCAGTGAGGGAATGTATAGAAAAGAATGAGACATGCTTAATGGGTATATTGTGACTTCAGACTTCATGCAAATCTCTCATTGACAGCAATGGTAATTACAGACGCAGATTTACAGCAGTATATGGCAGAAAAGGTGTAAGAAAAGGTGTGACTATCACTGCATTAATCTCAATAGTTTCTTTATACTCCTAATTAGAAAGACGCACTTTCCTTTTGAGTTAGTTTTACCTTACAGTCCTAATGAGTGGATAGAATTAAAAGCATGCTACTAGGCCCATGTCTACACTACAAAATTAAGTCACCCTAACTTACATCGGCATACAGCCACCATAGTAATTACATCACTAGTGCATATCTGCACCTTAATTCTTGTATTGTCAGTACGCGTCCTCCTCACCAGGAGCACTTGTATTGATTGTATTGTCAGCATGGGGCATTGTGAGTCAGCTTCTGAAGGCCAGTAACAGTCCAAATTAGCAACGCAGCATCTACACTGACACTGTGTCAACCTAACTACATCGACCTTGACTCTACGTAGTTCATGGAGGTGCAGTTATTAAGTTGTCATAGCAAGGCAGTTCCGTCAGTGGCATAGCAAGGCAGTTCCGTCAGTGGGAACAAATTGTAAGTGTAGATACTTCCATGGTTAGGTCAACGTTAGCTGCCTTCCATCGACCTAACTCTATAGTATAGACCAGGGGTTCTCAACCTTTTTCTTTCAAAGGCCCCCCCGCAACATGCTACAAAAACTCCACAGCCTGCCTGTGTCACAACTGTTTTTCTGCATATAAAAGCCAGGACTGGTAGCAAACAAAGCAGTTGCCCCGGGTCCCGCGAAGCTCAATTGCTCAGGCTTCAATGTTCTTCGGTTTCAGTCCAGGCGGTGGGGCAGCGGGGCTCTGAGCTTCAGCCCCGATGGAGCGGCAGGACTGTGGGGTGGCAGGGCTTCAGCCCCAGGTAGCAGAGCTCCAGGGATTCAGCCCCAAGTGACTGAGCTCTGGGGCTTTAGCCCCAACAGGACTTCAAGGCTCCAGTCCCTGTGGGGTGGCAGAGCTCTGGGGTGGCGGGGTTTCAGCCCCAGTCAGCAGGACTCTGGGGCATCGGGGCTTCAGCCCTGGTGGGCTGGCAGGGCAGTGGGCCTTCAGCTCCAGGTGGCGGGGCTCTGGGGTTTGGCAGGCCCCTGAAACCTGTTACGAACCCCTAATTGAGAACCACTGGTATAGACCAAACCTAGGAAAGATGATCTAGTGGTTAGTGCTGACATGGAACTCTGGAGACCCAGGTTCAGTTCCCGGCTCTACTTCCTGTGTGACCTTGGGCAAGTCACTTAGTCTGTCTGTGCCTCAGTTCTCCCCCTGTAAAATGGGGATGATAGCACTTCCCTACTTCACAGGATGCTGCGAGGGCAAATCCATTAAAGACTGGGAAGCATGAGTGCTGGTTGGAAATTTTCCAGCAAAACATTCCAATTCATCTCAAGTGAAGTGTTTTGAGGAAACCTGTCAATCTTGATGAAAACTTCATTTTGAACACACAAAAAATGGGGAAAAGAAGATCAAAAATGGAACGATGCGATTTTCTATTTCAACACAACTTTTCGTTTAATTTTTTTATATTATATAATATAAAATAAAGAAGACAAACATTGGATTGATACATATGGGAATAAAACATTTTGATTTTATCAAACCCAAAACATTTCAGTTGGCCCCAAAACTTTTTTTTTTTTCCCCAGAATTTTGGTTTGCAGGAAATTTTTATATTTTTTTAAATCACAGATTTTCTCACAAAACAAAAAATCTGGTTCTTACCCAGCAATATGAGGCACTCAGATACTATAAGTCTGTGTGTATCCTAGCACTTTTGTCGGTAAAACTTACACTGCTCAGGAGTATGGGGGGCGGGGAGGGGACCTACCCCTGAACGACATAAGTTACACTGGGAAAAACGCCAGTATGTACGGCACTATGTTGGCAGGAAATGCTCTCTTGCTGACATTGCTACTGCCGCTCATTGGGGTGGTTTAATTATGTTAATGGGAGAGCTCTCTCCCATCGGCATAGAGCGGCTACATGCAAGATCTTACAGCAGCGCAGCTATATTAGTACAGCTGTACCGCTGTAAGGTCTCTAGTGTAGACATAGCCTAAAAGAACTAGGATAGACTAATGCACTAAGCAGGATAGACTAACACACTAACACCCTCTAGAGCGATTAAGGCAGACACTAGTCAAATACCATCACGCAAATGGTTCCAGAATGGGATCACATAGGGCCTGAGGCTTTTGAAAGATCTAACTGCTTCCATCGACTTCAGTGGGAGCAACGTTCAGCCAATGCAGAACACTTTTGAAGAACCTGGTCCTAGTGTTCAAATCCTAGCGTGCACCAATGATAGCCCTATCCATGCAGATTATTCTTACCATCTGGAGGAGTTGTATATACTTGGAAGGGGCTATACAGTTGCTATTGTTAAATTAGGGAGTGACAATAAAGGTAATACAGTGCAGATGATCACTCCTAACTCAGCCCTATCCTAATTCCTGTCCAATAAAGGAGAAATTACCTTTGGTGGGGGGAGGGGGAGTAAAGAATCGAAATTGCAAAGTTGTTTCTGTTTCACAGGGTCCGAAACAGACCCATTTTCTGGAGACATTTTCTGTGATTTTTTTAACTGAATACACTGGGTTTTAGAGAAAAGTGTTTTCAACATGTTTTTGTCTAATCAAGAACCCAGTGTACAGCAAGAGAAGGCACCAAAAAAAAAAAAAAAAAAAGCCAAAAATGATTTTGATACAAATTTGTATGAAAATGTCAGTAAAGTAAATCACAAAATTTCACAATAAATGGGTCCATTTAGAACCTGGTGAAACAGAAGCCAAATTTATTTAAAAAATCTTTTTCTTCCAATGTTAGCAATTTTTTGTGAAAAGTTTCATTTTTTATAAGAGGTCACTTTTTGTACAAAAATACCACGTGGGAGAAAAATTTCAACTTGCTCTACTTCCTGTTACGGAATCTGCAAGGCCACCTCCTCAGGAATTTTTGGGGACCCAGCATCCGAACAGAAGGCTTCCTTCTATACATCTCTGGCCCCACGTCCCTGGGGTTTCAAGCAGGGCCCTACGTGCAGCACCTTGCCAGAATTTGATCCCCTGTCCAGTCTCTTCTATCAAAGAGCAAGCAATTTTGAAAAACAGGGGCACACGCATTGAAACAGATCACAGACAGCAACTGTGCATGGAGACTGCAACCCACTCAAATCATCTACATCACATGACCTTGATCCCCAAATCCAGGCGTGAGCTATTAGGAAATTCCTCTAATCAATAGTAGAGATAAGAACACAATTTATTCTTTACTGTGAAGCACAGGAGACACTGGAGCACCAGCTACATCCCTCTATTTATTTTAGACAGCCCAGCAATACCAGTTATCAAATGTAAATCTGTACATAAAATAGGGAATATACGAACCAGCAAAGCCATGAGAAGGTTGCTGGGACCTCAGTAAAGTCAACAAAAATCAATGGGCTGCACTGCTTGCTAAATAGAGTTTTTAAAATGCCATTGTGTAAAATGAAGTATAGCAGCTCCACTGATTCTTAATCCTTGAACATTAAGGGCCAGACTCCCCGTTGCCTTGTGCAATCACTCACACCAGGGCAATGTAGGGGTTAAAATGTTGCTAAGTCAAAATGGTAGCAATTTACACCCACTTTGCACTGAGGCAAATGACTGCACAAGGTATAAGCAATGGGCAATCTGGCCCAAAGTCTCTATTAACAACAGTTTTGATGGGAGATTATAAATATACACAACGGTAAATGAACCTAATTAAAAATCATTCATTGCAGTGCATAGCCTAGACTGGAAAGTCACTAATGGAAACCTGTGCATTTGTTTAGAAGGGGGGAAATTGACCCATATACAAAGGGCAGTAAAAGGTGTATGCACCAAGAAAGCCTTATTTTGAGGGCTTGAGTGGAATTTAAATGGGCATAATGCTTGCGCCAGCCCTCTGCGCAAGGCTGAAGTTCAATCACTATTGGCAGACAACATACAGGTGTAAGTATTATAAGAAGCCCAAAACACACATGGATATCTAAATTTGTTTACATAAATACAAAGATCTGATGCATTACTGTATGTTAAATTGATAGCAAAATTTATTCTGACTAAACTAGACCAATCAATGCTCAGGGCACATAAGCACAATGTATACACTTCATGTCAAGATACGCAATAAATACCCAAAACAGAAAAGAATGGGATGACGTATTAATCCTACATCTATAGATAGAGAAACTTTATCACAAAATGTTTTATAAATTCCTCTCTCTCATACACTGCATTTGAATATCTCACCTCATTCACCACTGAAAAGCACCTTCCTCTGGGGCTGAACATAGAAGGTGTTAAACAGCACACAGTAACACTATACTACTGAGTTTAGGAGTGGGACTAGAGATGAAAACTTAATCCAACTGAAATAGAAGGGGGAAATTGAGGTAGGCAGCATGTAATCACCCAAGATGGCTCTATTCATGGAAAAAAAAAAAGTTTTGAGATTTTTAGGCGTTAGATTTACATTTAATTTGAAAGATGTTGTCCCCTACAGTACAGCACCCTCAATTATTCTTCTTCAAGTGCTCCACCTCTGCACATGACTCTGAGACAAACGAACAGCCAGGTCCTTGCTCAGATCTAACATTGTAAATGGCAGGAACTAGTGCAAATAGCACACTAGCACTTTACTAGGACAATTCAGAAGTAGGTGAAATTATTCGGTGGGAACCTTTTTGTTGAAAAAAAAATGCAGATTTGGGTCAGCCAAAACATTTCGCGAATTCTTATTGATTTCAGCAAATTGTATGGCTTGAAACAAAAACAGGAATGTTTTTCGAAAGGTCAGAATGAACTATTTTAACGTTTCTAAAAGGAAATGTTTTGATTTTTCGGGCTAGATTCACAAGGGATTTAGGTGCCATAGCAGGAGGCAGTGCCTCCTCCAACCCCACCTTTAGCCCAGTGACCAGGGCACTCAGCTGGGATGTAGCAGACCAAGATTTGAGTCCCCACTCGGGAGCAAGGACTTGAACCTGGGTCTCCCACATGCCAAATGACCATTGGGCTAAAAGTTATAGGGGGCAGGGCAGCAGCACCACCCCCACCTCTTATTTCCTTTGTTTTTATTAAAAAGGTTAAAAATGCCCAAAATGTTTTGTTTGACCCAAAACAAATTTTTCCAACGTTTTTGATTAGCCAAGAATTAAAAACAAATTTGTTTTCCATTCAACCCAAATGGAACATTTTTTCTGCTGTTTGGAATTGCCAGGGAACTGGGGGGGAAAAAAAAAAAAAAAAAAAGGCAGTTATTCGCACAGCTCCACTGTATGGGACACCTCCCACCATGCTGGGGCACAGATTTGCTATCAACCCAGAGGGAAGAGTTCCACCTACTGGATTTCTTCCACCTCTTCCCACAGCTCCTGGCTTTCTTTGACTGCCAGCCAAGTACTGAGCAGGGAAAGGACATACGAGGCTTGTGAAATATGACAAAAATTGCAGCTTAAGGAGGTTTCCTGAGCATATCATGTATTAAAATAGGATTTGCCTTTGCATAGCCCAGGTACCACAAAGCACTGAATTGTGGGGGTGGCTAGAGCTTGTAAAAAGCACTAACCACTAAAAATTATCCTTGTGGGTGAATTCCCCCCCCTTATCAGCTCACACATTTTTCATGAAGTAAAAAGCAGTTTAATGAGGTGAATAACAACAGCTTCTGCAGCTATATTAGGGAGGCGAAAGTGGTAAAAGGGCTGTTGGTTCACATGCTTTCTGGCATACTCTGATCAACTGCCAAAATCAGAAAGGAATCTTTTCCCCCCATATAGTGCCTCCATAGCTAGGTGCTTTGGAGCAAGGTTTTGTTTCTTCGTCCGAAGCACCCAGCATTGGCCACTATCAAAGACACAATGCACACCTCAATGAGCCGTGGCGTCTTCCTGTATTCCTTGTTTTCACAGTTAAAATGGTAACGTGTCTCTGTACAAATCATGAATTCCCACCCGAGGAATATTCATGACATTCCCCATAGAGTAGAAGGTCACTGTTTTTTCCTGCCAAAGACAGACAAACAGATCTCGGATGGAAATGACAGTGCTCCACTTGCAATAGCTTAAAGCAGAAATATTCAAAAAGATTACATTAGGTAAGGTATGAATCCCTGCAATACATTTCTTCCGCAAAGCCAGATTTATAAACTGCATTTGATAGTAAAAGGCAAAATCTGAATATTTTCCAAGACGCTTAAACATGCTAATCAGATCAGCTCAAATACAACAAAAGAATCTGAATGCTATGACATATTGTTGTGGTTCAATACAACCAACCAAATTTAACCTCTAGCAATTCAGTCACGTAGGGTACCTTTTATTAATGAAAACTTTCATAAATGTAATACAATCTATAAATATAACCGAATCCTCTGATAGTTGAACTGAATGAAGTCTGACCTTTGGGGTTCAGATTTAAATGCCATGGGTTATGAGCACAGTATGATGCAGCTACTGACTGCAGTCTAGGGCTCAGTGCTGACAGATGTCCCTTTAAAAATCAGTAACATGGAATGAATGGAATGCCTCCATACAGTTCCTGACTGCCAAATAGCACATTTTAAATGAACTTGAAAGAGTCCATGTCCTTTTAAAGCCCACGGATACAGCTACAAATACATTATATCTCACCCAAGTAGCCCATTGTCTTTATTTTTTTTTAAAATCACATAATTGTTTTAAGCAAACACTTTTTTCCTGCTCTAGAGCACATATATTCTTGTCTCAGAATTAAGGACAAAATTCTCCTCAGATCTGCAGGGTGGATTGTGACTCCAATCTTCTGCTTTCCCTGCAAGAGCCTATCTCCCATTGACGTCAAAAGGAGTTCTGCACACGTAGGGAGATAAGCATATCGGAGGCAAGATCCGCCATACGGATCTGAGTGGAGAATTTTGCTCTAAGAATTCACAAGCCTTTGGAAGGCTAACAGTTTTCTCTCTTGATTAAAGCAAGAAAGAACGTTACACAAACATGACTGCTGACTCCTGGCTATCTTAAGTCTGCCTCACTCAGGGTTGTCTGCTGTTAACCCATCTCAGTTTATTTTAGGGAGGGAAAACACACCTTTATTTTTTAAATAAGCCAAATGTAAAAATTAAAAACAAAAACCAAAGTAACAAAACCTTGGTTTGTTATATAGTGTATCAAAGCAATGAACTGTCAAGATACCTTTAAAAGCCTAGCAAATATTTGTGGTGCAATGTGTATTTTCCCCCATTATTAATCATTGTGCTCTTGAAAGAAAATGTCAGTTAAGGGAAAATTTATCAATTTGCTGATTTGTCTCTCTTTGCGCTGGAGTCTCTCAGCCTTGCTTTCTGAGCGGAGAATACATTAGCAGCTCTTCCTTCTGTCTAGCCAGAATATAAACTCTTGGGGGCAGGGACTGTAACTTCATTTCATGTAGCTACAGCCCCTGGTACAATTGGGCCATGACCCTGATGGGAGACTCCACTACAATACAAATAAATCATCGTCATCTTAAAATAATCTGGAAAATGTAAAATCTCAACATGTAAAGAGCTAAACACACTGATCCCATGTTGGGGATGAGTGAGGCCACACTGAGTATATCTAACTTTTAGAGTAAGAGAACTACAAAGCTG
The DNA here is from genome assembly GCF_028017835.1 of Emys orbicularis. Taxonomy (NCBI): domain Eukaryota; kingdom Metazoa; phylum Chordata; order Testudines; family Emydidae; genus Emys; species Emys orbicularis. Next base: position 16,842,886 of record NC_088689.1, on the reverse strand, counting down.
AATAGAATGGTAGTTTTTAAGTGAGATGAAACTTGGGGATACGCAAGACAAATCAGATTCCTGAAAGAGGTACAGTAGTCTGGAAAGGTTGAGAACCACTGGACTGTACAGTTCATTTAGGCTGAGAGTCTCTTTTTCCTTTGAAGACACCTCTGATTAGTAATATTTTATGATAGTATCTCACAAGCTGCTTTTCAGCAGACTACATCTGTAGAGTTGTATTGACAGCTCATACTACACTTCTTACTGTGTGCATACTATCTTATTCAGTCTCTTTCTGAAGAGGGGTTTGTAGCATTAGGCCCAGAGTTAATTCTGTATTTTAAGTGTAAGTCTTTATATACACTAGCACATAATGTTTTTCATGGTTACTCTGTTTTCTTATATGACTTCTGTAGTATGCCATTTAAGTACATTTTACTTCATACTTTTCATATCAAGTGACTGTCATGGACTGTCTACCATACACAGAGGACAAGGTAGGTGAAGTAATGTCTATGATTCTATGAATATCTTTTATTGGGCCAACTTCTCTTTGTGAGAGAGACAAGCTTTTGAGAGGTTGGTCCAATAAAGGATATTACCTCATCCACCTTGTCTCTCTAATATCCTGGGACCAACACGGATATAACAACAGTGCATACACATAGGAGTCCTACACTGTAGTACAAGAGACTGCACTCCAAACCCCTATCCCGAGTGATAGAAAAAAATTGTATACTATGTTGTCCTATTGAAGAAATAGTATGTGGTCATACAAGTAAACACTGAATCATAATGCACACACATAAGGGGGCAGAGTGAAGATTGCATGTTGAACTTTCCCCATTTCCTGATTTTTAAGCATTTACATTTCTAACCCTAACATTCCATTGCTAATATCTATTGTTATGTATTTTAAAGAAAAATTGTGTGTTTGGAGTCTGGCTTTGAGCTCTTGCATATGGATGAGACGTTCATCAAAGCAAAAAATCCTCACTTGGACAAAATGTAAATTTTGTGAATGAAGTGCAGACGGAATTTAGAATGGCCATTTCAGAAGCACAGAATACTCTGGAGTGCAGCTACACGTAATAACTTGCCATCAGACTGAGGCACAGTCCCAGTTTACAACTGGCACAAAGGTTATTTATATGTCAGAGATGATTTTTCCCTCCACTGCCTGATTACGTGCTGAGGAAAGAGTGAGATTCTAATCTACAGTCAATGGGCTCCTTCTTTCCTCTTGTCCTTCAATCTGGACAGAACAAGGTAGAGCAATGCAAGACTGGAGGTAGAGAAACGCTCAGCTACTGCAAATAATACAGGTTCATTCTGTCTTCACCATTGTGGAACTGCTCTATGGGATATTTTTATAGTTTATAAATAGCATTGCAAGATGCCACTTAGGAGTTGTCATTCTGGATGACACCAGTAGTCCATCAAGTCTGCTTGATGCTTCAGAGGAAGGCACTTCTGGTACCTTGTGCAGTGCTTTACACGAGGTTGGAGAAAGGGGGAGAAGAAAGATTATTTATTGCCTCTCCCCTTATGATTGATGAGACCATTTCCTAAAGCATGAGATTCAATTATCTTTCTCTTATGAGGCACAACTACAAATATTATTAGTCATAGAATTATCCAGCCCTTTAAAAAGTCTCCCCAAGGAATTTGACTCAATGGCCTTCTGCTGCAGAGAGTTCCACACTCTGACCATCCATGGCATGCAATAATAGTTAGCTTTATTTGTTCTCTATAGGGTTATTACCTTGGTAGCACATATTTTTGACGATGTTATGCAATAACCTATTGAAATCTGTTTGGTAAACTAAGGCAACATGGAAAATTTTGGACAAACGAGGCCTAACAGAGTGATATACAACTATTTATTGCTGTTCTACCTTCAAACTATAATGATTTAAAAATCAACTTACAACTATTTTCAAAAACTAAAATAAAATTGAACTGAGGCAGAAAAACGTCATTTCATTATTTTTTTCCCTGTTAAGATTTCACATAAATTGCTGGTTGTCTAGATGCCAGAGGAAATCAGGAATTAAAATACAGAGCTGCCCAAGACAGCCTCGGGACCGTAGTTTGACACAGTGGTTTCTATTGGTGACCACACTTTCATCTCATTGGGATGCCCTTGAGAAACTCCTACTGCAGTCGGAAGCAAAAGTTTCCCCAATTCCTGGAATGCATGAATGCAATATGAATCGTCACAGGCCAAGAAATTCCACAAAACCCACATGGATTAGCTGCGATAACATCTCTTCCCAGAATATTAAACACTGACAGAAATAAAAGATGAACAATTTTAATATTGAGAAATTCAGGGCTACATCCTCCCTGTGTTACGGCAACTATGCATGACTCCACAGGAACAAAGTCGCCCTGTCACTGGCTTACCACATTGTGGGAGGATCTCCCTTGCATACGGAGATCCTTGGAAGGCACAGAGCCTCTGTACACTCCTGTGCCATCTCTCCTCCTGTGGTCGGTGGTGGGAGCATGGCTGTGGAAAAGAGATGTGGCCAGGGGGTTCCTGCACCTCAGCGACATAGGCAGCTGACGTAAGTTAGAGAAGTCTTCACGCTGCTCTAATTTGTACCTCAGGACCAGACCAATGAGAGTAGCTGCAGGACTGGGGACAGCAAAGGAAGCTTCAAAGCACATTTGTACCCAAACCCTCAAGTTCCCCAGTAGTTCTGTTGACTTCAAGGGTGCAAGTAGTGCTAGCGAGAGTGGTGTGACATTAATGGGATTGCTCATATGCTTAAAGCTAGGCTCACACTGAAGTACCTTGCTGAAGTAGGGCTGAAATGCCAACCAGTTTCATATTACTTTTTCTCCTGTATATATGACCCAACCCTGGATCTTCTACCAGTCCAGTCCATCTCTCAAAAAGCTTTGTGAGTTTGGTTTCTCTCATTGCTCAGTGACTAGGACAGCAGCCATTCCCATTGCTGAATAAAGTTCAAGAGCAGCAATATTGCGGGAAACTGCATGGAATTGGATTTCCCATGACAGAGCAGGTGAGTCACAGACACATAAGCAACTAACATCCAGAGATCTAGCAGTCCATATGACGGATGTACCAGAGTTTTTCAGAACCCTCACAGTCAAGAGTTCGGATTAAGAATTGTAAGTCTCTGTAGGCATCATTTCTGAGTCAAGGGGTGGCCTGGTACAGTCAAATTTAAGGAGGGCTTTTCCTTCTTCCCCTGTATGCCAATTAGTGTACCTCTTTCTTATAGTGCACCCGGGAATTCCTCAACTCACCTCATCCACACAGCCCATCTAACCTGACAATTTTTGCCCTCGGGTTGAGCAACTCTGGCTTTCCCTTACTCTTTTGTTAACCCTCCAGCTGCCAGTAGAGCTGGGTGAATAATGGATGTTTTGGATCGCTGGCAGTGCCGGAAATCAAAACATATTTCAGTGCGGGTCAAACTGAATCCAAAAAATGTTGATTTTTTTTTTTTTAAATTGAAATGGTCATTTCAGGTTGCATGAAACACATCGTTTGACCCAAAACATATTATTTTCAGGCATTTTTAAAGGGCTAGACTGACAACATTGCTGGAGAAGGTGCCTCCCACCATATCACTTTTAACCCAGTGCGTAGAGTTCTCACTTTGGATGTGGAAGATGAAGGCTCAGTTCTCTGCTCTGCTAGGTGTGCAGAAGGGATTTGAACAGGGGTCTCCCACACTGCAGGAGAGTACACTAGCCACTGAGCATTGGGGTATTCTGGAATGGGGCCAGAATAAAATGCATGTGTGTACACGCGCAAGAGAGAAAGCATGAAGGACTCTAAAGCCCAGAAGTTAGAGCACTCACATGGTGGGTGGGAAAACCAAGTTCAAGTCCCTGCGCCAATCCCTATACAAGTATTTTATACAAAGTGGAACAGCTTCAGCAGGAGAAACTGAGAAAGACCTGCCTGACTAGGGCACTCTCCTACAACATGAGAGATCTACGTTCAAATTGCTGGTCCACATCATGCACAGGGGAAACTGAACCTGAGTTTCCCCATCCCGGGGGGGTGCTCTAACCAAGTGGTCCCCAAACTGTGGGGGGCATCCCCTAGGGCAGGGGTGGCCAACCTGTGGCTCCGAAGCCACATGCGGCTCTTCAGAAGTTAATATGTGGCTCCTTGTATAGACACCGGCTCCGGGACTGCAGCTACAGGCTCCAGCTTTCCAATGTGCCGGGGGGGTGCTCACTGCTCAACCCCTTGCTCTGCACAGGCCCTGCCCCCACTCCACCCCTTCCCGCCCCCTCCTCTGAGCCTGCCATGCCCTCACTCCTCGCCCCCCCAAGCCTCCTGCACGCCACAAAACAGCTGATCGGGAGGCGCTGATCAGCGGGGCTGCCGGGGTGTGGGGGGAAGTTGATGGGGGGCTGCTGACGTATTACTATGGTTCTTTGGCAATGTACATTCTGGGTCCTTCTCAGGCTCAGGTTGGCCACCCCTGCCCTAGGGGCCCCCCAGCTCAGCTCTGGCCCCACTCTGCCCCCTACCAGTTCTGCCCTCATTCCCTCTCCTCTCCCAGGCCAGCTCTGCCTCTAGCGCTAGCTCCTCTCCCCATCCCCTGTTTAGCCCCCAGCTCCACCTACAGCCCAAGCTCCTCTGCTGAGCCAACTGTGCAGTAACGGGCAGGGGGTGCAGACAGATTCCATTACTGGTAAGGGGCGGGGGGGGGCGCGACAGAAAAGTTTGGGCACCACTGCTCCAACTACTAGGCTAAAAGTCATAAGGTGGGCAGCAGCGCTGACTCTTCTTCCAGCCATTTTGTGAATGGTGCCTAAATCCCCTTGTGAATCCAGCCTAATATTCTATATTATACATGTTGGCTGAAGCGATTTGGCAAATTCATGTCAAATGTGCAACTAGTTTCAAGGTTGACTGAACCTTTCATTTTTTGGTGAATAAACTATTTGCCCCCCCCCCCCCCAATTTGCCCAGCTGTAGCTGCCAGCATCTGGATGGAGTCTATATATATTCCATCACAGTGCCCGCTCACTGCGCGCTCCTAACCAGGCACAGTGACACAACAGAATATAGATATTCCAGTGTGGAATGTACAGACTAGCAGTGTTATTCAATCACACATCGCATGAGAGCATAGATTCCAAATGGGAGCGTCTACTATCTTCCACGTGCATCCTATGCATTTCCTGTTCATTACTAGCACTCTTTGACTAGCTCATCTTTTACCAGCATCTTGTGTCCTGTAGCAGGCTTTTCATCTCCTGTCAGCAGGATGCTGGTCAGTCAAACGAGGAAGCTCTGAGGCAGCTCTGGTTACCAGACTCCTGGATGTCCTAACGTGAAACCAGCGAGGGCTATTTCAAGCAAGGAACTTGTGTGGTCTTATTTGTTATTGAATCTGGAGATGAAAGTGTGGGTCAGATTCATCTCTGGAGTCACTCCATCGACTTTGGCAGTGGTGAAGCTGGCCCAGCATGTCCTAGGCTGTGAGAACAGAATACCAGCCAGGCAAGACGCAAAACCTGAAAGCTCTTTAGGGCTCTTAAGTTTGGCAATGGCACCCTTTCCATGCCCAGAAGCTCTAAGGAGAATGTGAAACAGTTTTCCACGCTTTGCTGATGCGTTCGCACAACATTCAGCCAGGTCACATCAGCTCGTTTTGGCCTAATGCTAGGGAAGCTTCCCACAAAGAGCCCAAAGAGTGCTGAGGAGAGTTTATTATAATGCCCCTCTGTGGTCTTGCTTGAACCAAATGGAAAAAAATTGCCTAGTCTGGTCACTTTTAAAATAGAATTAAGTTCAAACAGATAAGCCATAGGTGACTATGATTAAGGGGACATGGCCTAAGATCAAGAGCAGCATCCATACCAGTGTTCCCTTGTGGGAATTCTGTCCACAGAAAACAGAGTTCATGTGCATCCATAGTTTGTTGGCTGCCTCTCCTCAGGCCCATCTGTTTGTATGGCAAGGTGCCTGGTCACAAAGAGGCTGGAGGCTTGCCCTAGAACATAGGTGCCAAGTCAGCTTGGGTTTAAATAGGCAGCTCCTTTACCATGCCTAGCACAGCACAGCTTCGTGCAGCAATGGTGCCGCATTCTGCTGCACAGCTGTGCCAAAAATAAATAAATAGATGGAGATGGAAAGGACGACACATCTTACAAGTGTTTCTGGCTGATTCTTGCAGTGGGTGTTTGTTCAAACATAACAAGAAAATAACAAACAGCATAAAGTCCCATGTCTGACAATGGCACCGGAAGTGAAGATGAATCCAGGTGAAGTTAAGTCCAGATCAGAGTTGTACAAGTTATTTGGAAGAGTGGGCAGCCACCCCAAGGAAGATCTAACCCTGCCTAGTCAGCTACATGGTAGTACAGATGAATCCCTTCTATGTGGTTCATTGAAAACCAGAGAGATTGCACAAGTTTGTTTCAAAAGGGAAACACCCCCTGGTTCATGAAGGATTTAAACAAATAATCAAATGTGAGATTACAAAAACAGGGCATTTGTCTCCTGAGCACAGCCAGCCTGTGGAAGGTACTGCAGCAAATCAACATGGAAAACATAAGAAAAACTGGTGTTTCCACGTAAATAGCAGAAGTGTGGTCGGTTTGCATTCCAGAGACCTCTCCTGCATTCCGATGCTATTCTCCTCTCCAGGCATACTTCCCAGCCATGGCCATGTGGGGGAAAAGGACAACTTGCATGGTGTTAGGCCAAGCCCATACATGCTATCAAATCCAAGGTTCAAGAAAAGTATTTGGCTACTGATCCAGGGTTCAGTTACATGGCAGTGTGAAAGGCCCACAGTTCAAGGAAGCTGAATTCTTCCCATTTAGTTAATATCTGTGGAAATTTTAAGTCTCAACTTGCTGAACCAAATATACTCTTATATTGTAACTACAAAAATAAAATATAATAATGGATAGAGGGTAACATTTTCAAGAGTGCCTCGGTGACTTAGGTGCCGAAGTGACTCAGGCACCTAAGAGGCCAAAGTTTCATTGAAAGTCACTGGAAATGTTAGCCAAAGGCTCCAAGATATTCACTTTAAGGCCTGGTCTACACTACGACTTTAATTCGGATTTAGCTGCCTTAATTCGAATTAACGCTTGACCCGTCCACACAACGAAGCCATTTAATTCGAATTAAAGGGCCCTTTAATTCGATTTCTGTACTCCACCCCGACGAGCGGAGTAGCGCCAAAATCGAATTTGTCAATTCGAATTAGCGTTAGTGTGGCCGCAATTCGATGTTATTGGCCTCCAGGAGCTATCCCACAGTGCACCATTGTGACCGCTCTGGCCAGCAATCTGAACTCGCATGCACTGGCCAGGTGGACAGGAAAAGCCCCGGGAACATTTGAATTTCATTTCCTGTTTGCACAGCGTGGAGAGCACAGGTGACCACAGAGAGCTCATCAGCACAGGTAACCATGCAGGCTGATAATCGAAAAAGAGCACCAGCATGGACCGTACAGGAGGTACTGGATTTGATCTCTATATGGGGAGAGGATTCAGTGCTAGCTGAACTGCGTTCGAAAAGACGAAATGCCAAAACTTATGAAAAAATTTCCAAGGGCATGATGGAGAGAGGCCACAATAGGGACACAGATCAGTGCCGCGTGAAAGTCAAGGAGCTCAGACAAGCCTATCAAAAAGCAAAGGAGGCAAACGGTCGCTCCGGGTCAGAGCCGCGGACATGCCGCTTCTACGCTGAGCTAAATGCATTTCTAGGGGGGGCCGCCACCACTACCCCACCTCTGACTGTGGATTCCGAGCTGGGGATAATCTCATCAGGTACACCTGATGATTCCGCGGAAGGGGAAGAGGAGGAGGAGGAGGACGAGCTGGCAGAGAGCACCCAGCTCTCCGTTCTCCCCAACAGCCAGGAACTGTTTCTCACCCTGACTGAAGTACCCTCCCAAGCCTCCCAAGCCAGCACCCAAGACCATGACCCCATGGAAGGGACCTCAGGTGAGTTTACCTTTTAAAATATAAAACATGGTTTAAAAGCAAGCATTTTTAATGATTAATTTGCCCTGAGCACTTGGGATGCATTCGCAGCCAGTACAGCTACTGGAAAAGTCTGTTAACATGTCTGGGGATGGAGCGGAAATCCTCCAGGGACATCTCCATGAAGCTCTCCTGGAGGTACTCCAAAAGCCTTGCCACAAGGTTTCTGGGCAGTGCAGCCTTATTCCGTCCTCCATGGTAGGACACTTGACCACGCCATGCTAGTAGCAAGTAATCTGGTATCATTGCCTGACAGAGCCTGGCAGCGTATGGTCCCGGTGTTTGCTGGCATTCAAGCAACATCCGTTCTTTATCTTGCTGTGTAATCCTCAGGAGAGTGATATCGCTTAGGGTAACCTGGTTGAAATAAGGGAATTTAATTAAGGGGACTGAGGTGGCCGTTCCTACTGGGCTGTTTGCCTGTGGCTGAAAAGAAATCCTTCCCTGCATTTAGCCAAGTGCAAGGGGGGGGGGGGAGGATTGCCCCAGAGCTTTTCGCGTTTTGCTAGCAGGGATCTTCCCTGATACCAGCCAGGCGGTGGGGGGAGGGAGAAAGCACTCATCCCAGAGAATTCATGGCGGGTGGGGGGGGGGGTGTGTTAGTTTGGTTCCTGCAGGGATCTTCCCTGATACCAGCCACGCGGTGGGGGGAGGGAGAAAGCACTCATCCCAGAGAATTCATGGCGGGTGGGGGGGGGGGGTGTTAGTTTGGTTCCTGCAGGGATCTTCCCTGATACCAGCCACGCGGTGGGGGGAGGGAGAAAGCACTCATCCCAGAGAATTCATGGCGGGTGGGGGGGGGGGTGTTAGTTTGGTTCCTGCAGGGATCTTCCCTGATACCAGCCACGCGGTGGGGGGAGGGAGAAAGCACTCATCCCAGAGAATTCATGGCGGGTGGGGGGGGGGGTGTTAGTTTGGTTCCTGCAGGGATCTTCCCTGATACCAGCCACGCGGTGGGGGGAGGGAGAAAGCACTCATCCCAGAGAATTCATGGCGGGTGGGGGGGGGTGGTGTTAGTTTGGTTCCTGCAGGGATCTTCCCTGATACCAGCCACGCGGTGGGGGGAGGGAGAAAGCACTCATCCCAGAGAATTCATGGCGGGTGGGGGGGGGGGTGTTAGTTTGGTTCCTGCAGGGATCTTCCCTGATACCAGCCACGCGGTGGGGGGAGGGAGAAAGCACTCATCCCAGAGAATTGGATGGGGGGGGGGGGTGTTAACCTTCAGCAGCAGAAAACAAGCTAACAGGAAAACTGCAGCACAACGGGCTTTGCTTGGTATGTGGGAAAGCAGGGCGCAGAAGCCTAAAGACAGTGGCTTACCATGGCAGCATGCAAGGTGAATTCTGTTGCCCCGACCTGCGTCTGTGATCTCTAGCAGCAAAGCCACAGGCACTCAATATTAAGAGGCAAAATGCGACCTTGCACAGAAATCACATGTGCTATGTAATGTGAATAGTATACACCGTGAAAGAGTATAAGCATTGTTCTGGAAAATGTATCTTTTAAAAAAATTCTCTCCTTTTTTCACTCCCTCCAGCAGGTGCAAATGTTTCAAGCCTCCCTCCTCCTTCCCGAAGGCTATCCCAGATAAGGCGTCGTAAAAAAAAGACGAGAGAAGAGATGTTTTCCGAAATCATGCAATCCACCAGGAATGAAAGAGCTCATCTGAATGAGTGGAAGGAGACGGTTTGCAAGTATAGGAAAGAAGCCAGTGACCGTGAGGACAGGAGGGACCAACGTGAGGACATGAGGGACCAACGTGAGGACATGAGGGACCAACGTGAGGACAGAAGGGACCAACGTGAGGAGAGGAGAGACGCTCGAGATGAGAGGTGGCGGCAGGAAGATCAGAGGAGTCGGGAAGCAACGCTGGGGCTGCTGCGTGAGCAAACAGACATGCTCCGGCGTCTGGTGGAGCTTCAGGAACGGCTGCTGGAGAACCGAGTGCCGCTACAGCCCCTGTATAACCCCCCTACCTCCTCACCATGTTCCATAGCCTCCACACCCAGACGTGTAAGAACACGGGGGGGGAGGCTCCGTACACCCTCCCATTCCACCCCAGTGGACAGCCCAAGCAAAAGGCTGCCATTTTTTTAACCTTTTTTTACTGGGCTTTTCCTTCCCGCAGATCCTCCTCCCAAACCCCACTCAGGTTCTGTGCCGCTACAGCCCCTGTATAACCCCCCTACCTCCTCACCATGTTCCATAGCCTCCACACCCAGATGTGTAAGAACACGGGGGGGGAGGCTCCGTACACCCTCCCATTCCACCCCAGTGGACAGCCCAAGCAAAAGGCTGCCATTTTCTTAACCTTTTTTTACTGGGCTTTTCCTTCCCGCTGATCCTCCTCCCAAACCCCACTCAGGTTCTCTCCCTCTTTTTATAATCAATTAATAAAGAATAAATGATTTTTAAACAATGGTGACTTTATTTCCTTTGAAAGCAAGCTGGGGGAAGGGGGAGGGTGGGTTCCTTACAGAGAATGAGTCAATAAAGGGGGCGGGTTTTCAGGAAGGATAAACAAACATAAATTTCACACTGTAGCCTGGCCAGTCATGAAACTGGTTTTCAAAGCTTCCCTAATGCGCAGCGCTTCATCGTGTGCTCTTCTAATCGCCCTGGTGTCTGGCTGCGAGTAATCAGCAGCCAGGCGATTTGCCTCAGCCTCCCACCCTGCCATAAAGGTCTCCCCCTTGCTCTCACAGAGATTGTGAAGCACACAGCAAGCAGTAATAACAATGGGGATATTGGTTTGGCTGAGGTCTGAGCGAGTCAATAAGGATCGCCAGCGACCTTTTAAACGGCCAAATGCACATTCTACCACCATTCTGCACTTGCTCAGCCTGTAGTTGAACAACTCCTGACTCCTGTCCAGGCTGCCTGTGTATGGCTTCATGAGCCATGGCATTAAGGGGTAGGCTGGGTCCCCAAGAATAACAATTGGCATTTCAACATCCCCCACGGTTATTTTCTGGTCCGGAAAGTAAGTCCCTTGCTGCAGCCGTTTAAACAGATTGGTGTTCCTGAAGACGCGAGCGTCATGAACCCTTCCCGGCCAGCCCACATGGATGTTGGTGAAACGTCCCTTGTGATCCACAAGTGCTTGCAGCACCATTGAGAAGTACCCCTTGCGGTTTATGTACTGGGTACCCTGGTGCTCCGGTGCCAAGATAGGAATATGGGTTCCATCTATTGCCCCACCACAGTTAGGGAATCCCATTGCAGCAAAGCCATCCACTATGACCTGCACATTTCCCAGAGTCACTACCTTTCGTAGCAGCACCTCCGTGATTGCTTTGGCTACTTGCATCACAGCAGCCCCCACAGTAGATTTGCCCACTCCAAATTGATTCCCGACTGACCGGTAGCTGTCTGGCGTTGCAAGCTTCCACAGGGCTATCGCCACTCGCTTCTCAACTGTGAGGGCTGCTCTCATCTTGGTATTCTGGCGCTTCAGGGCAGGGGAAAGCAAGTCACAAAGTTCCATGAAAGTGCCCTTACGCATGCGAAAGTTTCTCAGCCACTGGGAATCGTCCCACACCTGCAACACTATGCGGTCCCACCAGTCTGTGCTTGTTTCCCGGGCCCAGAATCGGCGTTCAAAGCCTATAACCTGGCCCATTAACATCATAATCTCCAAAGCACCGGGGCCCGCGGTCTCAGAGAATTCTGTGTCCGTGTCCATGTCCTCATCACGCTGGTCGCTGCGCTGCAATCGCCGCCTCCTCCTCCTCCTCGCCTCTTTTTTCTGGTCCTGTGTAAGCATAAACTCCACGAGAAAGCGCGAGGTGTTTACAATGTTCAAGACTGCGTTCTGGAGCACAACGGGATCCATGCTTGATGCAGAATGGAGTCTGCAGAGTTCACTCAGGAAAAAAGGCGCGAAATGGTTGTCTGCCGTTGCTTTCAGGGAGGGAGGGGGAGGCTGTACCCAGAACTACCTGCGACAATGTTTTTTGCCCCATCATGCACTGGGGTCTCAACCCAGAATTCCAAGGGGGGTGGAGACTGCGGGAACTATGGGATAGCTATGTAAAGGCTACCCACAATGCAACGCTCTGGAAATCGATGCTACTATGGTAGCTTGGACGCAAACCACCGAATTAATGGTGCCTAGTGTGGCCGAATACATTCGAATTTATAAAATCGGTTTCCTAAATTCGAATTATATAAATTCGAATTAATCCTGTAGTGTAGACATACCCAAAGGGTATTAGATGGCTCAGGGGCTTGGTCATGAGCTATGAAGCTTTCACCACTTTAAATCCAGCCCAGTTTGGTAGTGACTAACCGTTATTGTAATCTGATACACTCAGACGACCATGTAAGACCGAACTCATAAAAAGACTGCATCACAGAAAACACTAGTGTAATTGGCACAAACCTGGAGATCTCAGCAGAGGGCTTAAGGATGAATTGCTCATTGAAATGGATCCGATGGTACTCGCTTTTGCCTAGGCTATACCTTTTCCATGCACAGCCCTGTCAGGTCCAGAACCTTTCATGAGCACTAAACTTAATTCAATGCCCAATGTAAGCACTTCCAATATAAGAGGAAGGATTTTAAAAAGGAATTGATTCAATTTTAAAGAATTTCTATGGAGTAACAAAGAAGGAAATTCAAGCAAATAAACCAGTCAATCACTGAAGGACATGGTCAAACATGAATCTTTGATTGTAGGAACAAAGATGGATGGAGAGAGAAAAAAAGAAAGGTTTAGAAGACAAGGAGACAGTGCCAGGGAAAGGAGATGGAGACTCTATGAAGACAGAAGCAGGAGAATTAGAGAAAAAACACAGAAACAGATGTTAGGAAAAAACAGTGTTCCCACAGGGGTATCACTTATCAGCCATTCTTGCACATAACACACATTTTTTCCAACATTAAGCTAAGAAAGCTATTGATTAATCATAATTAAACAGAAATAAAACCCTGGTCCAGATCCTAACATGGAATAATATTCTTGCAAAGGTAAATGCCATGGAAGGTTCTAGACACCCACATTAGATATGGAGAGGTCTCAGGAATAGGACAAACCAAAATATTTAAAGCAGATAGGTGTCCTCAATGAGCTAGCCAATCAGAGAGCCAAAGCACTCAATTTAACAAGTCAGGGCATGGCCCTCCTGAAGAGAATGCCTGGGGAAATCATTCTGGGTGTTGGGACATTGAACATTGTGGGCATGTCCTACTACCAAGCAAATGTTTACCTGTGTTTCCTTCTTCCTTGGACTCTCAGGAACTCCACTACTTGAGGGAGGGTCACTTTAGAGGGCTCGTGGCATAGTCATGTATATGGAGACTGTGTGGGACAACTGGGAATTGACAGTTCTCAGACTCACCAGGGCACAGTTCAAACCACTTTAGCAAACAGGCACCCTGCATACCCTTCAAACGTCATATCTCCGCCATTTCCTTAGTAGCCCGCAGCTGCACCATCCTCTTTGTGCATACAGGAGCAAGCCATGAAACTCGCTCTTACTTCCACGCTGTACCTGTGATACCACCCTGCCCTGAGACCGCAGACTGAAATGCAAGCAATTGCCCTGGCACACATGGCCTATTTTCACATTGTAAACAAGTGGGTTTCTCTCCCTTTGTGCTCCAACAGTGCACCTTCCAAAGCACCTCTACAGTCAATGTGCCTACCCTACCTCTCCTCCACTGAGTCATCCACTCCACCCTAACCTATGCCAGCCAACACAGGGCAACGGGACATGGGCAATGCTGCAACCTCCGCGCATGGGCTGCTCTTTCAAAGGAACAAAAGACAGAGAGCAGTAATTTATCAGCTGTCAAGAAAAGAAAAACACAAATAATTTCTCCCCGACTGTTCTTTTGCTGATTGCCACATGGTTATTTTGTTGATTTCCACAGCTGGATGCTGCATTCAGAGCAATGCTGGAATAACTTGAGTAAAGTGAAACCGATTTCACCAGCTGCCTGTGTGTGCATGCCTGATATGGACATGCAGGCCTCCTTCCTCCTCTTCAATTACCCATCTATTATGTTCCCCAGCAGCAAAGCTGGTCCAAGTTTTTCCGACGGAACACTATTCCTTTGGAAAATGCTGATTTGACTAAATCAAAATATACCACAGGCATGAATTGATGTTAATTTTTTCTAGGATAAATTACCAAAACATTTTGTTTTGACTTTATTATAATTTATAACAAACATTGAAATGTTTTGACATTATAATTTAGAATGCAAAACAAAAGTCAAGTTGTCAGTTGAAATGAAATATTTTGACTTTATCAGAATGAAATGTTTTGATAAAGTCAAAATGAAATGTCATTTTGATTTTCTCTCTCAGTGAAATTTCAGAATTCCAGTTCAATGGGAAATTTTAAAAAAATTATTTTGGTGCTGATTCAGAATGAAAAAATACCTGAAATGTCAGATTTTCACATGGATCAAAAATTCCATGTTCTGACCAGCCCTACCCAGCAGTCTCTTGTGGTCCTGGGGAGGCTACCACTTGTTGGTGGCTCTTGAATACGAAGAGACAGCAATGCTTGCTGAAACATCTGTTCACCCTTCCCTTCCTCCTTCCTGCCCCTACCCCATTTTAAAGCAGTGGCATGATGGATGGCTGCATTGTTTACTCCTGGGGGAATTCTGTGCCACTGCATGTGCGCAGAATTCATGTCCCACACAGACTTCTTTGCTTCCCTGCAGAAAAATGACTTTCTGACATGGAAGCAAAGGGAAGCTGCAAGAGCTGTCACGCACCACTCCCTAGCTGCGCAGGTACATTGTTTCAGGTACCCGGAGCAGCCGGCGGAGAGGTAAATCACTGCAGAACTGGAGACACCCCAGCCAGTGGCTCCTGGGATCAGCTGCTAGTCCCGGGTGGGCTGGAGGCAGGAGAGGACGGGACTTCCTCTTCCCCTGCAAGGAGTGGCTGGGGCTGTGTCAGACCCACCCCTAGAAACCTCTCCAGCTGCAGGAAGCTCAGCATTCTCCTGTTTTCTGTCCCCATTGCTCCTCAGCTGCAGGGGGTGGGGTCACTGTATGGGGAGCTGCTCCCCATCCGCCCAATCCCTGTGTATCCAAATCTCCCATACCCAGACACCCCTGCCAAGCCTCACCCCATACACGCAGAACCCCCCAACCCTCCATACCCAAATTCCACTCTATTGAACCTCAACCCGTGCATCTGGAGCCTCCTGCACCCTGACCTCCTGCCTCCAGACCCCAACTCCTGCACCCAGACCACCTCCCACTGAGCTCCCTTGACTCAAACCCCCAACCTGATGAGCCCCACCTCACATCCAGACCCCCACATCCAGACCCCCATGCCACTGACCCCCAACTAGTTGCACCCAGACCCCCACCCCACAAAGCCCCACTCCCCCAGCACCCAGACCCCTCTGCTGAGCCCCAACCATCTTCACCTGGAAGCCCCTGCAGAGTCCCGTTACCCCTGCACTGGAACTCCCCCCCTCCCCAACGAGCCTCTGTGCATCCAGATCCCCCCACACTAGACCCCCCCCCCCACTGAGCTGCCTGCACCCAGATTGTCCCACACAGAATCCTCTCACCCCACACCTGGATCCCCCCCACACTGAGCTCCTCCACACTTGGATCCTGCCTGGTTGAGCCTGCCTATCTCATAACTGGTGTGCCTGGCACAGAGAGACAGAGCTCCAGAGTGTTTCTGGAGCAGGCCCAGGCCTTGTGCTGTGTGTCACAGGGTCGGGTGAAGCCTCACCACTGAGTCCGTGTCCCAGGGGTGGGTGGTGGGGGTGCTGCAGGGTGATCTCCCACCTTTGTGCAACCAGTGGCCTGTGCTCCCCACTGCCATGCTGGAGCCTCTGCATTTATTTATTGACAAATAAAACTTGCAGAATTTTAAAATATTGTGCACAGAATTTTAATTTTTTTGGTGCAGAATGCCCTCAGGAGTAATTGTTGCACCCTACTTGAAGCTATTCCTCCCAGGTACCCACCTCTCTCATTCCCCACTTGCATCCTTGTCCCTTTCCATCCCCTCATCCTACCCTGCTCTCTCCTGGGAGTTCCAGACCACATACTTGCTCTCTCTCTCTCTCTCTGCACAACTCCAGTTCTGCAGTGTATTTGGGGGGCTTTGCAATCACTGTGGGGCATAGGCGCCGACTTCCACTGTTCCCAGTGGGTGCTAGACACCACCCCCGCCCCTACACCGCCCTCACCCTACCCCCCATTCCACCCCTTTCCCCCCAAGTCCCCGCCCCTGCCCCACCCCTTCTCCGCCTCCTCCCCTGAGTGCGCTGCATCCCTGCTCCTCCCCCTCCCTCCTGGAAATTCCTAAGTGCTGCCAAACAGCTGTTTGGTGGTGAGAAGCGCTGTGGGAGGTAGGCGGAGGAGTGAGGATGCAGCGCGCTCGGGGGGGAGGAGGTGGGGTGGGAGGTGAGCTTGGCTGCCGGTGGATGCAGAGCACCCACTAATTTTTCCCCATGGGTGCTCCAGCCCCGGAGCACCCACAGAGTCGGCACCTATGCTGTGAGGTGAGGTTTGTGGCTGTGCTGTGTTTGCCTTCAGTGATACATGGCTGGGAGAGTAGGGTGTTAAACTGCATGTGCTGAGTTAGTCATACCTCAGGTACAAATGAGTAGCAATGCACTTAATTGCACCCCTTTTTCCCCAGTTCCCGCCTGGGCCCTTTTGAGGACACTTACACCCTCGTTTTGAAAATGCTACATACCCAGAAGATACCCCGGCCAAAAAACAAAAACAAAAAACATTTAGTTTCCCTAACAGCTGTACAAGCTTTGGAGAATTCTGGCCCTTATATAAGCTTAGGCTTCCTGCCACTAAAACAAAAGGTAGATTTTGCCTGGGAAAGGGTTGTAGTTAATGGGTAGCCAGGCCAGGAAACCGGTTACCATTACTGCCTGCTGTCTTCACCTAATAGTTCTCCCTCCTCCCTCACTGTTTTGTGCTAGTGCACAAGCTCATTTGTTATTGTTCAGATGTGCCAGTCTGCTAGTACCACACTGTTGTAAGGTACCGGGCAGCTGAAGCACTTGTTTCAGACAAGAATAGCCACACGTGCAAAGAATGACATGGAAGTCTTTCTTGCAGGAGCAGCAACTATTGTTCTCCCTTTTCCCCTACTTTCTGACGGCAACTTGCTAGATTTCAAACAAAAGAGACACTATAGAAAACTTCCTCCCAGGTGTGCAGGTAGCTCTAAGGATGGTCTAGTTCAGCGGTTCTCAAAACTGTGGGTCAGGACTCCAAAGTGGGTCGCGATCCCGTTTTAATGGGGTCGCTCGCCAGGGTTGGCTTAGACTTGCTGGGGCCCGGGACCAAAGCCCGAGCCTCACCACCCAGGGCCAAAGTCCAAGGGCTCCAGCCCTGGGGAGCAAGGCTCAAGTTACAGGACCCTGCCTCAGGCTGAAGCCCTTCGGCTTCAGCTTAGATCCACCCCTTCCTCCCACCCAGGGCGGTGGGACTCGGGCGGGCTCAGGCTTCGGTCCTCCCCTGGGGTCGTGTAGTATTGATGTTGTCAGAAGGGGTTAGCAGTGCAATGAAGTTTGAGACCCCCTGGTCTAGTTGGTGGAGGACACATAGGAGTAGAACTCAGGAGTGCTGGGTTCACCTTCCCGTTCAGCCACAGACCTTGGGCAAGTCACTTAATCTGCCTTGTGCCTCAGTGTCTGTAAAAAGGGAATAATACCACCATAGTCCAGAGGGGCACCGTGAGGAGACAATTCATTAACGATTGCAAGGTGCTTCGACACCACAGTGCTGAGAGCCATATATGAACCTAGAAGGTCCTTTAAATATTATTTTTTTAAGTCACAGGGGAAAAAAACAAACCCTCAAACCCCTCTTACATGTTGAAACGTCAAATTTGAGTTCTTTTAATAGCTGTAGTCCAACAACAAGCAAACAAGATTGTATTGTATTGATGTGCTTGAGTAAACAATTTAGTGTAATCTAAATCAGAAATATTTAATTGCGGTATTAAAAAAGCCATTATCAACTGAATACAGTGACTAGAAAAATTACAGCTCATGAATATGCAAATTGCTCGACAAAACACATTCTGTGACCGCTTCAGCAATTTTCAGAGATAAACCTTGAACAAGCTGCCTATTTCAACTGCAGTTTTATTTGTAGATAAGTAGCTGTGCTCAGGAATGCAGGTTTAGGAAATACATCTTTATGATGCAGTCATGTAGAGAAGTTTCTAGCTGGTAAAACGCGTTTTAAAAATTCTTCCGTTTTACTCTACGATTTTCCTTTCTGTGCTATTTAGGAACATTAAAGCTTGAGGTCCAACTGTTTCTAACCACTTTCTCCAACCAATTTCACACAGTAGGTGAGACAATATTGGAAATATTGAGCCACAAGAGTACCTACCAGTACATGAAGGAGCACAAGTCATAAAGCCAACCACAAAGCCAAGATGTTGAATTGTTACAGCCATGTTCCCTCTGGCCTTGACCTGTCAAGGTGCTGAGCACTGTGGCCCTGATTAAGCAAAGCACTTGGGGCCAGACTGACAAAGGGATTTAGGTACCTAAAGATGAAGACAGGCACCTGAGAGAGATGCTTTGAAAAATCCCACTTGGTGCCTAGGTGCTTTCGAGAATCCCCTAAATACCTAGGTAATTTAGGCCCTTATCCCTGATCTTGTCCCAGTCAGTGGGGACTTTCATGTCTACTAGTTCCATTGAAATCAATGGGGCTACTCAAATGCTTAAAGTTAGGGATGCGCTTAAGTGCTTTGCTGGGTTGAGCCCAAGCACTCAGCACCTTGGAGGATTGAGTCTTTCCTCAGAGACCAAGGAAGTGTTCTTTGTGAGCCCACTCCAACACCCACAATCAATAGGAATCTTTCCATTGGCTTCCAAGAGCAATGCATCAAACCTTATATGCCTATCTGTGGAGTCACAAAATTGCAGCCAAGAGCTGTACATCACTGTACTATTATCTTCCTAGGATCCAGGCCATCACCCTGAAACCAAATGCACGTGGGGGAGGGGGGAGACTTTTTCTTTTTCATCCATAACAATAATCGAATCATTACAAATATTAATATGACAAGATTTAGAGGAGAAACATTTACAGTAGATTTAGCCAATTTATAAAATATTCTAAAGTGACAAATTTACATTCACTCCTCTGCAATTACTTGGGTGCAAGCAAAAGGGTTCACAATTTAAAAAAAATAAGTGTTTTCCTTATTGGCTGTAATGTAGCAGTGAAATGGTTCGCACACGCACGTGTGTACATCGTTCCCATCTACTGATCAGCCTCAGAACTGTTCTACTGTGTATCATAAGATTTATACTATCAGGAGGTAATTCACCTTTAAGCTTGAGTGGCCTGAGGATCTGAGTTCTAGCCTCGCTATCCCTATGAAATTCAGTATGTCCATTGTGTGCAGCACACTGACAACCACAACGTCCTACATTTGTTACATCCACACATTGTCAACAAACCAACAGTCACCCTTGCTCAGCAAACTGCCTCTGAGAATACTGCATGCAAAAATCCTAAAGCTGAAGATCCCCATGCCTTAATTTGGGAGGGAATGTTATCTGATTATTTTATTCTGCAGAGTGTAATACATTCAGAAAATATGAATTTATAGTCCAACAACAGTAAAATTGCATACTCTTTACTTCTTAATGCTCTAAAATTTTCTTTGGATCTAGTACAATTTTTCACAAAGCATTTACAGAATGAACACCATATACTTTGCAGCTGTTAGTTTTACCACTAATCTGGATGAGTTTTAACCCCCTTTCTGGTGATTTATACGTGCTGCATAAACATGAATAGTAAAGAGAGAATTAACAACATACAACCGAGATACGGTCAAGCAAGCATTTAAACGAATTGGCACAGGGATTTCTCTCACCTAGTGCCCATGCGCATGCTAATGGGTATCAGGGTTAGGTCAGGGATTCACAAATGTTTTGTATAGGCTAGATCACATTTTCATTCAGAGATTGTCTTGTGGACACTTCCCTGGCCATTCAGAGTTGCTTGGCCCACCTCTTCCCATTTGCAACTGCAGAATAACCCCCTGACTATGCCCAATTCTTACATGGTAAAGTGATAGTAGGAATTTGTAATGTATACATTAAAGCCATCTTTCATACAAGTTAGCATCTGAAAACAACTGCTTTGTTGACCACCAATGGCCCACAGATCAGATCGAAAACGACTGCATTAGGGTGATGTGGAACTGAAGTTAGGAGTGGACTGCAGATAAGTTACCTTGATTTCTGAAAACGTGGTTTTTTACATTGTTTCCATATGCAACAATTATACACCCAAAACCTCAGAACATATCGATTTATTCAAGTTGCTCTTCTCAAACGGACATCAAATACTAACTCTGACCAGAAAGATACATCTGTACTGTTGCCACTAGTACAGATGTGGTCTGGGCAGATGTGCAGAAGCACTAGGCACCCTGAGATCTGCATGTTCATCTGGGGAGCTGCTCCCACTGCCTGTTTTGGGGAACTGTAACCCCACTCTTTCAATTCAGAATGAACAGACAGGATCCTTTATGTAAAAGGGCAAAAGGAAAGGGGCCCCACCCCAAATCTGAACTCCATTGTAATAAGTTGGATGAGGGGTGCTTTACTGAATGATGGAGTGGAAAGCAGTGGATGATTTTATTTAAAAACACAGGGTCTGTCTTTTATACACACCAATATCCCTTTCCTCCACCTTTTGGGTTTTGCTTGTTGTCTGAGACTGTAAACTATTTGGACCAGGGATTGCATCTTACTATATTTTAGCATATACCACCCAGCATAGGACCTTGATCCTATTTGGGATTTCAAGTGCTACTGTGATACAAACAGTATATTAAAATAATAAGAAGTTAGTAAAAAGTTTATATAAAACAAAATATACATTTTAATGCATATACACACACACACACAGAGGATATAGGTATATTTGAGAGTCAGGCACAACCTGTGATAATTGTATCAGCAGAACTAGAAAAAGTCCTGAATATGTGCAGTTTCTAAAGAGAGGAATGGAAGTAATTTACACACGTCAGCACAGTATATCCATTTACTCATTTTCTATCCCTGCCATAGGATGGACATTTCCCCCTTACATAAATGGAAAAGCCCCCTAGTAAATTTCTTTTCCTGCTATGACTGCCAGGCAACTGTAGGATCAAGAGACTGAGATGCATTTTCTCAAGTTCCAATCAATCCAGCCTGTCTCCACACACAGTTACTTGTAATTACTTTTCTCTTCTCTTCAAGATGGCATATTATTCCCTAGAATTATAGTTAGTTACATTTGATCTTTAACAGGAAAAGGAGATATTTTCATAACTCAGATGTTTATATTATTTTACAACAAAAATAATTAATTTATTTTCAAGTTCTGAGGGAGACCAAATGACCTCATGCTTCAGTTAAAAGATACCATGGGAGATGAAATGAATACAATACCAAGTTCAAAGAACTTGAGCAATAAATAACTAACCTTTTTGAGTTTCTTGTAATTTTTTTAGCATCTCAAGACAGTGTTTGATGCACATCTAGAGATGCAGGAGACAATTACCAAGATGTAAGGCTTTGTACTTTTTTTCTTTTTTAAGTGTCACATGCCTGCGATTTCTGGTTTCAGACAGGAGGTGACTGATCCTGCTTCTCAATAAATAGGTTCTGCACTTGGGACAGGATGGAAGGAGGGGTAGGGGCACAGGTCTCTTTAAGCCATCTTTCACTCCACCCCTTCCAGGACTGTTCAGCCCTGGTGTAAATTAAAGCAACCCTGAAGTTGTTCTAACTTATGCCCTGCTTCCTATGGCCTCCTCTAGGAAACAGCTGTAGTGCAGTGCATCTGGTCATGCCCCTGACACATAGTCAATCCACTCCCTCCTAGGTCAGATTGCAGGGCTGGTGTGAGACCTTATGCAAGCTCTACATGGGTCAGGGAAACGCCTTTCATGAGCTGTATTCTTAAGGCCCCTCCTTGTTGCCAGACTGGTGTAAAAGGGCTTTAGCATAAATAAGAATCAGGCCCAGTGAGTAAATTTCTCCTTGGCTATTTCTGAACAGGCCAAAGCCACAAAGTTTTGTTCTCACGATATTTTTAAATTTTGAGTTTTGTGCTCTCGGCACCGTCTCCTTTCCAGGAAGGGAAGGGGAGTAGGAGATCAGAGTTCTTTGGCAGCTGGGCTGAAAAGTGTTAAGCCAGCAAGGTGTATTGTTTTGTTCTGCTGGCAGTGTAGCAAGCCTGGAAAGGGACAGCTATAGCCACCACCACAGAGTGAGGAAGGTAACGAAGAAAGGAAATAAATCACTAAGCCTGCCTGCGTAGCTTCTTAAAGAACCAGCATCAGGTAATGCAGGCCAGGGTTATTCTTGCAATAACTTGGGGGGAGGAGGGAAATGGGAATTCCGTTTCTGCATCGGGGGGGGTGTTAAACAGGACACCGAGCAGTTGCTGTCTCTCAGAGGTGGGGGCAACTGCACGACTTCCTACCAGCCATTCCAGCAAAGCCAATGTGGACAACTTTTTATTTGTGCAATGAATATTCAAAAGTTCAGATGCAGAGATACCAGGTAGCTTCACAGAGATGGAGTGACTCACTCCAAGTATGCCAAGAGATGCCCCCACAACTTATTGTGAGCACATTAGGCTGAATCCTGAGAGACTCTGAGCATCTATAACCCCCACTGAGTTCATTGGGACAAGCAGGTGCTCCGCATCTCTCAGGATCTGGTGCTTGTTGAGGAAAGGCAGCATGTCCTCATTTGTTATATTTCTAATGAAAGCGAGACAAGCCCCTTAACTCTAGGTTTAGGTCCAGGGGACATTCATAAATATATGTGCTGATATGTCATCATTAGCAAAGGAACCATCAGCATCCACAAATCCAGACTCCCTCCCATTTAAGAATCGGAGTCACTATGCATCCGAAGAAGTGGGCTGTAGCCCACGAAAGCTTATGCTCAAATAAATTTGTTAGTCTCTAAGGTGCCACCAGTACTCCTGTTCTTTTTTTAGAAGGTTGACAGCATTTCCAGAGGGTAAAGAACAGAAACTGAAATCCCTGTTTGTCTCTCCTGAGTGTGCTGATGAGGTAGAGGAGTTGGAAGAAGAAATACCTTCCTATCTACAAAATGTGCAACAAAGGAACTAAAGGCCTGAAAAGAAACTTGCCATTCCATCCATCTGTCAAGAAAACTAAAAGCTGAATATTAATACTTAAAACAGATAGATGACCCCTGCCCCAAGTAGGGGTGCTCCTCTGTGTTCTACATACACTCTTAAGATATTTTCACAAGCAGAGATTTTTGCAAGTTCCCTAAAATCCTGTAGCATTCCTGAGGGAAGGGATAAAGCAATGGACATTGAGAGCAATGCTGAGATTGGGGAGGATGCTAATGGCACTCTACCACCATACCCCTGGGTAGGCCAGCAGGAGCAGGAACCGAACCTGGGATCTCTGGTTCTAAACGCATGAGCCTTTATTGCCCACCCTAAAAGACACAGCTCTGGAAGCCAAAGCTGTAGCAGCAGGTTCCTCGAGTTCTGTGGCCCAGCCACCACTAGAGGGGGACAGAGGCCACCCTTGAGTGGGTTACACTACCACAGTGACTATGAGCCCAGCATGAGGCTGATATTCAGGTGTTTTTTTTTTTTTAAGCTTCTTCAGGGTACACGGACCTGAAAGGTTCAGATTATTCAGGTAACTTTCAGAAAGGGTTTTAATGTTTTATCTGAATCAAATCAAATGGATCTAAACCTTTTAGTTCACTCATCACTGGATGCAACATAAAAGTATCGCATGGCACTTTAGGAAAGGGTCCATGGCACAATGAAATGCCTTTTGTAAAGAAATATCAGCAGGTCTTGATGATGAGAAAGGTCGACAGATGTTCTGAATGACTTGTTACCAACACACGTATTACTTCCTTTCTCAAGAGGATGATCTGTTCACATGTTCCTTTTTATCTGTTTCTCCCCACCAGGCTACATGATCACATCACATTTATTTTTTAAAGTCTGTGATAGGCTAGATGATCTTTATGTGACGTGGGATTTTGTTATGGCAATATAGGCTGCTCCCAGCAGCTTAACCACAGACAGAATTATTTCATATCTGTGTCAGAGCTATGCACTTGATTACAAAGCTACTGTATACTTAAGCTACAGAACAGTTGTGATGTCATTAACCAACATTCTACTACCTCCGTTCCCTTCCCTTCCCTCCCAGACACTATTCACCAACAGTTCCACAAAAGAAGGAGCAAACAAACATTAACTGATGTCAGATTCATCTACTGTCACACCCTGGCTTTTCAGGAAATCCCAGGAATTTGATGCCTACTGTTTACACATACCAGTGGGAATTCCCACTTCAGTCTTCATTAATTTAAAGAGACACATATGTGATGCCTTGGGACTTTCTGCAGTTCTCAGTGACTTTCTCCAAGGCATGAAATTCTGAACTATGTTAAAGCATCATCAGCACCAAAAGTGCACCAATT
The DNA here is from genome assembly GCF_028017835.1 of Emys orbicularis. NCBI lineage: Eukaryota > Metazoa > Chordata > Testudines > Emydidae > Emys > Emys orbicularis. The sequence continues at coordinate 16,818,406 of NC_088689.1, read as the reverse complement.
CTTAGATTTTTAAATCTATGCCTATGATTTTCACAGTGCCACATACGGATGTATCTTCTTCCTGTTAGAAACTGTGTTTATTCTACTTTATTATGAGGTATCCAACATTAAAGCACAGTAAGCAATATACAGGAGAAAGACATGATCTTGAGGCCGAGATCCAGGAACTCCTCTGATTCCTAATACCGGTGTTCATGGTGCAACTTAGGGCAAGTCACTCATTTGTTGTGCCTCTGCTGCTCCATCTGTACAATGGGTATAATACTAGTCTCCCGCACAGTGGATTGGTCAGGTGTGGTTAAGGTTTGCGAAGTGCTTTGAAAAAAACTAACCCACTATATAAAGTGGAGAGTGCTGTAATGTGAGCCTTTGCTCTTAGAGCACTTTTGATCTGAAGATCTCAAAACACTTCAAAAATGCCAACATACTATTAAGCCTCGCAGCACTTAGTGAGGTAGGGAAGCATTAGCTTAATTTTACAACTGGAAAAACTGAGACAGAGGTAGGTTGAATGATAGGTCACATCGCTATAGCAGATCAGACAATTACTGTCCCCCGGATTAAAAATGTTCAGAAAAACAAATGAATCAACAAATGTGTGGTTGGTTTGTTTTCATTGAAATATTTCAAGTTTTGATTGAAATTCTACAAACCTTTTTATGTAGTTATATATTTCTGGTTTTCAGAAACCTGAAGACGTTCAGTTGTAAACTGAAAAATTCTGACAAGAACCTGAACATTTTTGTTGAAAACCACTAACTTCCTGTGAGGCGCCCAGATGCTACGGAAACGGGGGGCCATACAGTCATGAGCTATGCAATACAAAGCAGAAACAGATCTTGTTTTCTGTGCAGTCTAAACAGAGGAGAACCCACAAGCTTTTAGTCTTACAATGGACTTGGCCTGGCCCTTAAAGAATATGACAGTATTCTATAGTACTACCCCCAAACACTGTAACATCACAATATGGAGGGGGAGATGGAATACGCTGATGAGCTGCAGAAGAGCTCTCATTCTGGAGACTCGGATAACTTTTCAAGCAGACTTGACAGAAGATGTTTCTTGGAAAGAAACAAAAACAAATAAACCAAAAAAAAAAGAAAAGAAAAGACTTCTACAGGTGGACTCTGACTCCTGCATGCAATGGTGGCAACACAATAAACAGGATCAAAATTATATGCTACTATGCACAAAGTGACCTTTTCTAATACCACAGCAAATTACCACACTAGCTGCAGTCAGTTCAGTGGCTTTATGCCACTCCCTAATAAACATGCCTGCATATGCCACGAAAGTACTGCTTGTACACTGCAGGACATTCTGCACATGAACTCGAGGTCATATTTCTGAGGAAGAATTTTCAAAAGTCCAGAATTAATTAAGGTCCAATCCTTCAGTTTTAGATGGAGACGACTAAGAGTTCACATGGGTGATGGATCAAGACCCTCAGCATATCAAAACTTCAAGATGGCCCTTTGGATCCAAGCAATGGGAGGATGGAGAACACTCCATGGCTATCAAAGTGATGTTTCAAGGCCTATTGGATGGGACGTTTGCTGAAGTGCCTGTCTCCACTGCAGAGAGTCATTAGCCTCCTGAACTGCAAGGACTCCTTTCTTGAGGAGGATATAACAGAGAGTCCAGCTATGCTGCAAGGAGCTTGACCTGGGATATTGCACTTTGAAAAATCCTCAAGCAGATCTCACATCAAGTCATTATCCTTCCCAATGCCATACAGGTAAATACAGTGTGTTGACTGGTCATCATCCATACACTTGCAGACCATGTCTCTATTTGTGTAAGAGAAAACATAACAAAAGGACACTACCCAGACAGAAACCACAAATAAAAAAGGGGGACCCAAGCCTAAACATACTTAACCAAAGAGACTAGCCAGGACATTGTCAAAACAAGTCACCAAAAGTGATTAGTAGGTCTTGTGTCCACCAACTGATCCCAGCCAATGCCAAATACTTAAGAAAACGTTTATTTAAAAGAATAGAAGTACATTCAGGTCATGCCAGCAGTTAGCCGCAGGAACCAAATGCCTGGAACAAAATCCAGTTGTGTAAACTGTCCAGAAACAGGACAACCATGGGGCAGGCCCAAGTGAGCCACTGTTGGGAGTACTTCGTGAAGAGAAAGGAACAGAGCAGTTGAGAGTTACTGCCCATTGGAACACTCAGGCAGGCATTAAGGTGCCCCTGGCTGGTGAGATGACACAGCAGCTCAGAGCTCTGAAATTCCAAGCAATGCCTCTGATGCATGACAAGTTTCAAAAAGAGTGAAGATTTATTACAGCTGACATCTTTGGATGAAAATAATTTACTTTCATCTTTTAATTGTAAGCTCTACGTACCCAGCTAGTTAAAATACCAAATTGATGTGAATTATTGAAGTATTAGCTTTAGGAGAAGATTAGTTTTCTGAGGCCCTGGCAGTTTTGTTCAAACCAGAAGATTTGAATGATATATTAGGAAATGCACTTTGGACATTATTTCTCTTCAAAGATGAAATCAAAGCAATGTCTGGAATGTGTCTATGTGGAGGTCTACCACTCTCATTTTAACAATGTAAAGTACCAACCTTTGACTTTTTTTTTCTTGCTTTTAACATTCTTATTCATATTTTTCAGTAGTTTGAATGTCAAAAATACAGCAGAGTTTTGGTATTGCACTACAAGAATAACCATGATGCTAAGGCCTTTTTAAGCTTCTCTGAGTCTGTGCTGATACTCCCCTTAAATTAAAAAAAAAAAAAGGTTATAAATATCCAAACTAAAATTGAGAGAAAATAAATTTGAGAGGGACCTAAGATGTAAAGATTGAATATGGATCCACATTTCGACAAAGTTCAGGAATGTTTTTGATTTATTCAAAATACAGAGGGCCAGATCTTCAACTTGTGTCAATAAACAGAGCTCCACTGAAGCTGGTCAATGGAGCTACACTGGTTTGTGACAGCTGAGGATCTGGTCCAATATTTAGTGGTCAAGGTACTGAAACCCTACAATTCCCATTGCAATTAATGAGAAGTGTAGGTGCTCAGCTCCTTTGAAAAATCAGGCCATCAATGCAAGTAGATAATTAATAGTTGAGCAGGGAATGCAACCCAGGAGTCTCAAATTCTAGTCTTCCTCTCTAATCATCAGACAGTATTCATTCCCTTAAAATGTAGAGCTCAGAACACCTCATGGATTCCAGTCTTTAATGGAGCACGTTTGTCAAAAAAAAGTTCAATGATATAAATTTCTCCTTTAGATGATGCATCAGAGGGACTCACAACTTGTTTGTATGCAAAACTTGACTACTTTAAAATAAAATAAAATAACATAACATATGGTGAAAATGTTCTCCAGACTATAAAAAAAGCCATCTTTCTAAATATCCACCACTCTGGCAATGAAAAGCAGGAAAAAATAATAACCATCATATCTGTGTGGCACAAACACAAATCCACCTCCTGCTGCTTTGTATCCAATATTTAGCCAACAAAAACTATGCTCAGAGCTGTATTAATTCTTCCTCACACCATATTGGTGTAAAACACAAGGAACCAAACAAAAGGGAAGTATATTGGCTTCCTCTCTATTAGAAGTGAATAAAACTAATCTGTGTTTACTAACGGATTTGGAAAACAATCCATAGGGAAATCTGTCTTGCATTTTCAGGTTACTAAGAAGTAGTGTAAACAATGAAAATAAAAAAAATGTTAAACTCTGTTAAAAAGAAAAAATAATAATTTTTGAAACTATTTTTAATCCCAGGCAGTTCGGTTTTATTCTGCTTAAAGTCTGAGCCAAGCCACAAAATTTGGATCTGAACATTCCCCAAGTTTAGGGCGTTTAGATCCAGATATTTTGATTTGGATCCAACTCTAATTCTGTTACTGTACGGGTCAAAAATCTTAAGATAATGATAGTAAACAGCAAGGGAAAGTTCACAGAATGGCCAGTACTCCCTCTGTCCGTTAAGAACATCTCAGAAAACGTTAATAACAGTGCAATGTGGGATGATGCTGTGGATACCAGAAAGGCCCACAAATATGATAGTTTTTGTATGGCAAGTTTGTAAGGTAATAACGTCATCCTAGGTTAAGTACACTCAAAGACTGACGGACTATTAAGTTCAGAATATAGTTACTTGTTAGGGAGTGAACAGAAAGGATCCTGAAGTCATTGTTTTACCGAAATCTGCTCCCATTCTCTCACCATTGTGCTGCTGGCTATTGCCTCAGAATTCGGCATCCATATACCCACAAAAACCATGGCCACCTCAGTTTCTGACCTGCCCCACCTCAGCATTGTCACGCATCTAGTCTGAATCTCAACATCTGCCATTTCCTCACAAGCTCCCTTAACTCTTCTTATTCTTATTATTTGTGTTACCATAGTGTCTAGGCATGGACCAGAACCCCACTCTGCTGGGTGATGGTCCTTGTCCCAAGAAGACTTACCAGAGGAGACTGAGTCAAGCCCCAGTTTAAACGAATTAAAAACTGGTCTAAATTAGAGCAACAGGGTGGGGCAGAGGGACTGTAAATTGAAATGGTAATTTGTTACGGGTACATGAATGGGTAGTTCCAGGGCCGGTGCAAGGATATTTTGCGCCCTAGGCGAAACTTCCACCTTGCGCCCTCCCCTCCCCCCAGAGCATCGCTTATTATAAACTTTCAAAAATGAATACTGCATAATGTGGTATTGTTCATTAGAATTAATACACATTCAGCTTGAAAAATTATTAAAATTTCATTATTTAGTCTACATATTTAATGAAAATAAATGGCCTTGGGTCTCCTGCACGTGGCTAGAGTCCCTCCTGTCCCTCCACCCCCCCACCCCCCCATGGATCTGGAAAGGGCTGTTTTGGGGCTCAGAGCACAGAGCTGGGAGTCGGGATCTGGCTTCTATTCTCCACCCTGGCACCAACTCCCTGGATGACTTCAGGCAAGTTACTTCCCTGTTCTGGGCTTCAGCTCCCCCCAGTGCTAAGGTGTGAAATGGTTCCTTGCTCCTAGGCTGGAAAGTACAATGCAGGCAGGAGGGGGTGTCTGAAGGCCTGTCTTCCCCACAGGTGTGAGGTGAGGACAGAGTTCCAGCCTCCGTCATGACCATCCTGGTTGCTTTACTCTGCCCCACGCCAATGGCTGCTGAAGCCCCTTACTCAGAGAGCTCTGGCCCAGGGCAGAGGCGTCGGTGTCATTCTGGGCCTGATTTTCAGAGATGCTGAGCACCTGCAGTTCCCCCGATGTCGGTGGGAACTCCAGGGTTCTCAGTACTTCTGAAACTCAGGACAATTTATTTCGAATGCTGAGCCAGGACTGAGCCTGCAAAGGCAGGTTCATATACACCCCTCAATCCACAGCAGATCTCCCATCAATAACAATACAAGCAATCAGGAGAATGATATGGGGCAGTCAGGGCTGGCTCCAGGCACCAGCCTGGCAAGCAGGTGCTTGGGGCGGCCGCTCCGGAGAGGGGCGGCACATCCAGGTATTCGGCAGCAATTCGGCGGACGGTCCCTCACTCCCGCTCGGAGCGAAGGACCTCCTGCCGAATTGCCGCCGCAGATCGCGGCTTTTTTTTTTTTTTTTTTTTGGCTGCTTGGGGCGGCCAAAACCCTGGAGCCGGCCCTCGGGGCAGTTGGCCCAATGCTGGGAGTGGGGAGGATATGGCCCTAATGCGGTCATTAACTTCTACCTAGTAAAGTTACTGGTGCATCTTCTGTCATTCAGTGAGAGAACAAAAATCTCTTGGGTGCTGTAGCCTGCCCAGGGTTCAGCTGCACTTAACCTGAGTTGCTCACACACTTGCAGTGGTTGTGCACCACGCAACTGGTCACCCATGTTACATGAAAAACTGGCTCTGATGGTGTCGTAATTAGACTTAACAGTTACTGCCGCATTTCCTAGAGCTGTTGTCCCAGGCTGGCTGCAGACTCAGGCAGACAGAACTGTGTCGGCTAGACGCCCATCACCTTTGGAAGATTTTCCTTGTAGACGTAAGGGCTCGAGACAGCCGTGTTTCTTCACTGAAAACTTGCAGTGTGCTGCCCCTGAATCCCAGATTAATACCTTGTGTGGGCAGGTGCAGAGCTCAGGGCTTGAACGCCTCTGGTCTAAGGGTCTGAGCCAGTGAAGAACTAGGAGCCTCGATCTCCTGTGTTCAAAGCAGGACTCCGACAATGACTCCCCGGGTGCCTTGGGCAAGTCACGTCCCTGTTCTCTGCCTCAGTTTCCCCCAAAATGGGGCTCTATTTACCTGCTCCACAGGGCTGCAGGGATGGATGGGGGATGAAGCCTTGGAAGGTGGCACGTTCTGAGGACGGTTACACTTTTGCAGCTCTTGAACCCTGTATCCTCTGGCAGGGCCATGATCCACCCCCGCAGGTGGACTGGTGGCCACGGTCTCCTCTTCCTCCCCCCCCCCCGCACCGCCCCCTCCTGCCGCTGCATTGCTGTCAATAGGGCCAGCTGCAGGCGGGCTGATGTCACCGCTCCAATCTGCAGCCGGCAGCCCTTGGGCAGCAGCCGCTGCTGTGGCAGGGGGTCCAGGACTGCCAGAGCCGGAGGGAGCGGGAGGAGGCAGCTCCGGGCTGGCAGGGGGGGCGTGGGCGGGCAGTGTTGTGGGGCACGGCGGAGGGCCCGCGGTTGCAGAGGACGCCCGCAGAGGTAGGTCCCCCCGCCGGGAGCAACAGTGTAAAAACACAACTTTTGGGCACCGCTTTTTGGCGCCCCCAAATCTTGGCGCCCTAGGCGGCCGCATAGTTCAGCTAATGGTTACACCGGCCCTGGGTAGTTCTGAGTACAGAAACCAAACTGAGGGCAGGGATTGCCATAATAAACATGGGGTTACACAAGTTTGAGGCATGCATCATCATATACACAGAAATAATGTAACATTTTGTTCTTCTGTAGAGACGCTTACTTGAGAATCTCAAAGCGCTTTATAAAAAATTTATTACACCTCATAAGACTTCTCCAGGCAGCAGGAAAGTACTTTTCACCCCATTTTACAGAGGGAGAAGTGCTGGCAAAGAGTGACCAAGTGAGTTGTTACAGATCACAATGTGAGCCAATGGTAGATCTTGGGAATGAAATAAAACTCTTATCTCCGAGGTCCATAGGGTAACTAGTAGACATCCTGCCCTAGACATGGTCTAACCACTAGACAGGCAAGTCATGCAGCTTTCAGTTTTCCTAAACCTTACTTAGCCAGCAAGCCAAACCCCTTATTTTTAAAACCTAACCAATTTTTAGAGATTAACAGACTTCACATTGGATTTAGGTGTAAAACTTCCCCTGAAGTCTATTGCCTGAAATGCCTACACCCGAGGAGAGAATTTGCTGCTGGTTTCATTTGTGGGAACAAGTTGTTATGATTTTCTTAAAAACCCTGCAGGAGGTAGAGTATGTCTAAGAAAAACAGACAGTAGGGCTGTGTAAATGGAGCATCAATTTCCATGACAGAAGACGTCCTGCTCGAACACTTTGCTCTGTTTGTATTTTTGATTCCCAACGTGGTTTCTTCATTCCAGGATAGTTCGAGTCCTGCCAGATTCAGGCACAGCCTTTCACAATGAATTGGCTCTAAGCGTGAAATGAACCCAGTTTTCTCTTTCTCTCTTTGTAACCCCAGTCAAACCCTGAAGAGGCTGAAAGACAGTTTAGTTACTGTTTGTTCCTAGAAAACTCTGGAACAGAAACAATTGGTGACCAAAGGAGTAACCCCAAAACAGCCAATAAACTGCATCTAGTTTGAACCAATGAGGAGGAGAGGGCTGCCATGTTTTGACATCAATTAGAACGGCCTTAGACAGCTTGTCTGTGATTTGTTGGGTGCCAGTAACAAAAGACCTGACATTGTACGTACATATCAGCAGTGGCTAGGTGCTGTGCATACAGCAGGAACCAATACCTGTCCAGTGAGTTCATCTACTTTGCAGCTGCACTGAACTCACCTTTTAAAAAAAATACTACGTTTTCATGGTGAAGAGGGCAAGGATTTGGCATCTACGCTTCTGAATACTTCCTTAAACCACTGTATATCCCCAGGAAAGCACAAAAAGGTGATATTTAGTTGACATACACCCACAGCAATCAGTTTCCATTTTATACTTATCCCCGAAGAGCGTTCCTCTTCCTAAGGCAGTGACTTATGATCTCTGGCTGGTTTGGGCCAACAGCATCAATGCTTCAGCCCCCTCTCAATTTCAGGCTGATTTCCCCCCAAACTTCAGTATGTCATCCCACTGCTCACACAGTGTCCTATACCAACACTGCATGTGACATGCAGCATGAGGAAAAAGACCTCAGCTGCTATGCAAACAGCTCCCTTCTAGGGGGTGCAGGCTGCACAGGCCTTCCTCCAGAATAGAAAGCATTAACACAGAGATGCGGTCAGATCCAAGATCCCTCCCAGAGCCCTTCAAATTAGCACTTGATGCTACAGGCCTAGACTTAATGTTGGCAAACAATCAATGCTGGAATAAATTATATGCCACCTAAGATTCCACATTTGTCATCAGAGCTACTCAAAACTCCATGGTGATAGCTGGGACAGAACTCAGATCTTTCTGCTTCCCTCTAAAGCCAAGGAAAAATCCTGATCCGTTTAGGACCCAGAGTACATAGGGTAGCAGCTCTAATTGCATCCAGTAGAGCAGAGGTGGGCAAACTATGGCCCGCAGGTCACATCCAGCCCGCAGGACCATCCTGACCGGCCCCTGAGCTCCCGGCCCGGGAGGCTAGCCCCTGGCCCCTCCCTTGCTATCCCCCCTTCCCCGCAGCCTCAGCTCACTGCACCGCTGGCGCAATGCTCTGGGCGGCAGGGCTGCAAGCTCCTGGGGCAGCGCAGCTGCAGAGCCCGGCCTGACCCGGTGCTCTGTGCTGCACGGTGGCGTGGCTGGCTCCAGCCGGGCGGCACAGCTGTAGCGCCGCCAGCCACCGGTGGTCCAGGCAGCGCAGTAAGGGGGCAGGGAGCAGGGGGGGTTGGATAGAGGGCAGGGGAGTTCGGGGTGGTGGTCAGGGGGTGAGGTATGGGTTGAATGGGGGCAGGGGTCCCGGGGGGGCAGTCAGGAAGGGGGGGGGAGTTGGATGGGGGGGTGCAGGGCAGTCAGGGGCGGGGGTTCTGGGGCCAGTCAGGGGACAGAGAGAAGGGATGGTTGGATGGGGCAGTGGTCCCGGGGGGTGGGGGGCGTCAGAAATGAGAGGAGGGGTTGGATGGGGTGGCGGGGGGCAGTCAGGGCAGGGGTTCTGGGGGCTGTCAGGGGACAGGGAGCGAGGGGATGGATGGGGCAGGAATCCTGGGGGGGGGGGGCCGTCATGGGGAGGGTCGGGTAGGGGGCGGGGCCAGGCCACGCCTGGCTGTTTGGGGAGGCACAGCCTCCCCTAACCAGCCCTCCATACAATTTCCAAAACCCGATGTGGCCCTTGAGCCAAAAAGTTTGCCTGCCACTGCAGTAGAGGACAGTTGTTTGCCTGTTATTGCAATAGCCCAGTGGTTTGCAACCTTTTTCATTTGCAGACCCCTAACAAATTTCACACAGAGGTGTGGACCTCTTTGGAAATCTTAGACGCAGTCTGCGGACCCCCAGAGGTCCATGGACCACAGGTTAAAAACCACTGCAATAGCCCTAAAATCGCTGGTTTGCCTTTTCTACCTGGCTGTACTGATGGCTTAAGTTACATAACGAAAATCACACACAGTGCTGGTAGACAGCCACCCTCTTGTCTGATACAGAAGGGATTGAACTGGGAATCTCCAGAAATAAAAGCATCAGCTGACACAGCTTGAGCCAAAGGGTTAAAGCTCCTTAGATGGAGGCAACAGAATCATATCCTCTGCACAGAGGGAACCCTGTAACACACACTAGCCAGTGGGTGACACACACACAGTCTGAACTGCTGCAACACAGTCAAACACAAGCACCAGAATGTTTAACCTGCACAAAGGCCTTTAAGTTTAACATGAAATGTAATCAAAACAGCATTTAACAGCACATGGAGCTTGCCTGCCAGGTCTGGTGGCCAAGCCAAAAGTATTAGGTAGAGTTAACTTTGGCTGACACTACGGCTTTTACTGTTTAATTTCCTGATACTTAAAAAATAATTTAAAAAAAAATAGCTGTATCTTGAATGTATCTGTGTTTGGGAACAGCTCCTTATTTCTTTAACAAGGGCTGTGGTTTTGCACGCATATTTTGCAGATTTTTTTTCTTACTGTGCTCAATACAACAACAGCCACAGCATCTTGGCTTAAGCCTCCCTTTGACAAATATGTCACCAAACATTTCTGGCAGGATATCCTTTTGCAGATAACTGAAATGCCAAGCTCAAAACAGTCTTTGCTGCTTCCACAGTCCCTTTGCCCAGAAAGAAATATATTGTTTTGCACTGTTGTTTGACTTGGGCTCAGCTGTAGAGCTTTACGGGACTCAGTCTGGCCGTATAGGCATCATCAGGTTAGATGGGGGCGTTGGCATGCCCTGGGTTTGGGGTTCAGAGAATACCAAAATCTTAAAGCGACGCTCAGTCCAATTAATCAAGTTTCACCTGTTCTGCCACTTCCTGTTTGGGTGAGGAAGAAACTTCCCCATAGATATGTTATTGCAGAATTGTCCTTTATGGAGGTATTATGCCTTCCTCAGAAACATTTGGTACTGCTCGCTGTCAGAGAGAGACCATTGGTCTGATCCAGTATGGCAATTCCTATATGGACCCAATACTCTGCAAAAAATGACCAACAAAGTCCACCCACCTCAAAGTAACTATTTATGGCTTCAATGAAGAACCAGGTGCAGTCCAGGTGAGCTTGAAAGGTTCACAAATAGCACTTATTATAAAGCATTTGAGGTGCCCTAAACCTATGAGGGGCTTTGCAGAACACCTGCAGAGATGTTCCCTGCCCCAAGAGCTTACAATAGGAACAGAACCAGAACACTACAAAGGGATTGGAGACAACAGTGCAGGTAAAGGCGAGAATGGGGATTGCTGAGAAGAAGAAAGGAGGAGAGACTGTAGGTGTGTTTGAAGGAGGTAAGAGACTGAGCTTGGCAGAGTCTGAGGCGACAGGAAAACTCTGCCAGGCACAGGAACAATGTGACACCAGGCACAAAGCAGGCAGTGGGAGAAGGATACACATGAGCATAGAGGTAACAGAGAAGAGCCATGGGGAGGGGCAAGATTACATTGGACCTCATGGGGAAGAATGAGGAATGTGAGTCTGAAGCAATAAGAGAGAAGGCGGCAGTGGAGAGACTCAAGGAGTGAGTGGGGGTCAGAGCAGCTGCAGAGGAATTGTGGAGGAGGATAAACTTCATGCTGAAGGATAAACCTACTTAGCAAGTTTCAAGTGGTTTCAGGCATTGTTTGCAACCACTATTTAAATAATATTCCACAGTAATATTATATTGTGTGTACACATAATATGGTATTATTATTGTTCAGTGTTTATTCACTTTGAGTTTGTATTTCTCTACAATTTCACTTCCCTGCCCTATCCCTCACCCCCACCCCCCAGTATCTCCTCTGCCACTATGTTCATTGGAAAGTCTGGAACAAAATATCACTTTGTACATCGTCTCACTGACTGGGCACCTCATCTCTCTACGCACGTGTCTGTCTGGATGTGTGTGACTCCCATCTCACTTAGGCTTTGGACAGTTATTGCCCCAAACTAAACTCTGATTAGCTGATTGGGTATTTCTAACTATGTGCTGAGTATGCACCAGCTCACAAAGCATGCACAGTTAAGACCTCACCACTGACTAACCCACACCCTAGATCCAATCTTTCCCTAATTTCGGGATGTTCTGATTGGGCCATGAGCAGCTAACTCACAACTGGATTTTAGATGGTTTTGGTGGAGGCACATGTCTACTGAAGGTATGTCACAGAACTGAAGATCATTACAGTGCCAGCAAGATAATCTTTCGCCAACCTTCTTTTTCTCCATGAATTTACCAGTAATGATATGCTACAGTACAACAAACATGGCAGAAAGCATTTTTCACCCTTGTTGGTAGGCCACACAGGACTTACTAGTGACATCAGGTATAGAAAAACTCCTACTGCCCATACATCTTGAGCTCAAGGAGAATGTCTATTAGCAGTGCTCTGTAGGATCTAGGACACACAGCTGAGCAGATCTGTTTCCAGAAGGTAGAAGGAAGTGATACAAAAATGACTTTTACTCTTGAGAGTAATAAATTTGTTTTCTTTCCCAGGAAGTTATTTTTTTCTGGCACAGTGACATTTAAAACACTCTGAATTTTCTAAGGAAAATATTGTTAAAGCCCCAACCTTTATCAGTAGAGTGTATTTAAAAAACAGAACAATCAGACACGAGAGTGCATGTAACTTGGCCACTGGTGCCTTTGTGAGTTATTTGTCACACACAACTAAATGCATTAAGGCCCATCATGTATATTCTGGTGTGGCTTATTTCTTAATTAATGTGCATGACTCCTCTTCACACAGATTGGGAGGACCTCCCCACCCCCTCAAGAATCCATCACTATTTGGTGACCTTCTCTCCATTTCCCCTGTTGCAATCTAGTGGTACATATACTGAGAGGAGAAGCATTCCAAAGCAAGGACACTTCGTCTATGCATCAAAACCCAAAACCTTGAGGGCTGCAATGGGAGCCGTCCCGCAGAGCTAGGAATCCAATAACATCAGATACTGAATGAGCCAAAGGCCCCATGTATTAGCCCCGCTCACACATTGAGACACAACACTGGCAAACATCTGTTTAAATTGTGGGCTGCATAGGAAAGGGGTTCGAGGTTCATTGTTTTGGTGTAGACTGATAGTTAGCTAAAATGCACCATTTAAAACAGGCAGTGTTGTGATAGCTGTGTTGGTCCCAGGATATTAGAGCTACAAAGTGGTCCTATAAAAGATATTACCTCACCCACCTTGTCCCCCATTTAAAATAGAACTTTTACCAAGCTTCCCAGGATAATGTCACCCAGTCTTTGCCAATATTTAAACATCTCCAAAAACTAAGGCAGCAAAGGAAGTTCCATGCAGCACACTTAGTTGGAAGGAGCTTTTCCTGCTAGATAATGGGAAAGGAGAAGAGATTTTCTGAGCTCTAGTTTGTTCTCACTTGCACACCATGCAAAGATACTTTTCAGAATCATTAAGAGAGAGAGAGTGCTCTGCATCAAATCACCTCTCCAATTTAGCTTTTCATTAATGTGTGCTGTAGACTCTATTATCTGAAATGCTACTATCACAGCCTTTGTGACTTTGTCTTGACTAACACATCAACAGATGCAGATTTCAGTCATCATGGGCCTGATTCAAATCCCACTGAAGTCAATGGAAGTTTTTCCATTGACTTCAAGTGGGCTTTGATCTGGTCCCTTCTATGCACAGCTTAAAAAATATGGAGAGAAGATATAACAGGAATTTGCCTCAATAGTCCCTACTCCTTGTAACTCCAAGTTATGCCATCACAGTAGGCAGGGCAAGTACTTGGGGTTACACTGAAGCTGGGGATGGTGAGGGTCTGCCATCTTCTCCATGGTTTGCATAAGCCAGTCAATCCTTTTTGTACCCTGAAGCAAGTAATATTTCCCCCAAAATAAAACTTAAAAGTATAGTCATGTTCCAAACATCACAGTTAATATACCTAGCCTGCCATCCTTGGAACATGAGGCATCCCTGACTAGAAACGCTGGAAAAGAGGTCATTTGTAGAAATAAACTGCATGATTAAATTATACCGTTTGTTACTGGCTCAGAACATATAGCTAAGGAAGAGGGAACAAAGGACAGAATATGAAGGGACAGCCATACAGTTATTTTCCACAGAGAAGCAAAAACGAATGGAACAGTTGTAATTGCAAATGACCTTGGTCTTGCGTATAGCCGAGCCCCTAAGTAAGTGGAGGGTTATTTTAGGCTGAGAGAGAAAGGAGGTAAGTGAGTTGTAAAGGAATGCGTGTGTGAGTCTGGTGCTGAAAGGCACAGCTCTGAGCCTGCCAAGAAAGGACTCCGCTGTGACACGCTGGTCTTTAGAAGGAAAGGCAAGGAAGTATAATGAGGGACAACAAAAACTCCCTGAGCCAGCAGCTGGAAATAACAGAGACATACTTTCTGTATCATGGGCAGAGTGCTCCCCTAGCCTTGCTTCCATGAGTCAGCATTTCAGGGGTCACAGGGAAGCAAGAGAGAGAGTGGTCAAGGCATGTGCAGGAGGAAGGGGCCATTTGGATCCCAAATATGTAATGTGGTACGTGTGAGAGGTCTGCTGAAAGGCATGCCAGGGAACATTGGCTTGGAAAGTGTCTGAGGGCATATGGAGTTAGCAAAATAATGCGCCACAGGCTATTTAAGCAGCAAGGTCAAGAAAGAAGAGGAAAAAGGCCTTCCTGGATTTTCATGGCATCCTTTTGTAGAGGAAAAGCATGTTCTCTTTGTACAGTACTTTCCTGTAGAGAAACGGGATAAAGCTTCTCTATCCTTCAACTGAAGGATACAAAAATCCACCACCAGAGGGAGTCCACCCCTTTTCCCCACAGCCATAGACAGGCACTTCTGGTGACCGAGTCTTCATGGGAAATACCAGAGGGCCAGAGCAGAACAGTACAGGCTTAACTGGCTTCTGTGCAGCTAAGCTCATTTACATGAGCTGAGGAGGGTCTGGCCCAGTGGATCTGTAATGCAGTGCATCTAGGCTGTGGGGTGTAAGGCAAAGGGGAAGTCACTGGAAGACTCAATACTGCTTCAACAGACGTGGAGAAAACACACTAGTTCTCTCTCTCTCTCTCTCTCACACACACACACGCACGCACACACACACAAAAAGACAAAGGTATGTTTGAAACTGTAAGGAACTAGTGTAATTTTCATGGCCCCTCCCTTATATCAACTTCTCTCCTTAATAAACATTATTTTCTTCTCCTAAATCCAGGCCTCTGGATTCTGCAGCATTCCTGTGTAGCAAACTGGAGATTCTGTGGCAGCTACAGATTTCCCCCTCCCCCTCCCCCCCCCTGAAATGGAGATCTATATTGAATTAAATATGAAAATGAATAATGCATGGAATCAGAGAAATGTAGGTCTGGAAGAGACCTTAAGGTCATCTAGTCCAGCCCCCTGCACTGAGGCAAGACCAAGTAAACATAGACCAGCCCTGACAGCTGTTTGTCTAACCTGTTCTTAAAAACCACCAATGACGGGGATTTCGCAATCTCCCTTGGAAGCCTATTCCAGAGCTTAACTATCTTTATAGTTAGAAAGTTTTTCCTAATATCTAACTTAAACTTCCCTAGCTGTAGATTAAGCCCATTACTTCTTTTCCTACCTTTAGTGGACATGGAAAACAAGAGATCCCTGTCTTCTTTGTAAGAGTCCTTAACATATTTGAAGACTATTATCAGGTTCCCCCTCAGTCTTCTTTTCTCAAGAAAAGAACTCTTTTTAACCTTTCCTCACAGCTTGGGTTTTCTAAGCCTTTTATCATGTTTGTTACTCTCCTCTGGACTCTCTCTAATTTGACCATATCTTCCCTAAAGCATGACATCTAGAATTAGACACACTACTTCAGCTGAGGCCTCACCAGTGCCAAATACAGCAGAACAATTACTTCCCGTGCCTAATATATGACACTCCTGTTAATACACTGCAGAATGTTATTAGCTTTTTTTGCAATTGTATCACACTGTTGATTCATATTCAGTTTGTGATCCACTATAACTCCCAGATCATTTTCAGCAGTTATTCCCCATTTGATTTCCTGTCTTCCTAAGTGAAGTACTTTGCACTTATCTTTATTTAATTTTATCTTGTTGATTTCTGACCAATTCTCCAATTTGTCAAGCTTGTTTTAAATTCTAATTCTCTCCTCCAAAGAGATCTCTCCCACCATGGTGTCATCCACAGATTTTATAAACACACTCTCCACTCTGCTATCTAAGTCATTAATTAAAATATTGACTAGTACTGGACCCAGGACTGACCCCTGCAGGATCCCACTAGATAACCCCTACCAGTTTGACAGCAAACCATTGATAATTACTCTGAGTAAAATCTTTCAACCAGTTATGCACTCACTTTATAGTAATTTCATCCAGACCATATTTCCCTAGTTTGCTTATGAGAATATCATGTGGGACTGTGTCAAAAGCCTTACTAAAATCAAGATCTCTCACATCTACTGCTCCCTCCCCCCATCCACTAGGCCAATGACCCTGTCAAGGAAAGAAATTAGGTTGGTTTGGCATGATTTGTTCTTGACAAATCCATGATGGCTGTTCCTTATAACGCTATTATCTTCTAGCTGCTTACAAATATCCAGTGTTCTTCCAGGTATCGAAGTTAGGCTGACTGTTCTATAATTCCCCAGGTCCTCTTGGTTTCTCTTTTTAAAGGTAGGTAATGCGTTTGCCCTTCTCCAGTCTCTTCACCCGTCCTGCATGTGTTCTTGAAGATAATTGCTAACTGTTCTGAGATTGTTTCAGCTACTTCCTTAAGAACCCTAGAATTAATTTCATTGGGCCCTGCCAAGTTGAATACATCTAAGGCTATGTCTACATTTATCCAAGTGTTCTTTAACCTGTTCTTTCCCTATTTTGTCTTTTTCTTCTCCCTTGTTGTTAAGCTTGTGTTAAGTATCTGGTCAGAATTAACCATTTTAGTGAAGACTGAAGCAAAATAGACATTAAACACTTCAGCCTTCTTGATGTCATCTATTATTAGCTTTCCTTTCCCACTTGGTAGAGGACCTATGCTTTCCTTTGTCTTTCCCTTGCTTCTAATGTATTTATAGACCCTTTTCTTATTGCCTTTTACGTACCTTGCTAGGCGTAACTCATTTTGTGCCTTAGCCTTAATGCTTTTGTCCCTACGTGCTTGTGCTATTCTTTTGTACTCATCTTTGTCCATGTTTCCACTTTTTGTAAGATTCCTTTTTGATTTTCAGGTCATTAAAGAGCTCCTGATGGAGCCATATTGGCCTCTTACTATTCTTCCTATCCTTCCATCACATTGGGATAGTTTGCTGTTGTGCCTTTAATATTGTCTCTGAAAAACTGACAGCTCTCCT
Source organism: Emys orbicularis (assembly GCF_028017835.1). NCBI lineage: Eukaryota > Metazoa > Chordata > Testudines > Emydidae > Emys > Emys orbicularis. Next base: position 16,801,350 of record NC_088689.1, on the reverse strand, counting down.
GAACTCCTTTATCCCTTAGATCAGTGGTCCCCAACCTTTTTCGTCTGGCAGGCCTTAGATTTTCTTCCCATGGAGTCTTTTTCGAGTTTTCCGAGTTTTTTAAAGTCTGTATTTTTGAAGTCCATTGTCCTTATTCTGCTGCTCTCACTCCTTCCTTTCCTTAGAATCATCAAATCTATCATTTCATGATCATTTTCACCCAATTACCTTCAGCTCTGCAGCCAATTCCTCCTTGTTAGTCAGAATCAAGTCTAAAACGGCTGTCCCACCTCCCCCCACCCCCATTACTTCCTGCACTTTCTGAAACAAAGAGTTGTCCCCAATACATTCCAAGAACTTACTAGGGATTCTGTGTTTTGCCATATTACTTTTCCACCCATGTCTGGGTACTTAAAGTCCCCCATTACTACCCAGTCCTGTGTTTTGAATATTTCAGTTATTTGTTCTAAAATTGCTTCATCTAACTCCTCTTCCTGATTCGGGGGTCTATAGTAGACCCCAAACATGACTTTGCCTGTTTTTTCCCCTTTTTATCTTCGCCTTACCCTTGCGTTGTTCTATTTTATATTAAAATCAACTTGTTTTGTGCTGCTCCAAAATTTGTATTTTCAGCATGCTGAAGAATCTTGTATTGAAAACACATAATTGCAATGTAGAATTTCTCAGCGGGGAAGCTGGTTGTGTTGATAGCTTAGTAGGAGACAACCTGGGGTTTTTGGTAGCAGGGTAGAGGATAGCTGGAGTTCTGGGCTCTTGGAAATACGTGGGAGGAAGTTTGGGACTGTAGCATAAACATTAGCTGGCTATTTCTGCTGACCTGATCAAAAATTCAATTGCTGACAATATTGACATTTTAACTGACATCAGTAGATTTCAAAGTTAAGTCTCTGTTGGAATGAATGGGGAGCAATTCACATGTCTCAGACCTATTATTTCAGGCTCTATGAAAACTCAGGCAGAATACGCTGCATCAGGTGCCCCCCTTTTCAAGTTTGGAAAGTTTCTTTCATAACCATATACGATTAGAAATGTATAGTTTTAATGCGTTGTTCTATTTTATATTAAAATCAACTTGTTGACTGCAGGATCTTAGATCCTGCAGTCAACTTCATGAATTTCAGAATGCACAGGCCCCTGGTTAAACCAAAAACCAAAAACTCACTATAGAGATATTTACCTATTAAATTCCATAGATTTTTAGAATAATTTCTATAAAACACTATCCTTAAATTCTATAAGACCTTTTCCTTTATGGAAAAAAACTGTTTATATTTCACTAGTGTCAGTTGTGTATATACCAATGCACTGTGTGTATATAGGAGAAAAGGGAGTGTCCCAGGCAGCTCTGAGCTTTCTTGGCAATTTGCTTGTTTTCTCCATGTCATCAAATAAACACTACAACTAAATTCAACAGGGCATAACAGCACATCTATTACAGCTACACATTTCCCATCAGACTACCATTTTTTAGGCCCATTTGGGATTAGAAGCAGAGTCTGTGGGATCATTTATAAACAGGTGGGTTAAGGAGCTTCAAAAATGTGTACACTGAATGAAAAAGAGACTGTTTCCTCTGAGTGGGATAGGATACTGGTGCCCGAATTCTTGTTAACAAGATGCTACATTATATAGGAACCAGGCCTTCATTCATGGAAAATGTTCACTTTCAACATCATCATCTAAACAATTTATGTCACAAATAAAGAAGCCTGTTTAATACAACTCCTCATGGCAGATTTCATGGCAAACCATAATTTGAGATTGGTTGTCTTGTTCAAACAATTTATTTCATCCTCAGTTTTATCACATGAGAAATTTTCAATGTATGAGGGGAAAAAAAACATTTGGCTTTGATAACATTGAACTTCCACGTAAAAATGGTTTTAACAAAACCACCAAGCTTAAATTCTCCAGTTTCATGCCCTTCATAAAACCTGCAGAATTACAAAGTACCAACAACTTACAAAAAACTTATCACTCAGTGCCCCTTGAAAGTGAATTACAAAAATGACTCTTCCAAATCCCTCATCAGTAGCAGAATGGGTTTGCACTTAGAAGTGATGACAAATGCTTTAGGTCCTTTTCTGCCCAAGGAGTGAAAGTCAATAGGAGTTTTGCCATTGACTTTATTGGGGCCAGGATTTTACCCCAGATGAGCAGGGCCTGGGAGGATTGAAGAGGCACCAATCAAGTGCTCAGCCAGTACTCTGCATAGCAACGAATGGCTTTGTTGGACACCACATCCCACTCTCATGCGAAGAAAAGCCTGTGGCTGGACAGGGAGAGGATGGCTCAGTGGGTAGGGTGTTAGCTGGGGACTTGGGTGCAATTCCCTACTCTGCCACAGATATTCTACATGACACATAGCAAGTCACTTAGCCTCTCTGCACCTCGGTTGCCCCATCTAAAAAATGTAGATAATAGCACTTCCCTATCTCACAGGGGTGTTGCGAGGATGAACAGATTACAGACTGTTAGGTGCTCAGACACTCTGGTGATAGCGACCAGATAAGTACCTAAAATAGGAAGAATTATGGATCATTCCCTCAATGAAATGACAGCTATAGGGCCTTTTCATAAAGCACCTACACACAAGTAACTTTACACACGAGTTGTCCCTTTGAGGTTGATGGTAACATCCCATTCTGAAGTCCATGGGACTACTCACGTAATAAAGTTAAGAGCTACAGGAACAGGCTTATATTCTCAGGATAAAACCAAGCATCCTTTACTTACCTGTCCGTACTTGATCTTCAGATTATTTTCCCCTGCAGGAAATGTCCTCATCACCAAATGCCTAAAGAAATGCAGGAAAATGCTCTGGGCTTTAAAGGGTCAATGGAATCATGAACTCAGGCTTTGGCTGGAAAGTATGAGAGGAAATAGTTTTGCACATACTTACCTTTTAATCTGTACTTTTTTACCATATCAATCTAGATATACATCCTGTTGCTCATATGGGAATTTAAACAATATTCTTCGGATTATTAAAAATATGCTTTTCCATTCGCCTTTAACTAGAGACATTTATTAGTTCCACATTTCACTAACATTAATTACTGCTGGGAGCCATACATTCATGACTCGTATGCACTAGAAACAGGCACTTGTGTAAACTTAAAATTCAGTCTGTCTTGATGTTGTTATAATCTGCTTGAAACTATCCTCTTTATTCAAAATAAATAAAGCCGATGACTACTACTTTCTCAGAGAATTTTTTTAAAGAAATCATTGCCATTTTGGTCAATCATACAGAAATCAACATACAAGGAGCTCTCCCTTCTAGTCTGATGCAGCAGTTGCTTAAAAAGGAGAAAACCCAATGCTCTCAGAGCGGCTTACATTAGTGATAAGGTTAAAAATACAAAGAAGATTAATGAATCATGAAACCATGAGATTACAAACCATGAAGAGAAAAACAATGGAAGGAAAAGTTAACAGTGTCTCCTTAAATCTTCCTGGGGATGTGTATGGATGAGATATTTCGGAAGGATTTATTCTTTAATTTGGGAATTAATTTAGGGCTAGGTGATAGTGAGGAACTCATTATTATGGCTTAAGTTGGTTATGACACAGGCAATTGATGTTTGTCCAAAGACTTTCTATCTTGATTTGCAACACCTTTGTTACTTCCAGCATGATCACTTATCGGAAGAGCCAAACTGCAGCTTTTGTTTATATGGATTAGAATGAGACCATCAAATTTATTGTCACTTATATCCTACAGCAGGATCATAAGCCAACTCTCTAGAGGTTAAAGACTCTTCACTGGGCATAGTCAATGGAAGGCTTTCTACTGACTCCAATGAGCTTTGCTTCAGGCCCTAACATGCTGACTAACAGCTGGTATGAATAAATAGTAGTAGTGATGAAAGTCAAGTTTCACTGATAGGATTCATTTCTGCTATGCAAGGTTTATCGTTCTTGCTGCCATATGTTTTGCTTTCCATAAAAGTGAACAATATTAGAAATTCCACTTCATATGGGAAGAATCTGACCCCCAAAAGTGCAAAGCTTAAGTTGACCATTGGCTAAAAGCCAGGGCAGTGTTTTGCTGTCTGGATCTAAAGCTGACTGAATTCATGCTCTCCGAGTCAAATCGTGAAGTGTTGCTTTTGCAGACATTTGCTTTAAATGAGCTATTTGTTGACATTTTTTCTTGTAATGCAGAGTGTGGAGATAATTCAACTAGTCTACCAAGTTACAATAACATATTCCTAACGCAGCATTCAAATAATGTTTCTACTGCTTATTATAAAGATCTAAGACAATATTTTAAACATACATTTTTCAAAGTCCAAAGTATTTGACCCTATTTGGAGCGGAGGAAGGGTTGAACTGTTTGAAATACAATACTGCTCGTAATAAGATATGTAGCATGAGCACCTACTTTGGAATTTGTTCTGTCACTATGTAATACCTTGGGGAGCTGTGGGCCCCTATGTAGTGTACTTTGTATGCCTAGAAATTATTTCTTTAATATTATCCAGTAAAAATCCTTTCATCTCCATATAATTAAATTTCTTCTGTTTTCTTGGCCACCAAAGAGGCCTTGGGCAACCTCTCTCTATCATATGGCAGATTCTATTCCATGGATAGTTACAGTAGCATGAGTTTATGCCAGTGGTGCACAAACTGGGGAGCATGCAAGAGATTCTCTGGGAGGCACAAAGAAACTGGGATCCCATAGGTCCCACAGGCCCTTCAGGATAATAACGGGAGCAGGATAAAAATAGAATGGGTATTGCAGGGCAGGACAGGAGCGGGATGGGAAAAAAAATAATCCCCCCACGCCACAAACAACATTAATGCCCGAGCCAGCAGCTCTCCGGCCACCCAGCTCTGAAGGCAGCACCGCCATCAGCAGCAGCACAGAAGTAAGGATTACTTCAGATTACAAGTAAGGGGGGTGGGGGGAAACAGCAAGATAAATTCCCTGAATGGTAAGGTGGATGTGACTGGAAAAGTTTGCACACCACTGCTTTATGCTGTCCTTTGCCATGCTTCTACTCTGTAGGTTTCCTCAGATCTCAATCTGATCATACAAGGTTCTATGATCTCTGTACACCAAGGTGATGTGTCCTTCAAGAAAAGCAGGTAATGAAACCTAAGGCGGAAGGTCTTCATGGTTACAGTGCTTTTGCCCAGACATTTGCTGAGGGATAGGATGAGCTCATCTTCAGAGAAAAAAAAAAAAAAAAAAAAAAAAAGAGAGGAGGCTTGAGACAACAACTGGATATGTCTCATAGCATCTTAGCATCTGCTCTAGAAGCAGTGTGATTCAGTGGGCAGGGCTTTGGCCTGGGACTCAGGAAAACTAAGTTCTTGGTGGGGGCTTCTAGCAGGGCCGGTGCCTCCATTAAGGCAAACTAGGTGGTTGCCTAGGGCACCAAGATTTGGCGGCACCAAAAAGCGGTGCCCCAATTTTTTTTTTTTTTAAACAGTGTTTCTACGCCCCCTCCCCGAGCGCGCGGTCGCCACTCCACTTCTCCCGCCTCCCAGGCTTGCAGCGCCAATCAGCTGTTTGGCGCCGCAAGCCTGGGAGGGGAGGAGAATTAGAGTGGGGGCGGTGTGCTCGGGGAGGAGGCGGAGCAGAGGTAAGCTGGGGTGGGGAGCTGCCGCACGGCTCCCTGGGGGGGGGGGGGGAGCTGCCACGGGGGGGGCGCCTCAGGGCGGAGGGGGGGGCGGGGAGCTGCTGCAGGGCTGGGGGGGGGCGCAAGGTGGAAGTTTCGCCTAGGGTGCGAAACTTCCTTGCACCGCCCCTGGCTTCTAGGCAGTATTTGTAATACGGACATTAGCAGAAAACAACCATATTAGGAGATATATGGGGTTGCTACTATGCCTCTACTGAAAAAAGAGTGTTGGACAGGACTCCATCAGTAGATGGGCCTATATACGATAGGATACTTACAGCTGGAAAATAGGATCAAATATTATTACATCAAGTCACCAACATTTTGGTGGAAACCCCCAATAAGAAAGGATGCCTGCTCTTCAAAATGATACTTTTCAGGTATTAAAATCTGATACAGTAACTCTGTTCCCCAAGACAGTGGAACAAGGAAGGCAAACTATTGTAGCATCTATGCTAGCTGGTGTCTTGGAAACAGTGAAGAAAGTCTAAGCAATTGATTAAATGTTTCAAACGTTTGGACATTGCTGTGTAAACTGAACCATTTCTTTAGACAATTGATCAAATGGATTATTGCCTTTTAAACTAAAGAAAGAGAGACAGAATCTCCCAAACTTTAAACAAAAAAGTTTTAAAAAGTTGGAGAAAATTCAGAAAACCTTACTGGTTTATTTTTAATTCTACAGGCATTTGCCTACTTCCCAAGGATGTTATGAGGTTTAAGCAATGTTTGCAAAGAATGTCATGCTCCTCCGATTAATAGTGCAAATATTTGAGTCTAATAACAGTAAAGTGCTTCATAAAGAGGGATATAGAATCATGAACTCCATTTTGGTGAAGGGTAGATGGTCAAGGTTAGGCAGTGAACCAATGGCAGACTGGGAACACACCCAGGTCTCCTACCTCCAAGACTGGTGCGCCATCGGAAAATAATGCCTCCCTATTTGCCTACAAGCAAGTGCTATCTTCACAGGTACAGTACCTGGCTCCGAGAAAGGTGAGGGCACCAGGCTGCTAAAATGCATTGACTGACATCATATCTTTGCCATGCCAAGAATGGAGGATTTGAATGATCACCCTGCTCTTTTAGGCTCTGATCCTGCCAAGAGCTGCATGCTGGCAGGCCCCTGCATTCTCGTGGAGGTCACTGCAGAATCGGGGCCTTTAAAAGCAGTTTGCCACAGCAGCATGTCTCTTCAGCATGTTAGAGGCTGAGTTCCTGCTGAAGAGAGAGAGACTTTCTTCTAGGTGGCAATATGCATTATGGAAAACTATTCTGCAGTTCAGGGATTCTTGCCTTCACTCTCCGATTGCCTGCCGAAAGAAGAGCAACGGCAGCTTTACAGTGAGGCGTTGCTGGGGAGCACGGATCACTTACAGGAACCGGGAGCATTGGCCAAACGATCACTTATTCCAGAATATAAACAATGTCCCTGTGCTTTCTATGCTCGCCTCATTGATATGATTGGTATTGCCATTCTTTCCATGTCAGTAGTATGCTGGGATTTTAGCTTATTTGTCAAAGTGAAAGGAGTTGGCCCACAGATACATTTCTCTGCAGTTCCCAACTTAAAAAGAAAGGCACCCAGGACCAGTAGGTTGAACGGAAAATGATGGTGATTTCACTCTATTCCATTAAATAGAATGTAATACCATTCAACTTGAATTGGGCCTTTGGCATCCACCCAAACATTGCAATCTCTTGCATAGAAAGAAAAGAAGATATGCTTCATGCATATGTACGAGACAGTGGAATAAAACAGGCGTTGTCGGAAAGTTGCCACAAAGCTGTATGTAAGAATTGCCAATGAAAGCTTTTCTCTGCTACTGCGGAGACTAATTAAAAATGACAAGATTTGAGGATACATGGCATGTGACGAGAACCTTCTACCTTCCTTCAAACCAGAAAATTAAGTGCCATATCAAACTGAGACTGAAGGACAAGCGAACAGTCTGAGAGTTTAAGGCAGTGTAAAAATCTGCAAGACCTTTTTATGATTCACAAAAAATGGTTTATCAAGACTACAATACCCTAAATTAGATAGTACGGAGACCTCCGCTATCATCTTTTTATCATTAACTATTTAGTTAGGTTATAACTTTAAGATGGTAGCTTAAAAGGAAGCCATGAATATTCTTATACACTTAAAGTATCATCACACACACACACAAAAAAGTCAGCAACATTTGCTAAATATGCAGTTAGTGTTCACTTTATAAACCTGATTAAGGACCAGATCAGCATTGCATAGCTCTAACTCTGTTAGCATTGCCCTTGAGTTCAGTGGGGTCATTCATGGAGAAAGGTGTGAATAAGAGTGTCAGAACCTGGTCCCAAATTGACAGCTGTGTTTACATATTCTTTAGCGTGCTGCCTATTTTGAACCAGTGAATCACTGCGATAAACGTGCCCTTTATTTGTAAAAGTTATTTTGGGCAAAATATACAGTCCTCATCAAAAAATTGCTCTGCTTACATGCCACACCTGAAGCTTTAAATCCAAATCATTTTTCAAATTACTCAGGCAAAAAAAGGGGCAAGCTGAAGTGTCTTCACTGATGAAAACCACGGGTCTCTCATGCACTGTTAAGTAAAAACAACCAATGTTTGTCATACTTTCCAAAACAATAATAAATTGCATGGAGCAAAATTTATCCCTGGGCAGACGATAAGCACAAGGTACCACCATCTACATCCCACTTCATTTCTCCACTGAACTTCGCACACAGTGAGTAAATGAAATTGCAGCTTCACAGAGAATTTGGGGGAGAAATGCGTACACCGATACAGAAAGAGTCACCTTCATGTTAAACTCCTAATCAGCCACTTGGTTAAAAAATACAATGCTATCAAAATCTTTGTTACCAAACACTATAATTACGTACAAATCCACTTGCCCTCGTGTAATACTGTAAGTGAATGAGATTACATATTGCACATTTAATGAAAACAAACTATCCTATCTTCTAGAGCTGGAAGGGACCTTGAAAGGTCATTGAGTCCAGCCCCCTGCCTTCACTAGCAGGACCAAGTAGTGATTTTGCCCCAGATCCTTAAGTGGCCCCCTCAAGGATTGAACTCGCAACCCTGGGTTTAGCAGGCCAATGCTCAAACCACTGAGCTATCCCTCCCCCACATTGTGAAGAGGCCTCAAAGTAGGTATAAATTATTTTTATTATTTACATATTTATTAATTTTAAATGGCTGTACATTTAATAATATGTATTATATTTATATTCACTTTAAGGTCCCTTCCCCGTTGACTCCGCCTCTCGCTCCGGTGGAGTACTGGAGTTGACGGGAGAGCGCTTGGCGATTGCTTTATCGCATCTTCACTAGACGTAATAAATCGACCCCTGCTGGATCGATCGCTCCGGAGGTAAGTGTAGACATGTCCTAAGTGTTTGCAGGATAGAGCCCTTAGCTTTCTGATTGTTACTGTACTAACATGGGATAGTATGGACAATATAACATGCTTCCACACTCAACATTATTTAGAAAGCTACAGTATATTTTGAGGTCTGAAAGGTCACCTGCACCATCACTACCACCAACCTGCCAAGATCAAGCTGTCAGGTATATAGGCCTTGATCCTTGCAGCTACTTTGCGCAGGTGGAGTGTTATGCTTGAAGTCCACGGGGCTCTGTGGGAATGAGCTTCAAGGTACCTATGGAAAGTTGCAGGCCTCTTACTCTGGACCTCATTCACTTCAAGAGACACACGTTACTTGGCTTGGTTAGCTGAAATTAACCAAAATGCTTTTTGAAAAACCCACAGCTCTCATTTTTAAGGCGGTAGCACGGAGAGAAGATTAAAGTACAAAGATAGGAGGACTTAAAAACTAAAACATGATATTAATGATCCAAGAGAGGTATTGGGACATAAATCCTTTCACCAATGGGTCATTAATTCAAATCAGGTCCAGGTCACTAGAAACCAAATGTTCTCACCACCTGATGGCTGTTTAGTAGCCCATTTGAAAGGAGCTGAGTATCTCTGTCCACTTTTAGTGGACTTGTCGGCATCCCAAAACTCACCATCACAGTTAGTGTAACCCAGCCTCCCCCCCAACCCCTTTCTCTCTCTCTCCCTGCTGCGAGGTAGGGTCCGGCCAGTGGGGGTGTTTGGAAAATTATCAGGCTTAGCAAAGTGATGATAAAGATGGAATAAGCAAAAGGCAAAGGAGTTAGGCCGTAACCAGGGCATGGCGAACGGTGCAGCTGCCCAGGGTGCAAAGTGGGTTGAGGGACAGAAAAATGACATAAAAGACTGTAGGGGGTAGAGCCCTGCAGTGGGACTGGGATCCCGCTGGTCCCGTAGGACCCACTGCCCTAATAGTGGGAACAGGATAAAAATTCAACCAACAATGCGGGAGCGGGTGGGAGTGGGAATTGTTGGGTGGGATGTGAGCAGGATTAAAAAAAATAATTCCGCGCTGGGCTCTAGTAGGGGGTGCAAATATGCCTGCTCGCCCCGGGCATTAAAATGCTTAGTTGCAGCACTGGTTTCTACTGTAATTACCGCACACACAAATAATGAAATGATAGACGTTACAAATTTCATGCATCTACTGACTTTAAAAGGTGGGGCTACATTTTCAGATACAGACAAGCACTTTCTCTCTGACTATCAGGCCCCTTTAATGCGTCTCCCGGAGGGCACCCAAAAACGGAAGCACCCAAAATCACTCATCACTTTTGAAAGTTTAGCCGTAGCTTCAGAATAGAGCCTGATCCGGCCTTCCCTTGTAAGACAGTTCAGTTTATTTTGGGCTTCTGAACAGCCTAAATGCCATCACCCAACTGATAAATGTTCAATTAAAAACAATATTTTCAAACCCTCTTATTCCAAAAAATTTGTAACACGTAGATCTAATCTACAAATAGCACATTTGGTTTCATCTTGGAGAGTTAATTTACATAGCACTTGATGTGTTGTTTTTAAAGTTCCCTTCTATTTACTTTAACATTGCCAATTACCATTTTGTTTACACAACCTACAACATGGGGTCTTACAGAAATCACTGTCAAATATAATATAGTGTTTCTTTAGCTACCTCTACTATTGTGTTCTTAGGGCCAGATTCTGATCCTCTTACTCATGCCAAGTAGTACTTTAGTAGTCCATGAGTAATCCCATTGGCACAGGACTATTTGAGAAGTAAACTGCCATGCAGTAGGAACAAAGTGTTAGAACCTGATTTTTAAATACTAACAAATATTCTATAGTCACATCTTGCCAGTGGTTTTTAGACAAACTGATTTCAATGGGGATTACTACTGAGAGTACAACATGACCCATTGCAATCTGTGCTGCACAAGTTTCGTGGCTGTTCTAATCTTGCAGTAATTAAAATATCTGGAATAATATAGATGTATTTCCCCACCTTAGGTTAAGGCAAACATACACATTATAGCAACCCAAAAATAAAAGAGAGAGTGGAGAAACCCACTAAACACATCAAAGAACATTTCACTCCTCACAGCACTTCCATGTCTGGATATGGCAACGAAATACTCTACAGCAAGAAGTCTGTATTAACCAAAATAAAAAATGCACCTGAAACTTGCCAGAGATCACAGAACCGACTATCTGACTGAGGGTTTTATTACTGTTTTGTAAATCAGACCTGCATGGTTGTAGACAGGCATACATATGCTACAGAGCACAGTTTCTTGAGGGCAACATTTCCTATGGGGACTGGCAGGTGTTCTGTTCGTCGAGTCTGTTATTACCACAAACAGGGCTTGTAGCATGAGGGCATGTGTCACAAAGCCCTTTCTGGGTAGTACCAGACATTGGCCCCACAAATTACCATAGACAGGCTTTAGGTGGTCTGATTGGCAGGCTTGAATTATGTCTCTTTGTGGAGTGTCCAGCTGGAGAGATGCTGTGGTGATTCCCGCTACCTTCCATTGCCGGCAGATGGCAATCTACCCACCCAACCCTTTTTTGTTCTGATCTGTGTATTTTTTTTTCCAGGCTGGAATTCTTTGGTTCTGGTCCAAGAGAGTTGGTTAGGGAGATGGTTCTGCATGGCTTGGGAGCTAGTCAATTTGGTAGTCATTCCATTGTACCATATCTGGGATCAGGAAGGAATTCTTCTTAGGGCAGATTTGCCAAGCCTTGTGCTTGATGTTGTACACAAATAAAGGCCAAATTCTACATTTGCAGGTTCCCACTGACAGCAGTGGAAATCCTGAATGCACAGCCCAGGGTAGAATTTGGCTCTAAAAGCCTAATTCTTCTCACCCTCCCATAGGTAGTGCCAAAAAAAAAATGAATATTTTTAATGTATGAGTGGCTAAGAGCAGCCAAGTCTATGCCACACTATTGCTCTGAAGAGAGGGAAGCTACCATTTGCATACTTTGTGGAAGACAAGAACTGATGACAACACTTTGCACTTGAGTGCTTCCAACAGGAGGATCTTTAAGTGGTTTCCATGTATTAATGGATTCAAACTCACCAACACCCTTATGAGGAATAGCCCATGATTCCCATTTTACAGATGGGGAAGCTGAATCACCAAATTGTTAAATGACTTGTCTGTGGCACATCTGGGAAGAGGGTCCAGGTCTCATGACTCTCCGTTCTGTGCTTTACCATTCTTTCTCGTAAGACCAGAAGTTAAGGGAGATATATACCAGTTTAATATTCCTAGGCACAAAGATCATGAAAACAAGGTGCATTGTAACCATGAGAGGGAAGTTTAAGTCCTAAACTCCAGTAATCCACAAACTTCCTTCTACATACACCTCTACCCCGATATAACATGACCCGATATAATACGAATTCGGATATAACGCGGTAAAGCAGTGCTCCGGGGGGGGGGGGGGGGGGGCCTGCGCACTCCGGTGGATTAAAGCAAGTTCGATATAACGCGGTTTCATCTATAATGCGGTAAGATTTTTTTGCCTCCCGAGGAGAGGTGTACTAGCTTTTCAGAAGCACATTTCAGGAGCAAACTGTCGTTTAGACTCTTGGTGAAATAAACAAAGCAGATGAGCCTCCCCAGACATGTACTCCACAGAGAATCATTTGTTCACCTGTGTTTATATCTCAGCACCCTCAGAAAACATAAAATCTTGTCTCAGAGACATGATGCTGATCTGAGACATTCACGGCAGAGGAAAAGAGGAGTTTGTGCTCACAAGTCAGTTACGGGACTACATCACTGCGCCTGCAAGTTATTCCATCTGTAACAGATAAAATATTGGAGAGCATTCTTCCGTGAATACTACAAAGGCTTACCCTTCAGCATAAAACTACCTTCAGTTTACTTAACTGAGCTAACACAACTGAACCGGCCTTTGAAAAACTTGCCGGGCAGGGGACCGCCCATCTTCTCCTAAAGGTAGGAAATCCTTTACACTGGCTGCAATGCTGTTCCGTAGGAAGTGATTGGCCAACTGCCACTGCAAAAAGCAAAATGAAACTGACTATACTAGAGTGATCCTGAGTTTCTCTTTGCTCTCCTGCCTTTGATGTAACACACTAGTTGGTAACCTGTGCAGTCCGTTCATATGCTGAAATGATGCTACACAAACCTGATCACTGTTTGATCTCTAAAACATTTAGTGGATGAAGGGACTCCAGTAGATCCTTTATGGACTTTTTAAAGCATGTTCTCATAGCTTTACAAAACTAGTTTGGATAGGATGGAGCACTGTCACAGCATCTGCAAACTCAACAAACAACAAAGGGCAATAAAGAGAGAAAGTGTGTGAAGCCAAAGGTATGCCCCTAGGGAGTGACATTTGCCCCAATCTTATTTAAAATAAAAGTAAACCAGATTTTAATTAAATCCGTGAATGCTGCTGAATTGGGACGTGTTGTAAACACCACTGAGGGCAGAGAAATAAATAGGTTAGACATGTGGAGAAAAAAAAATAATGGAAGGAGATTCAGTGCGGACTAATACAGCTGGGGGAAAACAATCCAATGGGAGGAAGATTCTGGGAAAACAGGAATGGCCCAGGAGGATTGGGGATAGTTAAACAGGGACAAAACAGATCTTGTACTTTGGGGCTGCATACACAGAAAAAATCAGGTCACGGGCCAGGGATGTGCCAGTCCCCCTGTATAGTCCTGCAAAATCATGCAGGAACCTCAGTGTATCAGAAAAATTCTAGGCTTGATTCACCCCGGTGATGCAAAGAGGAGCGTCTTGCATCTGGAACACAACATTCAGCCCCAAGGCAGGTGGCAGGGCCTTCCTCACAGGGTTCCACTGGGGAGTGGCACAGGTCTGGGTAGAGCTCCATAGTAAGCCTACTGATGGAGGCTACCCAGAAGATATGCTGGTTCATCTCATCAGCCCTGGTGCCACCCCTTCCCTAGGGATGCCCCACCCACTGTCAACTGCATTGGCTCCACTATGGATTCTAGGCCACCTGGAGGATCAGAATCACTGACTGTTTGCGCTGCTGAACCCAGCCCTGGACAGAGTTCCTGCTGTTGGGAATGAACTGGGTCCACTGACTAATGAAAGGAATTCAATAAAGAACATAAAAAATGACTGGAGGGACAAGCTGAGCAGGAGAAAGAACTAAACCTGTTAAAGCTGGTTAGATAACAGCTAAAAGTAAATATAATGACAAGTACCTGGAGGGTGTGAACGCCAAGGAGCAAGAGGAACCGGTTAGGATGGCCATTAGAAGTAAAGAAAATGAGTAAAGGAAAATTTAAGCAGAATAGTCAAGGAAAAATGAGATCTCTCAGACTGCGAGAGTCTCCCATAGGAGACAGCAAAATCCCCATATCCTGAATTATTTAAATCAACACTGGATAAAGCACTGGAGAATATACAGTAGAATGTACTCCTGTGCTGGGAGGGGAAGGGATGATGACATAATATGTCTTTGCCATATCTAGTTGCTAATGGCCAAATTCACTCCCAGCCACATCTGTGTAAGCCCGTTGACTTCAGTGGAATTGCACCAGTGCAAACGAGAACAGACTTTTACTCAGGCACTTAAATTTTAAACATGTCAATAGTCCCAATGAAGTCAGTGAGATGACACACGTGCTTAAAATTAAGCACATTCATAAGCGTTTGTAGGATTAGGGCCTAAAAGTATCTTATAAGGAAACCTCACCCACAGCTCGGTCACAAAAGAGAAATTAATTATGAATAAATAAATTGTGCTTATCCTAGAGCCCACAGAGATATCCCTCCTTTATTATTATTAGCATTATTGTACTCTTAGTACTTGTGTATATCTGTATCCTTTCAGGCTGGCATTTCTTCTTTGAATAAGTGTTCTTGTCAGTTTCTTCAAATGTATTTGAAAAGACATTACATGAAATAGAAGCAGCTGGGTTATTACTACACAAATTCTGCAGCCCTTCCCAGGCTCATCCATCTTTCTTGTTATGTTTTGTCCTTTCAGTTTAACTAGTATCCTTGCAGAATTTCCAAGAAATGCTCTACTATGCTTGTGGGATTTTCTTCTTAAGAATATTTACTTAAATTCTTGCTCCCTGTCTAATCTTTCTGACAAAGCAATGTGCATTTTTAAATCCTTCAAGCAAAATCATTACAAAGATAATCCAGCACAGTGTAATCAAACTGCAGGGTTCTTTATTTTCCTAGACTTTTAATTTAATTTCATATCCTGTGGTCTCCTAAAAAAATATTAGGATATCATCTTTTTATTGTTTAGATCACATGCCTGTATGAAATGAAGAGTGGTTGGTTTTCTTCCCATTCACTGTTAGACCATATACAACATTGCTTAATTTTAAATGACTCTCACAGGGATAGGTCTCACTTTGATGAGCGGGAATTTTATCCTTAACTCCCATTGGCAGTAGTGGAAGCTATGGGTGTAAAGTCTCCTACCCAGCAATGATAAAAGAGGCTCTATAGACTTTTATGGAGGAAAACAATTTCATAAAAGGGTTTGGTTTTGATTTTTTTTTTAAATGCATTCATGGGACCAGATGTTATCTGGCTTGGGCTTCCAAGAATTCCCATTCACTTCAGTGGGACTACACATGCTTAAAGTTGGGCACGTGGTTAAGTACCTGGCTTTACGCCAGTCTAAATCAGGGGTAACTCCAATGAAGTTAAGGGAGTTAGACTAGTGTAAAAGAGTGTGAGAAGAGAATCAGCTCCACACTCAGCTGGATAATGTTAACCCGGATTGACAAACTAAATGCTGAGTCTGCAGTACATCCTAAAGAACAAATTCAAGCCCCATTCTGGCTCCAGGATCTGCATGCTCCTATACTAGCAAGTCCAGTGCAGGCCTGGAGCCTCGAATCTTCCATTAAAAACATCCTGCCCTCAGCACCTAGATGTTCTTTATTGGTTAGCGTGAACAGAAGTTCATTGGTGGATCTCAGCTATCACAGTAATGCATGGAGATAGCTGTTTGGGAGATCATCTAAGCCTCAACTCTTACAGGGCTTAAGATCACTACCAACACTTCATATTGCAGTCAGGAGCAAATAGACTAGAGCAGTCTTTGGAGCAGTGGTGAAGCAATGCTTGCCCCAGGGAGCATGTTAAGTAGAAGAGCCATTATATTCTTCACTAGCTGTAGCTTCTGAGTGGCCTTCAACATGTATGAGCACAGGGAGATAATACAATTTCTAGGTGACACAAGCCTGGATCTGGATCAGACAAAGACTTCTGTTCATTTTCTCTATTATTGAGTTATCAGAGTGACTGATCTCTCTCCCACAAATACATACACTGTAGTTAGGTTGGGGTACCGGTGGAATGATAAAACACAAATTCAGACGGGAAATAAGGTGCAAATTTTTAACAGTGAGGATAATTTACCATGGGAACAACATACCAGGGTTGTGATAGTTTCTCCATCACTGGCAATTTTTAAATCAAGGCTGGTTGTTTTTCTAAAAGATATGCTCTAGTTCAGAAAGAATTAATTCAGGGACGTCCCATAGCCTCTGTTATGCAAGAGATTAGACTAGATGATCACAGTGGTCTCTTCTGGCTTTACAATCTATGAACAATGAGTAGGGCCCTACCAAATTTACGGCCATGAAAAAAAAACACGTCATGGACTGTGAAATCTGGTCTTTTGTGCTTTTACCCTATACTGTTCAGATTTCACTGGGGGAGACCAGCATTTCAAATTGGGGGTCCTGACCCAAAAGAGAGTTGCAGGGGAGGTGTCACAAGGTTGTTTTGGGGGGGGTCACGGTATTGCCATCCTTACTTCTGCACTGCCTTCAGAGCTAGGTGGCTGGAGTGTGGTGGCTCTGACCGAGGGCCCAGCTCTGCAGGCAGCAGTGCAGAAGTAGGGTGGCAATACCGTACCAGGCCATCCTTACTTCTGCGCTGCTGCTGGCGGCGGCTCTGCCTTCAGAGCTGGGATCCTGGCCGGCAGCCGCCGCTCTCCAGCTATCCAGCTCTGAAGGAAGGGTGGCAATACCGCAACCCCCCCAAAACAACCTTGCGACCCCCCTCCCCTGCAACACAGAAGTCAGAGTAGCAGTACCACAACCCCCCTACAATAACCTTGTGACCCTCCCCAATTCCTTTTTGGGTCAGGGCCCCTACAATTACAAGACTGTGAAATTTCTGATTTAAATAGCTGAAATCATGAAATTTATGATTTTTAAAATCCTGTGACTGTGAAATTGACCAAAACAGACCGTGAATTTGGTAGGGCCCTAACCATGAGTATGTGCCTATGGTCTCAGACGGATACATCCTCAGGGCAGCTCCCGCTGCCATGGATACACTATTTTTAATCTGCTAGTTAGATCAAGAGCTAGTGCAAGTACGTCTGTCTGCTCAACCTGGGAATCACCCCCCCAGCTGAAGGTGTTGACATACCCTCAGAAATCTTTTACCCCAATTCTTTACTCTAATACAGAAAAGCAAAATCCTACCACAAACCCACAAATGTTGTTGGTTTCCTGTAAATTCCTTTTTTGACTGATTTTTTTTTTTTTAAGTGAAGATAATTGACTCCCTTTTCAGAACAGGACCATGTGAAGACACCAGTAAGGGCATTCTCTCCATAAGTAAAAGATTTATTATTTTCCACTTGAGGAAAATAATCCCATTGGGATAATGGAGCAGATTGGGGGGAGGGATAGCTCAGTGGTTTGAGCATTGGCCTGCTAAACCCAGGGTTGTGAGTTCAATCCTTGAGGGGGCCACTTAGGGATCAGGGGCAAAAACAGTACTTGGTCCTGCTAGTGAAGGCAGGGGGCTGGACTTGATGACCTTTCAAGGTCCCTTCCAGTTCTAGGAGATAGGATATCTCCATTTAAAAAAAAAAAGTAACTCTATTCAAGTCACTGTCGTTAATGTTTGCTCCAGAAATTCCCATATACACCAGGACTTAATAGTTTCCAATATATTATCGGGTTAATAACACAACAGACTATCACAATGTTAAATAATTTTTACCAGGAAGGCAAACCAAACAAGCGGAGTGGCTATTAGGCCATAGTATGCTAATTATAAAGGCCAATTCCTAAGCCATGTCATATGTCAACAGATCGAGAGAAGAACACAGTCCTAATCGCTTAAAATAAAAAAAAAAAAAAAAAAAAAAAAAGCCCAAATCCTACTCTCTTAGGCAGAACAGAACCTGAAATGCCAGAGGATTCGTCATATCAAGAGCAAACTGACAATAGACTGACTCAGTCAATAACTGATCACTCCCCGTAGCCCCCTGTGGATGTGAGCGCAAGGCTGAGCAGCATCAGCGTTGTTCTGACTTGTACCAGGTATCAGGCAGGCCTCTGCACACCCCCAATAGAAAAGAAGTGGAAAACAAACTGAAAGTAGCTTAAAGCAAAGTTTGTCTCCTTCCACCTTCCCTGCTCCAAGAACAAGAATGGAATAACCAAGAATGAAGCCCCCTAAGAATACAGTATCAATCTCATTTTATGTAATGGTTTTTGCTGTTACCCACTGGCTCTTTAGCATAATCTTTCTGGGAAGGCCAGAAAACTGATTTTTAATGGTTTTCTTGATTCATCGAAGTTGGAGCATCATGAAAATAGCCTAAACTCTTGAGACAGATTTTTCAAGAAGAAATGGTTATATGCTTTAAAGGGAATTCTCTGGTTTTTAATCCTTTATTTATTTTAAAGTAGACTGTCTCATTCATACTGATTTACTATATTTGAGGCAACAATTTCTATAGTGACTCCCAATTCCATTCTTGGAATTGATCTATTTCTTGGTCTCCACTGGAGAAATCTTCCCCTTCACTCAAAAGAGTTGACCTATTTTGGTTTTATCATGTGTTGATTTCCTGTATTTTTATGGAAACAACTGAGATCTTCCTTACAATAGGGTTATTTTTTGAAAAAATATCACCTCTGATGGACTACAGGACATGAAATCAGATGCTGCACTCAGCTGTAATGATTTATGAACCTTGCTAAAGTCAAATTACAATAATCATATGCATGTTAATGTTCCATTAGGAGATGAGTTACACGAGTCATTGCCACCAGATATGGTCTGTCACTGCAGTGAATCTCTTTCCTTCTAAACAGGCCCTGTCCACTTCTATTGCCTTTTTTAAAATTCTTGTCCTACAGCTGAGTTCTCGGATACTGAATGTTTGTCATGTATAAGACGTATTGCTAATCTATTGCCAATGAGGACATGCTCTAATCTGTATTGGTATCTTCTGGAAAGGGAAGATAAAAATATGGCAATTTGAGGACTGGCTCATTTCACATTTTTGTTTTTTATATGGTGACAGGGTGCACCCATTACAAAAACATTATGAGAGCCATAAAAATAGAGCATCCCATTTGGTTAGAGCCATCAAAGGACCTGCTTGGGTGGCATAAGTATATGTTTCTTTTAGTATCACCGTCATCCCTAAAAAGGAAAAAAAAATCAGTCATATTTGTGTTGTGTTTTTAGTGGGTTGTGCATTTTTTGTTTTGTTTTTTGCTTTGATTGGGTTTTTGTGTAACCATTCTTTTGAAATCCAATATCTGAGAAAATTAATAGTTTCTCTTCCAAATTGGCCCTTCTTTAAAGCTAATTACCATAATGACCAATTCAGTTATTTCTAAAACTTTTTCACAAGTTTATAAAGAACCTAGCAATATATTTTAGGATTATGTTATCTAAAGAAAACTTCTGTGCACAAATGCAGTACTTTAACCCTTGTCTTTCAGGCTTTGAAATTGTCAAGCTTCAACTAAGTCTACACAATAATTGCTTTGTGTGTGTGTGTGTGTTTTAATCAAATTGTTAGTACTATACATAAGATTTACTCTTATCATTGGTCTGTATAGGACAAAACGCTCTTTGAAAGATAGTGGATTCCAAACTAGAACATGCCCTCTAGCAGATCCATTATTATTTTTACAACTTGTATTTCCTATGTAGTTTATTGTTCTGGTTATTGTTTTTATTCACTCTCCCTAATATTCTGTAACCACCACCTTTTTTATAATAAAAAATCTTATTCAAGAATACTGTTACAGCCAAACTTTGGCAGCAGGGTTGTTTGTCTATTCAGTATTGCCAATTTGTGTTTTCATTGTAAGTCTTGCAATATTCTGTGTTTGTTGAAAAGCCTCAGATCATGGAATCGTGCAGTTATGTAAGAATCTCAGCATTCTCTCTCTTTCCTTGCAAGTTCCTAGCTCTCATGGTTGAGAACTTCCTGAAAACATGAACCCCAACGGCTCAATACCCAAAGGCAAATAAAATAATCCTAAATTGATTGCTTTTTTAAAAATCTCATTTTTAATTTAATCTCATAATTTTTGGGGAGGTGGGATGAGGGGTTACTCAAGATTGTTAAGTACTGGATGCTGATAATACTAATGTATCCAAAAATCTTTAAAAAGTTCCTATCCCAAGCTCTGAAAAGGAGGACTAAAGTGTAATGATTTGCCCATCACACAAGGTGTGTGACGTTTTAAACAGTTAAGACAAAGGCACTATCCAGATAATCAGATTTAACAAAAAATTCTTAGTTATGTTATTTATGGCACCTTAGAGTTATACTACTGGTATAGCTAGTACAATCTAATTTACTCTTCACCCTTTATACCAATTGTCTAAGGGGACTGAAATGAACAGAGAAAACAAAAATAATCTGATCTTGGTCATTCACTAGCACAAAGTAGTTTTCACTTTCAGCCAGGATATGAGGATGCTTTTATTTTTTTCAGAGAAAGTTTTCAGGGATATTTAAGAAGAAACATGAAAATATTTATATTAGGTTTTGTGTATTTTTATCTTCAAAAAAAAAAAAAAAAAAAAATCTGTGCATTTTGAGCCTAAATCAATGAATGTATGTATATCTTCTGATTTTCCCTTGCCACTATATACCTATGTTCAGAGGTGAAAGTAAGCAGGTATGGTCCGGTACTGCATACTGGCAAGAGCTGGTACGCCATGCCGGACCGGACTAGCTTCCCCAGGCTGGCGATTTAAAGGGCCCGGGGCTCCCCGCAGCAGCCGGAGCCCCTGGCCCTTTAAATCCCCACGGGAGCCCTGCTGCCGCTACCCCGGGGCTCTGGCAGTAGGGCTCGGGCGGCGATTTAAAGGGCTGGAGCTCCCCACAGCAGCAGGAGCCCCAGGCCCTTTAAATCGCCACCCGAGACCGGCTGCTGGAACCCCTTTAAATCACCCCTGAGCCACACCCCTGCTCAGGACTCCAGCATACCGGTAAATCCTTTAACTTACTTTCACCCCTGCCTATGTTTAATATGAGCTTGCATTATAACCCTCTGTTTTGCATTTACAGGTTGGATATCTTCTTGATTGAGGTTTACTTAGATAGTTTCAAGTTGTTTTCATTTTGGTAAGGACTGTAGCATATGGTAGCGCTGCAGCACTTGCACTGTGGAAAGAAAGCTCTCTCCCCCCACTATGTTCCCTTTTTGCAAGAGAATTTGGCATCACAATCCATACTCCTATTTCCCGATTTCTTGTGACTCTTGTTATCCATACACAGTAAACTTCCTAGTGGTTCGTGCAGTGTAGTTGTAGCCATGTTGGTCCCATATTACCTCACCCACCTTGTCTTCCTAATGTTTTGGCATGCTATATATATTTAGTATGGCCTATTCTGGGCCCAGTCTGCTCACAGTAGGAATTTTGCCTGAACAGGAAAATCAAGATTAGGCTCTTCATGGCAAACTCTGCTCACCTCCAAGCAAACTATGATTTTGCTACTTCAGGGCTTCTATCATAATAATGGAATTTGCCAGAGGAAAAGTTGCTTTTGTGCACATCATGGTTGAATGAGTGTTTAAACAAGTCAGTTTATCAGCTACTCTTTCTGAGATCAATGAAATGGATGCATTATATCAAAACTGAAAGTAATATTCATTTCATTTACTTTAATGGACAAATATATAGGGGTATTCCCCTCCCCATTATCTTTCATGATAAGTACTTAACCTGGGAGGGAGAGACAAGTATTAAAAAGAGAGAGATCTGTCCCTTAATGGTACTCACCCTCTAGTCTATTTCCTTGCTGCTTTACAGTCATTGTTTTTTACCTATATCTTGTGTTTTTGAAACATCAAGGCCTCTTTGTTGTGCTTTTATCTTAAGTGTCTGGGCAAGTGTGTATTACATATCCTGGTTTTCCAAAATCATGACACAACTGGATGACTACACTTGTTATTATTTAGCTATCTAGTTTATCTTCATATGCTCCTTACCCTTGGTGTCTGCTCTTTTTCAAATTAATAAAAAAGATGGTCCAGCATATCTGTTTTGTTCCTAATTACTTTTTCCTTTTAGTTAAACCCAATATAATTTCTACTGAAACCTCATAAAACTTGGTAGGTTGTGTAACACAATTGTGTACTGAGAAAAGAAATATGAAACTGAGGAAACTTCACTTTAAAAAATAAAATGAGAGCGAGAGAGAAACAAACCTTCACACTCAAAAACACCATTTAAAATACAGATTTCTGAGTACAGCTTATAACTCAATTAATAATTTACATGATTAATATTGCCTATAAAATCATGAACATTCTGCAAACAGGTCAAATTTTTCTTGCGTTTATTCATTACTTGCAATTATTGAATTAAGGTTTTTTTGTGTGCAAATTGTTTATTCCATGACTTGCAATTTGAGCTGCATTGTTCAGTTATGACTGGTCACATAAGTCACAGTGCATTGGTTCTGTTCATTGTTTGGATGAGTGCAATTCTTTATTATAATCATCAGGTTTCTGGCATGACTGTTTTATACAAACAATTTAAAGTTTGCTTTCCAGGTCAATTTCAGCTTAAAAATCCACTTTCCACTGATGGTTGTGCTCCTATAACAATCACAAAATGAGCTTGCATAAAGGGAGCACAAGCAAAGCCAAAGTAAATGTTCTAAAAACCAATATTTGCTGGAAAATATTTATCTAGCTCTACTTCCAAGTCTTTGACATAGTTCTCCTTACTGGATTTAATATTGCAGGCTTGTTGAAACCTTGATTTAAAACCATTTTGAAGCCTCGCCCTAGTACTTCAGTGGGAGCAGAATAGGCCCCTTTGCTATAATGTTTTGCTTGTCAGAAAACGTCAAGCCATAGCCATTGATTGAACCTCGCTATTTAGTTTAATTACTTTCTTCATTTCCATCTCTTTGAGCAACTCCCGGGCTGGTGGAGCCCCTGTCATTTTCAGAATGTCCTTATTGTTTCAGGGCAGTGTTGTTGCAGCCACATTAGTCCCTTGAAAGCTTGGCTCTCTCACCAACAGAAGTTAGTCCAATAAAAGATATTACCTCACCTCCATCATCTGCCCCTATTGTTTCAGCTAATATAAACCTTCACTCTTGGTAAAACAGCAACCAGTAAAGGCCCGAATCCTGCCAATACTTATGCATGGGCTTAACTGAACTGGAAGTACAGTTAAGAACATACACAAGAGTTTTCAGGAAAAGGGCCAGAGTTTTTGCAAATTCAGTTTCAGATGCAATTACTCTGGAGTTATTTAAGTAATTTTTTTTAAAAGTCTTGGTACTCAGTACAAGCGGGTGTCTCATTCATCTACAATTGCTTCAGAGCACAGATTATTTTTAGGAATATTTTTACTTGTTGCAGTTTGTAATAACATCTTGAAAACCTCAAGACAATCTGTTATGCATCTCTTTCCTTTAGTATTGTGGGGTCATCCAGGCGTACTAGGCTTTTATTTTTAAAACCCCCCTAATGCTATGAAGCATTTGCTTTAAAACTAAACAAAACCACCTCCAACAAATTTCACAAACTTTGCAGCCATGGAACAAAAGACATAGGGTAAATTTGGGGGCTACAAACCTAGAAGTTTTACTGCACCTTTAACTTTCAATTCAAGCTAATGGATTTGTTATATAAATTCTTTCAATATTACTGGAACTTCCTGACGATCAAGGGTAGCAAAAGGCCATGAAGTATATAGCCAAATTTAAAATTCTTGCAATACATTGATTCTAGGGTTGCCAATTTTGGTTGGATGTATTCCTGGAGATTTCATCACATAGCAATCTTCAATTAAAGATTAATCTTTCATTCCTGGAGACTCCAGGCCAATCCTGGAGAGCTGGCAACCCTAACTGCTTCTTTGTAAATGACACATAACTGTATTTCTTAAGAACGTTAATACTGATGCTTTAAAGTATTACTAAAGCTCTTAAATCTGAAAGAGACTATATTGATGATGCCCAATCATATTCCAAGGGTACTGCAAAAAAAGGACCCACAGCCAGCGAGTCTCAAAGCCTGGGTCAGCTGACTCATGCTACAAGGCTACAAATGGCAGCATCGATGTTCAACTCTGAGGGGAGATGGGACTCAGACCAGGTTCCAGCCCGAGCATCTACACTGCTATTTTTAGACCTGTAGCATGAGCCCTGTGAGTCTGAGTCAATTGACCTGGGCTCTGAGACTTGCTTCCGTGGGTCCTTTATTTTTATTTATTGCCACGTAGACATATCCTAGGCCATACTATAAAAAACCCAGCAGAAAATAAGAATGCTCCAGTTTGAAGTCAGAAAAGAATAATCCACTGATCTATAGCTAGTATTCTTTGAATGTACTATATATATAGCACATATTTTATTCTGAGGATCTCACGGCTTTACTTTGTAGGTAAATCTCAAAATACCCTTGTGAGTTATATAAATGTTGTTATGCAAATCTGACTATTTTGTCTCAGGCGTTCATGTGCTAGTATAATGCTGGGTGTAATAGTTGAAATTATCTCATTTATTACACTAATATTCCTTTATTTGTACTCCTGTAAGAAAATAGGAATTGCCAGACTGGATCAGACTTGAGGTCCAATTCTGGGCCAGTGTCCTGTCTCTGGCAGGGGCCAGTACCAGTTGCTTCAGAGGAAAGTCCACGAAACCCTGCTGTTTAGATCACATCTAGAACAGTTTTCTCTAGTAACTGTTTTCAGTATATTGAAGTTTAAGCAATGTTGGATCCACATATTATTTTAACCAATCAAAAAGTCCCTCCACGTGGACTTGTTTCCTTGTAAATCACACCAATCCCGCTTTCATTCACCATGAAATGTTCTCTCTGCATTGTATGCCTCTGTACATAATAAATCTCTGTTGAAATGGTTTCTGTGGAGAGGGGATCCCCAAGGTAAAATTGCTTCCTGGTTTAGGTACCAAAGTTTGGGGGCAAATTGGACATAAGGAGAAGGAATGAAATAAGAAGCTTAAACTTTAATTCCTGAGCTGTTTGTCACTGAGATCTCCGGCTTGTGCTGGTGGACTTCTGACAGCATGAACAAATAAATATCCTGTATGATCAGCTCAGAAATCCCTTTCTGGGGTTTCTCAGGAAAATCTAATTCCTTAGCCCAATAAATAAAGGTTAACCACCCCAACTCAATACCACTAAGAATAAGTTAGTCTGTAATAATCTAAAGCTTCACAAATTCACTTTATAAAGAATATAGGGTCTGTTCCTCCAACGGAAGAAAAAGAGAGGAATAGCAGAAGGAGATAGAAGCCTATGTCAGAATTGGCTCCACACTAAAGATTTTGCAGTATATTTACCAGAAATCTGAAATAGTCTCACAAAGAGGAATTAACTTTCTATCCCCCTAGAGCAGTGGCACTCGGAATGGCCTGCTGCCTATACACATGTAGTGATCTCAAAAGTAATAATTTTGACTGCCAAGAGATTTGTTTCCCCAAGCCATGTAATGTATAATAATTTTCAACCACCAGGTGGCTCCTCACAGATGTTTTCGCTAGTGTTTCCCCCCCCCCCCCCCTTGAGCTCTTAGCCATCAGTGGAATACAATGTCTTGCACACAGGTGTTCACACTGTCCTTACCACACAGAAGAATTCTAATACCATCAGGATTAGACAGTGGAAGGAAGCTACCTCTACATTAAAACACTGGAGACCCATAAAAGTGATGTTTTCAAATTCAAAGGTTCAAATGTGTTATTACCGGAGGGGTGGGGGGGACGGGACACCACATAAACAATGAAGACTGCTATTGTTGATGGAAACGTCCATTCCCCCCAAGGAAGAAAAAAAAGGGGGGGTGACCATTTGAAATAAGGGTCAGATGGGTTTTCTAGTGGATGGAACCTTCCAAGGAGCGATTTAATTTCCACAAGTTTAACAGCTAAAGGATACCCTGCTGCATTATCTAATGAAAGTCCAGCTGAGATCCGTGCGTGCCATATAAACACAGGGCTGAGCCTGAGAATGGGAAAGATGTGCGAGATAATGAAGACATGGGAGTCATTATGTTTTTGGCAAGGGGTTCTTCATTCATCAAACGCAGTGAATGAAAATATTAAATACTGCAAGCCAGGTTAATGAGCTGTTCCGTTATGATCGTCTCAAGATGTGAGAGCCTCGCACAGGGTACCCTCTCAGCCAGGCTCAGTAGAAACCTGATCATTCAAACCAGAAAACCACTTCCCCCTCTGAAAACACGCTGTACACATCAGGGTTTTTTTAAAGAGTCATCTTCGGCAATGCAGCTAGCTCTGTAGTTCGCCCGGATATTTTTAACGTATATGTTGCATTTTTAAAAGGATGAGCACCAATAATTTTTAGCGAGGGTTTTCTGTTAGCCTCTCTCTACCCCCCTCCCTTCAAGCATTAACCACCTCTCACAAATCTAACCAGATCTGCCTTTCAAACCAGAACGTTCAATAGCAGTTTCATACAATCATCTGTTGGTAACACAGCAAGCAAAGAAACAGCCACCAGTTCAGCTATTCACACACAAAATCCCCTCCGAAACCATGCATTATTTTGCAGATCGAGGTCCCTTTTCATATGCACCGTAGAAGCTAATTACATGTCACCTCGCTCCATTTGCATTTACTCGATTTTCCACATAAAACTGGATTAGGCTAAAAAAAATGATTTAAAATGGACAGTTACCAGCAACATTATATCACCTGATAATGCCGAATAAGGCAGTGGCTGTATTCTGCCCGTCGCACCATACAGAATAAAAGGCTATTTGCATATTTGCTAACCCTTTTGAATGAATGCATCTGCAGTTGACCTTTAACAATAGACTCTGAGATAGCACAATCTGTGGGATCAGATTGGAGAGAAGCGGTGAATATTTTACCATTATAATCTCTGCGATCTCAAAAATATCCTCCCACGGAACCTCCTCACAGCTGGAGATAAACATTCTTTTGTTTCAAATAAGCATTTTAAACGCAGGTTCAACCACATGCAACCTCGAGAGGGATCAGGATCAGGATCAGCACGGGGTCTAAAAATCCAGTGTGCATTTCCCCCTTCCTCCGGCTATGCATTGCCTACCACTACCAGGAGGGTAAATGCGACAGGGATGCTCCATCTCCCTTGCTGTTTCTCTCTCTTACCTTCCCTGGCTTTCAGCAAGACAGTATTGGCAACAATATTTTCCAGCTCCATTGACAGTATCAGTCAGCGAAGGTAGCGGCACTGCAGCAGGATGTCAATTGCTATAGGTGCTGCTGATTCTCTGTAACGACTATCAACCTCCTTCCTCTAGTGCATTATTCCTCCTTATTTCCCCCTCCTGGAGTTTCCTTTAAGAAAGTCACTGCTAGCTTTCCCCTCGCTAATATTTTCTCCCCCTCTCTATTGCTCTGCTACTCCATTCTCCTCCCCCCCCCGGCTCTCTCTGATGGTTTAATGTTTCAGATGCTGCTGCCTCCCTCGCTCGCTCGCTCCCTCCCTCCCCGGGGGTGTGGTACTATGAAGCTGGTTTCGCAGCATTGCGCAGACGCCATCCTCAACAGCTGGTTCATTCCTCAGCGCTACGGGGCCGGGAATGCTGGGATTTGTAGGCTGAGCGCCTGCTCTTGGTTTTGACTTGCACCTTGAGAAGGAGACCTCCATTATGTAAACCCAGAGGACGGGGAGTTGCCAGGGCCGTACAGGGGCTAGGACACATTACATCTAACTGTTTTGGGGGGATACAAATGCAGCAGATCATCTGCATAACATAGGCAAGCAACCAACAGCCCAAGCAATTGAGGGGGTGGGGGGTATGTTTAATCCCCTGCAAGGTATTTCAGAGTTGAAAAGCTCGTTGCTTTTCTGGTGGGTGGAAATGAGCGACAGAGGAAAGCGGTGGGGAAATCACCATTAACAGGAGACTTCAATCACCCAAGTTCCATGAAATGCTCACATTATTTTGAAAACACTGAAGCTTGGTGGGAAGGCTAGGACACAGCTATGCCCCACGCGTCGTGCAAAAACGCTTGCACGCTCTCTGGGTTTGCACGAAGTTGTGAATTTACTACCGACGCCTGCGCAATGGAGACAAAGCAAGGCAGTCGTCTATTAGTCTTCTCCTGTGTTTTCTTTATGGTATGCTGCGGGGGAGGTGGGATGGGGAGAAAGATGCTTTGTGCACCATATACTGTTAACGATTGTTTCCAGAGACTCTTCTTGAGTTGCATAAACCGAGCCGCTCAGCTTGGTTTCCTGTAGGTCTCACTTCTTCAGAGGTTACGGTCCCACGAGAAACGCGATCAAACGGGTAGGGGTTGGGGGCAGGCGCTTCTCTGTTCTCAGTAGTGATTTATAACACTACTTTGTCAGCAGCAGCTGGGCTAGCTCCGCGGAGTTAATCAGCCACAGCCCCACTGTAGAGTTCAGCTTGTACTAGGGCGCCATCCAGTGGCTCGTGGTAGGCAGTGTCTAATGGAGGTACAGTCATCAGGACACGAAGCGAAATCCTGTCTCCATTACAAGCAATGGGAGTTTTGCCATTGACTTTATGAAGGCCAAGATTTCACCCCCTCAGCTTAAAAAAGTCATAAGGACTTATGAAGCCTGAGGTACGGAGCCCCTACAGCTCCCAGCGACTTGAACTGAAAGGAAGTGTGCTCAGCAACTGCAAAAGTCAGGCCACTGTTTTTAAAACAAAAGTGTCCTTACCTGTATTACGAACAACTGCATTACTCACTTTATAGGACATATGCTTACTGTGTGCCTTTTATAGCTAATGAAGACAGGCTGATCAGTTTCACTTTTGGATTTGGGTAGTTTCATTTCAAGTTGGTTAGATGCTCATCTTTCAGCACAGCCACAGAATAGTTAGTTTGCAAACTAGGGAATGTTTATCCAAACCCAAACATCTTTAAAAACAAACAAAGCTTCCTAACCAGCAGTGGCTTTTTAAATGTTGTTGACATCTTAAAATTGCAGGTTAGCAAGCATAAGGAGATCTTGTCAGTTTGAATGCACTTTTTTCCTCCTTATACAGCCATCCCTAAATAACTCCACTAACTTCAGTGGGAACCTTGCTTTCAGCTATGTTCACGTAAAACCATTAATTTCAGGGGGGGTCATACATGTGTAACTGAAAGGAACATTTAGCCCAGGGGAAAATTTTGAAGACTAGACAACTTGAATCCTACCTCTATTCCTGTATTTGAATGTCTGCTATATAGAACAGGTGCCATCTATTAGCATGATTCTCATCTTATTTACACCTGTGTGAATCGAGTAACAGAAGCCAAGGTAATGACAGCCACATAAACAAGATTAGGACCAGACTCATTACATTCAATGAGCCCCCTTCTTATCTGCATTAATTAAATCCTTGTGAAGCAACCCAGATTAAAGTGCTCAGCATCTTCTTGCAACTATGATATAATCATGTCTTCCTATCTTTGTGTGCATGCTGATTATACCCCAAGCTAAAGTTATATTCCTTTCTGACAGCCAAAACTGTCTGAGAAAAATGATACTCAGACCTCCTACTACATTGTGATTTCTGAACATAGGGAAATGGCATTTTTTAATCACAATATTAAATGCTTTTTTGCACCTGATGTCAGCAGGGGCTGCTACTACACTGTTTCCCAAGTCTTCTTAACATGTGAGCAAGTGTTCAGTTTGTGAGGAGACATGCTATGTTTCGGTTAGTTATTTTTTGTGTCAGAGATGCAAGGTTCTGGAGCTAGAGTTGCTTCCTGGGAAGCAGGCATTGGTGTTGGGCTAAGACTCCTGAAAGAGATTACCGCATATGCTGTTTGACCACCTCTGTCCGAGGTCTGATGTTTATGTGTAAGTAAAAGACACTTAGACTATAGCCAAACGCTACATCAAATTTTCTCCATAACTGGGAAGATGATATATAAGACCCCAAACATCTTCTACCCCTCAACAGAGGGATGATGGCGAGGTCAGAACAGGACATTGGTGTCAGAAAACAGGGCAACTATTTTAAATAACATTTTTCATATTCAAACAAAAGAAATACGAGTCAAAACATTTTCTTTTCTTACCTCATGGTGCAGCTTCTTTCTTGAATTCATCCTATTCACCCTCCCTGCAACAAGATACTTGAGCAGAAGCAAGTTTACAATAAGCAGTCACTTGGAAGTAGGTCTTCCATAAGCTGAAGTGGTCATGTAAGCCCTGATCTTGCCAGATGATGTACAGTCCTATATCCACACATCAGTGAGGTGGGGGCAGGGGTTCACTTGTGAGGAACAGCTTGCAGGATTAGTGCCTTGGGCTCCCACCCCCTGAAGTGCTCACTGCAGCCCGCAACATGCCAAACAACCTTAACTCCCATTAATACTAATAGAAGGCATGTGCACTCAGCACTGCCCAGGAGCAGGCTCTTAACCAATAGGAAATGATTTTTTTCCTAGGAACTTGGGGCCTGCTCAGGCATCCATTGAAGTCAATGGAAATTTCACTCTTGCTCGTTGCAGGAGGCGCATAGACTGAACTTTTAGGACCAGATTTTCAAAATAGCTCAGCACCAACCATCAACCCCTTATTTAGGTGCCTAAATGAAAAGCAAGCTCTTTTGAAAATCTGGCCCCAGTTTGTGGATGCTGAGCACTTAAAAACAGACCTACATGCACCTGTTGAATCAAATATTGGTTTTGCCACTATATACCCAAGGACGTTTCATTCACATATGGTAGAAGGCTCTAAAGCTGCTCTAGGGGATGCAGAGATGGATTGAGGGCTACCTGCTTTGTGAATGTGTATTTTTATTGTACTTCATGGGGAAAAACACTGCAGCTTTCAGCACATGTGCAACAGATGCACCATGTTCTGAAGTCCTATCGCATGTATCGTTTGCCCATGCTTTGAGCTTGTTGGGGAAGTGAATGCTGAGCTCATCTTCACATTCCTGGTAATTGAAATGCATGTCTTCACATACAGTAATGATGCTTAGCCCACCGATTGCTGTTAAAAATAATGGGGAGGGTTTTTTTTGAATGATTAAAAAAAGATGCCTAGGGTGATGGTTTTTAGTCATTGTACAAGAAATAAAATGGAGACAACCCCTTCTAATTAAAACATTTTTAAATAATTCAGCTCAGTGCAATGCTTTGGTGCTTGATAAGAATTACATTCATAACTTTAAAAAAAAAGTGTCCTGTAGGCTTTCCCCTCCATCCTCTTTCCTACATCAGTCTATTAAGCTCCACTTCCACCATCAAATCCCCAGTGGGGCTCTGCATGGGCACAAGGAAGTCTGTCCTTCAGATCTATCTCCACAGGCCACAGTGGAAGTGCAAGAGTGAGCCTGCCGCAATCTAATGGCAGGAAGAGGCCTCTGGCTTTGTGGATGGGCCCCTGCATCTGTGCAGAGCTTGTTACTAAACTGGGGCCTTACATTGTAAGCTCTTGTAGCAGGGACTTTCTTCATCTTGGTGCCTTCTCAGCAAAGTCATGGACAATTAAATTACAAACAATAGTAGCAAAGGGCACCCAGAAACGGATATCTTCCATCCTGTGTTAAATGGACCATGTGCAGGGAGGAGGGGGTAGTTCAGTTTCCCTGTTTTCTACTAAGGTGATGAAAGTGCTCACACAAAACAGGGCAGTGTTAACGTATAATCACACTTGGAGCTGGGGGTACGATTCCGGGCTCAAAGGAGACTAGCTCACATTGAGCTAGTGTGCTAAAAACAGCACAAGCAGCAGGATAGGCTAGCTCCCTGAATACATACCATCTGAGACCCTAGGCATTCACTCAAGGCACCTAGCTTGCACCACCATGTCTACACTTTAATGTTAGCATACCAGCTGGATGAGTACTAGTTGTCTCCTCAAGCTGGGAATCATACCCCAGCTCAGTGTAGACATACCTTCAAGCTCACAGGCAATTGCATAGTGCATGCAGTCATCCTGCACTGATGGATTATGCCACATTCTACAGCTATATTTCGAAAGTATACTTCTCTCCTCACCCTCCCTCCTGGGTACGGAAAGATCTCCTTGCAGAGAGACCAGGTGGGTAAACTTTAGTAATATCTTTTATTGGACCAGGTTCTGTTGGTGAGATACAAGTTTCAAGCCACACAGACCTGAAGACCTCTCAAAAGTTTCTCTCTATCACCAGCAGAAGCTGGTCCAATAAAAGATATTGCCTCACCCAGCTGGTCTCTCTAATATCCTGGGATCAAAACAGCCATAATACTGCAATCCTTGCAGAGAGACAAACACAAAGCACCTTTCTATACTTCACCTCTACAGAGCTGGGGGGAGGAGGGAAGAGGTTCTTTTTAAAAGGTTACCATGTGTTTTTCAACTTACCCAATCATCCAATTGAGGAATCGCTATAAAGCCATGCATTCCATCTTGCAGTAGCCAGGTTATTGAGGAAGAGACATCAAGCACAGTTTTAACCAACCAGTTTGGATTATTTCACCCATTGGTCTCTGCTAGTGAGGGAAGTAGACACAAGTGCAGTATCTTCTTTTCATTATAGCATTGTTGAGAGGAGGTGAGCAAAATGCATGGCCTTAAATGGGGATAGATCTGGAGCATCCAGGTTGAATCTAGGCTCCAATGCCTTTCCAGTGAGGTACACTGTCCCACAGCAGCATGGCTAGCTCAGTGGCCAACCTCTCAGTGATTCCTCCAGCTATGCAGTTTTCTCCCCTCCTCCACACATCTAAAGGAGAAAGTTGGGGGAACCCGGTAGAAACCAAGGATTAGATGCCAACACTGTTCTGAGCAGCATTCACTGTTGAGGAGATTTTCACCTGAAAATCCCTGGTTCTGTTCCCAGCTAGGGGAGGACACTGCCTAGAGTAATCTAATCATTCTACTCCCCTTCTGTTACTGCTCTGAAATCCCATGCCTCAAGTGCATGTGTTACATTGCCCTGGAATCCCAGTTCATGCAGATAGATTAAGAGGAAGGAGGAGAATGGGTGTCAAGGCTCCACTTCTTCCTTTATCAATTATCTGCCTGCTTCCATGAACTGAGGCCTGATTCTTCTCACAAGTATGATAGAGGATCAGACCTCTAGCACAACTGTGCTTCCCTTTGTAGCAAGGAAATGGGGGCAGGAGGAAGAGAGTAGCCTAATGTTTGCGGGGGGGGAGGAGAGTATTGAAGCTCAGATGAATAAAGGTATAAATAAAGGAGATCTATTTAAACTCTTACAAATTAAGGTATTTTTCATTTAAAGCAGGTCAGAAAGGCCTCACAAGTCCCCTTAAAACCTTTAAGGACTGCTGGACATCAGGAAAAACAGGGCTGGCAGCCGTTTCGTTTATAGGAAAACGGGTTTATAAATAAAATGCTGACAGCCACAACTATAAAGGCACAAATGTATCACTGTAATAATAAAAGGAGGGCAGCTAAGCAGAGCGCTATGAGCCATTATAACAGATGAGTCATCAGCAGAGTGGGCTCACAGGTCTAGAGCCATGAATGCTGCAGCAACACCCAACTTTAGCCTGCCTCTAGAACAGCGGCCTCCTGGCCTGATTACTGTACACTGAAAGTGTCAGGATAAGGCACCATGCTTACCAGATGCCAGAGAAGCCTTTGCCTATGTTATCTGGAGGAAACATTACACTCTTACACACACACACTCTCTCTCTCTCTCTCAAGTCCATTCATCATCATCTCTAAGCTGGCCTATGTTTGAAATTGAGTTAGGTCCAGCCCTGCAAATTGCTGAACCCCCCATGAGCTCCCACTGATGTTCCATAGCAGTAGGTTGAGACTAGGCTGGCCTATGCAACAGCCTTTGCAGACAGTGTACCATATAATGTTTACCGAGTCCTTTGCATAAGGAGAGAGGCTGCCACATAGCAACAGCACTGGGGTGATGCAGCACATCCTCAACATGAATGACTGCCAACCCATCTCTTTGTTTTGGTTTACATCTATGAAATATGGAATTTGCAGGTCCATGTAACTTCTCCCACGGTTTCTAAATCCCTTGTGTGATCATGTTATCTTGAAGCAGAGAAGTGACTAATAGCAATTTAAGTACTTTGAGTGCACTGACTGTCAAGAAGACAGCCAGAAGGAAACAACAATAAAAATGGAGTTGTTATTCAGAAAGTGGCCACATCGGAATCAGCAAGAAGTCAGACGTTAGCCTCACCACGGCAGTGGGAGATGGGAAGGGGGGGTGGGGGAAGAGCCCTTGCTCCTGTCCCTCTCCCTTTCCTTTAGGGATCTATCAAATTTGGAGTGTGGAAATAGTTTGTTCACTGCTGGTGATCCTTTAAGATGCTAAGGTGCTTTAAACCCTCAACTCTCACAGAATCATATAGTGATTTTCATCAAGAGATCTTGAAGTGCTTTACAAAAGGAGGCAAGTATCATTCTGTGCCTCCATTTCCCCATCTGTAAAATGGAGATAAAGGGTAGATATTTGCTAATGGTCACCTAGCAGGCTAGTACCAGAGCCCAAGTCCCAGTCCAGTGCCCACTACATCACTTGGCTCAGCATCTTGTCTGATTAGGCCCAAATGCCTGATCCAAAGTCCCTTGCAGACAGTCAATGGGAAGTCTCCCTTTGACTTAAGTGGGGTTTGCATCAGGCTCGAAGGCCTCAGTCCCGCAATTGATAATATGTAGGTGGACTACCATGCCCACTGAAGTAAGTGAGGCTCTACCTGGGGCCAGTAGTCTGCCTACCCACTATCAGTTGTGGGACTTTCTGATCAGAGAACTGTTTCTCAGACATTTCTCTCTCTCCTAGGATCTCAGATGTCAACCACATCGTGTACCCTGGTGTCAAACTTGCAAAGTGAAGCACAAGAGCCGAAAGCCAGCAGAACAGTAATCTAGGCCACATTTGAAAAAAAAAATATATGGAGCTTTAAATACCTTAATTTTAGTACCTTTTTACCAGCAAATATTGATTTAAATCAGAACCTTGAATTAGAGGCAATAAAAATAATGTGAAACCTTTTAAATATACTGAAATAATTAGAAATAGGACTCCTATACATGAAAACCAAAGAGGCAGAATTTGGGGAAGATACAACGGGGAAGGAGGAAGAAGAATGCCATCTTTGAGGATATGTTTAAAACATGGTTAAGCTCTGTCCACACTGCAAGATGGGAGTGTGTTTTAACAGCATCAATGGACTACTGTACCGCATATGAGGTACCCAGACAGTCAATTTTGATTTTGTAATCTAGACAGCACCAGAATAGGAGGATAGAAAGAAAGGCATGTTTTACAAGAAAGTGAGGCGAGAAACAGGATGGGTGGGAAGCAGAGAGATGCATCAAACATCAAAGGAGAAAATTCAGCTAACCCCAAGTTTCCCACCCATACATAGCTCTCTACTGCTTTTAACTGTAGAAAATCCCCATACAAGTTGGTGTAGTTATTTCTGATTATTGATCCAGGCCAAGTGCTTGGAAAAAACTTACTGGTCCTGAAAATATTGTACTGGTTCATCAAAGTGTTTCTAGACTAGCAGGTTGAGACACTGAGCCTTAAAAATACCCCCAAAACACATACATTCTGATTACCATCAAGGTGGCCTCCAATGACTAGAAGTGGGACAAGTCTCCAGTGTAGACAAGGCCTTGAAGTCAAAGTCAATAGAATTATTTACCTTACAACTCCCCCTTGCCCCTCAGTCTAGCAGTGCTTTTTTTTGGGGGGGGGGGGGGAGTGGGGACCTGAATCTCTCAATCCAGGACCCTCAGACCAGCATCATTTCTAATACCTGCATTCTCTCAAGAGGAAAATCAACAGAAGAGAGTTTCCCCTCCTACCAGTCTAATGCTAGTTAACAAGTTATTTGTATATATGGTGTTTTTTCAGTTAGGTGAACAGCTGCTATGATTTTAAGTTTAATCATTAGGACACCTAGAGCTTTTTAGAGGCTGTAGAAGAGCAACTCACCAACCACTGCAGAGCATAACAGCATCTTCCCCTCCTCTGGTACCTCCTCTTGACAGCTGTTCCAGCCCTGTCTGCTCCTTCTTGCAACTCAGCCTTCCAACTAGGGCACATTCTCAGATCCACCCCCCATCTGGGTAACAAAGTCCCACAAAACAATAGTTCAGTGGCCTTACACCAGGTCTTTGGCCCAGCTCTAGACTCCTTACATTACACACTCAACATCAGGGAGCTTTCACCCTACCTTTCTTGGCATAGGGGAACCCAGGGCCCTAAGTTCCAGTACAGGGATCCTGTAACAAGCAGCTATGGTCAGTTCCTCAAACGTAACTACTTCTCTAGCCTACTTCCTACCTAAGCCTGTCTAGGGCCTAGGCCCTTTTCCTCAGCCCCCTCCCAGGCTCACACCTCTGCAGAGTTCTTTCTAGCCCCTGTACCAAGCAATACCTCCTACAGTTTTTTTTCCCATGGAGGCCTAGCTCCTTTTTACCTCTCCTATGACTGTGTTTTATTACTCTTTTCTCTGGAAACCCAATACCCTAGGCTACCTCCTTACAACCTTACCCTTTTGTCAAGGCTCAGCCCATGAGCTCACAACTCTCTCCTACACCTTTGCTAAAAGATCCTCCTCCAGAGAAAGTCCCCAAAACTGCTCTCCCCCTAAACCACCTTCTTAGTGTCCTCAAGTCCTTCTTTTATTAGGAACTCAGCTCCCTTCTAGCTGGGACTCATCTTTAATTCAGCCTTGCAGACTCTCCACGACTGGGCCTACTACTAAATTGGACCCGGCCCACCCTTCGGTTACCACCATATTCACTAACTGCACTCTAGATCCAGTTAACCCTTTCTGTGCCAGTGTGGGATATACACCCTGTGATGTTTCACTCCATATTCTTTATGAAAATATGCTTCTAAGATGGATATGACATAACTGAGATATACTGTATGCAAGATGGCTCATGTAAGATATCATTGGAAAGGTTATGATTTACTGAATGTGATTATCCAATTTGTGTGCCTGTATCATTTCTGTATCTGAAGTTAGGAATATTGACTATGTATCTGTATTTCAAATGTGTTACTTTGGGTGTCACCCCCAACTAGCCCTTCAGGTACAACATGGAAAAACCAGACAGGGCTAATGGCCCATTAGCAAAGACAATGGACTGTGAAAGAGCTTAGTCTTCCTGTGGGCGCTCCAGACAGCCTACGAGTAATGGCTGCCACAGCCCTGCAAAGACATGGGTCTGAATCACCTGGTACTGGACCCATCCCTTGGAATGCCAGTTGTCTTCCACTGGGAGACAAAGGGTTCCCCCGCTATACACAAGAGCTATATAAGGCAGGGGAGTGACATCATTATGGTTCTCCTCTGCCTCCCCACCCAAAGAGATACTGAAAGACACCGGGAAGCAAGAACTGAACTGAGAGGAGAAGGGTTGAATGGAACCCAGGCTAGGAGAGTGTCCAGTCTGTGAGTGGAAATACCTGAAATCTCCAGCTTCAGGCCAGTGCAGCTGCCTTTCAAGACTTTCTATAATCTACCTGTGAAAATATTTAGAGTGAGAAATTAAATTTTGTAACCCGTTTCTTAAGTATATTGAGCTTAGATTGCATATTTTTTTATTTGCTCAGTAATCTGCTTTGTTCTATCTTTTATATTCACTTAAAATTCACTTTTTGTAGTTAATGAACTTACTTCTTGTTTATAATATAATCCTGTTTGTATAATTCACAATTGGAGGGGGGGGGGGGTAAGAGGCAGTGTATATCTTCCTCCACATTGAGGGAGGAGGCGGATTTCATAATATATCTTTAGGTCTGCATTCTAACGGAGGCGGACACCTGAGTGCTGGGGCAAGTCCCTTAAGCTGAGCCTTCCCAGAACTGATCTCAATGTCTATTTTGTTCTTCAGTTGGGTGTAGCCCTGCCTGTGTGTGTGCTGAAGGAGGCTTAATAGCCTGGCTCTGCAAGACAGGTAAAAAGGGTGCCCAGGCTAGCTCAGTGGTATCTCAGTACATCAGGTGGTATTCTAAGGGGGGCAACCCGTCACACACCCCATCACAAGAGGCCATATTTTACTGTTGTTTAAATCTAATGTAATATGGAGTTTTAAAGTGCAGGTTGATGGTGAAAAAGCCCATATTACAGGCGGGGTGAAAGTAAGCCGGTACATTATGGTGTACCGGTAAGAGCCGGTACATGGCCAACCGTACCAGCAAGGGGCAGCTTCCCCGGGGCCCTGCAATTTAAAAGGGCCTGGGGCTCCCGGCAGCCGCTACCATGGGGCTCTGGCGGTGATTTAAAGGGCCTGGGGCTCCTGGCTGCTGCTGCTGCCAGAGCCCAGGCCCTTTAAATCGCTGCTGGAGCTCCGGGGTAGTGGCAGCGGCCAGGAGCCCGAGCCCTTTAAATTGCTGCCGGGCCACGCTGAAGGGTTGGCTGGGGGAGTCTGGCTCCAGCCCCGCCCCCTTCCACCTGAGGTCCCACCCCTTTCTCAGGACATCAGCCGCCCTGTGTATCAGTAAGTCCCTTAAGTTAGTTTCACCCCTGATTACAGGTGACTATATTGGCCACCTAACCCACCCATTATTTTATCATCTTCCTGCATGTGCTATTTTCGCAGCTATAGCAGGTAGCGAATTGTGATGATTGTCAGCCCCTTACTAGAATTTCTTTCCCGTACAACTTCCCCGCATATGTAACAGAGGCTAACTAAAGAGGGTCTAATGAGCAGAACACTCACATCACCATATATTACTAAAAAAACAAGACCATATCCTTCCCCCAGAGAAGCACTCACAATTTGGGCTGTGAGTACCTGTCTGGGGTGCATGGGGGAGAGGGTGGGAAGGAGTAATTTCTGTCTAGGTTTTATTACAGCCCTTAGTGTCAGAGTGCCTTAAATATTTGGGAATACAGTGATAATAAATAGTATACGGAACATTTTAGGAAGCCCAACTGTGACAGGCAGCCATCCCTTTGTGGCACAATCTGCCCCTGCAGGTATTGTTCCCTTAGTTCCTCCTTGGTTCTTACAAGAAATTATTTCAAGGCCAGAACCCTTCAACCATGATCTCCCCTTTGTGAGGTTTCATTTATTAGATCTCTTACAGCATATCAAATTCGTTTTTAGTACTTCGAGTCCAACTTTTGTTCCCTCTCGATTCAGGATTTCCACAACCCTCCTTCTGGACCTGTGCAATACTTCAGGTAGGTAGTTTTCCCTCTTTGAGCCAGGAGTCCCAGAGCCCTTTTTCTGGAGTGTATCTGATGCTTCCCAGCAGCTCTTCCCCTTATGTGAGGCATCTCACAGCCCTGTTTCTGGGATGTGTGCTGATAACTCAAGTGGGTTTTCCTTCCTTGGGTCAGGAATCCCACAGTGCTCCTTCTAAGGTCTGTGTGGGATAATTTAGGCTAGCTAAAGCCCTCAATCAGCCTTTTCTGAGCTTTTCCTCCTCTTTGCCTTTGCCACCCAGCAGGCAGGCCACAAGCAAACTCCCCCTTTAGATCTCTGGAGGCTTCTCTCTTATTACTAGGCCTGGCCTAATTTAGCCACATGTGGCCTGGCCTAATTTGGCCTAATTTAGCCACAGTACTATAATCCCTCCCTTCTCCCCAAGGAGAGCTGAGTCACAGCAGTCACCACATCATATTTTTGTGTCCCTTTTGTACCCTCTTCCCACTCTCAGGTCTTCTTTCATTCCTCTTTCCTTATGATCTGAACTGCCTTCCCACCCAGGTTTGGCAAGTGTGGATTTTCCGAGGCAGGGAGCGGTGGCAGTCCAGGTTTTCCATACAGCAAGGGTGGCCAACTTGAGGTGGGGTGTAGTGACTGGGTTTAGGTCTTGTCCAGGATGTGGTGTGGTTGAATCAATGGTTTCTTTGCAGCACGGGGGAGTTAGGGTGGAAGGGTCAAATTCAGGCTTTCCCCCCAGGATGGGGCATTAGATGTGGGGTAGGTTCAGGCCTTCAACAGCATGAAGAGGAGCTGGATTCCCTGGGCGAGTTTGGGATGGGTGAAACCAGGATGCAGTAGGGCTCAGTCTTCCCCAGGGTGCAGTAAGGTGCCTCTCCCCATGGTAGGGGTTGCATTTGGGCTTTCTCAGCGTGCAGGGGAAAGGGAGATAGGTGCTGGTGGATCCCCTGTGAGTAAGAGCTGGGCAGGTGGATCCTCCTACTAAGTTTAGACTCAGGGTGCGGGGTGGGTGGTTCCCAGACTTGGCGCATCTCAGGGTGCGGGGCGGGTGGGTGGCGCCCAGGGGCACTGCAGGGAGCCAAGGGCCGACCCGCTAAGCTCTGACCAGCCGGGCTCTCTCCCCATCGCTCTCTGAGAAACCTGCCGCCCTGGGCGACCTGATTCACACAGCCCGGCTCTGCCAGCCCGCCCCGCAGCGGTAGCCAGGCCGGTTCCGCCCCCTGCGCGGCGGCCCCGCCCCGCTCCCGGCTTTGCAGCGCCGCCGGCCGGGCCCGCCTATCACTCAGCCGCCCCGAAGATGGCTGCTGCCCTGCGAAGGTTGCTGAGGCCCTCGGTGAGTGTGTGGGCTCCGCTCCCGCCCCAGCCCGGCGCAGGCCAGCGGCCCCCGCTCTGTCGGGCACGTGGGGCCCCCTGGCTGCAGGGCGCTCGGGGGCCGGGTGGCCAGTTTCTGGTGCACTGAGCCCCTTTCGTTGCAGGGCTCCGGGATGGGTAGGTCACCCCGCCCCCAATCCTGGGGGCACGGGGCTCCCCCCAGCCCGTGCACGCTGCATGCTCCCGGCCGGCCCCTTGAGCCCCCCCCGCTCCTGCACGTGCCGAATCTCTGCCCTCTCTCCTTCCAGGTAGCCCGAGCAACTCCCTTCTCCTGGGGGGCCTGTGCGGCTGCCCTGCGGCCCCCTGTTCCTCCTGCTGCTGCTGCCGCCGCCGGGAGGAAGTGCACGGCTCAGGCAGAACTGCCCCTTCCCCGGCTCCATTTCAGCACCAGTAAGTCAGAGTCGCCTCGCCAAGAAGAGTCAGCCGCCCTAGCGCATGGCGGGCAAGCGGGTGCTTTTGCTGGGGCTCCCACGTGGGTGGGACTGAACAGCCGCAGGGGTTACAGTGTAGCTCGGAGCAGATCCCTGGGGCTTGTGGATCAATCACACGCCTGCAAAATCCATTCCCCTCCGGTTTCCGTCTCTCTCTCTAACTTCTTCACTTGTAAAGTAGCCCTTCATCCTAATCTGATGTGGGGATGCTGAACTGGTGGTCTAAAAAGGTGACCTCTTGCTGGAGACTATGAGCAGGGCAGGGTTGGACTGTATACTCTTGGAATGGTAATGTCCCTTACAAATCTGCAAAAAAAAATCTGCAATTTCACAGTTGTGAAATGTTGATCTTTGTCTGGATAATATGCAGGCAAAGTGACTAAAGTTTTTCTCTTTACAGGATTGAGTTGGAAAGCATACACTTCTAAAATGTCACGTTTGTACACTGAGTATCTTTGTTTCTCAAACATGTAACCTCCCCCCCCTCCCATTACTATAACATAAAAAGGCAAAAAAAATTCCTAACATAATATGATGAGCACAAATAAATATATTGCTACTACAATATGGTGGATTTTGAGCCATTAAATGAAAGTTGATTCAAAATTGTCAGGCATTCCTATATACTACTCTGGTTGATTAACTTATTTAATAGTTTAAAAGTATGTGTGTCCGTTACATACAGCAGTGGCTCTCAACCTTTCCAGACTACTTTACCCCTTTCAAGAGTCTGATTTGTCTTGTGTACCCCCAAGTTTCACCTCACTTAAAAACTTGCACAATCAGACATAAAAATACAAGTGTCACAGCACACTATTACTGAAAAATTGCTTACTTTCTCATTTTTACTATATAATTATAAAATAAATCAATTGGAATATAAATATTGTACTTACATTTCAGTGTATAGTATACACAGTAGTATAAACAAATCATTGTCTATAAAATTTTAGTTTGTACTGACTTTTTTGCTAGTGCTTTTTATGTAGCCTATTGTAAAACTAGGCAAATATCTAGATGAGTTGATGTACCCCCAGGAAGACTCCTCTGAGTATGGTTGAGAACCACTGACATACAGTATGATTCATTCTTTCTAGGTTCTTCAAGGTTTGTTCCTGCCGTTACCCAACATGCCCCATATTTTAAAGGAACAGCTGTTATCAATGGAGAGTTCAAAGAATTGAGCCTAGATGACTTTAAG
This sequence comes from Emys orbicularis, assembly GCF_028017835.1. Lineage (NCBI taxonomy): Eukaryota > Metazoa > Chordata > Testudines > Emydidae > Emys > Emys orbicularis. The sequence goes on along the minus strand of NC_088689.1, from coordinate 16,758,951 downwards.
GGAAAATATCTGGTACTTTTCTTCTACCCTTTGGATTTGTGAGTGTAACATTTTTAAAAAAAAATATTATCTAGACTCCTGCTCAATCACACAGAAACAGCATGTTGTGGGTTTCTATCTCTACCAACATTTCATTTGACCTTGTCCTGGGTATCCTTGTCAAGCAGAAAGCATGTCTGTTTCTAGAGTGTGAATGATAACCGTCGGGGAGGAGATAGTTTCATACTGCAACAATAGTTCTGTTGGCTCATTTTGAGTGTAAATCTGGGAACAAATCCTGTTGCCTCTGGAGGGCCTCCAGTGCTTCAGAACAGAATTGGCTCCACTGTATTGGGGGATCCTGGTTGCAGAGAACTCCTCTGCCTGTGCGCCTTGGAGCTCTGAGTCACCATGAAGGGGTTTACTTAGGGGTGGGCTATGGCAAAGCTGGTAGATCTGTGATTAAGCGGCTCCAGTAAACAAAAACTGTTCAGAATGGGAGTTGTGGGTTGCAACTCACATGAAGTCCTGAGCCCACAATAATAGCTGTGGAGTGGCTCTGCTGGTGGGGTAGCTGGGAGAGGATTCCATTTTCAGTCCCTCCATCCACGTTCCTCGAATGTAGAACTTTTCTGCAAAATCTGTTCACTAAGAGCTAGCAGAATGAGAACTCATGAAAATGTCTTGCTTGTTGAAAATGTAGACACAAAAAATCAGTGTACTATTTAACTGCAATTGCTGTTTTTCTGAGACTTGTTGAAACTGATTCAGCTACTTGAAAACTTGAATCAGTGATGAAACAAAACTGTAAAACATGCTACATAAGTAATACAGCAATGTGTTTTGTGCCTGGAAACCAGTGTTTCCTCATTCTTTTAAAACTTCTTTGTGAAGCTTAGATCTGGAATAATTACAACTTACTTACTTTCTTTTATTTACTACCCTTCTCTTCCCACCCAGCACTTTTGTATGCCCGACAGAAATTGTGGCTTTCAGTGACAAAGCTAATGAATTTCGTGATGTGAACTGTGAGGTCGTTGCTGTATCTGTGGATTCTCACTTTTGTCATCTGGCCTGGACAAATACACCACGAAAGGTATGAGTCACATGGCTGTTTTCTCACTAACAGCACTTTGGAGAGTGCTATTGAGAAGTTGTGTAAAATCCTGTATTTGCTCATGCAAAGAGGCTGATTGCCTTCAAAAGAGCACTTCAGCTAGGATTCAACTCTGCAAACCCTTACTATCCAGCATAAATTTCCACTTTACTTTTTGAATAATCTTTCTCTAATTGAACACAAGTACATAGAGAGGCATTTCCTAAATATTCAACGTGCATATGTTTACAGTAGTTTATTTTAGGACAGGCCTAAAAAAAAAAAGCAAACAAGAAGAAGGAATTACCTGATTGTAGCATTTGACAGCTTTTCTATGTGAGTATATTTAATATGAGATCTAATTTTAAGTATTAAACTTTGAAGCACTATCTTCCTCATCCAGTTCTTTTAAAATAAAAAATGTGGAGACAGATAATAGTTCAAAAGTATAAGGCTCAAAAACTTCTTTGCCATATTTAGCTAATAGCTAACTTCTGTGTTTGAAGTAATAACACAACCAGATACTTTGTTTTCCTGTCCAGTATATGTCTGAGTACTCTTGAAGCTTACACAGTGTGATTAAATGTTAACTTCTGAGTAAAACATATAATGCATATTCTGTTTATGAGATGCCTTAAATAAAGGCAATTATTACTTGTGATCTTGTACATAAAATTTAGTAGTTACTACATATCTCTGCTGTGTATGTGTAACTAGTAAGTAGTTAATCAGTAGCTAACATCTTTCTGATTTAATTGAAACAAAGAATAATAGACTTGTTAGGAGATTTATAGCATCAGCTGAAAGCTACTGAAATTCCTAACAACCTCGTTTAAGACACAAAAAAGCTTAAAACTTCTTGTGTAATAAGATGGTGCACCTAACTCCTTGAGAGAAGGAGGAAGTGCTAGGGAGGACTTGTTCTTACTGTCCGGTCTCTTTACATTCAGTAATGCCAAAATGATGTTGGTCTTCTGCCAGTAACCAAACTAGAAAACCTAATGGGGCAGTTCAAAAAAAGCTCATATCTGATGTCTTCAGTTGTTGCTAATATGGTTATATGGAAATGCTTCATTGTGTTTATACCTCCTAGCAAAAGTGTACCTAGGTTAGGACCAGTCTGAGGCTATGTATAATTGCAGATTCATGTGAAGGCCCACAAGCTGATGTTGCCTTCTTCTCTGTGTGTGTGGGTTAGAGGATGGGTTATTTTGTAATATGCAGACAGAAGAGAAAGCTAATTTTGTTAAAGTCTGTCATGCCTAATATACTTGGACAAAGCTTTGCCTTGGGCAAATCAGTTTGTATTCATATTAAACAAAGTTGGACCAAAACTCCAAAATGTGAATATTGGCTTTGATTTATAACTTTACGTGTGCAATAGTACTTGGCACCTGTTTCATCCAGAGGTCTCAAAGCACTCTATAAAGGTGGGAAAGTATTCTTCCCATGGTGCTTTTGCAAGAAATGGAGGTTCCGAGAAACAAAGGCCTTGATTTCTTTAACACTTATGTGAGTAAAGTTATGCACATGTATGAGTAGTTCTGTCATGGATAGGTATGTGCAGAATCAGGGTCTATATGATTGCCTAAGGTTGCACACTGGTTTATTGACAGTGCCAGGAATAGAAAAGCTAACAGATTCATCAGTCTTGTTTCAAGGATAGGTTATCCTTTGGCGGTCAAAATGTTGCACAATTCAGTACACTCTCTCACTCGACTGCCCAAATATAGGAAAATATGTGCTTTAAATACTGAATCTATTTACATACAGAAAACAGAATATCTTTGACATAATCTAACTGTTCGGAAATAAACGTTACTAGCATGAAAAAAATGCAAACGTCTGTACTTATACATGGATATTCAGTTTCTATAATAAAGTGACATCTTTCTTAGTAGATCATGTGCAATAGATGCTCTTTTATTTAATTAAAGTGATCACCTAGTGCATAAGGGGAAATAATTTCCCCCAAAATCTTCCCATTGCTGTTATGGGTGGTCTAGTACCTGCTGTGTCAGGTCTGAAAGTCTGAAAATCATCAGTGTAGAAGGGCTTCGTGTTCAGGGAGGTGGGTTTTTTAAAACCAGCAATTAAGTTTGCTCAAAGCATGTGAACTAATTATACCATGTTAGGAGCCTAGTTTAATAAAGGCTCAAGAACGAACGTTTTATCAGTGCTGTGACTCCTGAAGGGAACTCCTAGTAGGCAGTGATGCAATGAAAATAAAAAACTAAACAGACATTCAGTCTTCACTCTTTTATTACGCTCAAACTTACCTTTCTGTTATTTATTTCTACCAGAGTGGTGGCTTGGGCCATATGAATATCCCGCTTCTGTCAGACCTGACAAAACAAATCTCCCGAGATTATGGTGTGCTGTTAGAAGGACCTGGTCTAGCACTAAGGTAGGACCTTGTTCTCTGGTCACCTCTACTGTTCCCTAGTTATGACAGTGCCAAGTTTAAAACTGCATGGGCCATACTGTACTCCCTTTCCCCTCAAAAATCTGTGTAAGGGTGAAACACAGCTTGTCAAACTGGCTCGTTTTGCAGTTTCTGTAGAGTGTTATAGAAGGTGGGGGAAGGGTATATGGCCTTTGGAGAGATCAGGGTGTGAAGCCTCTGGAACTTATCTATCCAGGAACACTTCTGAGGAAAGAATGTTCTGTTCTGTTCTTGAGACTCTCGTAACCCAATGCTTGCTCTCTTCCCTATCTCTCTGGGGGATGGGAGGGGGGGAGGATAGGTTAGAGTAGTACTAATATTTATGCAGAGCTCCATGCAATTTTGAGGAGGTCAAGCAGCACAGAGGCTCAATTCTCCCCCTTCTTGAATGCCCATGGATTCCTAGCTGCACATGTTTGGCACAGTGAGATTTGCCACATGATGGCAAGGAAGAAAGCATGCTACTTGGCTCTGCTTTGTACTTTCCCCGCTCTGAGGACCCTTTCTGACCCTCTGTATTTGAGGACGCATGAGTTCTATTTCTCGTTGCTATATAGTAATAGAGAGCAATAGTGATCTCAGAGCTCTCTTTAACTCTGCTTCATAACCCTTTTGTTTATATATATATAAAAAAAAAAAAAAGCTCAACTTTTTGTCTAAATTATTGGCTAGGAAGGAACTTGAATATTTGTTGCCAAATCTAATTAATTCCACCACTTTAGTAGTTTACGGGTGAAATTGAGACGTTCTTTTAAATGCATAACCAGCTATCCTTGTAACTAGGAATTAGACTAAATCCTGTATTCTATATGCAGATGAGACTCAAAGTAGCACCTTAAATGGATTTTGGGGTGCCTCAAAATAATAGGGAGAAGTGCTTTCAGTACCTGGAAAGCATGGGTGGGATTAATGCTCTGATTACACTTTTGTAATCAGCATCTTTAGTTCTGACTATTGTCGTTACTTCTCCTTAGCTATCTTATTGTGCAAAAAGTACCCATTAGCAAGTATTGTACAAATGTTCCATACACTGGGGTATGAGTGATTTAGAATAACTTCACCTCTGTGAAATAGATTTCAGCATGCACAAGAAACAAGATACAGAATTCATATTGCAGAGGTTCAAAACATCTTTGTTCATATACAGAGGTCTCTTCATCATTGATCCTAATGGAGTCATCAAGCATCTGAGTATCAATGATCTCCCTGTTGGCCGCAGTGTGGAAGAGACCCTTCGCTTGGTGAAGGCATTCCAGTACGTGGAAACTCATGGAGAGGTTTGCCCAGCAAACTGGACTCCAGAGTCCCCTACGGTATGTGTTGGTTAAGTATAAAATATGGACCCAATCCTGGAAAATGTCCCACCTTTTTGCATGGAAAGTCTGAAGACTGGGCACTATAATATGAAAGAACTCATTAACTTGCAAGTCTTTTAAGTTTTCATTGTATGAATTGATGCCCTCAGTCTGAATCACTTAAAGTGCAGTCACAATACTAGAAGTTACATGTGGAGAAAACATTCACATTTTGTATTCTTTTGAGAGTACAAAATCCCTCCCTCTACCCAACACGTATGAGTACATGCAGTCTTCACTTGCTTCCCATATTAACTGTCATGATAGTCTGCCTGGATTGTCTTTATTTGCCTTGTGTTTTGTATCAGTTTAAATTAGGGCTGTCAAATGATTTTTAAATATCGCAATTAATCGTGAGATTAAAAAAGATAGTTGCGATTAATCACAGTTTTAATGCACTGTCAAACAGTAATGGAATACCAATTTACATTTATTATAAATATTTTGGATGTTTTTCTACATTTTCAAATATATTGATTTCAGTTATAACACAGAATAGGAAGTATACAGTGCTCACTTTATATTTTTTTACAAATATTTGCACTGTAAAAATGTGCAATCTACAAGTTGAAGAATGAAGGACTATACAAATGTTTAGCATATCTGGCATGTAAATACCTTGCAATGCCAGCTACAGCAGTGCCAATGCGAACGCTTGTTCTCATTTTCAAGTGACTTTGTAAATAAGAAATGGGCAGCATTATCTCCTGTAAATGTAAAAAAACTTGTTTGTCTTAGCAATTGACTGAACAAGAAGTAGGCTGAGTGGACTTTGTTTTGTTTTTGAGTGCAGTTATGTGGGGAAAATACCTACATTTGTAAGTTGTACTTTCACAATAAAGAGATTGCACTACAATACTTGTATGTGGTGAATTGAAAAATACTATTTCTTGTTTCTCTTCTACAGTGCAAGTATTTTAAATAAAAAATAAAGTGAGCACTGTACACTTTGTTCTGTGTTGTAATTGAAATAAATATATTTGAAAATGTAGAAAAATATCAAAAATATTTATAATAAATTTAAATTGGTATTCTATTATTGTTTAACAGTGCAATAAAAACTGTGATTGATAGTCCTAGTTAAATTTTTTAAACGTCTTGCAGTTACATATTTTTCAGTTTTCTTTTTGCAGCTGAGAAGCCTGCACTTCTGTTAAAATACCTTTGTACATTGCTTCTCATGAGTGAATGGACGTACAGAAATAACTGTGTGGTTTATTAAAGCATAAACAGTATTCTTAAATGGAATCAAATATAAAGCCATACTTTTTATCTCCTACACTTTGTGTATATACCAACTTGTATAAAACTGTATCTCTTTGTTTACAGATCAAGCCAAGTCCAGAAGCTTCTAAGGAGTACTTTGAAAAAGTGCATAAATAGATCATCAGATACAGCTAGGTGGCAATGAAAGAGTCCTTATTACTGTTACTTAGAAACCATATGCTGGATTTCCTAAGGAAGCAACCATGATTGCATTTAAGTGCAATTTTTTTTTTTTTTTTTTTTGGTGTTTAAGAAAAATTGTTAAATGCTGAAACATTAAATAGTTACATAATCAACACGTTTTAAATCATATTCTTGGAGCTGTTTTTTCCCCAGAGAGAGTGCACTGCAGTCCCATATATCTCTGTATTCAGCCATTCTCTTCTTTATCTCCCCCATGTATATGTGCCTGTGACTTTGGGAGGGGCAGGAGTATTGGCCTTTCCTCCTTCCTTTTAAGCAGTCTTGGAATAGAAATGGTGCCAGGCTTTCTGTGCACACATGAAAATTGGATGATAGACTCTTGTTTCTGAGAGCTGGAAATACTGAGCTGTAGAGTGGATGATACAGAGAAATATCTAGAACGTGGTTCCCTTTAACTTGCCAGTAGCTCTTTAGGCAGGGACGGAAGAATTTCTTGTACATATTATGCTCATGTTTTTTTCCAAACTGCTTCCACATGCAAATGTTATTTGGAGGTCGAAGTAACAAATATCTACAATCGTTCAGCTAAGATGTATTGGAATATAGAACATTAAATGAAGAATAACTGCATTCCGTTTAGGAACTGGTGGAGATGTGAACTCTAATTGTGGTACACTTACTGGCGCTTAATAATTACTATTTTTGCCTTTTGAAATAGTTGGTCATACACTTAAATTGTCTGTTGCACTAAATGTAGATTTCCAAATATTGTAGTGCTTGATGTGTAATTATGTAGGAAGATTCATTAAGTCTGTTTAAGATTTAATATGGCTTCCTCCTGAAATGATTTTGAGCATATATATTTTTTCTTAAACTATGAAATCATCAATAAATTAATCTTAAAGCAGACTGTCTACAGTGTTGTTCTAACTACCATCTAGGTTGGATGTTCTTTCTCCTCTGCTTACCAGAGACTGGGTGTGGTGTTGCATTAAGTTTTATCTCCCGCAGCCCCACCTACTACCACTTATAAGCTGCTAGTGGCTACAGATAACTGTAGAAGAAACTGGACCATATGTGTGGCAAAGGGAGCAAAGGAATAGCTGCTGAAGAACTGGATAAGTGAAAAGCGACTAAGAGTCCCGTGGCACCTTACAGACTAACAGAAGTATTGGAGCATAAGCTTTTGTGGGTGAATACCCACTTCGTCAGACGCCTGCATCTTCGACATGCGTCTGATGAAGTGGGTATTCACCCACGAAAGCTTATGCTCCAGTACTTCCGTTAGTCTATAAGGTGCCACAGGACTCTTTGTCGCTTTTTACAGATCCAGACTAACACGGCTACCCCTCTGATACTTGGATAAGTGAAAACTCCTTAAAATCCTGGATAAACAAAATGAATCTATTCAGGAGGGGTACAGAAGAAATAATGTGGAAGAATGAAGGTGGAAGCCTATAAGAGAGCCCAAGTTGGAGCGGTGGATAGCTGGACTAGCTAGTTCTTTGCTAATTTTGCTAAGAGAATATTGCTCTAAACTGTAATTGACTAATCTGTCAAAATGCTACAGTTACCAATGAAAAAGGCTTCTCTTGTATCATGCAAGAGCAGGTGGAGTGTTCATTTAGGCACATTGACCCGAAGAAAGTGATAGTCAATGACTGAGCTCTTAGCTCTATATACCTACCAAAAATCTTTTTTTTTATCCTGTCAAACTTCATATTAGTTTAGTTTTTCATAAGTGTAGCATTAACCAGATATTTGTGAAAATTTAAGACCCTTGTCCTGCAAAGACTTGCATATGCTTCCTCTATGCATTGTGTGCAATCCCATTGACTTCAAATCAGTGATCTTTGTTTAAATATCAAAATTTTCAAGATAGGAAAAAAATCTCTACTTCGGGTGTATTCTCAGTTGCCAGAACAGGCATATGGTGAGTCACAGCTGGGTCTCACTGCTGGGTAAATTGGAAGTAATTATGTCTTCTCTAGTTCAACTATAAACCCTTTGTGGCAAGGACTTTCTTACTATGTGTTTCTACAAAACCTGCAATGGGCCCTGATAGTGTTGGGTCTTTTGGGCACTACTGTAATGCAAATACTAAATAATCCTTAGTACTTGATTATACTATACATTTTACATATACTATATGTGTTCTCTCCCCTGCTTTTTTATGACCACCAATTTGGCTATCACTGCTTCGGGCTTGTCTACACTACAGCACGGGGTCAATCTAAGATACGCAACTTTAGCTACGTGAATAACATAGCTGAAGTCGACGTACTTAGATCTACTTACTGCGGTGTCTTCACTGCGGTAAGTCGACAGCTGACGCTCTCCTGTCGACTCCGCTTGTGCATCTCGTTCTGGTGGAGTACCGGAGTCGACGGGAGAGCGCTCAGCAGTTGATTTATCGCGGCTATACTAGACATGATAAATCAACCCCCCGGCTGGATCAATTGCTGCCTGCCGATCCAGTGGGTAGCGTAGACAAGCCCTTAGATTCCCCCCCCCCCCCCCCCCCCCAGAAATACTGTCTGCTGTAGGATAGTGGACACTTGTTTCTAGTGGTCTTAAAAGCTGTGTGAACAGATACCATGACAGGAGCAGTACCTTTTTTTCTTTTCTTTTTGAGTTATAAACAAATGTCTTCCATGGAAGGGATTTTCTTTAAATTAGTCCATTATTCTCCCCACCACATTCTGCTGTTTCCCTAAAATCAATTAATATTAGACCACAAAATTAGCGAAGAAACTGAAAAGTAATTTCAGCAGTTCCTGGGCCAATGTGGTGAACCTTTAATCCATAACAGAAGCTAGAGGATTAAAATTGCTGGCATGAAGAGTGCTGGCAGCCCCTCACATAACAGGGAAGTTCACAGCGCAAAAGGATGCTTATAATGTATTAGTTTAATCCAAAATTTAAACCTTAACTGACTAATTTAACTAAAAGGCAGCAGACATGAACAACGCAAATAAGTTCAGTATAAAAAACCAAGCAGACTTGAATCTGGTATTTTGCTGTACGTTTTTCAACTTTGTCTATGTCGGGGTTCCTTCCCCACTCTGAACTCTGGGGTACAGATGTGGGGACCCGCATGAAAGACTCCCTAAGCTTATTTTTACCAACTTAGGTTAAAAACTTTCCCAAGGCACAAATTCCACCTTGAACGGTATGCTGCCACCACCACGTGAATTAAACAAACATTCCGGGAGGGCCACTTGGAGCCCTATCTTCCCCAAATATCCCCCCAAGCCCCTACACCCTGTTTCCTGGGGAGGCCTCAGAATAATATCCTCACCAATTAGTACAGGTGAACACAGACCCAAACCCTTGGATCTTAAGAACAATGAAAAATCAATCAGGTTCTTAAAAGAAGTACTTTAATTAAAGAAAAAGTAAAATAATTACCTCTAAAATCAGGATGGTAAGTACTTTACAGAATAACAAAAGACTCAAGAACATAGAGGATCTCCCCTCTAGGCAAAACCTTAAAGTTACAAACCCAGGGATAAACCTCCCTCTTCCTACAAAGGAAATCACAAGCCAAAATAAAAGTAAGCTAACGCATTCCTTCACTAATACTTACTAATAATAATGGAGTTGGATTGCTTGCTTTCTTGATCTGTCTCCGGCAAAAGCCACAGAACAGACAGACAAAGCCTCCCACTCCCCCAGATTTGAAAGTATCTTGTCCCCTTATTGGTCGTTTTGGTCAGGTGTCAGCTAGCTTACCTGAGCTGCTTAACCCTTTACAGGTAAAAGAGGAATTAACCCTTTACAGGGTAAAGAGGGATTTTATGCTACCCTTAGCTGTATGTTTATGACAGTCTATTTAAAAATAAACCCTGGAAGGCATTTGTGTACAAATAATAAATAAGATAGAGCCAGTTATTACTAGGTTCCCTAACCAGGAATTGGGATACCCAGGGGGTCAGTGCAAGGGCCATCTCGTGAGCATTGGGGAGGGCAGTTGGTTATGTTTTGGGAGTGTTCTATTATTTTTGCCTCTTGTAAAAGGGGCAATGATCCTTTTTTTTTTAATTAAATGGTGCCAGAGTCAGGGTTCCCCCCCTTCCCCCCAAATGGGTTTAGGAGAACTAAGCATCCAACTTCCTTTATAATTCAGAATGAATGAGGTGCCCATCTCCCCATGGTCCTTTAGAAAATCCCCCCCTGTCTGTGTAAATTGGGGTGGGGGGTACCCCTGGGCACAGAGAATTAACCTAGGGCTGGGGTCGAAGGAAGGGGCTGTCTCTGGCCATGCAGCTGCTTGAGAGGCGGCTTTCCCTCGTTTCAGCTGCTCTAGCCATTTCTATCACTGTTTCTACGTGCATCCAGCTACTGCGGTGAAAGGCAGCTCAGGAACCCGAGCCGCGGCGACCACCCCCCAGCAGGACTAGAGCTAAGCGGCCTGCGCCCGCCAGGAACGGGGAAAGGAGAGCGGCTGCCGGGAGTGTGCAGCCGCCGGAGCCTCCCCGCGGCAGGACCTTTTCCGGCGCGGCACAGCTGCTGCTCAGCCTCATGGACGTGAACTTGCAATTCTGGAGCACGGAGGGCAAAGTATGGAGCGGGAGAGCCCTGCCCGGGGAGCGGGGCCGCGGGGTTTCAGGGGTGCAGCGAGGGGGCATTTCTGGCGGGGCGGCCGGGAGCAGGACATTGATCGTATCGGGTCATGCCAGAGCCTGTGGCTGGGCGTGGGGTGGGAGCGCGGGTTCAGCCATGCTCACCGTGGCCCTGCGGGAAGGAGACTTCCCCCTGCAATTACCCTGTTCTGCTCCCGCCAGCGCTGAAGGTCGCAGGCCTCCCCAGACATGCCCCCTTGCCCTAGGACAGGGGAAGGGGCCGCCCTGAGGCTGGGTGCACATCCTTCCCTGCACACCCTGATCTGCCTGTGCAACCAGCCAGTTTTACAGCTGTGCTTTAGGGTGACCAGCCCTCCCCATATTAGGGGCTTTGTCTTATGTATGTAACTGTTGTACCCCATTAAAAAGTGTGTCACGGTTTTTCACACTTGCTATCTGGTCACCCTAGCTTTAGATTATGAGATTCATTGGTGGCTTTTGTCTCCTTTTTGGTTTATCCAGCGCCCCTAACCCGTGATGTCCCTCCATGGTGCACAGTTGAACTGCTAGAGATGCCATACCTACTGCTTCCCAAATGAAGTGGGAAGGAACATAACCATTGCCAAGTTCCGGGGCATTTCTCCCCAGGGTCTTAGCAAGCAGACTTGGTTTGTTGCTAGTTTTATGAGCTCAAAGGCAACCCCAGTTTTCTCGTGGATAAAAGTTTTGCTCACTATGGCTAAGACGAAAAGTGGCTCTTAGCTTGTGAATGTCATTCTGGCTATCAGATTATAACAAAAAATAGGGGATTGCTATTGCTAGTGGAAAATAAAAAAGAGTTGACAAAACAAAGAAGTAGACAGAGATTCTTGGTTTCTTTCCGTTAGCTACAGAAAAGCGTTAATTAAGCTGAACTGCAAAATATTTGTACAGTTTCCTTAATGTATATTTTTATTAGTCTTTTTTCCAAAGATTTCTTCACTGGGCAGATATTTTAGACCCTACAGTCTTACTGAATTCTAATGTAAGTACTTTACCTCTTTTTACAAAACTACAGTTTAACAGTTGTACCTTTGCACATGACTTGAATGTGTGGGTGATGTGAAGTGAGAAGTGTAAGCACAGGCTGTTCTGCTCTAGACTCAAAGGATCCGAAGGAGCAAATCCCAACAGTGTTGACTCATCTCTTCCTTACTCTAACATAGATAAAATGCATTTCATAAGGTTTACTGTGATAAGCCCTTACAGTTGGGGTGTCCACGTTAGATATTCAATATCCCACAACAGTTATTGTAGGAAACTAGGAGTTTCTTTGCTGTCCAGCATACTTCTATCCCCTCCTCAGTGTTGCAGCTGCACTGACGTTCAGGCTCTTGCACGGCAGCCATATAATCTGAAAAATTCCAATTAAAAATATACTGTGTTGCGCCTTCCTACAAATTCTGCCTTTAGTGTTATCGATTAGAATCTACTTAGACTTTGGCAGTATAATATGGCAGTTCATGTTTCTGTGAAATTTACGAGGCCTGAACTTAGGGGCCACAAAAGTGAAGGAATACTAGCCCTGCCCCATGCCAGGAACAGTACAAGAAGGTGCACTTTAAACTTCTGTGCATCTCTGCAGTTCGTTTCCACTACGGGTCTGTCTAAGGGCCATCTCCCCCACCTGCTCTTTGAGCTGTTCCACTGCCTGGAATCTCTGAAGTGCTGCCTGCTGCAGCCCTGCCCCCGACAGGCTTGTGAAGAGGTCTTCAGAGGCCCCCCTATGGCTGTCCTACACAATGTCTGCAATGAGGGAATTCTTACCCAGCTGGTTTTTAGGGCCCCTTTATGCGACATCAAAGGGCAGGGGGGAATTCCACGCTGAGGGTAGATTCTCAGCTGGTGTAAATTGCCATACTTCCATTGAAGTTCATGGCCTTTCATCACTGGAAACCAGGTCCAATAAGGATTATTCATGTATGTAAGGTTTCAGAGTAGCAGCCGTGTTAGTCTGTATCCGCAAAAAGAACAGGAGTACTTGTGGCACAAGTACTCCTGTTCTTTTTTCATGTATGTAAGTGTTTTATTAATGAGGTAAGCCCCAGTGAAATCAGTGTGGCTACTTGTGTGGGTAAATACACCTCTATCCCGATATAATGCGACCCAATATAACACGAATTCGAATATAACGCGGTAAAGCAATGCTCCAGGGGGGGCGGGGCTGTGCACTCCGGCGGATCAAAGCAAGTTCGATATAACACAGTTTCACCTATAACGCGGTAAGATTTTTTGGCTCCCGAGGACAGCGTTATATCAGGGTAGAGGTGTATTCTGAAGGTGTGGCTGTAACCCACTTCTTCCTCTGGTTGGAAATGTCTTTAAATCACAAGAAGTTCTAGAGCATTCTTAATATATTTCACTTCAGTAAATAAGATTACTTTTTGACGTTAGATTCAATGAACAGATTTTAAGGTGTAAATATTCAGGCGTAAAGGTATTTCATTAATTATATAGAAACTGTCACACAAACTTTTGTGGCAGAATTTTTCCCCCTCTGGTCTATTGATTCTTCTTCATTAGAATTTATCATGTATAGAGACAGTACATACAGCTGGGATATCTGCTACTATCTAGGCATTTTTGTCCGAAGCGATGGAAAGAAAATATTGCAGCCCTTTCTGTATATATTTTTGAAAACTTTAATTCACATTTTTAAGTGCAAACCACATTAAAGAAAACCCTGTGAATTATCTTGACTGTGACCAAAAATTGTTTATATACAAATTTTTCTCAAGACCTACAGGGTTACAGTTGAAGTACGAAGTAAGGCAGAGTGTTGCAAAGGGAGATGATATATATTCATGATGAAAAGTAAGGTCACCTAGCAGTTCTCTCCTAGAAGATCCTTGGAAAGTAGAGCCTCCAAAATTAGCGTCTAATATGTATACGATTCCTTTTCTTTATAAGTATATGTGTATTTTTCATAAAGTGGTTAGAGGCAAAAGGCATCCTTTCAAAATTTGAAGTTAAACCCTACTGAGGAAAATAGAAAGGAGCATAAACTCTGGCAAGTCAAGTGTAAAAGTATAATTAGGAAGTCCAAAAAATAATTTGAAGAGCAACTAGCCAAATACTCAAAAACTAACAGCAAAAAATTTAGTACATCAGAAAGAGGAAGCCTGCTAAACAATCAGTGGGGCCAGTGGATGGTCAAGGTGCTAAAGGAGCATTGGAGGAAGATAAGGCCAATGCAGAGTGAATTCTTTGCATCGGTCTTCACTGCAGAGGGTGTAAGGAAAGTTCCCAAACATGAGCCATTATTTTTAGGTGACAAATCTGAGGAACTGTCCCAGATTCAGGTGTCCATTAGAGGAGATTTTGGAAAAAAATAATAAATTAAACAATAAGTCCGCAGGACCAAATGGTATTCACTCAAGAATTCTGAAAGAACTCCAAATGTGAAATTGCAGAACTATTAACTGCGGTATGTAACCTATAATTTAAATCAGCTTCTGTACCAGATGACTGGAGGATAGCTAATGTGACGCCAATTTTTAAAAAAGCCTCCAGAGGTGATCCTGGCAAACACAGGCTAATAAGCCTAACTTCAGGACCAGGCAAATTGCTTGAAACTATAGTAAAGAACAGAATTATCAGATACATAGATGAACACAATTTGTTGGGGAAGAGTCAACACGGCTTTTCTAAAGGGAAATCATGCCTCACCAATCTATTAGAATTCTTTGAGGAGATCAACAAACGTGGACAAGGGTGATTCATTGGATAGTGTACTTGGACTTTCAGAAAGCCTTTGACAAGGTCCCTCACTAACGGCTCTTTAGCAAAGTAAGCAGTCATGGGGTAAGAAGTAAAGGTTCTCGCGTGGATCAGTAACTGGTTAAAAGATAGAAAACAAAGGGTAGCAAAAATGGTCAATTTTCAGAATGGAGAGAGGTAAATAGTGGTGTCCCCCAGGGATCAGTACTTGGACCAATGCTCAGAGGGGTAGCCGTGTTAGTCTGAATCTGTAAAAAGCAACAGAGGGTCCTGTGGTACCTTTAAGACTAACAGAAGTATTGGGAGCATAAGCTTTCGTGGGTAAGAACCTCACTTCTTGCATCTGAAGAAGTGAGGTTCTTACCCACGAAAGCTTATGCTCCCAATACTTCTGTTAGTCTTAAAGGTGCCACAGGACCCTCTGTTGCTTTGGACCAATGCTGTTCAACATATTCATAAATGATCTGGGAAAAGGGGTAAACAGTGAGGTGGCAAAATTTGCAGATGATACAAAAGTACTCAAGCTAGTTAACTCTTCGCAGTCTGCTTTGGACTTACAAAAGGATCTCACAAAACTGGGTGACTGGGCACCAAAATGGCAGATGAAATTAAATGTTGGTAAATGCAAAGTAATGCACGTTAGAAAACATAATCACAACTATACATACAAAATGATGGGATCTAAATTAGCTATTACCATTCAAGAAAGAGATCTTGGAGTCATTGTGGATATTTCTCTGAAAACATCGGCTCAATGTGCAGTGGCAGTCAAAAAAGCTAACAGAATGTTAGGAACCATTAGGAGAGCGATAGATAATAAAACAGAAAGTATCATAACGCCTCTATATAAAGCCATGGTACACCCACATCTTGAATACTGCATGCAAATCTGGTCGCCCCATCTCAAAAAAAGATAGAATAGAATTGGAAAAGGTACAGCGAAGGACAGCCAAATTGATTAGGGGACTGGAATAGCCAGGGCCGGCTCCAGGCACCAGCCTAGCAAGCTGGTGCTTGGGGCGGCACATGGAAGGGGGCGGCATGTCCGGCTCTTAGGCGGCGGGTCCCTCACTTCCTCTCGGCGGGAAGGACCTACCGCCGAATTGCCGCCGAAGAAGCAGTGGCTGTAGAGTCGTGGTGGAAGTGCCGCAGATCGTGATCGCGGCTTTTTTTTTTTTGGCTGCTTGAGGCGGCAAAAACCCTGGAGCCGACCCTGGGAATAGCTTCCGTATGAGGATAGATTAAAAAGACTGGGACTTTTCATCTTAGAAAAGAGATGATTAAGAGGGGATATGATAGAGGTCTATTAAAATCGTGACTGGTGTGCAGAAAGTGAATAAGCAATTGTTATTTAGTCCTTCACATAACACAAGAACTGGGGTCACCAAATGAAATTAATAGGCAGCAGGTTTAAAACAAACAAAAGGAAGTACTTCTTCACACAATGCACAGTCAACGTGTGGAATTCATTGCCAGGGGATGTTGTGACGGCCAAAACTATAACAGGGTTAAAAAAAGAGCTAAATAAGTTCATGGAGAATAGGTCCAGTAATGGTTATTAGCCAGGATGGTCAGGGATGCAACACCATGCTCTGAGTGTCCCTTGCCTGTGTTTGCCAGAAGCTGGGAGTGGACGACAGGGGATGGATCGTACGATGATTGCCTGTTCTGTTCATTCCCTTTGAAGCACTTGACATTGGCCACTGTTGGAAGACAGGAAACTGGGCTAGATGGACCATTGGTCTGACCTAGTACGGTCGTTCTTATGTTAAATTAAAAGTTCAACTGTAAGGGAAAGCTGTAAGGTCCAATACTTCATTTTAAACTTATTAAAGTTAAGATGCTGGAGGATCTGATGATATAGTGACTCGTATTTCCTTGGTTAACTGATCTATGTTATGTTTTCATTTAAAATTAGACATTCAGCTGCTTGTGAGGGAAAACAAAACAATGTATCTGGTGTGCAAGTTACTCAAGCCAGCAAACATGCACGTGCATAATTTTAACCAAGTAGTTCCATTGATTTCAGTGGGACTGTTCACATGCTTAAACTTAGGCACACGCATAAGTGTTTGCAGGTTTGCCACCTAAAATAACGCACTGGACCCGATAATGCTATAGATGGAGGGGTTGACATAAATTATGTGTGTGCGCATAATCTTGAGGTCACTGAACTGGTGTAGTCCAGATCAGCGTGTATGTGTAAAAGCGTATGAGCATGATGGTCTAATTTTGTATTTATAAGCACCAAGCCAGCACAGAAGGGCTGTTACAACAGAAGTTTTGGATGGAGGAGTGGGGATGGGAGGAAGGTATTGGAAAAGAATGACTGATCTTTATTTCTGGTTTTGTTTTTTTAGGAAACAATAGAAAAATCCAGATTACTCTTACAAACCAGTGCTCAGACTCTTCAAGAGCCTTTACAGGACAAAAAGGTATCTAACACATATCCTCTAATAAACTGTTGTTATGTATGTTTGTACATATCCCATTTGAAGTATTTGACTTTTCTTTTAGCAGCCTTATTTAGCTCTTGGAGCTTGGGGGTTTTGCCTGAGTGATGAATGAGGGTCCTTCTTGCTGGACTTCTAAAATGACTTCTTAGGAGCAGTTTATATATAAGAAGATTTTAGGAATGTCACTTTGTGTGTCACTCTGAAGCCTAAAATGCCTGAGTTGGTGTGAAGTGATAGAAACAGCTACAAGCATGGTTGAGAGCTCTTTTTGTTCAGAACATCACCAGGTTCAATCATCGCCTGGAATTGCAAACTGTTGCACTCAGTATTTAAGTTCTCAGCAACTGTTGGCATTTTTACATGCATGACTGCATGACTGATACCCGACTGCACAGATTTCAGCTACTAGTTGCTCTTACAGTAGAATCTTAGAGTTATGGATTGACTGGTCAACCACACACCTCATTTGGAACCAGAAGTACACAATCAGGCAGCAGCAGAGACACTCCCCCTCACCCCCCTCAAAAAAAGCAAATACAGTACTGTGTTAAATGTAAACTACTAAAAAAAAGGAAAGTTTAAAAAAAAAGATTTGACAAGGTAAAGAAACTGTTTCTGTGCTTGTTTAATTTAAATTAAGATGGTTAAAAGCAGCATTTTTCTTCTGCATAGTGAAGTTTCAAAGCTGTATTAAGTCAAGGTTCAGTTGTAAACTTTTGAAAGTAAAACCATGATGTTTTGTTCAGAGTCATGATCACTTCAGAGTTATGAACAACCTCCATTCCCAAGGTGTTCATAACTCTGAGGTTCTACTGTAATTAATTTGGACAGACTGTTTGCTGGACCCTAATGATTTGTTTAAGAGTTATACCTGAGCGTGTGTCTATTTGAGTACTTTATAATATTGCTTATGGAAAATAGAGGCTACATACTTCATGAATGAAAAAGCTGTCACGACTGTATTAGAAAAGGCAGGTGCTCAGAGAGTCTGAGATACATACGGGGCACACCAAAAAAAAAGCTTCAAAAAATCTGCATTACCACCGAGATTTTCAGTCTCTTATAAGCTGCTAGAAGAATTCTTAGGGTAGCTGCTGACCTTAATTTTGGACTCCAGTTCCATCATCCAAGAAAGTATTATTCATTAGTGCATCTTATTGGATCAGTTCTCTTAAAAACTGCCGGAGAATCATAGGAATCAGTCCTCTTGATAACTTAACACTTCTGCTCTCTCCCACAGCTCAGACATAGAGTCTGTACACTCCTGTCTGATGTGAACTATGCAAAATCTTTATTACATTTATTTTAAATCGTCGATGCTTCATTGTCACATGGGCTGCAGATGAACTGCCACTATTCCAGCTTGGTCTGTCCATCAGTTCTCATAAACTAAGCAGTGGCAGGCTTGGTCAATACTTGGATGGAAAACCTCCACAGAGAATCTTTCTGCAGGAAGTAGTACTGAACTGATGATTCATTAGGTGGAATTCTTTGGTTCATCACTGAATCACATGTCCCAGGCTGGTGTTAGATAGCGCTGTGTTGCTAGAGATGCTGTCTTTGGGATGAGATGTAAAATTAAGTCATGACCACTTGTAATTATTAAGATTTTCCTGGCCCTTTTTTGGAAGAGCTGGTGTGTTTAGACTTTACGCCAAATTAAGAGCTGGTTGCATTCTATCCTAAAATTCCATTGCTATTTCAGCTGTATTTTTACTCACTTTCTGACCTGATGGTTTTGTATGTTCTAATGCTGTTAGACAACAATAACATTTCAGGACAGAAATCAAATAAAATATTGTATTCAGTAGAAACTATGGGGGAATTTTAGGGAGAATATAATCAAACAGATGTGTGTGTGACATGCTATGTATAAATGTCAGTTATCGTTACAGAAAGATTATATAGAATAAACAAAGTTAAAATAAGATTTTAGCCATTAAACCTCTTCTGAAGTGCCATTGCTAATCTTATTTTCAAATCATGCTAGGTAAAAGAAGCCTGGAAGCTAAGTCTGGTGAGTTTATAAAAGATGTTGGAATTTGCTTCTCATATTTTTCATTTAGGCTGAGAGAGAGATGTGCTAACTTTCTTTTCTTTTTCTTTAAGTCCTCTGTGCACCCTGGTACTGGCGAGATAATTCCCCTTGTGTTTAGACCACCAGGTCAGTTGCTGTAATAGAAGCTTGCTGCACATTTTTGACAGGTTTCCAATGACTGAAACTCTTGGGGGCCCTTTTAGTTACAGAAAAATGAGGCCACCGTTATTCATGTTGGTTATATTTATCTCAGTTGACGACTATTCCCGTAATCCTTTGAAGAAAATTTATTTGTATACACCTTTCACATAGTTCATCTGCTCTGAGCAGTGTCTGCACTCCGACTCTCTAGGGGGAAATATACTGACCAGTCACTAGTTTTTGGCACCATATGAACAGTACCCAAATCTTTTAATGTATATTATGGTGCACTGGGTTTTCCCTTAATCCACACAGCTATGGTCTGACACAACCTGCTTTGCTCCAGACTGGTTGGAGTTCGTCTTGTGGGTAGAA
This sequence comes from Emys orbicularis, assembly GCF_028017835.1. Classification (NCBI taxonomy): domain Eukaryota; kingdom Metazoa; phylum Chordata; order Testudines; family Emydidae; genus Emys; species Emys orbicularis. Next base: position 16,739,331 of record NC_088689.1, on the reverse strand, counting down.
TCTGGTTGGGGTCAGGAAATATTAAGCCAGGATTACACAGAGTCTGGGTGAGACACAGATATACTTTCACGAAGGCTATTTATTAGTTACTTAATGTAACCTCTCACTTTTCTTATGCAAACCTTGTCACCACAGCTGTCTTTTGGGAGGAGTGAAATGAATTCCCTATGGAGCTCTGTTATGTAGCTTCCCATTAGCACTGTTGATGTGGACTGTTGCATTTTATGAGAGCAGTATCTTGGCGATGCTTCCACCTCCTGGTTGGGGAATGAGAGACAAAGGTCAAACCCCAGTGCTTTCTTTTGGACTAGTCATACGCGTTTCCTCTCCCCTCATCCCCAAGCCAACTACCTAGCCCCACAAATTGATTTACTAAAAAATGTTGTTTCTTCTTTTAGCTTTCCTGCCCTTAGCCACCCCACTGGTGAGTAATGATGAAAGATTGCAATGGGTCTATGTGTGTATTTTTAATTATCTAAATTTTCAGAAGTGATGAGTCATTTTAGGCGTCTCAATTTTTGGGTGCCAGATGTCGAGTTGGATACCCAAAAATCGAGACACGCCAAACCACTGGTTGCTTCGCTTTCCAAACATTCAAGAATGTCATTCACACGTGAAAGTCAATCATTCAAATGTCATCTGTCGAAATTCATGAGCCAGTTAGAACAAGGCCTGACTTTCCTATATTTACCCAGAATTGGATTTAGAGAAAGACACAGAAAGCCTCATACTCTGCTGCTTGGAACCAGAATATTATCTACTTGTAAATAAATTGCAGGGTGCCAGTGAAAATACACATGGGTGGAAAATAATTCTTGTAATAATGCCCCAAAGTTTACGTACTGGGTATATATGTCACAATTTGGGGAGCTTTAATAGATAGGGCTAGATTAAACCTGGGCATAAGCAAGTACCACTCCTCATTGACAAGAATTGTGTATTAAATCCAGTGTGTGTTGCATCTCTCTCTCCATGGATTTAGACTCCACTCATTTGATAACTGCTACATCTTGGTCAACATCATGGATTGAACTACAGATCTCCAGAACTAAAAGCATGACTCCTGACAGCTTGAGCCAAAGAGTCAAGCTCTGTAGCTGAGAGCTGTGACAGACCCGTAGCCTGTGGATCAGGGACAAGTAATGCACGCTGACCCCTGTGGTTACAGTTGCACCACTTATGCTATAGCTGAATTTGGTCCATAAATCTCAAAGTGTAGCAGCTGGAAAGTAAATCCTTAAGGATCAGGCCTGGGATCAAATTAGGCTTAGGATCTGTACCCTCCAACGAAGACTGAGTACCTGACTCTTGTTCTTCCTTGTTTCTAATATTTCTATGATCTGACTTCATTTGTTTCTCTTTGTATCCCACAGCTGTGAAGGTGTCTGTTATTCCTGGTGTGAGAGTGTATCACCCAGCTAGTCCCATACCCACTGTTTGAATGACTGTATTTCTCTTTTCTGTTAAATGGGAAAGTAAATATGCATCAATGTATGGAAGGGATATATGGCTTCTTGGGCCACTAAGGGCGAATGGGGGGTCCACAGCAAGAAACTACTGGTGTCTTTGCACAGCAGCTCCCCTAATAAGCCCCAATCTTGGCTGAGGCCTTTGGTGCTATTGTAAATAATAATTAATAATAAATCAGTCTCCTTCAAACTTAAATCAGCCACTGCTGTCCATAGGTCCCTGGATTCATTGAGACTAACTTTCCCTTGGTGTTTTCCTTTTAGATTTTTGCTAGTTTACTACCACACAGAGGAGCAAAGCAAGCATTGATTTGGCAGGTAACAACCATTTTCATTCTACAGTTATAAGTCTGTTACCCAAGATCCAAAAATACACTGTTGTTTACATTCTCCTTTTCTGCAGTTCCTATTTCATGCTTACACTGCTGGATTCACCATAGCAAATGGAAATGCTACAGCTAAAGCTGAAGTATGTGGGTTTTTTAAAATGATTATTATTTTTCAGTTGCATGATACCACTTTGAACATGAGCTGATGAAATTGAACTTACATAGTGTGTGTGTTCTGACTTTTAGGAAACTGCATTGCCACAAAAGCTGCCACAAAAGCAACTCCTTATGTGCACAGGTGCCATCTCTTATTCAGCATGTATGGGAGTACGTATTTGCATTATCTCAATAATTACTTTCTGATACTCTGGCTTGGGGGACTGATAATGGGATTGTCACAAGGCCTAGTACCCTCCAAGTCAGTTCTTCCAGAGCCCAAAGTCACCCTTTCTAGTTTCCTCCCAGTCCTGTTGGGTATAGAAGATTGCGACCTCTGTTGCTCTTGATCAGGAATGTAAGCCTTTACCTGTGCTATTTACTCATCTTCCTCTGAGGTTAGAATTTAGTAGCCTTTTTTCCTGCCACTATTAAATTCTGTTTTTATCATTCTCTATCTCTGTTAGTCTAGAAAATAGAGAAGAAACCATAGAATGAACATTGGTTCTACAAAACACAAACTAATTTAGCAGGTCATCGTGAATTATTACTAGTTAGGTTCTAGATCCAAGTTTTTAGCTCATACCTACCTTTATAACTGACTAAATTTCAATGCTCCAAGCCATGGTAAAGTTTTGGGTTTGAAGCTACGAACTTTGGGAATGTTCAGTTTGGGAGTTTTGGCCTCAGTCTATCATCGGATTCAAGGTTTTAGATGTATGGGGATTTCAAACTCCAGGGCTGTTCAATCACCAGTAAATTCAAGAACACAACAAGTATATCTAAGATTTATTGAATTACACTATAATGGGCAAAACTTCATGTTTGCATGGTGATATGTATTGCTAAGAAAACTTAAATGGTTTTAGTTCATTTTCTACACCTAGATACCTATAGTGTCTGGGTGCTTCATAAATATCTAGACAGATTGATCATGTATTTTTATTCCCACTCATAAGCTCTTTTAGTATCTGTTAATTTCACAGTTGACATTTTTATAGCACATGTGCTGATACTGAGTAGTACCAACTACTGTCCAGAATAGAATTATTAAATACCATTTTTCTTTGATAAAGATTTCATTTTCCCTTTTTTCTGTAAAACGTGTAATCACAAAAAAAACCAGTTATTAGAGAAAATTTGTTCTCCTTTAAATTGTTAAACCAGATTTCTTTTTTTAACAGCCTAGTTTTATCAAAAGCATTTAAAATACAAAGCCACAGGTTGTTTTCTTTTTCCAGTCTGTGGCCCAAATTTCATTATTGGTTTAATTATTAACAGAATATGTGTTTCTTCCAAATTTCTTAGGCATTTCCTTACTTTGTCATGACACAACATAGACTGAGTGGTCCTATGCAAACGTTCTTCAGAAAAATTTTACCCATTCCACTTCTTGGTGAGTAAAAGTAAATTGAAAACAAATAGCTGTGGATTTGTTCTTGTATCTGTTACAGCCCATGTGCTGCCGTCAATCTGCCTTTAGAACTTCTAAATCTTTATATAGAACCAAACCAGGATATAACCCTTAGTCTTCACCTGCTGCCTTCACTGGGTACTTTATTTTCTGCATGAAAGTTATATCTAGCTATTTTGCATTCTCTGTTTAAAGGTCAGTGCTATGAACTATCATAAAATCCTAGGGCATTCTCCTTACTTCCATATACAGGACATGCAGCCATATCTCTTGAGGAAATAAATTCCTGTGCATGGATATGCCACCATTTTTCTCCCATGTGTGACCTCTTTGTCAGTGAAGACATTATCTCTGCAGCCACTGTTGTGGAAAAAGTGAGACTCATTACAGCAGATTCTTGTCAACTTTGTAAGGCTATCAGGCTAAATTTGTCACTGGCGTAACTCCATTGAGGTCAGTGAAATTTCACCAGGGATGAACTTGGCCTGTAATTTAATGGCTGAAAGTTGCATTCATTACTGGCATGTTATTTCCTACCGCTATTAAAAGGAAGCGGCAACCTTTTTTAACTGAAATTTATAAGGTACAATAAATGTCATCCTGTCTGTTACATGGAATGTAACAGGGCACGTGGCTTCCCGAACGTGTTCTTCAGATCTGCTTAGAAGCCCACTTTTGATGGAATAAAAATGAAAATACTGAGAGTCCGGATCTCCTGAGTTCTACGTCAAGTGCTGACACTGACTCTCCTCCCTTGGACTGGTCACTTAGACCTGTGTCTCCTCATCTGAAAACTTACTTAATGATAGGAATGTTGAAGGTAATTGGTGACTATTGGTCTTAGTGTTTGAAACAAATTGTGCTGACAACTTTATTGAACAGCCCTTCAAAAAGTTAATGAAAAGATAAACCTAACATTTCAAAAACGGCTAACTTCCTAGCACTTCCCTGGTATGTTTGGCCCATGCTGCTGTTCACAGTCCTTCAGTCACCTTCAGAGTTGAGGGCTTATTTTTGGTAAGAGTTTTGTTATGACAGCTGAGGCAGGAAACCCATTGGACTCTCAACTCCTCATATTCTGTATCCCCTTGTGTCATTAGCCTAGGATCACAAAACTTTTTTCAGTGATAGACACTACATTGGATATTTTAAGACAATGGACTGCTAAGTCCAGAAGGGAAATGAAATATTCTTGTTATGTACTAGGTGAATGGGGGTTGCTCTGAATTAAAGCATTGAGGCACATTATTTGAGGTATGCAGCTGGGGAGCGAAGTACATAATTGAGTTCTGTTGATCTTATCACTGAGCAGTGTGCAGCTTAATGCAGAGGGCAGCGGACTGAGACTTGGGATACCTACGTTCAATTCCTATCAAGTACAACTTGCGGAGTTCATCCCAGTATATCACTGGAATTTTAAAATGTGCATTAATTATAAATGTCCTAATAATGAATTGGTAAAATCTAATTGGGGCAAAACAACTTTAAAAAACAAACCCAAAACCTTTTTACTTTTACAGCCTGCCTGAGTGTATTTAATGTGATGATTGTCCGAGGAACTGAGTATGAGAATGGAATTGAAGTTATGGACAAGAATGGCAAGGTCATAGGAGTGTCACAAAAAGCTGGGCTGAAGGTAGGCAAACCAAGATATGTTCATGCTGGTTTGTTTTCCCTCCCAACAAAAAGCTGGACTTAGTATTGAGAATAGAGTGAATTAACTGTACTGGAGCCAGGAACTTCTGTGTTTTAATCCAAGCTTATCCACCAATTTGATCTGTGGACTTGGACAAATTCCTTTAAACCAGGTTGGGCCAAAACCCTGGCTTTGTGCAGGTTTACAGGGGATAGAGCCCCCCTTGATCCCAATGCATCCGGTGCAATGGCCAGCCTCAGTGGCACAAGCACAGGCATTTCTTCCTTCCTTCTAACCCTAGTGGTGCAAACCACCACAAAAGAAGCGAGAAGGCTGCATGTGGGTTGGGGATGCAGGAGATGGGTCACTTTGAGTCAATGAGAGCAGATGAAGCTCAGTACCTTTAAAAGGCTACTTTTGCAAGGCTGAACTAGTTTAAAATAACTTCCATGTCAGATGAGCTGTATAATACATCAGTGGGAACCTCCCTATTTTTGAGATAACACAGAATCCACAACTGGTATACTCACCACTTGAAAGAGTTTCGTTTCCCTTTTAGAAAGAAATCCTACCACAAATGTTGACCCTTCACTTAACTGTTGCACGAAATCCTAGCGTGGTATAGCACCTAAGAAAATGGGGTCCTGGTCCATGACTGGCTATGGTAATACAAATCATAAGTTACCAAGACTAAAAGCAAAGCTGCAGAAGCGCAGAGCTGGAGCGTCAGGTAGCTCTAACTTGAATCACATTTTTCGTAGGCAGTACAAGACACAGCTTTATCAAGAGCAGCCTTGTTTGGGACAGCAGTAATTATTCCAGAGTCTCTTCTCTACTTCTTGAACCGGTAAGAGGTTCTACTACTGGGGGGTGTGGCTGTCAAGTTCTGGGGTGCAGTCCAGACCAGTGAGGGGTTGTGTCACTGCCTGCCCTGCAACTTTGGGCGCCTCACAACGCTTTGCTGCTGCAGCTCCCAACCTGGGGCACTCACCTCCAGGCTACAGGTCACACCCTGAGTCTGTGTATAGCTGTAGCGCTGGTCTAACCGTTCTGACCCCAGCAGCCTGTCAGCAACACACCATTCACAGTCTGGCTTCCACTAGCCTTGGTTACTATTTGCAGCGTGACCCCAACAAACTCCCAGTCCCAGATTTTCCCCAAAACATGTGTTCTGTACTGTCCAGCCCTCTCCTGTACGGTTCAGATATTGAAGGTCCGTTGCCTCTGTAAAGGGTCAATATTCAACAGTTTGCTGCTATAAGTGGAGTCACCAAACAGATCAGTTTAAACACAACACTGGATTGGTTTAGATTAATAATAAAACAGTTTTATTAACAAAAGAAAATAGAATTTTAAGTGAATTCAAGTATCCGGTATTAAAGTCAGAAATGGTTACAAGAGAAATAAAGATAAAATGCTTTCTAGTAGCTAAAACTTGACAAGCTAGACTTGGCTCAAGGTAAAATCCTTACCACATGTTCCCAGCAATATGGCTGACCAAATTATCAGGTCAGGATCTCTTTTCCCCCTCCCACTCCCCAGAGTCCAAGGGATGGTTCCTTTGTCTTCTTAGGTGAAGAGAATAGAGATCCCTTGGGGTTTTCTGCCTCTTCTTTTATAGTCCAGTTAACCAGTTAGGGGGGAGGGATAGCTCAGTGGTTTGAGCATTAGCCTGCTAAACCCAGGGTTGTGAGTTCAATCCTTGAGGGATCTGGGGCAAAATCAGTACTTGGTCCTGCTAGTGAAGGCAGGAGGCTGGACTCAATGACCTTTCAGGGTCCCTTCCACTTCTATGAGATAGTTATATCTCCGTATTATAACCTTTGAAGTGGATTCTTCTGAGGGTTGCCCCTCGAAGCAAAGTTTATTCAAAAAGTAAAGAAGGCACCATGGAGTCTGGTGGTGAAGGAGGCTCCGTGCTCTTCCTTCTCACCTGTGTTTGCTGAAATGCAAATTTGGTTTGTCTGTTGCCATCTCCTCTCTCTCTCTCCTGTCTCAAGGACCCTGTTTACTACTTATATGTAAATTGAGGTAAACACACATTTCTTCGTCCAAGATACTTCTGCCTGGGCAGGGCTGTGTGGTTTTGACAATGTTCTAAAAACATTATACAGGGAGATTTCATAATTTTACATATAATGTTGCTACTTAAAATTCACCATGATATTAATGACCAGTAAGTTGTTAGTTTTCAAATGATACCTCACAAGACACATTTTGTACAAAGATTATTACAATAGGGTGTGAATACCGAGGTGCTTTCAGTCACAGTGGAGAGGGCATTAGAATCCTTATTGACTATTCTGACTTCATTGCTTGCTTCTATTTTTCTGCTTGAGTTTTTCTTGTATTGCTACAGTGTAGGCTTGCACTATAGACTATGCCAAGGAAAGAATTTAAGTGAACTGAGAAGCTATACCAGAAGGATCCTTGGGTGGGGTTCCTACGCGCTAATGTAACATAATTAATAAAAACATCCTGCTGTTTAATAACTGTGTACAATGTCAAAGTATCATGCTTCCAAGAACTGGCTAAATAGAACAGCAACAGACAAAATGATCCAAGAAAAAAATCTGAATTAAAGGACTGAGGCATTTCAAACCCATAATGGTACCTTCTGTTTTCCCTTTAAGTGTTGTTGCTTATGTCCCAATCCTGCATTGTCATCCATATGTGGACAATAATGCAGGATCTGGGCTCAAAATAATAGTAAAGAAGACCACGCACATGGTAGGGAGCAAGGGAATAGCAAGAACCTAAGTTATATAATAAAGAAAACACCAGCAAGGAATGTAAAATTATTTCACTTACTATAGCATGATAGCTTTAATTTTCCCCTGTAAAATAGTATTTAACATCCTTTGTTTCATTAGCGATTCTGGTTTGACAGTTAAGCATGTCAGGTCTACCTTGAACAATAATTTATTTTCCCAACTCTTTTGACAGCACAAACTTTTTACTCAGAAATCCACATGCTTTGACCCCACTGAGACTGCTTATGACTGTTTCAGCATTGGGTGCGTTGCTACCAGTTTCATTCAGTGTATTCCCGCAGTTGGGAGAGGTATGTCAATTTATCCAAACTCTGTTCTTCCTGTTCTCTAGATAACTTTTTAGGACTGATTGCCATGTGGAACATCTGCCATGTGTCTACTGCCAACACTTTAAGATGAGATAGCAATAATCAGCAGGATTAAAATTACTACAGTACTAAAAGTGGATCAGTGGTTTTAAATTGTGATGCTGCTTGTCAGATTCCGTGGGGCACAGACTCAGTGTACAATTAATTTGTGTTGAGAGTAGTTACCATATGTACCTCATTCAAATTAGTCATCTCAATGCACCATGGTAAGCTAAAGCAAACAATGAAGCTGCACTCCTGGAGTTCTTTGTGATTGGGGGGGGGGGGGAAACCTAGCAGGGGAGTTTTGGTTTTTCCAGTCCTGGACTTGGCAAGGGTGCTCTTGAGAGGCTTACTTATCATGACAGTCCTTTTTTCCTCAAACCGAAAGCCAGTATATCATATCAAACAAGCAAATCAAAGGGTGGGTTACACTCTCTTCCTTAGAACTCCCTGAGTTTCCCCTGTTCCAAATAAAGGGAGATGTTTAAATCAGTACCTCACTCTCCTCCCAGCATGCCTTCTCAGACTCTTAACTAGTCCCAGCAACCTTGGAAACTAGACGCCCAGCAGTCCCGGGAGTGTCAATCGAGTACCTTGGAACTCCAGTCTTACGCCCTAAACAAAGAGAGTAGTCTGGGATTCCTTCCAAGATCATTTTCTCTCCCTCAACAACCCTGTTTGAGGAACTCTTCCAGAAAACCCTAACATGGGATGATACAGATCCAGGAAGAGTCCCTTACTAATGTTAAAGGTCTAGTGTACCCTGTTACATCTTTTACAGTGACATAGGTAGACTAGAGTTGATGGAATTTCTGAAATCGTGTGATGAAAGTACAAGTGGCTTGTTCCTTTTTCCTCTTTATGATTTGCTTACCACATAGAGGAAGTTACCAGTTATAGTATAAGAGCCACCCAAAGTATATCAAATGGCAACTGCCTGATTCTCAAAGTTGGAGATTATACTGTGGTCTAGATCAGGGGTGGGCTAAATTTTTGGCCCGAGGGCCATATCTGGATGGGGAAATTGCTTGCAGGGCCATGAATGTAGGGCTGGAGCAGGGGGTTGGGGGTGCAGGAGGGAGTGTGGGGTGTGAGAAGGGGTGCGGTGTGCAGGAAGGGGCTCAGGGCAAGGGGTTGGGGCAGAGGAGGGGAGCGGGATGTACGAGGGGGCTCAGGGAAGGGGGTTGGGGTACAGCAGAGGGCGCAGAGTGCAGGAGGGGGCTCAGGGTAGTGGTGCAGGGAAGGGTGCGGAGTGCGGGAGAGGGCTCAGGGCAGGGGTTTGGGGTGCAGGCAGGGGGTTCAGGGCAGGGAGTTGGGGTGCAGGGTGCAGTAGGGGGTTCAGGAAAGGGGGTTGGGGTGCAGGGTGTGTTGGGGTTGGGGTGCAGGCAGGGGGCTCATAGCAGGGAGTTGGGGTGCAGGCAGAGGGCTCAGGGCAGGGACTTGGGGTTCAGGTTGTGGCAGGGGGTTGGGGTGCAGGCAGAGGGCTCAGGGCAGGGACTTGAGGTACAGGAGGGGTGCGGGGTGCAGGCAGGGGACTCAGAGCAGGGAGTTGGGGTGCAGGAGGGGTTCGGGCTCCAGTCTGGCGCTGCTTACCTGGAGCGGCTCTGGGGTAGCAGCGGTGCGCACCAGGGCCAGGGCAGGCTCCCTGCCTGCCTGTCCTGGCCCCGTCCCTGCGCCGCTCCAAGAAGCGTCTGGCACCGCACCATGTCCCTGCGGCCCCTAGGGGGTGGGGGAGCAGAGAGCTTTGCGCGCTGCCCTTGCCTGTGGGTACCTCCCCCGAAGCTCCCATTGGCCGCGGTTCTCTGTTTCCAGCCAATGGGAACTTCGGGGGAGGTACCCACAGGCAAGGGCAGCGCGCAAAGCTCTCTGCCTCCCCTGCCCCAGGGGCTGAAGGGACATGGTGCCGGCCGCTTCCTGGAGCGGTGTGGGGCCCACGGGGGTGACAATCTCGCGGGCCGGATCCAAAGCCCTGAGGGGCCGGATCTGGCCCACAGGCCATAGTTTGCCCACCCCTGGTCTAGATAATGCAGTTCTTTAAATGTGGGGAAGATAACTTAAAAAAAAATAGCAGCCAAAAATCACACCTCATTCAGTCTTGTTTTTAATTACACTTTATTACATGTTTTAAGTTATGTAAAGTTTGGTGTAGATATAGCTTTGACTTCTATGTGTTAGGACCCAAAGTAACACTAGTGACGTAAGTCTAATCCTCTTGTTTATATTTCAGATAAAACGAGATGACCTTGAAAAAGAGATTTTGTCATCCACAGAAGAAACTGAGCTTTTTTACAACAGGGGAGTTTAGGAAATGGCTTTAACTTTTAAGTGTGCTTTTGATTAAACTGAATTTGTTCATCCATACAAGGCTTCAAACCTAAATCAATGTGTCTAATGTATTTTCGAATAATGAAGTTGGGGGGGGGGGGGGGGCTTCAGACCGGGCTTGGAACAGTACATTTTTAAATGGACAGACTAATCTAAACCATCTGCAAGATTCCCCATACAATCCTGTGTGTGAAAATAGCTTAATAATGCCTATACTTTACATGTGATTAACTCCAGAAAGAGAAAAATATTGTATAACTGTACCCATCAGAAACATCCAGCATTCTGTACTTTCTCTCAAGGCAATGTGGTTGATTCCCTACTTATTAAAACCTATAACTACATATTACTTAAAAGGCTTTATTTTCCCATTGTTCCTGCTTTTGAAATACAACACAGGGAAGATGACTGGTAAAAGGATAAACGTCAGTGGGGGGGAGAAGGAAGGTGTTTTCCCTTCTTACAAAGCTTTTAATGCTGCTTCACACTTAGTGACTGAGGTAGCAATGTAGTATTAATATTTTCATCTGGGGAGGTGACTTTGAGCCCAGGATGTAGGGTGAGAACAAGATTATCCCCACAAAACGTAGAAGGCAATAGACTTGATCAAGGGATAAGTGACATATGGGAGTCACGTTGGGTTTACTGGTTAATGAAATGATTTTAAAACAGTACAACCCTGATGGTAACACAACTTTGCTTAAACTTAATTGGGAAGATGTTCAGGTAGAGGGTGTCCAGAAACAAACTACAGAACCAACCTCAGGAACTTCCCCTGAAATTCACTCTTCAGATGAAAGTTTTGAGGCCTGATTCAAAAGCCACTGAAATCAAAGGGAGTCTTTTCCCTTGACTTCAGTGCTCTTTGGGTCTGACCTGAAGAAGACAGCAGCTGTGGTTTTCTGATCTTACGGTGAGAGGAGTTAGAAATAAATCTTTGTTGCTACAGAGTGACTGTATTCATCCAAATTAGCTTGCATGTGAAAACCGCTCCAGAGAAGAGAATGAAGGCACATTTCCTGCATTATTATTGTTTCAAGCAACTTCAGCATGTGTATCTACACTAGGGAGAAAAGGTGACAGTGTGAACAGCTCCTCTAAGGCTGTGGAGGAGTTTCTATGAGGGGAAACATGCTTGGGGAAGGTATTATGGATTAACCTTAACCTGTTTATTATTCCTTATTCACTGTCCCTTCATTTAACTCAGAGGGGTGAGGAGAAACAAATAGGTCTTTCCTGGGGCAGAAGGCAAGTAGTTATAGCAGGCCACCAAATAACTGTGGCAGAGTATTCAGCTGTCATGGTATCTGGTTATGAAGCTGTATGGCAAATAGAACACAGCAGAATCACGGTTAGCAGGGGGCTCTAACTCCATTACTGAGGCAGCTCTGCAAGGTGTGGGAGTGCACAGGCTGCAGGTGATGCCTACAGCTTATCAATTATTTGATAACTGATTTTACAGAAATAATCTCTAAACAGAATACCACTCACAAATTAGCACTTTCAGCCATGTCTTTGCCACGGCCTCAGAGAGAAGATGGCATAAGGCAGACCCCTGCCATTTTAAATCTGAAGGTTCTCATTTTCTCACACTTTGTAGCTACCTTGCAGCCCTTACAATCCTTCCTCATAGGAAAGAAGCTGGTAGGAAAATAGCTATTTTTGAGAATTTGTGGCATGCTGCCAAAACTATAAATTAGGAGGCTACAGGAATGGCTGCTTAATCATATTACACACAGCACCCTGACTGCCACTTACTACTGCTACATTCCATAATCAATTTTATTTTTCCTCTTGCCTGATTATATTTAGAGTGGCAGTAGATCTTTTGCTACTCCTACAGAGGATATCTATGTATTCTGTCGGTGGTATTATATAGCTCTCCAAAGGAATATACCGTAAAAACCCCAACTAGTAGTAGGAAGAAAAACAAAGCCCTTCTCACACAGTAATGGCAGCAAAAGCTGTACTACATAGATTATGGTGAGACTTCACTGATGTGACTATTTATAAAAGGATTGGGAGTAGCTTGTTTAGATCAGCTCACTCATTAGGTATCAATTGGCTATAGTTTTTTTTTTTTTAAATAAAAGTATCCTGGCCCTTTCAAGAACCATCATTTTCAAAGGGAGAGAAATGGTTTTAATTGCTATAGTAAAGTCATAATAAATCCTACAGTTACAGTCACACCTCTGTCCTATTGTTCCATCATTACTCCTGTAACGGCAACATACTAAAGGTGAACTCCGAAGGGGTTTACCGATGCTCTTGCTACACATATGTTAACTTCCATTACTATCAACAGAATATACCCCCTCCCCTTTTTTTTTTTTACAATGTTTAATATTAGCCACAGTAAAGGCTAGCATGAACAATTAAGAAAGCCAAGCAAAAGTACTATAATGGACCAGGTCTCAACAAACCTAGATTCTTAAATTCCAAGGCCCAATGGGATCAGGGTGATCATCTAGACTGACCTCCAGTGTAACACAGGCCATAGGCTCTAGAAATTATTTGTGGGGAAGTTCTATCTTTTAGAAGGTTTCAGAGCAGCAGCCGTGTTAGTCTGTATCCGCAAAAAGAACAGGAGTACTTGTGGCACCTTAGAGTACTGTCTGTACTGAGCTATCTTGATTATCACTTCAAAAGTTTTTTTTCTCTTACTTAATTGGCCTCTCAGAGTTGGTAAGACAACTCCCACCTGTTCATGCTCTCTGTATGTGTGTATATATATCTCCTCAATATATGTTTCACTCTATATGCATCCGAAGAAGTGGGTTGTAGCCCACGAAAGCTTATGCTCTAATAAATTTGTTAGTCTCTAAGGTGCCACAAGTACTCCTATCTTTTAGAAGAACATCCAATCTTGGTTCAAAAATTGGCAGTGATGGAGTATCCACCATCATGATCCTTGGTAAATTGTTCCAATGGTTAACTACTCTCACCTTTAAAATCTACACCTTATTTCCAGTCTGAATTTGTCTAGCTTCAATTTCTAACCACTGCTTGACTTTCAGACCCACATATTGCATTTGTAGGGCTGACAGTTGCAAAAATGGCTATTTGTAGGCTGAACATATCCACTATGGCAGTGGTTCCAGGCCAATGGGAGCTGCTGGAAGCGGCGGCCAGTACATCCCTCGGCCTGCGCCATTTCCAGCAGCTCCTATTGGCCTGGAGTAGCGAACCGTGGCCAGTGGGAGCCACGATCGGCTGAACCTGCGGACATGGTACGTAAACAAACCGGCCCGGCCCGCCAGGGGCTTTCCCTGCACAAGCGGCGGGACAAGTTTGGGAACCACTACACTATGGAAATCAGAACTAACCTGGAGTCTCATACTGTCACTTCTCAGCACAGAACCACACTTGGTTAACAAAGGGTTGCTGATTTTACCCGTTACACTCAAACTCTCCTTTTAACCCTTGTGAAAATCTGTAGGTGTCAAAAAACCATTACGAAGAAAGATACTGCTCTAGAGGAACACAGTTCACTGATTTCTGGAGATAGAAAGAATAAGTTAAATTTCAACGAGGACATTACTATCTGTCCCTTTGAAAGTTAGCAAAACAAACCGGTTACGATCTACATCGGGTCTGTTTTGTTATGTATGGAATCAAGGCTGTAGTAGTGTAGGTGATGCACTACTTCATACAAGTGCAAGTGGCCCAATTTTCTTCTCATAGGATAAGTGTATCACCTGGGGGCTAGAGGGAATTTAAACTTAATTTTGCACACCTTCCATTGAAATTCTCTTCCTCACCTATTACAAGAGTTTGCTTATACCACCTTGCTGTACATTCAATATAAATAAAAACGCAACACAATTCTTTTTAAATTAGACATTGTGGTTGAAATATTATAAATGTTTTAAGTTACCACGTTACTAAATATTTCTATTATTTTATAGTAATTAAAGAGCTGAAGCCTGTGACTTGATGATCATGACTATTCAAGCACAATTTACATGAAATACACAGGGCAATGGGTTCAGGAAAAAAAGATCATAATTTTTTATAGGCATAACTTTGCTATGTGTATAATTCCTGAAGTGCAAAATTAAGTTTCATTTGTTTTCATACAAAAACATTAGAATGAAAGGTTGAGACAAACAATAAGGAAATTTGCAACTAAAGAGTCTCCAAGACTGAACGTAAAAGAAAATTAAATATCAAATATTTAGTTGGCAAATGAGAACTCCGCTTTTTTGTGAGTTATCCTAAACCGTGAATGTTATTTCAACTACATGTTATTTTAATAAAGCTTGCTTGTTTTTTTTTTTTTTTGTAAGAATCCATGGAAAGAAATTTTCACTCTAACCCTGAAGTTATAGAAATGCTCAAGACCTGATCCAAAGCATGTTGAGCTCAATGGAAAGACTAACTTCAATGGACGTAAGGCTCAGGCCCAAATTGTGTTTCTTTCTCTATGATCTTTAAACTTATCTGGACCATTAAAAAACACCCCTTAAGTTATACAAATGGAAAAAAGTCAAAGAGCACTGATATTCAAAACACAGTCAATATGCCATTCGTTTAAAAAATGCTTCTGTGTCTAAACTAACTGCAAAGTTTCTGTCTCGAGTAAATATCTGAAGTAGGATTATACACCCCTGAAAATAGGGGATTGTAGCAGTAGTTCTCTCGGACTAACTGCAATAGGTAGCTATTTTATATATAGATACCTAATTCCTTATCCATATTCTAAAATACACTTCCTTACTTTACAATACATAAACAAAAATCTTTCTCAAATGAATATTGCTTGTATATAGTTAATTATGAGTTCTTACAGCTTCAAGATACCAAACATTCAATTTTTAATAGTATAAATATGGATTACTAAATTTTTGATCTTAAGTATAAAATCTCTATGTAAAACCACATGCTACACGCATCTGTGCAAAGGCCAGGAAAAAAAGTTCGATTTTTCATATAACAAAAGTGCTACTGCAGAACCTTTTGACTGGTTTCATGGACATTTCTGCAGAAACATTGGATGTTTGGCTCAAAAAGTAGGTTTCCTTACAAAGAATTTAAGTTCTTCCCAGAAGATTACAAAGCAAAGTTAGTTTCAGACTGCTTACTTAAAAACTGTTACTTTATGGCTATGCAACAAGACAAACAGGTATAGTTTTACTGCTCTAACCATTTTCCAGTTTTCAGTGTATCTGATTTCAATTTGTTTATACCAGTATGTCCAGTTCTATAATGTTATAGTACACCAAGAGTAAGGGGGAAGATTTCAAAGGCACAAACACAAGTCAGGTGCCCAACTCAGGTTGTGTTTTTGAGTATCTGCCCTTGTGTGTATAAAGTCAGAGTCAAGGAAAAGTAAAAAGACTAGAAATATTTCCTAATGTGCAGCCGCATGTTCCAGGTCATATGTCTATATTTTGCATTACATCATTAAAATGTAACATTTTCTTTGCTACCTTTAGTTTTTTATATAAGTAGCAGACAGTCATAGTTTTATGGCAAAGGGAATAGTTTCATATTGGTCCACAACAGTGAAGTATATCAACAAAGTCAGATCTTAAGCATTTGTTCAGCAGCTGCTAGATGATAAAGAAAGTTTTCTGTAGCTGGTGGATATCGCTTTTGTTTTAGGGCTTCAAAGTTAAGTGTGGGTTTCTCACCATCATCAGAAACTTCAGTAAATGATGCCAGATTAGTCAAAATTTCTTTTGTCTTCAGTGAAATATCCTTAAAATAAGAATAGACAAATAAGCAAGCATGAATAGAGTACTAGGAAAATTATTTAACATTATTAACACCTCTGTATAAGATACTAACACAAATAGTATGCAGGGGAAATAATTGGTCAGAACGCATCAATATGCTACTTAAAAAAAAAATTTGGAATATTCTTTCTTCAGATCTGATCATGTAAGATGCTGAACATTTAATTCAGGGGTAGCTGGGAGTTCTCAGCATTTCACAGGGTCTAACACCTTTATTTCAAAATTATTACCGCAATGCAATTGTGTAATAGCTAACAGACTCTATTGGTGTGGGAACGGGAAAAAACACAGCATTTTGAAGCCCAATCTTAAATCTGAAGAAGCATATTTCAGGGTTTAAAATGTTACCTATGAATTTTCCCAAGAAGTTATAGTATAAGTGAAGCAAATAACTGATTATAAAATCTTATACCATTGTAAAATCATTTTATTTTAATACGAGTGAAATATATTCAAAGGAATGTCTGGAAGTTTTTCAACAACATGAAGTGCCAATACACTATGTTTTAGTTACTTTATTTATATACTATTATAACCAGGTCATGATAGCAGAACTATTTTAAGAATTTCAATGTATAGTGGTATTTATAAACTAGAGATTGCAACAGATCAACAGAGTTTGGGGGAAGCAGGGCCTGACATTTCATTATGGTATTTCTTCCTTTCTTTCTTTAAATAAAATATTAATGAAAGGAGACATTTAAACATAAAAGGGACTAACCTTAATTACTTGACTATCTGATTTATCTGGATCTTCTGCAGACTGAACAATGAGTTGACCAATTTCTTTGTGCAATTTTCCCATTGTCATTGCCTCTGGGGAGTAGAGAAAAATACATCATGCATTCATTCTGATCATCTAACCCAGTGCTTCTCAAAGCCAGTCCGCCGCTTCTTCAGGGAAAGCCCCTGGCAGGCTGGGCCGGTTTGTTTACCTGCCGCATCCACAGGTTCGGCCGATCGCGGCTCCCAATGGCCGCGGTTCGCCGTCCCAGGCCAATGGGGGCTGCGGGAAGCGGCGCGGGCCGAGGGATGTGCTGGCCGCCCTTCCCACAGCCCCCATTGGCCTGGAGCGGCGAACCACGGCCAGTGGGAGCCGCGATCGGCCGAACCTGCGGACGCGGCAGGTAAACAAACCGGCCCGGACCGCCAGGGGCTTTCCCTGAACAAGCGGCGGCCCGACTTTGAGAAGCACTGATCTAACCCATCTAGAACATAATATTTTGCACGAATAGCACCCTTCATCCAAAAACAGTAGTAGCAGGTCACTAGCATTTGTAAGAATGGCACCTCTCACCTTTACTCATATGCTCTCTTTAATGGCGCTTCCTGAAAATATTTATGTAGGAGGAAGAATAATAGGACTGCCTACAAGAACTTTTCACAAAAATGTACTTTGAACTTTATTGTATTTTCATGTATTCCCATCACATCTTTATTGCTTTTGCTGGGATAAAATTAATATGCAGAGGTACAATTAGACAAAATACTGTAGATCCTACAATGGCGTTACAGATAAGTTTACTGCTAGTTTCCAGAAAGTATGCTGAAGTTTTTATATAAAGAACTATAAAGTAAAGATAAATCAAGGTTAACCAAGATCAGGCTTTTTTCTTTATACTTTAAAAATAAGATTTATTTTAAAGAATGAATATTTTAAAGAATTGTTATGAATTTTTAGTAGTGAAATGTGCAAATGCATTTAAGTGACAAACTACCATCTGGTAAATTGATGGCAAGACAAATTATGAGTTCTTCTCATGACCTTTATCTGTCATTTGACATCCATGGGCGAATTAAGCATTTTTAATAAAACCAAGTTAAGATTTCCTACTGCTCTAAAGGTTTTATCCTCCATGCACTGAGAGTTTTGCAGGCAGCATTTGCCCTTGATCATTGGTAGGAAATACAAAACCCAAAGTTCAGTGGGTATGAAAATGGGAATAGTCATTTATAAGGGTTTAGTTCTGGGCTGGATTCATAACCCACCCATGGTTTAGAATGTAACTTTATGAAAATATAAAATGTTTCAGTCACATGTTTTAAATTAAGACTTGTGTATTATACACAAGACCACCCTTCTCCAATTCCATTACTTAGGCATTTATACATGATGACATTATGGCCCAGATTCACCAAAGATCTTCCAGGCTCCCAGCTGAGAAGGACTATGAAAGCTCTAAAATAATTGCTCTCTCATAACTAGCCTGGAAACAGGACCAATATTTTGTTGAATCTGGCTCTATGTTCAGAGTTACAAAGCAAATACCACCACCTCTCACCAAAACAAAACAAAAACAAATGCTGCCAACCAACCTTTCGCTTGCTGGGAAATGGTAATTTCACTGTCTGCCAAATTCACATACACATCATATAGATCCGGTCTATTGCTCACTTTGGAGTCTATAAATCCAGCAATGTAACCTAGGTGGTGGAGATTTACGAAGACAAATTCTGATTAAAAACTGAAAACCAAAAGAGATGTAGTGTAAACTAAAATCTGTTTTAAAATTAAGGACTTGATCCAGCACCCATTGAAGTTAATTGACTTCTTTGGGCATTTGAATAAGCACCTAGTGTATTTTTTGACTTCCGGAGTTTAAAATTAAGAACAAAACACTATACGTAGTAAGGAAGATTATGTTTTCAGTTTCAAAGCTTTCTTGCTACTCAAAATATTTAAAAAAAAAAAAAACGTGACTGCGTGTTCACTTTCCAAAGGTGAAATACACTAAGGTCTATAGCAGCGGTCACTATCCTGCAGACTCTCCCAGTCAATCGCGATCTCCGGCCGCTGTGGTGTAGCGGGGCTGCCGCTAAGGCAGGCTTCCTGCCTGCTACAGCCCCACGCTGCTCCCAGAAGCAGCCAGCACGCCACCACAGCTGGGGGAAGGGAGCAGGGGTTTCCACGCTCTGCTTGTGCCTGCAAACACTGCCCCCGTATCTCCCAATGGCCGGGAATGGGGAGCTGTGGCCAATGGGAGCTGCGGGGGCAGCGCCTGCAGAGAGGGGCGGCACGCGGAGTCATGTTCCCCTCCCAAGGGGCCGCAGGGATGTGTTGGCCCCTTCCAGGAGCGGCGTGGCCACGTGGTGCACTACTGGCTGGCAGGGTGTGGGGGGGGATTGGCCTGGCTTGTGATGGGGAGGAGGTGCCGATGTGCCTGAGTGGGGCCGGGGCAGGCAGGGAGTCTACCTTAGCCCCGCTGTGCCGCCAACCGGGAGCCACCTGAGGTAAGTGCACCCCAACCCCCAGCCCTGAGCCCCCTCCAGCACTCCATACCCCCTCCTTCACTCCAAGCCCCTGCCCCAGGCTCAGCCCGGAGCCCCCTCCCACACTCTGAACCCCTCAGCCCCAGCCCAGAGCCCGCACCCCCTCCTGAACTCCAACCCCCTGCCCCAGCCCGGTGAGAGTGAGTGAGGGTGGGGGAGAGCGAGTGACGGCGGGGGAGGAGATGGAGTGAGCGGGGCGGGGTTTCGGGGAAGATCCTGGGTTGAACTTAAATTCGGAAAGTGATTTTGTGCCTTAAAAGGTTGGAGATCACTGGTCTATACACTAAGAGATTCCATTAAAGTGCTCTTAGCGGCTATTTGGGTCAGGAATATGATGGTAGTGACAGCAGAACGTTTTCTGATTTACAACATGCCAGCTAGGTTCATCTCAGTATGCCTTCCCTTATAGCAGCTGTTTTCTGTTGAAGTGTGGTTTGGTGATTTTGATGAGCTGAGGTATACACTAGCGGTAAAATAGTCAAACAAACATTAAAAATACTTGTTAACTATAAAACTGATTATCCGAAAGAGACAAGAGTGAGGAAATTCAGGGTTAAGAATACTGCTAAATCCTTCGTTCACTCTGTTGTGTCCAGTTTGGGCGGCGGGAGGGGGGGGGGGAGGGGAGGGGAGAGAGTAGAAGCTTACTATCTTTTGATGTATTATATAACATTTACACTCAATAGAAATCACAAATCAGACTCTTACAGCATGGGGAGGCCATTTGTGACTACAATAAACAGCCACCAACTGACCCAGTGGAGCATATTTAGAATAGAATTCCAACCTTTAAAGTGAATTACTTCTTGTTAATTTAAGTGAAATACCCACTATTACTTCGAGTTATTTTTTAACTGCAAAAAAGTAAGAAAAATAATAATCATTAACCACATACATGCTTTGAAGGTAATCTTATTTGGGTTGAAGGCATGTTATATCAACCCCTCTGTAACACTGCATTAACTCCTTCATTCCATCTGATCCAAAACAACATCAAAAGGAGACAAGCTTACTTCCCTACCTCCTTAGGAAGTTAATAAGTTTACAAATCCCTGCCATGTAAATATCAGAAATAAAATAATCATTACAACAATTAGTTTTTGTTTAAAGAGACATTATACAGGAATCTGGTCTATTTAGCAGGATGTTACCATATTACAGAGTGAGCATCATTACAACACCTATGTCATTCCTAGTGATTTTATTAAATTGAGTGAAATCTCTATGTAGAGATATGTTAAATATGTGTATCAAATGCTACTATTCAAAAAAACTGAACAGGTATGCTGAGTTTTTTGAAGAATTTAATTTGAGTACTAAACAGAAGGTAACTAACTATCTACATATCTATCCGTCCTGTCTATTTTGCTGGATACATAATTGGTGTATTAAATTTTTCTGTAACCACAACCTCCCATATTTTTTCAACCATTCCCCAATGGTTGGGCTATTTTTCTTTTCCCAATAGGAGGCTACAAATGGCTGAGCAGCTTCTAGCAGATGAGAGATTAAGTCTTCATTTCCTTTTGTGTGACCATTTCTACTAGGAGGCCCCAGAAAGATTACCAAAAGATTATTTGGTAATAACGATCCCTCAATTTGTGATATTTGGTCCGGATTACATTCCAATACTCTCTAATGACAGGCTCTATCTTCTTAGTAACTAAAGGAAATCATTTACAGTAGCTTAGGGGGGGAGGGAGGAAGTACAATCCATCTGGATGGAACCACCAATAAAACTATTTATCTGATCTTTAATTTAGTGTAAAACACATGCTTTTTTTTTTTTAAAGAAAAAATGTACAGTCTAACTTCTATGACAGATTTAAAGAATTAAAAATCCTCAAAATGAATTTATGATGGAAATAGCAAGAGATTTTTCATGACATTATTGCTAAAGGATGTTGCTCCAATGTAGATGAAATTAACATTATGAACAAAGTTTGACTGATAATTTATTACTACCTGTGCAGGTCTTTAATGCTTCCAGTTCATCATCATTTAGATGAACATACGAATGAAGAATTGACCAGTCCTGTCGATGCCACACTAAAGCAGGTAGAGTCCTAAGGAAATGAAGTTAGCATTTGAAACTAAGTATATTTTTTTCTTGTACTAATCGGTGACTTAGCACTTCATACTGTAAAGCTTTAGAGAGAAATATAAATTTTGTGACATTAAGAATCTCTTGTATATGAGAGCACGCATACAGACATACACAGATAATTGAGGGTCCTTATATTATTGGTATTCATTCTATTTTTAAGGCCCCAGTTCAGGAAAGCACTTAAACACACACTTTGGTTTCACTGAAATCAATGGGATCTAAGAACATGTTTAACTTGAAGCATTTACTTTAGTGCTTTCCTGACTATAGATACTTTCCAGAATCAGGGCCTAATGCATTGTTATTTACAGGTATGTGCTGTACCTAGTAAACTCCTGGATGACTTCTATTCTTGGGTGATGTACAACAATTCTTTTCTTTAACATCAGTGCAGTGAATAGGATAACTGTTTCCATACCAAACTGAGATACTATATCTACGAGACAGGAAAGAAAGACATTATGGTATCACAAGAGTATCTTCTGGCAATATTTCTTTAAAAATTATTGACAAGTCACCAGACATCACTATACTCAGAATATATATATAAACAGTTCATATTAGTTACTTATCTGAACAGAATTTGGAACTTGATATATAAATCTATTTTATATGGCTGCAGAATGGCATTGTGGATTTCATATTTAAATAAGATACAAGTAATCAGTTGACTATAGATTTATTTTTAACCTTTGATTGAACCTGCAAGGTAAGCCTTTCGGGCATCAAAATCTTTGCTGAGGAAAGATCCATTTTCTTCACTCTGGCAGATCCCCTTTGTAAGAACTGCAATGTAACTCTCCATCATTTTAACTGTACTCCCATGCTTCAGGTAGATTCTGCATTAAAAAAGTGAAAATATTTAGTTTTTGTCTATGATGGTGTGAACAGTACAGATAGGCATACGAAAAGGTCATAGTATCACCAAAATACTGATTTGGAAGAATTCTGATTTTAAGACACATGATTGGGTCAGGATGAGCACAAAAACTTGTCTGTTTTTTGGATCTATGGTCAACTCATGTTCTTATTAGGATTTCCTGTTTCACAAATGAATGGGAGCTATAGTTTCAGTATAAAACAAGTAAAAAAAACAAAACAAAACAAAAAATATTTGTGGATTTATAAAAGATTTGTTTTGTGAAGGGCAAAACTCCTCATATTCTTCATCTGATTTTTAAATACCGATCATATGATCAGTTACCTCATGATTATCAAAAAAGGTACAGCTGACAGGAGACATGCTGTACGTGAGACAAATGCAAAGACTCTCAGTCTGTCCCTTGTACATAGAAAAAAGAAACTCTCCCCCCTCTTAATATCCATTTGTTAATCATCTCTCTTCCTCTGAGCTTTAACTACCGGTAAGTTTCCCCTGGGAAAGGAGAAAGGAATTCAGCTATGGGAACACCGTACCTAAAGCTTCAAAACAGATTATTTCAAAAATAGTGTTATAGATGTTTCTAAGCTGCCATCTTCCATTTTAGTTTCCCTACAAAGCTACGGTCACATTTATTTTTAAATTCAACTATAATTTTCAGATCATTTAGAAAGACACTCAGTTTATAAGTCACCCTTAATAACCTCCACCTTATAAGATACATACATACATACATACATATACACACACACACACACACACAGAGAGAAAACAAGTCACAATCAGCCTAAATAGTTTATGCAACAGTGAAACACAAAGATCACAGAGGCTCTTTCAGTATTTATTACATTTTGAAAACATGTTCTTAGGGAAAAAAAGCTGTGAAAAACAAAGAATTTTATTTTTATGGTAACATATGTTGAACATTTGACTATGTTCTTAATTTTATCACATGGACACAAAATAGCCAGTTGTACTTAATCACAGACCTAGAATGTATATAGTTGCAATAACGAATCATAATACAGAATCCCAGCAAACATTCATATTGTTAGACAACATGTATCGTTCAGCCTCCCAGTTTGGCAAGACCTAAGTATTTAAACATTTGCACTAAATACAGCTTTTATACAGACCTACACAATATCCTAGTGAAGGCAGCATATTTCTCCGGGTTAAAATCTTTGGCAGTCAGAACAATAGAAAAGTGAGTCACCTGTCCAAAACACACAAAAAAACATGCAGGTTGTTTTATATACTTCCATTTTAATTCAGGTAATACTTACATTACTGAATTTAATGCAACACTCATACAAGACATTATAGTACCAGGAGAGTGCGAGACAGCTGCAAATCTCATTTATATGCAGGAAAAAAGACATAGCTAATGGCTTCTGACTTGACCCACTTTCACTGAGTCGGAGTTATCAATATTTGGTGGATTAAACAACAACAAAAAAACCCACCCCTAAACATGAGACAGTTACCTGCCCCCACCTTATTAACCTCCTACTGCAGATATGATAGATTACAATGGCGTGAGGAGAAGGACAGAACCATGGTGGGGGGTTCTAAGGTGGAGGTGGAGAGGGTGGGAGAAGGACAGGAAGAATCACCACATAGGAATGCTTTTTACTTAATATGGAATGCCACAATGCTACTAGTCTTACAACAACTTATTAAGGGACCTTAATGTCAGAGTACAGAAGAAATGAAAGTGCATCTGCAATATTTCAATTATCAGTAATAAAGATGAATACATATACAATTCAATCCTTCAGAAAAGCACAATAAATCATGTACCAAAATAGAGACTTTGAATGCTAAGGTACATTTTAAAATAGACATATATTTTAGCAGAAATGTAGAGAATGCAACAATAAAAAACCTATTTTAGCCATAAATAATGAGTGAGATATAACAATGCTGTTCAAAGACTAATTTTACAGCCTGGGTCCCAAGCATTATGTCTGCATTTTTGTAATATCTAACAAACTGTCCAAAACCTTTTCCATTGGACATATTAGAGATAGCATAAGATGGTCAGAAAATTGGGTGTAAGTGGCATTCTGTAAGTGTGCAAAATTAATCTCTTACACTCTGAGGGGAAAAGAAGGGGGTGGGAGGGATGTAACAGAAAAGGTGGTATTTACAGCCAAAAAAATAGACAAGTCAAGGGAAGTTCTACAAAGTCTATCCTGCAGTGATGAAAACTGCTTAAAAACAAACAGAATGTAAGATAAAGCAAGGATATGCACGCTGTTCCTTCCTGCCTATATCTTTTACTAATATCAGCCTATTATCCTTTCAGCCTATTCCTTTCCAAAGCTTCCTATGTAACTTCTTTCCTCTACATTGCCTGGAGTAGCCTCCCTGTTCTCATACACCAAACAACTACTCTCTTCTGATCCAAATAATCAGTCCAAATCTGCCAGGTCTATCATCTTTAATCTTCCATTCTAACAAAATTTATGCCATTATAAATTCTATTAAAACACCCCCAAAATTAAAATCCATGATGCACCCAACTTTCTCCTTTTCATCATTACATGGAAATTAAAGTACATTAATCTTCTACTCACAAAATTTTTGCCCAATGACTTCAGTAGGAAAGGACTACCAAGAATCAAGCCCTATTGTGCTAGGAACTCTACAGACTTCTTTCAACCTCTATTGCCAAGATTTAGCGTCATACTACATGTGATTTTTAGGCAAAAATCTTCATTGTTTTCCGTGAGAATTCATGCTTAAAAGAATGTGCCAGGAAGAGGCCCTTAGCTTTTCCTCCTCTCAAATATTTTTAATTTTTATGAAAAACAGTGAGCTTTGTACTTATTTTCCAGAAGCAAGTGGTTACCGTGTATTTCAAGCCCAAAAAGAATCTGCAAAAAATAATTTTAAAAAGTTCACAACTATGGAAGACCATAAAACATACTCAGGGAATTTCAAAACTGCAAAATATGGATCCAATCCTGTAAACACTTACTCTTGAGCATGTGCTTGTTCCTGAGAACAACCCCATTCTTTCCATTAGAACTATTACCACTAGTAAGTACCCCAGCTAGTAGTAAAGCATTTGCAGAACTAGGCCCCAAAACACTGCTTTAGACCGCTTTATTGGTGATTCAGTCCCACCTTTTCCAAGACTGAAGAATCTTGAACTTCCACTGTTGTGATATAGAACCATGATCTTCTATACTGGCCAAATACAAAGGTGTGAAGCAGTTTATTTTCATCTGTAAGGCAGCATTTTCTCAGCAATAGATCCCTCATTTCAGCTGTTGTGGAGGGATAACACCATACCCACAGAGCATCTCCATTGGTGTCTTTTTCTATGGTGGAAAGATGTTCACTGTGAGAATGCCAAACAGCAGCAAGGAAGTAAATTGATTGGTTAATCAGATCTGTTTACTGGAATCAGCTTAACATCCATCCCATTTTACACTAACTATATCAGTACCCACTCATGCCTTGACTGTTAAAATTGTCTGTTCGCGGTTCTGTTATTAACTTTTATTTTCAGGTATTTATAACATTTTGTTGTAAAAGTCTGCTCTTGGCATGCAAAGTCCCAGCTAGGTGAGGCTTTTGAGTATGTGGAAAAATAAGAATTGTAGTTTTCAAAGGTGCTGTCTCCAGTTATGCAAACGCTTGCGCACTTACTTAACTTTAAGCATGTAAGTAGTCCCATTGACTCCAATGGAATTATTTTGGTGCTCAGAAATAAGCATGCACTTAAGTATTTATAGAACCCTTAATTGCATCATTTAAAATCTCCATCATTCAAACTGTCACAATGCTTTGAAGTGGTAAAGCATCATTATTAACTGTTTATTGTTAAACTAACAGACTTATTTGGACTATGAAATTATCAATTAGTCCTAAATGGATAAACTCTCTCAATTAACAATGCTTTCACTTTGTATTTCAATAAGTAATAACTAAAATAATGGCATCTTATATTTATATGGTATCTATATGCTATAGAAGGGGTACATTATCTGTCTGAGCATTTATAGGCTTCGTTCCCAAATGCTGTACCAACCACATGCCAAATGTTGCCGTCAGATACCCCCACATATTTCCAATGGTTTGTATCAGAGGGCAGGTTCTGGCTCTTTTGCATGCAGGAATCTTTAATCAATACATGCTTTAAAATAAACTGGCATAATTAACAAAAACAAGCAACACTTGGACACTTATATGATGCTGTCCATCTCCAAACGTATTTTATACCGAGAGGCAGAGATATGCTGTTAGCCGCATTTTTATGGATGGGCAGAGGGCCACCTGTTGCTGGGCGGTTCTGGGGTTCACACCTCCATTATAGAATCACAGAAATATATGGCAGGAAAGGACCTCAAGAAGTATCAAGTCCTGCTCCCTACGCTGTGGCAGGACCAAGTAAACCTAGACTATATCTGACAGATGTTTGTCCAACTTGTTTTTAAAAGTTTCCAATTATGGGGACTCCACAATCTCCCTTGGAAGCCTATTCCAGAGCTTAATTACTCTTATAATTAGAAAGGTTTTCTTAAATTGATCACTGTGCTCTTTATAACAGCCCTAACATATTGGAAGACTGTTATCAGGTTGTGTCTCAGTCTTCTTTTCTCAAGACTAGTTTCTCATGTCTAGTTTTTTTTAACCTTTCCTCATAATTCAGATTTTCTAAACCTTTCATCATTTGTGTTTAGGGTGACCAGACGTCCCAATAAAATCCCGATAAAAGTTGTTTGTCCCGCGTCCCGACGGATGTATGGGGTCGGGATGCCATTTGTCCCGATATTCTGGTTCGGGTTTTTTGTTTGGTTGGTTGGGCGGTGCTCCGGACCTGCCCCCCCCCATGTGTCCCAATATTTTGTTCATGTAATCTGGTCACCCTATTTGTGTTGCTCTCTTCTGAACTCTTTCCAATTTGTCCCCATCCTTCCTAAATTGTATTGCCCAGAATTGGATGCAGTACTCCAGGTGTGGCTTCACCAGTGTCAAGTAGAGCAGGACATTTACCTCCTGTGTCTAATATACAACACTCCTGTTAATACACCCCTGAATCATATTAGTCTTTTTTGCAGTTGTGTCACACTGATGACTCATTTCAGTTTGTGTTCCACTATAACCTCCAGAGTCTTTTCAGCAGTATTACCACTAGTTATTCCCCATTTTGCTGCTGTGCATTTGATTTTTCCTTCCTAAGTTAACTACTTTGCAGTTGTCTTTATTGAATTTCATCTTGTTGAATTCAGACCAATCCTCTGATTTTTCAAAGTCATTTTGAATTTAAAACCTGTCCTCCAAAGTGCTTGCAACGCCTCCCAGCTTGGTGACATCTGCAACTTTTATAAGCATGCTCTCCACTCCATTATCCAAGTCATTAATGAAAACATTGAATAGTACTGGACCCAGGACCGATCCCTGCGGGGCCCCACCAAATACACTCTCCCAATTTAACAGCAAACCACTGATAATTATTCTTCGCGTATGGTCTTTCAACCAGTTGAGCACCCACCTTATAGTAATTTCATCTGGACCACATTTCCCTAATTTACTTAGGAAAACTTCACGCAGAACTGTGTCAAAAGCCAGGCTAAAGGTATGTAAGGTGGACAAAAGAGGAAAAGTTCCCCCAGTAGGTTACTGCCCGGCCCAGGCCCCACATGTGAAGGAGAAAGGTTGCAGTGGTGCCTCAAAGAGTGAGAACTGTTAGATGGGTGCTGCCCCCCTACCCAGGAGCGCTGAGAGCCATTGAACCCAACTGTAAACCTTGTATATGATGGAAACCACTTCAAGCCAGGGGGTGCAGCAGCACCCCTAGTTCCAGCACCTCTGCCCCCATACCACCACAAGAGCCCCACCCTCCGTTGAAGGGGCAGAGGGTCCTGTCAAGGAGCTGGAGTCTGGGGCTGGGCAGGGGGCTCTGCCCTTTAGCCAGACCGCGGGTCTGCCCCTCCCCAGCACAGAGAGCTACCCTGGGGTAGATACACCAGGGGCAAAGGGCCCAGGGGTGTCCTTACCAATCAGCCCCACGCCTAGCAGCAGCTGAATCTCCGGCTCTGCCATCTTCCTGCTGCCCGGAGCGCACCAGGCCCAGCCCAGCCCTCTCCCCCTCTTCCTGGGTCCCCCGCAGCGGCTGCCGCCTGAGCGCTCAGGCCCTGCCCCGCCTCAGACCGGCTCCGCCCGCTGTCCTGGCACCGCCTTCGGTCCTAGGCCCGGCCCCGCTGCTTCCCCGCCTCCCAGGCCCCACGCAGGACGCAGACTCGGCCTCGGTCGTTGGCGCCCCCGAGCAGAAGCCTGGAGGATCAATGGGTCGGGATGCAGCGGCTGCCCGGGCAAGGGCTGGGCTTTTCCCCTGCTCGCTTGAAACTGTGTACGCTGACCGGGGTCCCTCCAGCAAGCCGGGGCTGGCCTGGCCTCGCCTCCCGGGGCCCCTCCACTTGGCCTTCCCGCGCCCCCCGGGACTCCTCCGGTGGGTCTGGCTTCTCCCCAATCCGGGGGTCCGACCTCTTCTCCAACCCGCCCACGGGTCTGGCCTGGTCTCCCCACCTCTCGGTCGCTTCCCTGGGACTCTTCCGTTCGGCCTCCTCACGTGCCCCTAGTGCTACATCCCGGGCCCCCCTCTGGGTGACCTCCCCACCCCCTGAATGCTTTGGGTGGCTCCCCCCACCCTCTCTGCCTCCACCTCTGGGTCTCTCCTCTGTGCGATTTCCCCACTGTGGCTCAGTAAATAATTTTTCGGTTTGGGGGCTGAACTGAACAATCTGAATAAATAAATAAAATCTATTAGTTTCTAAGTGAAACTGATTTTTTTTTCAGTTGCTAAAACGCAGAACTGAAAACATTTCATTCAGGTTGAATGAAACTTTTCTAATGTCCTTCTGAAACAATATTTCAAAACAAAACAGTAAGGCTTGAAGCGAAATGTTGAAACAAAATGTTGATCTGAAACGATATTGCAAAATGAAATGGTTCATTTAAAAAGAATGTCAAAATGGTTTATTTCAAACATGTCAAAATGAACCGGTTTTACTTTTCTTAAAAAAAAAAAAAAAAAAAAAATTCCTAATGTTGTTCAAAACTGCATTTTTAAACTAATTTACTGTATAATTGAAAAGTTTTGTCCGCGCCCTCAGGCTGCACCAATGTGCACACTTGAACTCCATCCATGTTTACTGGTGAATTGTCAATGTATTTTGATGTTTACTTAGGGTGGTTGCTTTGATAAATTACACTTCTGGTGTGTGTGTGGGAGAGGGGGGGAGCATTTCCCATTCTTAAATGTGTATCACTGATGATAATTATGTACGTGGATCTCTATTGTTGATATGTATTATTCCTATATGCCTACCTGAAGAGTGTCAGTGTCTCCTTAAATATGTACCTGTTTGCAGGATCAGGCCATAGTCTGAAGGTGTTTCTTTCTGCTTATTTAGCTTTTTGTCTGTCCCTTAAAGCATTCTCCTTTGCAACCATGTGAAACAGCTTTCTCCATATCACTACCTTTCCAATCTATTTTCAAATAGGAGATGAAAATTATCTTTTTTACTTTTGTTCATCACTCTGAATTTTTCTCTTCCTCTGCTATTAATTTTCTATTTTAACTTTGTAACTATTTGTATTATTTAACTCTGAGTTATTTAATTCTGTAAATCATTGATGGGTACAGTTTACATGCAAGCTGTTATACAAAATACAGTTGTATTGCTTAGAAGTCTTATTTTATTATCAATTGTTTTTATTATGGTTATGTCCAGAGGTTCCAAACAGAATTTGGACCCAGGAAAGTTTGGCACTATACAAATACATACAAAATACAGATCTTGCAAAGTCTTATGTAAAGTTAATCACATGCATAAATGTAGGATTAAGGCCTACCTGTTTTCTTCTCTTTTGAGTACCTCTTCACTGGATTGTGTACCTCTCTTCCTTGACTGTTCTAAAAACGGAAAATTGTGTCTCACTGTTCTTTGAATATGTCAATAAAGTAGTGGATAAAGGAGAATCAGTTGACATAATTTATTTAGGCTTGGTCTACACTTACCCCCCAATTCGAACTAAGGTACGCAACTTCAGCTGAAGTTCGAAGTACCTTAGTTCGAACTTACCTCGGTCCACACGCGGCAGGCAGGCTCCCCCATCGACTCCGCGGTACTCCTCTCGTCTAGCTGGAGTACCGCAGTCGACGGCGAGCACTTCCTGGTTCGACTTATCGTGTCCAGACAAGACGCGATAAGTCGAACCCAGAACTTCGATTCCCAGCCGCCGAACTAGCGGCTGGGTGTAGACATACCCTTAGATTTCCAAAAGGCCTTTAACCAGGTCCTTGATTAGAGGCTACTAAAGAAGTCAGCAGTCATGGGGTGGGGTGAGAGGCAAAGTATTGTCATAGATCAAAAACTGGCTAGGAAACAGAAAGCAAAGAGTACGATCAAGTGGTCAGTGTTCATCAGGAGCCTCAAGGTTCCATATGAGGTCTTGTTTAATATATTTATTAATGATCTAGAAAGGTGGGTGAGTATTGAAGTAGCAAAATTTGCAGATGCCACAAAGTTATTCAAGTTAGTTGGGACCATGGAGGACTGTGAGGAACTTCAGAGAGACCTAAAGGAAAGTGAATGGGGAACACGATGGCAAATTAAACTCAGTGTTGATTAACACAAAGTAATGCACACTGGAGAAAAAATATTAAACTACTCACACCTTACAAGGTTCTAAATGAACTGTATCAGCTCAAGAAAGGGACCCTGGACATCACTGTAGACAACACAGTAAAGACTTCTGCTAAATGTGCAGCTGCAGTAAAAAAAAAAAGCTAATAAGTTAGAATGCATAAGGAATAGGAATAATACAAAGAATATTATAATGCCTTTATACATATCAATGGTGTGGCCTCCCCCTGGAATATTGAGCACCACATCTCAAAAAAGATATAAAGGGCATAGTAAAACTCTCATATAGAGATTTAAAAGATTGGGATTGTTTACCTTAGAAAGGACATGTATAAGAGGGAGCATGACAAAAGTATATAAAATAATTAACTGACAAAGGAAGTAGATTGGGAATCACCGTTCTCCCTATCTCATACTTCAGGAACAAGGGGATGTTCAGTGAAATTAAAAGTTGGGAAATTCAAAACTGATTGAATAGTTTTTCACACAATGTGTAATTAGACTGTGAAACTCACCCCCAAAGGAAGTTGTTGAGGACAAGAAGTTACCAAAATTCAAACCAAGTTTGGATATGAATAAAGGAATATTTGGAGTTATAATTAATAACAAAATTGAAAGGAATATTAAACTCTGTGCTTCAGGGTTTAGGTCAGTCTCTAACTACAGGAGATGAGGAAGAGGCCTATCCCACATCTGTCTACTCTGAGGTTCTTACACCTTTCTCTGACCCACCTAATACTGACCACTGTCAGAGACAGGCTACTGGACTAGATGGACCACAGGTCTGATCCAGTATGACAATTCCTATGTTCGTTCTATCCTTTTTTGAGTGGGGGTAAGAGGTGGAGAAAGGGAAAGAAAATATTTCTAGAACAAACACAATGCTTATCAGAAGTCCTCCATTCCACACCCAGCCTCTGTTTGATTCCTCCTGCTCTTCCTGCAATTAACAGAAACAATCATTTATTTCTGGTAAAATAACTATTTGAGAGAGTGCCGAGTGCCTCCTGGCTCTCATCCTATTATTGAACCACCATTTAAAATATATTGTTATGTATATCGCACTGTAATTGTTTTGAGACTTTATATGTGTTTTTGTGGCTGTACAATATTGAAACAATGAAAAAACATAAAAAGAAATCAACAATAGAAAGAAAACTTTATTCTTCTATTAAAAAAGTAAAAATTCCATTAAAAATATAGCAAGACAAGAATAAATTGTCTCCTCCCACCATAAATAGCCAGACTTCAGACCTGAACCTTCCCCCTACTCTATACAGGTCTGTCTCATCTTACGCTGGGGTTACGTTCCGCAGTCAGCGCCTAAAGCGAAAATCACGTATAGTCAAAATTACATTGAGTGTAATGGCGGGCGGAATCGCCCGCACTACAGAAACAGTATTTAAATTGTTATTTTTCTCTTTTTTTTGTTTTTGTTTTTGCCGACCGCGTAAAGCTGAAATCGCACATGTTAAATGCGCATAAGATGCGACAGACCTGTATAGTTCTGGAAAATGTGCTCATGTTCAGGGAAGCCAATGCTGGAAGGCTTTCATCTGGTGAGGTGTGCATGTCTGAGCTCAAGAGTAAAATTTGTCATGTCATGTGTTTTCCTTAAAAATAACAGGAGTACTTGTGGCACCTTAGAGACTAACAAATTTATTAGAGCATAAGCTTTCGTGGGCTACAACCCACTTCTTCGGATGCATATAGAGTGAAACATATATTGAGGAGATATATATACACACATACAGAGAGCATGAACAGGTGGGAGTTGTCTTACCAAGTCTGAGAGGCCAATTAAGTAAGAGAAAAAAAAAAAAAAAACAACTTTTGAAGTGATAATCAAGATAGCCCAGTACAGACAGTTTGATAAGAAGCAAGTGTGAGAATACTTACAAGGGGAGATAGATTCAATGTTTGTAATGGCTCAGCCATTCCCAATCCCTATTTAGCCCTGTGTTTTCCTTGCTTTTGTGGTTTTGTGTTAGATGTTCTGTATAGAGCAACCTTAAATCACGCAAAATTTGTTTTTCTGTATTTATTTCCCAGTTTGTTTTTTAGTTTACGAAAGGATCTCCAGCCTCCCAATGGCTAGTTTCTCACAGCACTGAGATCTAACGTGCCAAGCAAACTGATCCTTGAACTGGCTGAACAGTTTGATGAAGAACAGGCTCTTCAGCTTTAGTGCTGTTGCTTTCATGAAGACAGGGAGCTCCGAAGCTGGCTGAAATAGCTTCACAAAGAATAAGACTCTTGCTGCAACAGCTGCTGCTTTGTCAAAGATGCTGTTTTCCATTAAACTGTTTAACCGGTTCAAGAGTCACATTCGTGATGAACCTGCTAAACAGCTTCATGGAGCTCCACAAGGGAACAGTTACTAGTAGTCCAGAGAGCATCCCAGTAATCCTGAAACTGTTTAGCCACTTCAGCAGCTGTGCTCAGCCAGGACATAAATCATGGTCTCCCTCTCCTGGTCTCAGTCTGCTAACTGTGATGTAAACCATCAATTATGATGTCAATCTCTAGGTTTTTTCACTATTTTTACTTAACAATTACATAACTTTGGAGAACCCACCAAACTCTCACTAGATACTTTTTTTTTTTTTTTACTTTCTACAGATTATAGTTTTTACGCTAGAGGAGCCTGAAAAATCATGACACTGAGGGTGAACTTTGTTTTGGCCATTTTTAATTGATTAGAACTCAGAAACTAATCAACTGCTTTTCTTGAACACCTCAGAAAATGCAAGCTTTCTGCAGAGGTTACCAGCTGAAAAGTTGTGGTAAACTTTTTCACATAAAGCAAAGAACTTGGGATTCCTTTATGTGAAAAACAGAATACAACTTTAACTGCCATCATAACTTTTAAAAGCACTAAAAGGGCAGTATCTTGATGCTTCTGAAGACACTACAGCATTTAAAAGCATGCCATATATGTAAGTAAGTGCTTGAGTAAATGCATCACGTTAAGGAAGGTGTGACCTAAAATAGGGTTTAGTATAAAGGTGCTCTGTCTAATGCGAAGTAGGAAAATTATGGTTGCAAAGTGAAGCATTGAGCAGCCAGAGGGAGTGCTTTTCCTGGGCACCTATCACTTTATGCAAGGTCATGTATGCATAGGGTGACCAGATGTCCTGATTTTATAGGGACAGTCCCAGTATTTGGGGCTTTTTCTTATATAGCAGGGGTTCTCAAACTGGGGGTTGGGACCCCTCAGGGGGTTGTGAGGTTTTTACATGGAGGGTTGTGAGCTGTCAACCTCCACCCCAAAACCTGCTTGCCTCCAGCATTTATAATGGTGTTAAATATATTTAAAAGTGTGTTTAATTTATTGGGGGGGGTGGCACTCAAAGGCTTGCTGTGTGAAAGGGGTCACCAGTAAAAAAAGTTTGAGACCCATGGTTATATAGGCTCCTGTTACACCCCCATCCTTGCTATCTGGTCAGCCTCTGTATACAGCTTTTTATACATTATAGCCTCCCCCAGCACACGCTTCCTATCACACAGCAAGGCCTCTCCCTACGCGCATCCACCCTACGAGCACAGCCATTTCACTACTACTTGGGGAAACAGCAGATTCGAACCTGTAACCCTGGCTAGCTTCTACAGCGCGCTACCCTCTCCGCTAGGGGGGAATTCTCGGAGGGGCAGTTGCTCCGCGCCGGACTGTACCACCCCCGGCAAGCTGCACGGAGGGAGGAGGGGTTTCCGCTTCTGGACACGTCGGTGCGTGTGGGTCACGTGGTGCTCTCCCTTTCCGGCCCAGCAGGCTGCCTGGCTGGGCGTACGGAGCGACCCGCCGCCGCCCTGTGAGGAGAGGCTGCTGCCCCCGTCGCCATCATGCCGGTGTATTTCCAGCGGCCCGAGAATGCCCTGAAGCGGGCGAACGGTGAGTGCGGGCGGGGCTCAGGGCCTGCCCCGCTCCCCTCCCCGGAACGTCCCCCCCCCCGCCGCCGCGGCCCATTGTAGCTGGGTGGCGAAGGCCCCGGCCTAGGCCTGGCCCCGGCGCAGGGATCAGCACCCTGGGAGGCCAAGGCAGGACCCGTCCCGGGGGCAGGAAGCCTGGAGGGTGGGGGGCACAT
The DNA here is from genome assembly GCF_028017835.1 of Emys orbicularis. Classification (NCBI taxonomy): domain Eukaryota; kingdom Metazoa; phylum Chordata; order Testudines; family Emydidae; genus Emys; species Emys orbicularis. The sequence continues at coordinate 16,704,129 of NC_088689.1, read as the reverse complement.
TGAGCATTTCCCCCGCGTGGGGCCTCTCGCCCGCCCGAGCGGCAGCAGGCGGCGCCGCCGGGCTCCTCCCCCGTGTGGGGAGTCGCCGCCTCAGCGGGGCCCTGCTCGGCCATGTGGCGCGGGCGGGACATGTGTGACAATAAACCCTCACGGCTGCCCTGCGCTGCCTGGGTCCGATTCCGAGCGGAGGCGCCTGGGGACGGCAACTGCCCCGGTTTTGTGCCGCACCGAATACGCTGCTGGCCCTCGGCCGATCTCATGTAAACGCCGCCTCTCACACGGCAGCGTTTCCAAGACTGTATCTCCCAGTACTGCTGCAACAGCCACTGCCTCTGAAGACACGAAGGGAAGCCGTCAGCTATTGTACAGCACACTGCGTGGCACCAGGGGGAAGGAGGTCAAGGGCACACTCCACCCAATTTATCTGTTTGTATTGGAGCAGCATCCTGGCACATAAATCCACAATCAGTCTCTGCAGACACTCAGTAAAAGGACAGCCCGTAACTCTAAATATGCACAAATTAGGGTGTGACAAAATGCTGCCAGATGGATGAGACAAACCAGTGGGATGAGGGAAGACAGAGTTACAGTAAAATGAGCAAAGTGTTGGACATCACACAGACCTGTCTAGCCAGTTGACAAACTGTTGTGTATGACGCACTGTTCATTTACACACACTAGTCACTGGGCATCTGCCATGGTATTTTTAATATTGCTGCAGAGTGAACAGAACTTTGTTTATTAAAGGTTTTATATGAGAGACCTCTGCAAAATACACTGTGTAGAACTCTGTTTCTTTCTCAGTACATTTGGCTGAATCAGTCCTGCTGGAATTTGAGATATGTATATCTGGTCAACTACTGTCCCCATAGTGTTCTTTACAGGCCCCATATTTAACAACCCACTCCTAGTTAACTGATCTTATTTTATAGACAGCAAAAATATCAGTTATGAAACTCACTGTATAAACAGTAGTATGCTGGGACATATGCACACCCTGTTTTAAGGCTATCACTAAGGGCTGCTGCTGAAGTACCCCTTACCAGCTTCCAAGAACAAAGCCTGACTGGCTGTGGTTATCAACAGACTCCTACCAAATTGAATATACAAATTTAACGCTTTTTATATTCAGTGTAACCTGTTTTAAATGGCCAGCAAAAAACATCTAGAAGAGATGGTGTCTGCTTAAGGCTCTGATCCTGCTAGGTGCCCCCAGCTTCAAAACAGTAACATGCAGATCTGGACCTAAAGGTAGCACAAAGTTATATTGGATGGTACATGGGGTTTGACATGGCACCTTTGGAAATGGGAGGTGTGTTTTGAAAATGGTCCTGCGTGCAGGTTTCTCTGTCATCTTAATAACGAAGTCTGGAATTGTCAAAGGTGCCTAAGGGAGTAGGGCACCTAACACTCTAAGGTCCTTTGAAAATCCTGTCCAAAAAGACTATCTGCCCTCCAAAACAATGATTACAGTAATCTTTAAATTACATCTGTCTAAATGACAGCCAAACTACCCAAGTTCTGTATTTCCTGCACTCAAGATGCAGGTCAGTCTTTAGTCATTCATCTGATGGCAAAGTGCATAGGCACCTGCCAAGATTTTGATTAATTAAACTTCACAATTTCGTTATTTTGATTTTTATGATACTTAACACAAATTAAATAACATTTAACATTAAGATTTAAATCAACATTTATAGGACTGCCATGGTGAAATAAGCCCAAAAAATTATCTTTGTAACTCCAGGATATGGGGGAAAGGAAGATCTGGTGTTTGTATTTTGTATGTGATGTATTGAAAAGTGGGTGGTTGCATTTTGCATTTGCTTCAGTCTCTGAATGGGCTCTACATATAGCCATACGTAGAGCATGTTCCAGTAATCTTATCTTAAAGAAACAAAGGTGTAGATAATTGTAGCAAGGTCTATGTCAAAAAAAGGATATTTTTCCTGTCTAATAACAGATGGGGTAAAAATTGCAGTTGGCCACTGCCACTGATATGGTTTTTCCTGTCCACCCACACAGCTAAAACTCTCATTCAGGCTCTCATCATATCACATCTCAGTTATGGCAACATGCTTGTCTCTCGTCTTAACAAATATGGTCTTTCCCCATTCAGAATGTTGTGCAAATATCATTTTCCTAGCCTGTTTCTTAGACCGTATCACCCTCTCTTTGAATCCCTCTAATGGCACCCCTTTATCTATCAAACGTAAGCTGCTTGTCTTAATTTTCAAGGTCCTTCACAACCTATGCCAGCCCTACATATCGTGTGTCATTCACTAGCACAGGGGCGGGCAAACTTTTTGGCCTGAGGGCCGCATTGGGTTTTGGAAATTGTATGGAGGGCTGGTTAGGGGTGGCTGTGCCCCCTGATGACCTCTCCCCCTCCCCCCCGGGACTCCTGCCCCATCCAACCCCCCCTCTTCCCTGACAGCCCCCCCTGACAGCAGGAACTCGGGCTGGGCAGGAGGGTCCCCGGGCCGTAGTTTGCCCACCTCTGCACTAGCAAAATGACAACTCCCACTTCTGATTATGCCAGGCTTCATCACCCACTTGTTAAATACTCAAACAGTCACCTTTGTACTTTCTCCCATGCTGCCCCTTATGCTTTGGAACAGCTTTCTGTACACATCCTCAAAGCTATCCCATTATCCTTCTTCAGATCTCTCCTTAAAACTCTCCTCTGACGTAGTGCCTACAAAAAACTTGACCACAGTTAGGCCACTGGTGTGTCAAGACTACCACCAATCATGCTGACTAATACTGTCTCATAGTATCCTTGTACTCCCTTGTCTGTCCACCTGTTGTCTTTTGTCTTACATTTAGATTCTAAATTCTTTTGGGCAGGGATTGTCTTTTTGCTCTGTTTATACAGTGTCTAGCACAATGGTCTCCTGGTCCATGTCTGGGAGCCCTAGTCACAATGTAATACAAAAATTTAATAATAAAACCTGAGAACTGAGAAATTAGAAAATTTAATATGGTTTCTAATGAGAACTTATGTTGCAAATAGTGGACATGCTCCCTCAGGCAAGGGTGTTGCCCAGCTTTTAAGAACACAAGAATGGCCATACTGGGTCAAACCAAGCCCAGTATCTTCTCTTCTGATAGCGGCCAACACCAGATGCTTCAGAAGGAATGAACAGAACAGGCAGTCATCAAGTGATCCATCCTCTGTTGTCCACTCCAAGCTTCTGGCACTCAGAGCATGGGGTTACATCAACATTTATAGGATCTGCTAATCTTGGCTAATAGCCATTGATGGACCTATCCCCCATAAATTTACCTAATCCTTTTTTGAACCCAATTATACTTTTGGCCTTCACAACATCCCTGGCAGTGAGTTCCACAGGTTGATTGAGCGGTATGTGAAGAAATACTTCCTTATGTTTGTTTTAAACTTGCTGCCTATTAATTTCATTGGGTGACCCCTGGTTCTTGTTTTATGTAGAAGAGTAAATAACACTCACTTTTTCCACACCATTCATGATTTTGTAGATCTCTATCATATCCCCCCTTAGTCATCTCTTTTCCAAGCTAAAAAATCCCAGTCTTTTTAATCCCTTCTCCTGTGCATGCTGTTCCATACCCTTAATCATTTTTGTTGTCCGTCTCTATACCTTTTCCAGTTGTAATATATCTTTTTTGGGGATTGGGCGACCAAACTGCAGAATTTAAGGTGTGAATGTGGGATGGATTTATATAGGGGCATTATGATATTTTCGGTCTTATTATCTATCCCTTTCAAATGGTTCCTAACATTGTTAGCTTTTTTGACTGCTGCTGAGTCAGTAGACTGAGTCAGCAGTCAAAAGAACCATCAAAGAACCATCCACAGTGACTCCAAGATCCCTTTCTTGAGTGGTAAATGCTAATTTGGACCCTATCATTTTATATGTATAGTTGGGATTATGTTTTCCAATGTGCATTACTTTGCCTTTATCAACATTGAATTCCATCTGCCATTTTGTTGCCCAGTCACCCAATTTTCTAAGATGCCTCTGTAACTCTTTGCAGTCTGCTTTGGACTTTACTACCTTGAGTAATTTTGTATCATCTACAGATTTTGCCACCTCAGTGTTTACCTCTTTTTCCAGATCATTTATGAATATGTTGAACAGCACTGGTCCCAGTATTGATCCCTGGGGGACACTGATATTTACCTCTCCATTGTGAAAATTGACCATTTATTTCTACCCTTTGTTTCCTATCTTTAAATCAGTTACTGATCCATGAGAGCACCTTCCCTCTTATCCTATGATTGTATACTTTGCTCAAGAGCCTTTGGTGAGGGACTTTGTCAAAGGCTTTCTGAAAGTCCAAGTACACTATATCCACTGGATTATTCTTGTCCATGTGTTTGTTGACACCCTGAAAGAATCCTCATAGATTGGTGAGACTTGATGCTCCTTTACAAAAGCTGTGTTGACAGTTCCACAACAAATCACGTTCATTTATTTGTCTGATAATTCTGTTCTTTGCTACTTTTCAACCAGTTTGCCTGGTACTGAAGTTAGGCTTACTGGCCTGTGATTGCCAGGATTGCCTCTGGAGGCTTTTTAAAACATCGGTGTCACATTAGCTATTCTCCAGTCATCTGGTACAGAAGCTGATATGGCTACATACTTAGTAGTTCTGCAACACATTTGAGTTCCTTCAGCACTCTTGGGTGAATATTAGTGACTTATTATTGTTTAATTTATCAATTTGTTCCAAAACTTCCTCTGACACCTCAATCTGGTATTTGTCACCTAAAAGGAATGGCTTAGGTATGGGAATCTCCTTCACATCCTCTGCAGTGAAGATCGATGCAAAGAATTTATTTAGCTTCTACGCCAGGGGTAGGCAACCTATGGCACGAGTGCCGAAGGCAGCACGCAAGCTGATTTTCAGTGGCACTCATGCAGCCTGGGTCCTGGCCACCGGTCCTGGGGGCTCTGCATTTTAATTTAATTTTAAATGAAGGGTCTTAAACATTTTAAAAACCTTATTTACTTTACATACAACAATAGTTTAGTTGTATATTATAGACTTATAGGAGACTTTCTAAAAACGTTAAAATGTATTACTGGCACACAAAACCTTAAATTAGAGTGGGTAAATGAAGACTCGGCACACCACTTCTGAAAGGTTGCTGACCCCTGTTCTACGCAATGATCTTATCTTCCTTAAATACTCCCTTAGCACCATGATCGTCCTCTGGCCCCACTAATTGTTTGGCAGGCTTCCTGTTTCTGATGTACCTAAAAAATTTTTTTGCTGTTAGTTTGAGTCTTTTGCTAGTTTTCTAACATTATCTTTGTCTTGTCAGGATTGAGCCTCAACCAACTCCCAGACTTGTATAGAAACTGGATCATTTGTTCCAGTCTATCAGCTCAGTCATATCCTATGAGAGGAGATAGTTCAGCTTTTGTCTTGAACAGCTGATAGCTTCTTCATTTAGGTGATATAGTTGGGGGAAAAAAAAAAAAAAAGGATTTAAGGGCTATGGGATAGAAAACAGTAACACAAAATAGGGTGTTTTGCATAGCCATTGAAGGATGAATAATTTAAATTTGGCTACGTTTAGAATTATTAATCTTCCACATCTCAGATATAGTGATGTAGAAGGGCTGTGTTGCAATTTGGCCCTTCAGGAACTCTTTGGGTGCTCTTGCTTTTGTTAAAGTTTCTGCTAAATTACCATTAATTACTTGATCTACTGCAAGAACTTGTCCTACATGAGCTTAAAAATTAAAAGGCCCAAAATCATAGGCATTAATTATATGCTGTAGTCAGCACTGAGAATCATGACTGGGCAGACTAATATTCTCGCTGCAAGACTGAACTAGTCTGTCATGTTTATTCTCATAGGTTAAAACCTCCAAAGCCAAGCGGTAATTAACCCATATGCTGTGTTCAGCAGTAAGAACAACCTAAATTATAAACTGTCTGTAGTTTTATTTAAAAACATCATGGTGAATTTAAAATGATGCTGAATGTCATGGGATATCCAGGTTTTGTAAAACAGTATATAAATTAGTTTTACCTACAGAGGGAGGAGTCAGTTCCTCTTGCGCAAAATGACTGCTCACATAAACTAGCCTAGCATTTAGTAGTGTGGTTCCAGAACTGAAATGCCACTTTTGTTTTTCTTGATTTATATTGTGGAAACCATTAGCAATATTATAACTTTATTTCCATTTTAAAGTTCTGATCTCTTAAAAGATAAATACTGAATACACATGTAACTTTCCCATATAGTTGTTAGCTCTTTCACCACTTTCTGACAACTTAGATGTTGTTTTTTGAAGGTAGCTCTGACTGTTAGACTGATACAGCAGGTGATGTGCTGCTCTGGCAGCTAGGATTTTCTTCTCTTGTGTTACCACTTTGTCATTTCTTTGTTTCTCTGATTCCCCCCCCCCCCCCCCGCGCCTCCATTGCCTCTTTCCTCACTTGTTGTGGGGGATACCACCAGTTTTTAAGGATTTTGGAAAATACTGGCCCCTTCACCCACCTGTTTTCCTCTACCTTTTATCTGAGCTCCTCTTTTCTGTCATCATTTTTTCTGTCCTCTTCATCCTCTCATCTCTTTTGCTTCCCTTTTCCATTTTTTTTTATTGCTGTTGCACAGTTTAAAAATACCTTTTGTTAGTGCCTGTGTATATCTTGGGAGTTCTGTGTGCTGCTCCAGTATAGTTTGCTCCTGAATGGCTTGGTGTATTTCATGCTCCACTTTACACATGCTACAGGGAGGGCACAATTGAGCCATGATTACAATGTGAGGTCCTGTTAATAACTGCAACCACTCAGCCTCTGCATTTGAGGGCTGGTAAAAGGGTTAGCAGTCTTCCTTGATGGAATGATCCTTAAAACTGGGTGTATATATTTCCCTATATATTATTAATAATACTTATATAGACTCTGATCCTGCATTTATAGCCACATTTATTGCTTTGTGCCTGCATGGAAGTCTGACTTCACTGATGTTACTGAAGGATCAGAGCCGTAGGGTATGTCTACACTGCAGTTTAAGCCAGGGTCTGTGGGACTCAAATCCACAGACTAGGCATTTCAGAGCTTAACTGTCCACGCTTATTAGTAACCATGGGTTTAGAATTTCTGGACTTAGGTCTCACACCAGCACTCATACGTCCACACCGTACTGCACAGACCCGAGTCAAACCAACTTATCCCAGGCTTCCTAGTGCCCTCCCCAGCTGTAGCCCTTGGTTCATAGTGCAGTGTGGGAAAACTTGACTCTCCATCCAGCAGCACTTTACCTGAAGTTGCCTCTGCCCGCCAGCACTTCCAGCTGAGCCGTCTTTGGGTCTGCACAGACGTCTGGAGCCAGTCTGGAGGTACCATTTGAAGAACTTGTACTGCTTGCACTTTCACTTCAGGAAACGGGCAGAGCATCCATGAGATACTGGTGGGCATTTGGGCAGCGTTTTCTGCCCTACCGAAGCACATCTAGGAGGAGGAGAACGATACAGACATGGCAGAGTCTAACTGGCAGATTCTGCTTGTGGCTCTTGGTATAGCTGCTGATGCTCCCTCTCAAGACTGGTGCGTCTGAAACTGGTGGGATCTCCTCTTACGGACCTGGGATGACCAGCAGTTTGTCCAGAAGTTGTGCATGAAGAAAGTAACATTTCTAGAGCTTTGTGAACAGTTTGTCTTGACCTTCCAGTATCAGGACACACACATGAGGGAGGTCATGCTGGTCCAGAAGTGGTTTGCTATAACCATCTGGAAGCTAGCTACTCATGATGCTGCAGATCTGTTGCTAACCAGTTTGGTGTTGGCAAGTTGACTGTGGTAGCAGAAGTATGTGAGGCAGTATTGCATGTGATTTATCCAAAGGTAGTGGGCATAAACAATGTGTCTGAAATAATTGCTGGTTTTGAGAGAACAGTGTTTCCAAACTGCACCAGGGCCATTGATGGGACTAATGTTCCCATAGTTTGCCCTCCTCAAGGAGCACAAGAGTATCTAAACTACAAAAGGGTATTATTCCATTGTTGTTCAGGCTCTTTTCGACCACAGAGACTGATTTGTGGAAAAGTGCATGATAATAGGGTTTGCTGCCGATTGGGAGTTTACCTTCATGGGCAGACTGGGACCTTCCAAATGACATTGTCATAATGGAGTAACTCTCCTCACTGTTGTTCTAGGGGACTTGTGGGTATCCTCTTTTGTCTAGAGTTATGAAACAGAACCCTGATCACAGAGACCCTGGCAAAAGAAGGTTTAATTACACGCTCAGTAGACATAGAATGGTGGTTGAATGTGCATTTGGTGCTGTTTACAGAATCGTTTGGAATCCTCTGCATTATTGTGGCTTGCTGTGCTCTTCACAAAGTTTGTGAAGCCATAGGCGAGCCATTTCATCTGGAGTGGACATATGATAGTGATGGATTGCTGGGCCAGTAAACTCAACCAGAAAGTGCACCTATCACAACTGGAGCAGGATTCACTCATGCAACAGAAATCATGGATGCTTTGTGCACTCGCATTATGAACTTGCATGGACCAATGGATGAAGATGATGTTTCTGAATGCATCTGAACAGCAATATCAACAGTAAACTAAGTACTGTCACTGGGGGAGGGGCAGTGAGTATTATGAATTTTTTCAATTGTGGATGAAATAACTGCTTACAATGTGGTAGTGGGGATGGTGGTTTTTATGCATTTTTACTTACGGATAAGATGAACTGTGTTTTTTACTTACGGATTTGAAAAGATATATTGAGACGTTTTGTTGTATACGACTTCCCAGTTATGCCTCATCATGTTTTTATCTTTATTCTTTTCAATATATATTTTATGCAGTTCATCTGTAGTGATCGTAATAAACTTTGTTAATGAATCCAAAGCCTTTGTCATTCTGCAATACAATCCTGTTAACAATATTAATGAAATGACCAAAAGAGAAATTAAATAAAATCAAGTGCATACACAAAGAGTGAACAGTGCAAAACCATGAAGCCAGTGCGTACACACACACACACAATTTAAACTCTCTGACTTATGAGTGTCCCCAGCCTCCCTGTTCTTTGCCCTTTTAGGGCATTTTGTGTGCAATAGGAGCTACTGCATGGGGGTGTGGGACTGCACTGGGTACATTTTCCTAGTCCAGCTAGCGTTCAGTCCTGGTTGCATGGGCCACAGAACCATAGAATTGTCTAGAGAGTTCCAGGTTTGCAGGATATGGTGGCATGGAGGGGACTCGGGACATGGTGTTGGCTCAGCAGGTGTGGGTGGAGCCAGGAGCCTCACTCTCGCAGCTGTTAGCAAGCAGCCTCTCAAATAGGTCTTTCTCTCAAGTGACATTCCTGCTCAAAAAACTGCACTGCAAGTCTCTCCTCACACTCTTTGCCTCTCTTTGCCTTTAACTTTGTCATGAATTCTTCTCCCTCTGGTACTGGTGGCTGCCCTGTCCAGGATGTCTACCATGAGGTCGTCTCAGACAAACATCCTCTTTGACTGCATTTTGACAGTGCGACACCCCAGCTTCCTGCTGGACTGTGTCTGGCATGCAGAAGTAGAACAGCTTGAAAACAGAAATAAAACAGGATTGTTTCAGTATTACAGAAGTCTACATCATTGCAGAAGTGTCTTTGGAATCTCCAGGCCAAAAAATGATACTTTGTAAAACTCCTTCAGTGTATTTGGAGAGCTAAATTTTAGTTCCCAGATGCTCTGTGAACAATAAGAGCTAGTATATGTAAAGCCTTCACACACAACAGAAATATCATTTGTAAATTTCACCTATCTTTAAAAATTGCTGACCACTTTAGCTTGGGTTGGGGAGCAGGGGTACAAACCATGGAAGTAAACTTGCTGTGGTTTACTACCTATAGTTTCACAATCCTTTTAGGCAATCAGTATTCTGGAGATTCCTGAATGTCAAAGGGATATTCTGTTCCAGGCTACTGGTGGCAAGCCAGCCATTTTTGCTAAAGGGGTTTTCAATTTGCAGTGAGTGAGCAACACATCTATGAGTGGAATGAGCTGGTGACCTGCAGAAGAGGGCCTAGAAAAATCACCCTGCTCTGAAATGTGACTACCCTTCTGGTGTTTGTACTATGGGAAAAGTTTGCAGCTGTCACCCAAGATTGGATCAGAATTCATAGGGAAATAAACAGGGCTCCCACTGGCGGGGCTCCCACTGTTCGTTCCCCTCCTTCCCCTTAGGATATTTAGTAAAAGTTGCAGGTTCCCATGAATTTTTGTTTATTGCCCGTGACCTGTCTGTAACTTTTGCTAAAAATACCTGTGACAAAATCTTAACCTTAGTTATAAACCAGAAATCTCTCATTTGTATATTAATAACAAACATGGATGCAGAAACTTACCAGGCCTCAGGCTACTTCTGCTGTTTCTGTTTCTGCTGCTGGTTCTGTGGCTGGCTGCTTCTCTGGGAAGTCATCAAACAGCTCCTGTGAGTATGGCTCCAGGATGTGCTGTAGCTGCTCTGGAGGCAAAGCGTCCTCCGGGACTGGCATGAGCACCTGAGTCACTTTGTAACAGTGATCCGGTGGCTGCTGTCTTCCTTCTGGTGCTGTAGTAGATTCAGGGGTCAGAAGGTCACCATCTTGGCTGATTGGTTGGCTCAGTGCTTGGCTCAGTTCCCAGCACCTGGTCAAAGTCCTCACAAAAGGGGCAGGATGAGTTCCCAGAGGTGCAGTTCTCGTCCCTGGCTTTCTGATAGTCTGTGTGGATCTGCTCTGCATTGATCACGTATCCATTGAATTCCCAGTGCTCCCAGCTTCTCTGATATTTCTTGATAAACGTGGTCATTTCTAGTATTCTTACCGGAGTCAAATGTCTTGTTCACCTCACACCAAAGATGTACCAGAATCTGACTGGGGTCCTCTGACCAGGTGTGCCAGCATGCTTGGAAAAGGACTTCCTATTGCTGGCCACAGCTAACGCAGGAGGTGATTCAATCTGTTGTCAATTCAGTAGTCAGAATAAAATGGAAGGATTAAACACAGAGTATACTTGAACCAGGGGGGTTGCTTCAATTTCCTGTGGTCAATTCGCCAGACTTGGGATAGAAAGGCGAGGAAACGCTGGCCCATGGGATTGTGGGATAGCATTGGCAGACTCTCAGGACACAATCCTGAGAACCTGGTCCTGACTTGTGTCCACACTGCAAAATGATAGTTTGGACTCAAGTCCCAGTGGGATTTTGGCACAGCCCCCACCCCACTGCTGGGCCATAGGGCCTGGGTCCTGAAGGCGTACTGGCCCAAGTCAGGCAGATTTGTGTGTAGACAAAACGCAGGTTTGGGCTTGAACCTGAGTCTAAGCCCAGGCATATGTTGTTGTGTAGACATGATGACATCAACTGATATTTTCACTCTGGTCAGTAAAATAAGATCAACCAATTAAATGTGACCATTGGTTTACTTCGACTGTTACAGTTATTAATTAATTCTAAATTACAATGTGAAGTATAGAAAATGTGTATCTTAAGTGGAAGAACTTTTGGTTTGCATATGTAACTGGTCTAATGAAGAGTTTTATTTTCAGAATTTCTTGAGGTTGGCAAGAAACAACCTGCCCTTGATGTTCTTTATGATGTTATGAAAAGCAAAAAACATCGAACATGGCAAAAAATCCACGAGCCGATTATGCTGAAGTATCTGGAGCTGTGCGTGGACCTCCGCAAGAGCCACCTGGCAAAGGAAGGATTGTATCAGTACAAGAACATTTGCCAGCAGGTAGGAATTGTGAAATGTTCGTTCTTTACCACCCGCAGCATGATGTACGTTAGAGTTGTATTTTTAAAACTTATTTATTACTTCTAAAACATAGAATTGTTTTGTATATAGGGCCCCAGTCCTGCAAGTTGCTGAGGTCTGCTGAACGGCTTGCAGGGTTGGAGTCTAGATATCAGAGCACCCAATATACTAGGTCTCCAGGTTTGATCGGTATATCTGGGCACTATTATAAATTTAATCCAAGTAATAAATAATAACTTGATCTTAGATTTATGGACTTATTCTATATAAGCCTGCTTTAGATTTTACCACCCTAATTAGAATATATGCTTACAATATTTGCTTCCCATTGCGGGGAGAAAGCCACTTCAAATATTCTGCTTTTGATCTAGGTGAACATCAAATCCTTGGAGGATGTTGTTCGAGCCTATTTGAAACTAGCTGAAGAAAAAACGGAAGCTGCCAAGGAAGAGTCCCAGCAGATGGTGCTAGATATAGAAGACTTGGATAATATTCAAACTCCAGAGAGGTAGGAGGTCTTTCTTTCAGTTGTAAGCCCTTGTAAGGGTTTGTCTCTTCTGTGTTTTTACAGCACCTAGCATAAGGGAATCTTAATCCCCTATGGAGCCTCTGGGTGCTATCATAATATACATACTTTCTACTGCTGCTGAAGGCTATGCTTCTACTGTCTTTTTAGATAAGACTTAATGTAGCTCTTACCAGTTGTACATTTTAAAAATAGATTTTCTATTTAATTTACATGTCCTGGTTTTAGATTTGTGATTAGGTTTGAGATAAGAGGTTTGGAGTAAAATTAAACCATCAGTATTAGAAAAAGTGGCTTTATTGTATAAATAACATATCTGACTTGTAGAGTAAATGTAAATTTTGCTCAGTTAATATCCAGATATTCTTTATGATGTAACTTTATTAAGGCAGATTATGTATTTAATAATTTAAATGGTTCTGTGAGTGTCTGGGAGTTGGTGGAACCCAGTTCAAGCTGTCTAAACATTAAAGTGCTTGACCATGCTGTCAAATCTTATCTTCTTGATATCATTTTAAATCTGTAATTAAGCAGTTCTCCAAAATCAGATTTTAAGAAGGAATGTTTCTGGGGTGTGTTTGTGTTTGAAGTATCCGTTAAAGCCTCCTTTAGGAAAACAAACTACCTGGTGATTGAAGGGATTTGTCTGTTGGCTGGGTGGTGGGGAAGAAATGATCTTAACAGCCTGTGACAACTGTAACCTTAACAAAAATGATTATTTAATCAAGCATCATCCTGTTCAGTACCATGGAATATGTAGTTGGGTCAGGTATGGGCAAATGAATAATTATTTTGTCTAGTTCATAGGCATGTAAATTCACAAATAATTTAAAATTTGTTAGGATATTCCTGAAAGTGTAAATTTACCTTGTATTTGTAGACAACTTGGTATCTTGCAGACTAAGAAATGGGTGGATTTAGTTAGAAGTAGAAAAACAGACATTTTAAATAAGGATGTTGAGAAAGTACACATGCAGATAGTGACAGCTTCCATATCTTCTAGACTTTTAGAAAATGTATCCTTTCATATTGCTTAGGCATATCACTTTAAGGCTGGTGGTCTGTTGTGAAGGTTATAGAAATCAGTGACTGTGTGACCGTACCTGTTTTCCAAACAGTGTCAGAGCATAAACTTCTGCTTTGTCACATGTCAATAGATACAAGAAAGCACCTGAATCGGCTGCTGGACCCTCTGGTAGCATTGCAGGGGAATTGGGGAGGAAGTCTGGGCCGGTAGAGGAGTCTACTGCTCTCTTGCTGGAAGGGGGAAAGACTTTGTAGATGAGGTGTTCCCAAAACAGTCTTTTTGTCTGGTGTTGTGCGGAATACCAGAAGCAAGGAAACCTGGGCTTTTCAGGGCTGCCACCCAGTACCATCAGCTGTCTACATAGGATGCAGCTTGAGCTGGAACTAGCTTTGAAATTCACTGACAAGCATATGACTTCTTTTTAAATTCTTCATAACAGCCAAAGTCTTGGGAACGTGTAAAAACATACAGTAAACCTTAGCCGGTTAAGTTTGACTGGGCTGTTTTGTAGGTCTTAATAAGAAAGAGGTAAGTGAGCGATGAGGGTGGGAATCATGGGGACTAACTGTCACTTTCTCAATTATAGTGTTCTCTTAAGTGCTGTAAGTGGGGAAGACACTCAAGATCGTACAGATCGGCTGCTTTTGACTCCCTGGGTTAAATTTCTATGGGAATCATACAGACAATGTTTGGACCTTCTTCGAAACAATTCTAGAGTGGAACGCCTCTACCATGATATTGCACAGCAAGGTAAAATGAAAGCATGAAGTGTAAATTACAGTGTGACTTAGCACATCTATGCGTGCACACCCTCCGCTGAAAAATTACAAGTTACTTTTGCTTGAATAAAGCTATTGGTGAAAAACACATTAATCTCTCAGGCTTGTGTGCATGCACACAATATTTTAGAAATTCCTGAGGCCCCTTGACTCCAGGATGGCTGGATCTGTAGTTAATATCTTACTTGATGCAAGTAGTTTCTTATAACAGATCTTTCAAGAGCAGTTTTATTTTTTCCAGGAGTTTCCTCTAAGAATATTTAGTAGTGTTGTACCTGTATTAATCTCGAACCTATTTTCTTAATCACAAGTAGAAGGCACATTTTCCCCTTGTTATCCATTATGGCAAATGTTATCCCCCCAATGAGATATGACATGTAACCAATTTTAGGTGCAATAGCTGACTGGCTGAAATAGTTGTTCTTTCAATCACAAATTATTGGACTCCATGCCGGAATACCTGGGTGAACTGTTATGGGTTGTGCCGAGGAGAAGGAAAGATGAGAAAGTCAGGGTCGTCCTTCTGGCCTTAATATCTGAGTTTTGAAAGAAGAGAAGTGGGCATATAAAGAATCTCCTTTTGGGCTTTTTTGAGTGGGATTGTGGAAGAAATAATCTAGATTTATCTTCCTCCATTTTCATAACAACATGGATATTTGTATCCTTTGTTGAAAGAAACAACTCCAAGTTACTAGATTTTTTTTCAGTGTCCCAAAATTGTGCATATTGTGGGTGGGTTCCTTTGTTCCTTGGAGGGGTCTTCCTGTCATTCATCCAGTGTTTCCTGTCACACTGATTTTTCTCATCCAGAATCGGTCTCCTGTCTATCACTGGGAGAGAAAGGGATATTTCATCAGTAGTAAGTTAGAGTAGAAGTGTCCCAATGCAGGCACTCTTATTTTATTTTAAAAAGAGGGTGAAGTAGAAAACTAGAATTTACCCCCTTTTTGTGAATGTTGAAGTAACTTGCCACAGTGGACTAATCTGAATTTCAACAGTAAGGGCTTGATGAGAATCTTTTCCTGCTTTTCACAGAACCAGAAACTTTTAGATTCTACCACCCAAACAGTTTTATTCAGAATTATTTTGGACACTTTGTGAAAGGCTGGTACAACATAAAAGCAAGGAACCGTGTTTTCTGTTAAACATTTTAAAAACAGTCTAATAAAGTGATCTTGTCAGGTTTTTAATTTAGTAAATCTGCAAAAACACTCAAGATAGTATTATCTGGCAGAGTCTCTGGTTTGTCTCTTGAGAGGCTTTCAGTGGACTTCTCCAAATCAAGAATCTTTAGGCAACTTGATTTTCATATCATGCAGTTTGAAGCTATAGCTAATTTTATAGTTATTTAATAGTTAACATTTAATAGTTAATATTGCTAACATGAACATCATTCAATTTCACAGCTTTTAAGTTCTGCTTGCAGTACACTCGTAAGGCTGAGTTCCGTAAACTCTGCGATAACCTGAGGATGCATTTAGGGCAGATCCAACGCCACCATAACCAAAGTACAGCAATTAACCTCAGTAATCCTGAGAGCCAGTCTATGCACTTGGAGACAAGGCTTGTACAGCTGGACAGTGCTATTAGCATGGAATTGTGGCAGGTATGTATTAAACTTTATGCTTATTAACAGGACCCACAATACTTTACTGCACCAAGATCCATAGACTCTCAGTCCCAAACTGGCGTCAAATTTTGAATTCCGTGGTGTGTACTCCAAGATCTAAAATAACATACAGGGATGCGAAGATGTAGAGTGAAATTTTAATGTGTTGAATTTATACTGTAGTTATATGTGTATTAAGTATCAAACATCTGATGATCCTGGTGCTGTCTAGAAGCAGAACTTCAAGATAAGCCACTATTTGCAATGGAAAATGAATTTTTATGGGCGTTGATGTAGTTGCCAAAGACTGCTTGGAGTATCGGTGAAGGAAATCAGTTAGTTGACCCTCCTCATCTCTGAAAATGTGCTTTCTCAAGGGGGAGATCAGGTTATCTGGAGGCATTCAGCAGGGACCTAAATCTGTGATGAGGTCCCCATTCTCTAACTATTTTCAAGGTCCCAAAATTGTGGAATATGACCGTCTATGATTTTGATACTAATTTATTTTGTTATTTCTACTCAGTCTTTTTCCTTTAGAGAAATGCCAAAGTCAAAATTACAGTTATTAATGCAAGTTTTGTTAATTTGTTTTACATTAATCTTAAAAATATTATTACCATTATGTTCCTTTATCAGGTGTAGATTTGTCATGCTTCTAATATAATAAATCTAAGGTAGTTCTGGTCACTATTGATTAGATGGGAGATGAAGAGGAGGGCAAATAGAGCTTGTTGAAAAAATTCTGAGGAGACATTTTGTCATTGGAATTTGCCAATTTGTCAAAATCAAAATGTTTTGCAAAGATTGTTCAATTTTGATGAAGTTCCGATGGAAACCAGGCAGGCTTCTGACAACCTTGTGTGCTTGATTTCTTGTCAGCTCACCCACCTGGCTCCTTTGTATCCTGCCTGATGGGCTGACAGAGAGAGCTGAGACCCTCGCTGGGAGTCCAGGCTCGCTGATCTTTTGTAGCCTTGGGCTTCCAGGGTCTGTGGCTCCAAAGCAACCCACCAGGCAGACTGCCCCAGATCGGTTTTTTTTCCCTTTTATAGAGAATTTTGAAATCTTCTAGTTTTGTGCCAAATTGGAATGAAACCAAAACAGAAAACAGAATTCCCTTCGCTGCCCAGCTCTAGCAGATAGTTTTAAAGTATTTGCAATATATGTAATATTGCAATATATGTAATATATATAAATCATATGTAATATGTAATATATGTAAATCATTTTCTTTGTTAGAAAGGAATGTATTTATTTCTGGGTAACTGATCAAGCTGAAAATTACAGCTAAAGATATATATTCAAATGATAAAGCTGTGTATATTAAATATGCTCCTAAAAGGTTTAGCTTTTAGTTTTCTAATTTTCTTGCAAGTAATATACTGAAAGTAATTCTTTTGTTCATTATTTTAGGAAGCTTTCAAAGCAGTGGAGGATATTCATGGGCTATTCTCCTTGTCTAAGAAACCACCCAAGCCCCAGCTGATGGCAAATTACTATCACAAAGTTTCCACTGTCTTCTGGAAATCAGGAAATGCTCTTTTCCATGCATCCACACTTCACCGACTGTACCATCTGTCAAGAGAAATGCGAAAGAATCTCACACAAGAGGAGATGCAGAGGTGGGGAGAGATGCTTTTCACCTAGCTTCTGGTTTTAATCACTTATGTACAAATACATTCAATTTAGCCTGTAATAAGAAGCAGATGGAATGTTTATTTGAGAGGGTGGCATCAGATACTGAACAGCTTTGCTTAAAGGGAAAAATAAAGAATGTCCCAATAATAAGGGCAGGAAGGACATTCAACGAATCTTGTAATGAAGGTGAGCATTGGGACCTCCTGGGTGTTGTTACCATATTGGCCACAGACAGAGACCCTGAGCAAATCACCAAACCTCTGTCTTGCCTCCATTTTCCATTTTGTGAAATGGTGAAATACTTACTTCACATGACTTAATTATTGTTAGTAAAGTGCTCTGAGATCTTTGAATGAAAGATACTATGTACATTATTAAGGCAGACAATAGAATCCATTCACCTCAGTGCTGAGTGTGACCTTGAAAAGGCTTTTGAGGCATGCTGGTGCACTCAGTGAGCAGCAGTTGGCTATCCATGGCTGATCTCTGGAGTTTGTAAACCTGTAACGTTCACCTACAAACCCTTGTAAATTAAAAAATGGTGGGAAGGCACAATTTAAGGAAGATGTTTACATTCCACTTAAACATACTTATCTGGGCATTCAGCACATATTTCAGATTTTATTTAATGTCCCCTTCTACAGTAACATATTCAAGTTAGACTTATTTTTTAATTGATTTTTTAAATTTTGAGATCAAATTAATCAATTTTATGGTGATGTCAGTAGCTATTCCACAGCTAAGGGGCTTTGTGATTGTACTGAAAGCAGGACTAAGATGGCTCTGGCTACCATCCCTTTATTGGATATTCTTTAATTTTTTTGTATTTGGAGAGAAGGTTGTGTGTTCCCCCCCCCCCCCCCCCCCCCCCAAAGGAAGCTGAGTAATAAAGGGCTGATATTGACTAAGTTATCCCAGCTAGAAATTAAGAAGCACTCAGAATTAGTCTGAACACTGAAATACTAAGATGTCTTGTTCTCTGGTGTTGCTTGTGTTTTGACATGGCGTAGTTTTTGAAAGAATAAATCATTCACCCCTTAGCTCTTACACCGATTGGATGCTTCTGTTTTACAACTGAAATATGTGTGTAAAAAAACCCAACAAAACACACACACTAAGATTTCTATTTTATAATTCATCTTTTGTGATTATACTTTAACAACAGGATGTCAACCCGAGTCCTTTTGGCTACTTTGTCAATTCCTATAACTCCTGAGCGAACTGATATTGCTCGTCTTCTGGATATGGATGGTATCATCGTTGAAAAACAGCGACGTCTGGCCACGCTGCTGGGCCTTCAGGCCCCACCTACACGCATCAGTCTTATTAATGACATGGTAAATAATGGTGTTTGAGTGAAAGGTTTTATATTTAATCTGTAGTTTCCCTCAAAAGCTGCTATAGTTAGATGTGGAGCTGCAATTCAAAATATTCCAGTAAATTTAAAAAGTTCATTAAAGTAAAAGAATTCAACATGATCAACTGTAAAGATGTTTATAATTTAACTATGTAGTAATATACTTTCTTCTGATGTGCTAGAAAGTCAGGCTAAAGTTAGTCCCTCTCTTTGGGCTGTATTTCTTTCTCCATTTGAAAAACAACATGGATAGACTAATCCTAACTCCGTGTCTTTGTACCCAGTGAAATTTAATGTTCCAATATAGTGATAAATATTGTCCATTTTGTGACAAAAGCAAGTCAGAAGCCTGCTGTGAATGATCCTGCAATGGCTTTGGAGGGGTTGGAGACCAGGAACGTTCATTTTTTTTCTTTTGACTTACCATATTGAAATTGGAGGGTAGTTAATTAGATTAGATGTTTTAATATTATATTTTTCAATGTGTATCAAGGTAAGATTAGTACATTAAGATGAATGAAGGTTTACAAGGACCTAGGCAGTTAGGAAAACTTCCCCTTGTTTGATTTGAGAGAAGGTTAGTGAGATACAAATTGTCTTCTGGTGATACTTTCCAAGTCTTCATGAAAAAAATACCTTTCCTTGAAATCAGTTACATGCATTGAAAACTGAACTCTTGTTACCTCTCACAATTTAAGCATTATTGTTTTTGCATCAAGCAATTTTTTTTGCCACTTTTAATTTTAGAACTTTGGAAATTTACCAATAAGCTGTAATATGTACATCTGTAGTTCAGATCCACTCATAAATATACTCATGCAGGGATTGTTTTCATTTGTGTCTCGGAAGTGCCTAATATGCTGTGCACGCTAACCACATCAAAATACTTTTCATTTTTTTGACTACATTTTTTTGTTTTTCTCTGTTCTGACATTTGCAGCTGAAAACTACATTCCACAAATTCTGTGTTCTAATTTAAATAATGTATCATATGTTTGATTAATCAAAATGTTTTTAATTAAAACATAATGAATTAAGCATTTCATTAGCTGCATGTTTAATTTCTTAGGTACAAAATTGCTGAGTGTAATTATTACAATATTGAGTTATTGTTATCCTAAGCAAATATTTTTTTTCTTCCATTATGTTGACTTTAGGTGAGGTTCAATGTAGTGCAGCATGTTGTTCCGGAGGTGAAGGAACTTTACAATTGGCTTGAAGTAGATTTCCACCCACTAAAGCTATGTGATCGTGTAACCAAGGTGAGTCCTGTAGGAGTATTTAGAGAAACATGAGTCTGGGCAGATGATATTAGCAGTTAGCGAGGTTGGATTGTCAGGTCTTTGGGTCAGGGACTTCATTTGGCCCATTTTCATTATTGCTGTGTGTTTACATTATACACTGCTGTGTATGCCTATGTTGCTATATAAATAGCATATAAAGTTGTTTTCAAAAGCATCTTTAACCTGCCATATCCGTTGGCACCACTTAAAGTGCTTCTACAAGGAGACATAGTTTTGGGAGCAACCTTGAAATTCTAGCTCTCTGGGCTGATGAAGGTGATATTGGGGATGCAGTTGAGCTAAGCTTTTGGTAGTTTACACAGCCTCAGTCTCACCCTCTTCTGGAAAGCTACTGAAATGATTGTATGGGAGAGGGAAAAACTGCAAAAATCATCTGCATTTACCTTTAGGTGGAGTTCAAGCCACAGTGAGAGTAAAATAAGCACTGTAAATTTGGTCCACTGAATGTTTCTAAATTCCACAACTGGTGAAGCACGTTATATTGTCTTTGTGTCTGTAAGAACAGGAATATTTGATGTGCTAAAGAAACAGTGAAGGTAAATTCACAATGTGGTTAATATGGCCAGTGCTGTCAGTCCTTCCTACAAAATCTAGATATCCATTATGTAAAAAACAGTAGTGTGTTTATCAAAAGATTTGCATCAGTAATAAATTTATAATTAGGCAGTGCTTTGCTTCATGAATTCTAAAGTGGAGTTATTTTGGAGAGTTCGTTTAACTTGAAATTTGAAGAGTATTTTGGGGCTCTCAGATGAAATAGATATTGTAACTTTCTGGGCATTGTGACAGGTTCTAAACTGGGTGAGAGATCAAGTTGAAAAGGAACCTGAATTGCAGCTGTATGTCCCACATCTGCAAAACAACACCATCCTTCGTCTTCTGCAGCAGGTATGATTATAAAAAAAAAAAAAAAAAAAAAAAAAAATTGAATGTGCACAGAGGTGTCTGAGTTTGAGTGTGATTCGGAAGATTCTGAAGCCAAAAACGTAACATTTTATTTTATGTCCTAAGTAAAAATTTGCCATTGAATGTAATGCTCTTCGTATGACTTTGAGACCGTCTTTTCCCCCCAATCCATATAACACATCCTTCCTGTCTTACACTGCTTTGTTAAACACAACTCAGCTGCTATCTATTTTAAATAATAGCTGTATACACTGGTGTAGGATTTTATCTAGACTTATTTGTTCCTTTATTTAGCTTTTCAGTCTTGTCTTATGTCTGTTCAGTCCTTTGTTTCCTTGTAGTTAATTTGAAAAAGGCTTATTTTGTCAAATGCACATTTCATTGACCTGAACCCATTGCAGTGGTGAGCAGTGTTATTTCTGATGTGCTAGACAACAGCTGAAGGTTAATTAGCAGCGTTGCTGTATATAGTTACTGCTGCCAGTCTCCTTCAGACAAAGAACCTAGTCAGGAAAGTCACTTGATCCTAGATTAAGATTAAATAAAACGTTGGAAGAAAATGTTGAAGTGTTGGTAAAATATGAATAATAATTAAACACATCTTGGTTAACCTGTTGCCCAACTGTCAATTAATCAGGCTAACTTTACAGCATGTGCAACAGTTTTAGCTTCTGTTAACCTGATTTTTAATGGGAAGAAAACTGAATATTCATATATTGTGCAGGTGGCGCAGATTTATCAGACCATCGACTTTTCTCGTTTAACTACCTTGGTTCCTTTTGTTGATGCTTTCCAATTAGAACGTGCTATTGTCGATGCAGCCAGACATTGTGACTTGCAAGTAAGTGCCATAAAAAGACTACTGTAAAAGTGTGTGTGTGTGTGTGTGTGTATTTATATTTATAGCTTCCCAATATCTGGCCAAACTCCGGGGTCAGGTAAAAAGTAGCAGATTGACACTCAACCCAGATAATGCAGAGTTGATGCTGATGAACAGGGAAGGAACAAATTGAGGATGTGATCTCTTTTTGATATGTTAATTTGTTAATGTTTTTATGTTCTTAAATTGTGTAGCCCACCTGCAGTAGTGAAGAGGAGTTCAGTATGTAAATACAATAAATTTCAGCGAAACTTGTCTGTGACTGCCCAGGGGATCAGCAAAAACAGATTGTCTAATACAGGATGTCCTTAACCAAAAGTCTAACAAAACAGTACTGGAAACTTTGGGCACGCTCCAAAGTAATCACTTAGGACCACTTCCAAAAAGCTATACTTGGTGCACACTTTGTCCAGCTGTAGGCATGATATAAAGCAGCAAACGGCTTGAGACATTTTAACTTCTGCTGTAGATAACAGATGTATTGCCAGTGGAAGTCAAGTATATACTTAAAAAGAACAGGAGTACTTGTGGCACTTTAGAGACTTCTTGAGCTGTAGCCCATGAAAGCTTATGCTCAAATAAATTTGTTAGTCTCTAAGGTGCCACAAGTACTCCTGTTCTTTTTGCGGATACAGACTAACACGGCTGCTACTCTGAAACCCGAAGTATATACTTGTGTATTAAACATTAACCTGAGCTGTAGCCTACACTACCATATTTTTGCATATGATCATGAAGAAACAAGCTGTTCTTATTTCAGAGCACTTCACATCTGTTCATTTGATTTAGGGAAGACGTTGAGTCTAGTTAGTACCTATAATAAAATACTTGCATTTGAAGGCTTCATTGAAGTCACTGGCAAAGCTTCTAGTGGCTACATTGGGATCAGGCTTTCACTCTTGGTGTCTACTGCCAAATTTAAGTGGAATGAAGTAGGGCAAGTTATCTGTCAGTAATGAAAGGGCAGTAGCAAGAACTATTCATGTAGTTGGTTTTCACCTCATGCAATGTTCCTTACATAGAATCATTGAATGACTCTGTCTTAGAGCCATGCTTCCGTACTTATCTTTATTCAGACTTTGGAGAGTCACTTCTTTATGGGAGTGAGCTTTTTTACAAGCCATTTTGTTCTGTTGAATATAAGCCAGATGTAGCAACAGTTTTGTTCTTTAATTGTTCAAACATCATTTCCAATATCTAGGACAGTTGTTTTTTTTAAAAGTAATTTACGCTTAGAGCTTGTCTACATGCTGAAGTTGCACCATTTTTTAACTTAACTTGGTTTAAAACAAATTTAGTTAAACTTGTGCAAACCCCTTTGTGGACAAACTTCTGTTTAAAATTGGTTACATTGTTTCACCTTGCACCTGTAAATTTAAGCCGAATTTAAACCTGTTTAAGAAGGGTCACATGCATTTGCATCACATTAACTCAATAAGTTTAAAATCACATGACCAGTAAAATTGGTGCATCTTTGTGTGTTGACCTGGCCTCGGAGGCACAGTCAACTTAAAATCACACTTCCGACAATGCAGTGGTTATTTATGGCAGTAGAATTGTATTTACCTGTTGTTACGAGTACCACTTAAGTTACTATAGCTGAAAGAAATAATTATTTTTTCAGTTTATTTTGTATATTTGATAGTATTTTGTGTGTAGTCATTTGCCCAGCTATGGGTCACTGACACAACAATGAAGAGAGAGACATTATTTAAATGTAATAATTAAAAAAAAAGATTTTTTAAAACCACAATGAGGAAGCACAAGTCACTACTTTTAACTCACTTTTTGAAACTGTCTATATTTCAAATTGATGTCTCATTTTAAATATTCAGTGGTGCCCTAATCCTGATCTTCTGAATCTTTTTTCAATGTATTTTGTAAAGGTTCGCCTTGATCATACTTCTCGAACGCTGAGCTTTGGATCAGATTTAAATTATTCAACTCGGGAAGATGCCCCGCTTGGCCCTCAGCTGCAAAGTATGCCTTCTGAGCAAATTAGAAATCAGCTGACTGCTATGTCCTCTGCTCTCGCTAAGGCTCTTGAAGTCATTAAACCGCCAAACATAGTGGTAAGTATTTTTAAGTTTTTGAAATTTTTGTTTAAAAAAAAAAAAAAATCTCAACATTCCATGAAGTGAATTGTGTCTCTGTCTGTTGTACTGTTTCTGTTCAGCCTTTTCTTGCCTAGTCAAATGCACATTTCATTGACCTGCTATCATTGCATTGCTGAGCAGTGTTATTTCTGATGTGCTAAACAAACAGGTGAAGGTTAATTAGCAGCATGACTATATGTAGTTACTGTTGCCAGTCCCCTTCAGACAAAACAACTGATCAGGAAGGTCAGTGTGTACAAATTTAATGTAGTAGTAAAATGATTATTAGTAGCAGATGGCTAAATGTGTCTTAGCATCCTTTTGCCCTCTCAGTTAAGGTACCCCACCCTTCTAACTCCACTAGCTTTTTTGGATTAGTCAGATATACTTGTTTTGAAGCTGTCGGTGTCTTTGTAAATATTAATAGTTTGTTTGATTTACTTTCCTATGGCACAGGAAAACCATTTGATTGTCTATAGGTAGTTAAATAAATTAATGGGCACTGCTAGGGTTTGAGTGGCCCAAAGCTTGGTTGTTGCATTTTGTTGCAGTAATATGTTGCTCCATCTTTCTCTATTTTATTGATATTATTACTATTCTAGAGCATTGTGCCAACTGTTGTTTTTAATACCCTCAAGTTGTAATGATGAGCTGTATTCGTGTACTTTTGAATTAAGTAAAAACATAAGCTAATAAAGTGATATTTTGTCAATTTTATGTTTTGTAAATTTCAGAATTTAAGGAATAGGTGGTTTGTCAGACTGAATTAAATTATTGGTCCGTCTGGTAATGTCTTCCTCTGGCAGTAGTAAGTTATTGACACTTCTGAGGGAAGACAAAAATTCCATGTATGCATATGAGATGGTGGAATTAGGATTGCCTGGGCAAGCTTTATTCTGTGGCATATCCTTGCTTCTGAGCACTTGATTTTACAACCTTAACATTCTTTTACTTTTTTTGGCATATAATTAAAGATATAGGATCCTGATTTATCTCCTCTTCCTGGAGGATTTTGTCAGTGTAAAGGACCTGGAATGTGACCTCATAGCTGAAGCTAGAAACCTGAGGTAAAGGTTTCCCTGCCTTAAAACCAACTCCCCCTCAGTTGAGGCTGATAGTTGCATGTTGGATTTCAACCTCCATCTGTGATGTCACTCTTCAGGTTCTCCAGGAAAAAGTGGTGTTTCAGAGCCTGATCTTTCAAATACTTTTTTTGGTGGAGCGAGATCTTTGAGTTAATCTTTACCTATCATAAAGAAACAAAAAAGGGCAAACTTTTTTTTGTTTTGCAGATGCATTTTGAGAGTGGACATTTAGAATCATAAAAATATAGGGATGGAAGGGACCTCAAGAGGTCAGCTAGTCCAGCCTTCTGCACTGAGGCAGGACCAAGTATACCTAGACTAGCCCCGAAAGGTATTTGTCCAGCCTGTTCTTAAAAAGCTTCAGTGAAGGGGATTCCACATTGGAATGCTTCCATGTTCCAGTGCTTAACTATCTTTATAGTCAGAAAGTTTCTCCTAATATCTAATGTAAATCTCACTTGCTGCAGATTAAGCTTTCATCTTCAGTGGGCATGGAGAACAATTGATCACCATCCTCTTTATAACAGTCCCTTACCATCTTTTAAGACTGTTATCGGTCTCCTTTTTATCTTCTTTTCTCAAGACTAAACATGCCCAATTTTTTAAACTCATCTTTATAGGTTATGTTTTCTAAACCTTTTACAATTTTTTATTGCTGTCATCTGGACTCTCTCTAATTTGTTCACATCTTTCCTAAAGTGTGGTGCCCAAAACTGGACACACTACTCTAGCTGAGGCCTCACCAGTAGGGACAGTTACCTCCTGTATCTTTCATACGACACTCCTGTTGTTACACTCCAGAATATTAGCTTTTTTTGCAACTGTATCACATTGCTGAATCATATTCAATTTGTGATCCACTGTAACCCAAGATCTTCTTTAGTAGGACTAGTGCTTAGCCAGTTTTCCCCATTTTTTAGTTGTCCATTTGATTTTTCCCTTCCCAAGTGTAGTATTTTGCACTTGTCTTTGTGGAATTTCCTCTTGTTGGTTTCAGACCAATTCTTTAATTTGTGGAGGTTGTTTTGAATTCTAACCCTGTTCTTCAAAGTACTTGCAGCCCCTCTCACCTTGGTGTCATCTGCAGATTTTATGAGCACAAACTGTACTCTATTATCTAAGTAATTAATGAAAATATTGAATAGTACTGGCCCAGGACAGACCCCTGCAGAACCTCACTAGATAATCCCCCTCCGTCCCCCATCCCCAGTTTTACTGCAAACTACTGATAACTACTCTTTGAGTACTGTCTTTCATCAAGTGTTGTACCCACCTTATTGTAATTTCATCTAGACCGTTTCCCCAGTTTGCTTCTCAGTACGTAAAGTACCAATATGTATTGAGTGACACTAAGTCGTCTTTAGATTTTTACGTTGTGTTCAGAGTAATCATTTTGTACATGCAGTGTTTCAGTCTTGAGTTGACTGCTAGATAAATTATTTAGAGGTGACTACCTGCATGATTAAGCACTACTATTGATTGTCATAATGGCTGTTAGCAAAGCCTTCTTAGGGCTGGGTCCAAAGCCTAGTTAAGTAAATAGGGCTCTTCCCAATGATTTCAGTGGGCATTGAATTGGGCCTTCTAACTTTAAATTCTTAGTAGCCTTTGGTAACTGATTTATTGTACAGCAGGGGAAAAATAGAACCCTACAGGGTTAATTTCTGAAAGATATTTAACACATTTTCTGTTTCCATGTTTGTACTATTGATGTGTTTAGACTTACTAAATGTTCACATTCAACGTATTTGACTTTACAAGCGTTTAGTGAAAATGCCAATTATTTTTTAGGTGATAAGTTTGGAAATCGCACTAGATTTGAGATTGGCTTTTACATTTTAGTCTTTAAATTGCTGTTCGTTGTTAGATACAGCTTGATCAACATGTAATGGTGTCTAGTAGATATTATGGTTGTACACAATGCTTGAGGCCATGCTCATATATATTTTTATATATAATTATTCACCGTGTTTGACCCAAATATAGGCACATTACACAGTCAGTATTTTTAAAGAGACCCAACTATTATGAGCCACTAGCTAGACCCATATTTATATAGTGGAGGTTAAAATAACTTTTCAATTATAATAGTGTTTAATGTGTACTTTTATTTTTAGCAGTCTCAAAAGGTTGCCAATCTTTATCAAATAATAAACGTTTTCTCCATAGGGACAGAAGTCCTTTAACAATGTGTACAAGTTACAGTATTACTCCCTTTTTTAGAGTAATCTTAATATTTCAACCACAATTTATCAAGAATTTCCATCTATATAAGTATCAGAGGGGTAGCCGTGTTAGTCTGAATCTGTAAAAAGCAACAGAGGGTCCTGTGGCACTTTTAAGACTAACAGAAGTATTGGGAGCATAAGCTTTCGTGGGTAACGGGTTGGATCACAGAAACCCCCTTGGGAGCTGCCACCCGATGTGCAAAGACTACCCCTGCTTCTGTTTTCCGTGCCAGCTCAGGACTCCAGCACCTTGTCTTGCTGAATTAGACACTCCAGTCCACTTCAACACAGACCCAAGGTCTGAATCACTTGTCCCAAAGCTGCAAGTTTATCTGAAAACAGCTCATAGAAGTGTGCTTGTCTTTAGCACTCAGATGCTCAACTCCCAATGGGGTCTAAACCCAGATAAATCCGTTTTACCCTGCATAAAGCTTATGCAGGGCAAACTCATAAATTGTTCGCCCTCTATAACACTGATAGAGAGATATGCACAGTTGTTTGCTCCCCCAGGTATTAATACATACTCTGAGTAAATTACTAAATAAAAAGTGATTTTATTAAATACAGACAGGATTTAAGTGGTTCAAAGTTACATCTATATAAGTATAATGTAAGCAATAACACAGTATTCCAGGGTGTATGTTCTGATTTTAAAATCAAACCCCCTTTGTGGTTACAGTTGCAAGCTGTAAACCAAGTAGGCTTTTTTTTATGTTACTTCCAGAACTTTGCTACTATATCAACACACTCTGTAACTGTGTCAAATTCCCTACAGTGCATATGGGTGACATTTTGTAAGTTCTCATTAAGCCTTTCCTCCCTCCCCACTTTCTTCCCCTTACTCCTGTTGCCTTCTCCCCCATTAGCAGCACTTGTAAGTGGCTTCAAAGAAATCTGTAAATCTGTTAGTCTTTAAAATGCCACCGGACTTCTCGTTTTCAAAGAAATGTACATGCTGCTTCTCTTTGTTCTCTTTGTAAAACTCTGCAGTGGCTGATTAGCTAAGGTGTGGTGATGGGAAATGGGCGGTGAGTAAAGAAAAAATGGCAGAAGATATTTAAAAGGACACAGTCTATGTGAAACCTAGTTATTTTTTATAAATTAATTTAAAATAGTCTCAGATACTGCACTTGCTTCTGAGTCATCTTGTCAGTTTTTGTGATCCTACAACTTTCTCTCCCCTGTTGCTATATAAAAGATCCATAGAAACATGGAAAACCGATTAAATGATTGTACAAGTAAAACTGGCTATACATAAAGTGCTATTTAGTGCATAAAAACAAACTGAAAAAAGTGTTTTTTTCATCTCTCAGTTGTAGAATCATAACTATTATTGTTACAGTGGTATGTAAAATATTTTCAGACCAAATTGATTTTTTTTAAGGAAGTTCAAAAATTTCACACCTAGGACACACTTCGTAGTGTGTTGATCTGATACTGTGGAATGCTTAACATGTTTAACTTTTGTGCATGTGAGTATTCCCTTTGAGACTACTACTTGTATATGTTTACAGGATTGGGAACCATGATTTCAGTTTCAGTAAAGTTTTTCATGCAGTTACCAAATATAGGAAATAAGATGACTTTGAGTTGTCTGTTTTATAATGTTTCACTTTCTCATGACTTGGGAATTTTAAAGGGATGCCAACCAATTTTCTGTCTTGTTCTTAATTTGCATTCAGCAAGAGAAGGAAGAACAACATCAGTTAGCTGTCACTGCTTACTTAAAAAATTCAAGGAAAGAGCATCAGCGTATCCTTGCTCGTCGTCAAACTATAGAGGAGAGAAAGGAGCGTCTTGAAAGTCTAAACATTCAGCGTGAGAAAGAAGAGTTGGAACAGCGTGAAGCTGAACTTCAAAAAGTTCGTAAAGCTGAAGAAGAGAGACTCCGCCAGGAGGCAAAAGAGAGAGAGAAGGAGCGTATTCTGCAAGAACATGAGCAAATCAAAAAGAAAACTGTTCGTGAACGGTTGGAGCAAATTAAGAAAACTGAACTGGGAGCCAAGGCATTCAAAGATATTGATATTGAGGTAAACAACTTATTACTGGAATATTGAATTTATTCTAGATTCTTGTACTGTTATTCAGCTGCCTAAATTTCATATTCTCCACCTGTTTTGTTTTTATGTCAGTAAGACATTCCTAAAAATATGAGACTACCAATTTGGGCAATTTAAATATTTGATCAGTCATTGGGATAGGAGCTATTTACATGTAGGAAAGAAGTCCAGCCATTTGAGAGGGGACTGAAGATTTCTACCATCTAGATACCTACCTAGTAATAAAACATGAAATAGACATCCAAATTGTACCGGTGACAGCGGGACTATATCTTAGTTAGAATTCAGATAAAAATCCATGAGATGTCTTCAAAGTAGAATGCAAGTTACACAACAGACACTAACAGGAGCCTAAAAATGTTCAGAAAGTCAACTAGTTTGAAAGTTAAATGAGAAATTGCAAAAAAATTAAAGTAAACATAGGAAACTGCATTCATGCCAGGAAACAACTATTTGCTTTCTGTACTGTTTATTAACTTTAATATCTGATTATAGGATCTTGAAGAATTGGACCCTGACTTCATCATGGCTAAACAGGTTGAACAGCTGGAGAAAGAAAAGAAGGAACTCCAAGAACGTCTGAAGAATCAGGAAAAGAAGGTATATAAAGCAATAAGAGTATGGGCATGGCTATATAGAAATGTACACAGGTTTGGTTAAACCATTGTGAACCCCTGTGTGGATACACTTTTATACTGATTCTAAAACAATATCAGTTTACCTTGCTGCTGTAGAGATACAGGAGCAAGCTGAATTCATACAAGCCAGGTTTTAATTGATTTGAGTCTCTACACACAAATCTGCATCAATTTAACTAAATTGGTTTAAAATCACACCTTGGATTAAACTGGTGCAACTTTGCATGTTTCAAAGACGAATATGCTGGGAATACTGAGGCAGCAAATATATTGGGTGAAGTAGAAATATTTTTTTAGCATACCAGATTTGGTCTTTATTTTATACATTATAGGTATAATACATTTGGTTTTCTATATTTAGATTGACTATTTTGAAAGAGCAAAGCGCTTGGAAGAAATTCCTCTGATAAAGACTGCCTATGAAGAACAAAGAATCCGAGATATGGACCTGTGGGAACAGCAAGAAGAAGAAAGGGTAAGGATATTTTGATTTCATATAGCAGCATCATTTGGTGCTCGATATAAAAACTAGGTCTGTGCCATATGTATGCTTTCCCTTGTCCAGCTCAATCCAAGAAGGGGAGATGTGATTTAGTTCATAGGGGATTATTTCAGTTTCTCATTATTTTCTTCCCACTCATGGATAGCAATGTCTTTTGTGTCAGTCCAGCTAGAGAAAGAGGCAGCTGTCTGATAAGCTGCCTCTGGCTGTGGGCTCTGAGGGTTAAACAACCTCAGGGGATTGTGTTATAAAGACAAATATTATGTAATTTTTAAAAATTGTTAATATTTTTACTTTTGCATATTTGTAGATCACCACAATGCAGCTGGAACGCGAAAAAGCCTTGGAGCATAAGAACAGGATGTCAAGGATGTTGGAGGATAAAGACTTATTTGTATCTAGGCTCAAGGCAGCACGACAATCCATTTATCAGGTAAACATCATGTGTTCTTGTTGGAAAAGCATTTCTATAAAGTACAGGACTTAATTTGTGAGTTCAGTGTTCCACTTGAAAAATACAAATGAATTAACAAATGGAGCTAGACAAGATAATGTCTGTTTAAATTACAAAGATGTTGCCCTGCTATTTTTCTGCAACTCTGGGGGGAAAACCCTTTCTGACAATCTAGAAGAATTCAAATTTAGACAGTTGACCCTTTAAAAGACAAACAGTGATGGCCACAATGTGACATTGAGCCACAGAATAATTTTGTAATTCCAGAGAGCCCTCGTTCTTTCATTGAGAGTTACATTAATGAAGTGTGCATGGGAGTGGAGATGTCCACTTGATGATCTGGCAGACCCTGTCGCTTCCCAGGCGCTGTCATTTAAAATTGCTGTGGCATCTACCACGGTTGCTTACGTGGAAAAGTAATTATTAAAACATTAGATGTATTTTAGCTGCCTTTCAATGTGGTTTAGCAGATGGAAATGAGGGAGAGCCAGCAGCATGTGACCAGTCAGCTCTTCTAGACCACAAATAATCCACAGACCACAATTTGGAGTTGCTCGTCTGGTTAGAGTAATCTCGAAAATGTTTCTAATCTAAAGAACAGACTTCAACACAATTCTTGTGTTTCAGTTCTGTCTTTTTAGTTGATTCAGCAGATCACTTATATGTTACAGAAGTATCTCTGGTATTTTAGATGTGAGACTAGGTTCCTGACCTGAACAGGTCATATCTAAATTAGATAAATGAAAGGGGAGAAGCGATGCAATAGAAATTGTGTGACTTAGTTTCCTGTTCTAGCGCTTTGAAATTTCTCTGAATTTCTCTGCAGTGTATTGGAGATTTAGCAGTTTTCCTCCCATAAATATTATGGAATTTAGAAGGGAAAATTATGATCTTAAAAATAGCAAAGAGTCCTGTGGCACCTTATAGACTAACAGACGTATAGGAGCATGAGCTTTCGTGGGTGAATACCTGAAGAAGTGGGTTTTCACCCACGAAAGCTCATGCTCATAGACGTCTGTTAGTCTATAAGGTGCCACAGGACTCTCTGCTGCTTTTACAGATCCAGACTAACACGGCTACCCCTTTGATACTTGATCTTAAAAATGTATCTATTGTCTTTAGGGGTTACCTCTTCAGAGTTTTTTTTCCTGAGATTTTTAGGGATATGAGAACCTGTCAAAATCAATATTCCTCAAAAGTAGGAATTTAAATTATCTTGTTGTTATAATAACTGTTAAAGAGGGAAGAGGTTTTAGCAGCTTTCTGGTAGCTATGTGCGACTCTTTTTGTGGCACTACCTGTGATTTCTGAGAGATTGGGCATCTGTTTATCATACTTGGGTTTCTGAGGAAACAAAGCACTAGCATTGTGGATGCTGATTCCATTTCTCAGAGGTAGACATTGCATCCCTTTATTCTTAACTTCCCAGAAGGGGGTTGACAGGAGGAAAGTTTAACCATCACCCCGTAAAATGGCCAGTGGATGGGAAGATGACTACTGCAAAATTTGTTGACATTACTATTTTGTAGTTCTTTGCATCTTTGTTCAGTGACCTAAATAACTCTCCAGCTGTTGGATTGAGTTCTGAAGGTTTTACTTGTACTCTTGCTATTTTTCAGGAAAAACTCAAACAGTTCGAAGAAAGGTTAGCAGAAGAAAGACATAACCGTTTGGAGGAACGTAAGAGACAACGCAAAGAGGAGAGGCGTGTTTCTTATTACAGAGAAAAGGAGGAGGAAGAGCAGAGATTGCAAGAAGAAAAAATACTTAAAGGTAAAAATTTAAGAGACATGCACTGAATAAACAGACTGATATTGTAGCTCATTCCTTCTTGAACCATCCCAAAATCTTTCAAAGTCAAGTATAGGTCACTGTGTTCCATTGGATAGTAGGAAATGTTTCTGTTCCTTTCCATTCGGAGGAAAGTTCTATATTCATTGCAACCAGACAGTGCAGCTTGTGAGAGGCATGCTTGTGCAGCCACCCAGCCTGCTGGCTCTCTCTCTCTGTGTACACACAGACACACTAGGGGCAGAGGTGTGTGGAATGAAGAGAGAAAATGAAGAGGCAATAATGAATGAAGGAGGGGATAGAGTAAGAATGGGAGTTGGAGAGTCTCTATTCAAAGGTTTCAAATTAGAGTTCTCGCCATCTTTCTTTCCGTACATGAGGAGAAAAAAATAGAGGGAACATTGTTGCCAGACTGAGAACACAAGAATTACCATATCGGATCATTGGCGTGTTCTCTCTAGTCCAGTATCTTCTGTCTGTGGTGGCTAGTACCTGAGACTTCAGAAGATGATGCTTGGAAATCCTTAGATTGGACAAATATGAAATAACTTTCCATAGGGCAAATATTTTCCCAACCCGCTGTTAATGGATGACTGAAGCCCTGAAGTGTCAGGTCTGTATCCTGTATAAAACATCTTACAAAAATCCTGAATGAAGATAAGATTTTATATGGCTTATGAAATAATTAGTTGCTTTTTTTGACGCGTCCTTAAGAAGAACTTCTTGCCCATACTTGAGGTACATCAAGGTTGTTATGGTGTTAACTAATATTTCACACCTTTAGTGTTTATAAATTTGATTTGTGCAGCGATAAATAGATATCTGCATGGTTTCTTTATTAAATATCCAACAGCTGTTGTGCCAGATATCAAGTTGATCAATTATTTTGTTTTTTTCCTATCATGTAGACGTTAATTACTTTCAAAAGAAGAATGCTGCTGTTCACAAATACTACAATGGTTACTTAGATGTTTGTGGGTGTGAGGAGGACTATTGTTTACCCTTTCTCTTTTTTCCTCCAGTTATAAACTGCTCTCAGAGAGCATTTGCTCTATTGGTAGTTTATTTTATTTTTTTCAAAAGAATACAAATTCTTGTTGCAGAGCTCGAAGAGAAGGAACGTGTTGAGCGTGAAAAACGTGAGCAGGAACAGCGTGAATACCAGGAGCGTGTCAGAAAACTAGAAGAAGTAGAGAGGAAAAAACGTCAAAGAGAGCAGGAAATTGAAGAGAGGGAGCGTCGCAGAGAAGAGGAGAGGAGGGGTCTTGATGACCCACTTTCAAGAAGGGTATTGTGATTAGTTTTTTAATCAGCTGGTTGCTCTTCCTCTCTCTATATTTTGTAAGGAGTTGAAAATGCAGTTTAGGTGGGCTAATGAAAGCCGTGTAGAGGTGTGCAACCCATAAGGAAAAGTTTAGGTAAATTCTGTGTGCTTAGTTGCTTGTCTAGTTCAGAAGTTAATATTTGGGTGTCAGCAATTGACAGTTTATTCATTGGCCACAGAAAATTAGTTGTCAACAAATTGAACCAATATGTTTAAAGGGGTAGAGAATAGATTTAATTGTGGTAAGCGCAGATGAATTGGGAGGGACTAGTGAGGAACAAAATTGTAATGGCTTATGCTAAAGTTGTGAATCAGAATAGCCATTAAAGGGAAACTCCAGTCTAAACATAAAAATAAACATACTCACTACATCAGATTAGAAGAGTGAAGGACTAAAAAAATCTTTAAAAAATCAGAAGCTATCATTTTGAAAATATAATATAAAATCGAACTGAAATAATGCACTTTCTCAGTAGAGTACACTAGAAATAACAATTTAAAAAAAAATCCAAACTCATAAGTTAAATTGTGTCATGATTTTGGGGATTGGTATAATAATAAAGTCATTCCAAAAATGTGTGTTACATCCTGTAACTTACCTGTACAAAACTTTGACATTTTCTAATTTTTAATGCTTGCTAATGGGAAAGCTTGTTTTAGGTCCTCCTTTGGATGTGATTCACGGAGATACTGAAACAAGTAGAAGTACTTGTAGAAGTACTCTTCTACAAATATTTTTGAAAAAGTGGTTGTTCTTAGCAAACATTTGTTTGGCTATCTAAAACCACCAGCTCATTTAATACCAGGTGACACTCTTGTTCATTACTAATTTGCCTATGTGGAAAAGTTGATTTCCAGTTCCTAGGGAACAGGTATGCACATCACCCAAAAAATGCCTTCACAACTGGCAGACTCACTGAAAGCAAGGATTGAATGATCCTAGGTAGTTAACTGTGATCTTTTGTGTAGAGAGAACTTTATCTACGGGGCTCTCAATTTAGTACTACTTACTAGCACTACTAAATGTACATATTTTAGTACAGGGAAAACTTTTCAGTCACAAACTGAATGTTTAATCACAACTGTTACAAAAGGGCCTACTCTCTCACTGACCGTTTTTTTTTCTATTTGAGTCATTGTAATGAATGTGTGAAAACTTATTTCCATAACAAACTGGTTGCTATAAAAACTTCCATATATCCCTTCTGGAGGAGGAGCTAGGCTTTGTAGGGCATAAAGCCCATGTTGAAATACAAATTTAGAGGCTTGGAAACACCATTGACCAAGTAGCTTTAAATGTCTTTCTTAGTTGGATCCAATTTTGAAGGTCACTGTTCTAAGTAAGTGGATGGCTATATGAAAATCAGTCATTCATATGACTAATCTATAACGCAAATCTATCGTCTTCTATATCTTGTACAGAAACTTTTTTTCATTAGCAAATGAAATTGTTTCAGGATTAGATAAAAATGGTCTATTTTTGTTTGATAGTAGGAGAAACTTTGCTTTGTAAAATGGATCATTGATTATTGCTATGCTTAATACTCACTTCCAAGGATTTAACTGTAAAAATGTCATATGCTAAATAGTTTCTGTGTAAAATGAAGTGTCTGTGAATCACAAAAAAACTGTTAGGTGCTTTACAAACACAGAACAAAAAGATGGTCCCTGCCTCCAGAGGGTTTATAATCATAATTATAAAACGAGAGAGACAACAGATTGATATTGATAGGGGAATATAAGGAAACAATAAGGCAGTATTAGTCAGCATGATCAGCAGTATCAGTGCCCCAGGTGCTTAACCGTTGTCAAATCTTTTTGTAGGCATCACAACAACGGAGAGTTTGAAGGAGGATAATAAGGTAGCTTTGCAGATGATTATGGGGAGCTTCTCCCAAGCATAAGGCATAGCAGGGGAGAAAGCACAAAGGTGCTTGTTTGAAAATTAAGCATGTGGGTAATGGACGCTGGCATCAGTGGCCAATCGAAGGCAAGAGTCAACATTTCAGTAGCAAATAAGAGGTGAAAGGCTGTAGAGGGCTTTTCTTTGAAAGTGAAGACAAGCAGGTTATATTTGCGATAGAGGAGGGGTTGCCACTGGAGGGATTCAAAGAGGGGTGGGTGACATGATGAAAGCGATGGGCTAGAAGAATGATCTTTGCATCAGTATTCTGAATGGATATGAATGGGGCACAACTACATTTGTCAAGTCCAGAGAAAAGGAGGTTGTATTTGAGATATGAGATGAGGTTGGATGAGAGTTTTAGCGGTGTGGATGGATGAGAGAGAATTTGCAAGATTTAGACATAGCCTGAATGTAGGGATCTAGAGAGGGATCCAAGTCAAGGATGACGCACAGATTACAGGTCTAAGTGACAGGCAGGATGGTGGTGATGTTCACAGTGATTGAAAAAGGAGGTGAAGTGGGAAGATTAGGAGCTCTGTTTTAGCCATCTTGAGCTTGTGCTTGATATCTAGACATCTAGATAGACTTCATAGACACATAAATGTGTAAAGGTACTCTATATCCAGAGTACCTGTAAACACTTATTGTTATAAGGTTTTACTTGGTTATAGTGGGTCATATCATGTAATGAATGAAGAACACTTTTTAAAAAGTTGAATTGAAGTGACTGGACATCTGCTGCTATTTATGGTAGTACATTAGTTTAAAATGTCTTTATGGGTTAAGTTCTAATATATTTAAATCTAGCTGCTGCTTAAAGTCACACTACAATATTGCTCATGTACTTAATTAGCTCTAGTAAACTTTTTGTTGTATTAATCTAGAATTTAAACCTAAAAAAATATTATTTGTATCATATTATCTGATACGTCTGTTCCTTAGCTCAGCCAATTTACAGTTATTCAAGCGTTACATTGTAGAGAACATCAGCTTAATTGGTGCTAGAGCATGATGTTAAGTGAATGGATTGCAAATATTAGAAGTTCTGTATTTTTGTGCTACCAAAGCTGATGCTACTATTTACCTGTGGTGAATATAGGAATCTCGTTGGGGTGATAGAGATGCTGACAACACCTGGAGACGAACAGCTGAGCCAGAATCTGAATGGAGACGAGCACCACCAGAGAGGTAGGTAGAGGGAAATCCAGCATCATGTTGTTGGGCCCCCAATTTGTAGGCACTCTTCCTGTTGTCAGTCTGAATAGCCTTTGCCTCTATTATGGCCAGCATTTGCATCTTTGAAAGTTATCCTCAAGGATTTTTTTAAACTCCTTTGTAAGGATTCCAAAGTAAGACAGAAGGAGTATAGCTATTTAAAAATGCAAATGGGGAAGAGGGGACTTGTGATAAGATATGATAAAGACCTATCCAAACTCTATCGTACTTTTATCCAAGCATCCTTTTATCTAGAACATTGAATACAATTAAACTTCCTGGTTTATTTAAACCTTTACATTAAATCCAGCGGATGCCACCAAACCTCTAATAAACCAGCAGCTGATTACATGATTTTTCTTTTGCTAAATCTGCAGCCTAATCAACCATCATCTTTACTTAAATGATTTGCTGCAGAGCTCAAAATGAGGGAAAGAGAGTCACTAGACTTTGTGATGACCTATCGTATTAGGAATTTTCCATTAAGGAATTGAGAGAGATATCGAAGAACTATGTAACAAAAATTCAAAGCCTTGCAAGAAATTCAAAATCCAGGATAATTTACAGAAGCTGAAAATATATGCTGCAAGCTGAAACTAAGATCTAAAGAAATGTCATGAATTGAGAAGGGAAACAAACTGAAAAGGGAGAGTTTAAGGACTCAGTATTTTGAGGCTGTTCTTTTGCTAAAATGCTTATCCTGGGTCTGACTGTTTTAGGATATTTGGGTACGTTCACTGATAACTGAGAGGATTTTGAGAATGACTGCATAGAAGGAGAAATATTGGTCTTTGGGAGCTCTGTGCATCTGTTAGAACTTTTTTCTTTCTCTTCCATGCAGTTAAAATGTTGAGAGAGGAGAATCAAAATCAGTACAGGCTAATATGCAAGACTATTGAACGTTTTCTTGACCAATTCTTTTAATTTGTCCCAAGAGAGTAATTGAAGCCAAATCTAGCCATAATACTTTCTGACATTGCTTAAGATGGAAGGTAGGGATCCTGTATTATTTGTGCACCCAAAAGTCTCATTGGTTTTAGTGGTAGTCTGGGTGTACAAGGAATGTGTTAATTTATATTGGACTCTAGTGTAGTAATGTAGATTTGACTGCAACTGAATAAAATGTTCAGAAATCTATTTCTGAATTAAGGCAGAGGCAGTGATATAGAGGGCAGAACACAGAGCAGCAGCAGGAACACATATTTAGTTTATGCCTACAGCTCCTAGCACAAATGGTGTCATGTTGGAATCGTCCCATGGACACCAATAAAGGTAAGGAAATTCAGAGATTGTCTTGCAAAGGTAGATTTTTCACTTGAAACCATTTCATTCATCACTCAAATGCCAATTGCCATATGACCGTCCATAATCGTGGAACTACTTGTAGAGTGCAGGCAGGCCTCACACTGATTACCCAGGACTTCAGGGTGGTCATCTTAGCTGTCAATTTGTCCTAGTTGTCTTCAACCTTTTCTGGACCATGACCCTGTGTTACAACAGGAAAAAATTGCAGATTCCCCCTCCCTAGCCATAAGGAGAGGGTAGTCCTGACACATGCTGGATGTGTTTGCAAACCCCAGGTTGAGAACCTGTGGTCTAGTCAATGGAGAGTCAGCCTTCACCATACAAGGAAGATGGTCAACGTAAGAAACAAAGGAAAGCATAAATCTCTTAGAATCCGGGCAACAAAATTAGTCATCTTCCAGATAATATCTGCAATTTGCCAAAACAGCCAAGGAAAATAAGTTTGTAACTGAATAGAGGCTGTGCAGTGTGTGTCACAGAGTGAGGAACTTATCACCCCTAAAAACATTATATAAAATATTACCTCTCCATCAAAAAAGCAGATTGGTCTTTGGCAGATGGCAGTTGCTCTAGAATGCACCCTCAACAGGAGTGTCTGTTTCCAAATCACCCATTTTAGGGAAAATAGAGATTGTTCACAACAAGCACTTCTAATTCCTGAGAGGGACCAGAAGACAACCCTGGAATTCATCAGAGGGGATGATATTATTTCAGCTATCATAGAAATGTAGGGCTGGACAGGACCTCAGTAGGTCTTGTAGTGTATTCCCTCTGTGCCAAAGCAGGAATTAAGTATATCTAGACCATCCTTGATAGATGTTTGTCTAACTTGTTCTTAAAAAAACATCAGTGATGGTGATCCGTTGCTTTTGCATGACTTGTATTGCTCCCCAGAGGAGCCCCAAATAGCTTTTCATGTGCTTCTGATAATGGAAAAAAGGCCTGATGTGTATTTCATGTGTGTATCTTATGTACTTTTTGAGTTATGAGTGAGCATAAGAATCCTTAAACTATCATCATCCACCAGGATTTGGGAAAAGTTAGAGATCCTAGTACCAGATCTCCCCCATTTTGATTAGCATGAAACTTGGCAGAAAAATTCTACATGAATTGCAAAGGCATCCTACTTTCAACCTCATAAACCTTATAATGGAAATCGGGTTGCAGTCTTGAGTGTGGAGTGGCTGCTGCCATTCTGTAATGAACTGAATAATAATCTTGTCTGATCATTAGTTTTTGTTGCAAAAAGCTATCCCCCTATAGAACATTCTGTATGTTAGCCTCCCACAAGTGTGCAGGTCATTCCCTATATGTTAGTATGTTTGACTGAGATTACAATTCGCTTTCTAACTTCAATAAACATACTTCATTTCTAAAGGGAATTTTAGTAGAGAGCCATATTCACAGTTGAAAGAGCTCCCAGTTGCCCCTAATCAGTACCTATCTCCTGACTTTTCTTTCCATCTGAAGAATTATTTCACAATCTTGAAGGTACAAAGATTAGCAGAAGTAATTGGCACAGTATTTTACAATTACCTTCTTAAGATCCTGAGGAATCTGAGTTATAGACTTTCTTTTGCTATGGTTATAGATATCACTACTTCTGTCAACTTAGAGCACCCATACAGCTAATTTTGTTAGTGTTCCTAAACAGTCACCTTTCACCAGAGACTGAGTAGGAAAAACTTTAGCTTGAAAGAGAATTCTCCAATTTGAGTGCAAACAGGAGTCTAGAACAGAATTGCTGTCTCATTGTTTGTTAAAGGTAATTGTACTCTCCCTCATTCTGGAAGAAGAAACAGGAAGCTGTATCTCAGATTTCTCAAGATTGTTGAGGTATGGGTTGTGTCAAATTAACAGCGGCATACTCTTCCCCTCTTGTTGGAATCCCACATTATTATTTTTTTTAACCAAATCTTTGTAGTTTACCTCTAAGCAGTCCAATAATGTGCATTTTTACTTTTCAAATTCATGAGAAATTCAAATCCAGGTTAACACCTTGATTCGTAATTCCTAAAAGACACACACCACCCTCCATCTTCATAATAAACTGTCCCTCATTCCCCACAAATAGTTTGTTTAATTTCCTAAAATTGGGAGGAAACCTTCACCTCTTGACAGAACCATGGCTTGTGACCTGTATAAATATGTAAAATACATCCTTACTGTATTCAGTGCTGTTGTGAATGAAGAGGTGCAGGCCAAATATATATAGAGCCCTTGGTGAAGCATTAAAATAAACAATATATCTTGGATAATGACAAGTAAGAAAGCTCACACTCATATCCAGTGGTATCCAATCTTTTCAGCTTTGAGGACCAAACATATTTCAAAAGATCAGGGAGCCACAATCAGTATTATGGCGCAGATTCTGCCATTGCTGTGCTCCCTTTGCATCACTTCAGAATGGGGTAGTCCCCAGAGGGCATAGTCAGTCTGTCAATATCCTGTACCTCCCTACCTGCAGCCACCTAGCACAGAGGGTGAGGAAGATGAGAGGCCAGGAGCGCATTGTCCTCTGACCATTCCAAGTTGGATTATGACCCCTATGGGACTGTTGCCAGTTAAAGCATTCCAAGGCTGCTGTGATGGACCTGTACGTGATTGTTGGTTACCAACTTCTGGACTGCACTGTGAGGCAGGGAGGAAGAGATGGGAGCCATCCTTTAACAGTCATTCCCTTAGACCAGTGGTCCCCAAACTTTTTACCTCATGCCCCCCCTCATCCCTGTCCACGCCCCCAGAGCCGGGGCCTGGAGTGGGGCTGCGGCTCTGGGAGGGGGGGGGGGACGCAGACAGGGGTAAGGCCCCTTCCCCCCCAACTCCTGTACTCCACCGGGCCAAGAGGCACAGGCGGAGTCGACGGGGGAGCGTCAGCAGTCGACTCACCGCAGTGAGTAGATCAAAGTACGTCGACTTCAGCTACGTTATTCACATAGCTGAAGTTGCGTAGCTTAGATAGATTTTTACCTCCTCCCCCGCCAGTGTAGGCCAGGGCTTAGACTCTGGCAGAGCCCCTCAAATGCCTTTCCTGCTCTTCTTGGATTCCCACAAATCAGCAGGGAAGAGGCAGTGGAGCAGCCAGACTTATTCTCTTTGCAGTTCAGCAAGTGGCCAGCAGGGGAGCAGCTGTAGCCTAGAAGGGACAACAGCTGCTCAGAGCAGTTTCTGGGGCAACGGGGGAGGTGATGCCTCCTACCTCCTTTTGACAGTGATGAGGCTGATTCAGATACTTCCAGTTAGAAATAGCAACTGGTTGGGGAACGTATTTTCAACTTGCAGTCAATTGCACGCTTTCTTCATAACGTGCACCTTCAAGGGCCACAGGTTGGACCCGCTGCTCTAATAAATAAACCTTTCTTCACTTTTCACCCTTTTCATGTTGTTTAATAGGGAATGGCGCCGTGGAGAAGGGCGTGAGGATGAAAGACCTTTCCGAAGAGGAGATGATCTACTTAGACGTGGTGGTGCTGAAGAGAAAGAGCCTTCTTCCCGGGAAGCAAATGAAGACCGAGCCCCCAAGCAGGATGTGGAAGAGGACGGGGAACCCAGGCGGGGCGTGGACGAGGATGGGGAACCCAGGCGGGACGAGGATAGGGAACCCAGGCGGGACGAGGACGGGGAACCCAAGCGGGACGAGGACGGGGAACCCAGGCAGGGCGTGGACGAGGATGGGGGACCTAGGCGGGGCGTAGATCAGGACAGAGGGAGTTGGCGCACTGCAGATGACGACAGGGGGCCCAGGCGTGGCCTGGAAGACGACAGGGGGCCCAGGCGTGGCCTGGAAGACGACAGGGGGCCCAGGCGTGGCCTGGAAGACGACAGGGGGCCCAGGCGTGGCCTGGAAGACGACAGGGGGCCCAGGCGTGGCCTGGAAGACGACAGGGGGCCCAGGCGTGGCCTGGAAGACGACAGGGGGCCCAGGCGTGGCCTGGAAGACGACAGGGGGCCCAGGCGTGGCCTGGAAGACGACAGGGGGCCCAGGCGTGGCCTGGAAGACGACAGGGGGCCCAGGCGTGGCCTGGATGACGACAGGGGGAATTGGCGCACTGCAGATGAGGATAGGGGTCCCAGGCGCGGGCTGGATGAGGATAGGGGTCCCAGGCGCGGGCTGGATGAGGATAGGGGGAGTTGGCGCACTGCAGAAGACAACAGGGGACCCAGGCGTGGCCTGGATGACGACAGGGGACCCAGGCGGGGCCTGGATGACGACAGGGGGAGTTGGCGCACTGCAGATGACGACAGGGGACCTAGGCGTGGCCTGGATGACGACAGGGGACCTAGGCGTGGTCTGGATGACGACAGGGGACCTAGGCGGGGCCTGGATGACGACAGAATTTCCAGACGAGATGAGGACAGAGGCCCCTGGCGTAGTGCAGATGAGGATCGACTCTCAAGACGTGATGATGACAGAGGTCCATGGCGTGGTGGGGATGACGACAGAGGGCCCAGGCGTGGTGATGATTCAAGACCTGGTCCTTGGAGACCATTTGGTAAACCAGGTAAAATAATTTTGTAATTAAACTATGGATTTTTTTCATAATTCTATCCCTCTTCCAAAAATGAAATTAGCTGAGTTTAGTAAGATGTATATTAAGTACTAGATACTTGAGATAGCAGAAATAACTGGATCTAGCTCTGTGTGTTATTTTTAAACCAAGATTAGGTGTGTGTCTGAAAGATACTCTAGTTCAAACTAGGAATCAGTATGAGTCTATTAATTTTCTGTTGCAAATGGCTGGATCAATCTGGCTAATTTGGATGCCCCTCTCATTTTAAATGATCCTTTTCATTTTACTGTTTTTTTTGTTTGTTTGTTTAAATCAATATTTATTGCTTCTGTAGCAAATATTTAAAGGTCAAATATTAATGCTGGGAATTCACTTGTCTTGTGAACTAACCAATGTGAAATAAAAACTTTAATGCCCTCATGGGGCAGAATCAGCTTTTTACTAGACTAATGCAGCTTTGGCTCCCTTTCCTTTTTAAACTGTCCCAGAGGTCAGCCTCTTTTAAAGAGAATTTGGAATTCATCAGCCAATAAGTTGGACTTTGGTACCTCTGTGGTTTTGTGCACCTTTTTATTTATAGCATGCAAAAAATATTTCCAGTCAGTTATTTGAAGTCTTAGCTGGTAATGGCTATTACAGTTGTTTTCTGATTTCCTGTAGTGCTTAGCTAGGTCTGAACTTGTTACTTAGTGTTTATTTTGACATTTCTGTCAGTGAGCCCCCTTCCCCTCCGAGCGCTGCAAAGTGCCATTGTAGACAGTGCACCAGCGCTGGGAGCTATTCCCTTCGTGGAGGTTTTTTACACAGCCACGTTCAAGCGCTGCCGCTTAAAATCCATGGGGAGTATGGATTTCTTCAGGTGAATGAGGCACCTGACCTACATTACATAGGTACTTCTTCAAGTCTTTGTGGATCCCACTCAAGGTGGGAGCCAAATGGACAAAAACTTGAAGCAGAATCACAGTTACTGTGAAGGCAAGTAAACCCTTCTCTCTCGACTACTCCAAGTTTAGTCAGAAAATAATTTGATTCCCTTTGTTACTAACAGGTGGATGGAGAGAACGAGAGAAAGCTCGTGAAGACAGCTGGGGACCCCCGCGAGACTCCAGACCTTCGGAAGACCGTGAGTTGGATAGAGAT
Organism: Emys orbicularis; assembly: GCF_028017835.1. NCBI lineage: Eukaryota > Metazoa > Chordata > Testudines > Emydidae > Emys > Emys orbicularis. The sequence continues at coordinate 16,660,105 of NC_088689.1, read as the reverse complement.
AAAGATATTGATGAAAACGAAAAGGATCGTGAGTTTGACAAAGATAGTGACCTTGATCGGGATGATCGCTTCAGACGTCCAAGGTTTGATTTTTCTATTGTTAACAATATTGATAGGAGTTTTGTAAAAGCCATCAGCTTTTTTTCTCTTTTGTGAAATTAGTCACATCTTTAAAGCAATAAACAAATTATATTGATTATTCATATTGTGAAGAAAACCCTAATTGTTCCCAGAAGCAGCCACAAAATGTTTTACTACTCACTTTTAAATACACCTCTACCTCGATATAACGCGACCCGATATAACACGGGTTCGCATACAACGCAGTAAAGCAGTGCTCCTGCGGATCAGTGCTTCAGCTCCCAGCCAGGGTGCTCCGCTTCCCGCCGCCGGTGAGTGCAGGGAGGTTGGGGAAAGGACACCCCCCGTACTCACCTGCGGCAGGAAGCGGAGCACCGCGGCTGGGAGCTGGTGGAGAGGAGCCGGCTGGGGCCGGGCTGCTCCGCTTCCCGCTGCTGCCGGTGAGTGCCTGTCAGGGGGTGGGGTGTGTGGATAGGGGTCAGGGGACAGGGAGGTTTGGTAGGGGTTGGGGTCCTGGGGGTGATTAGGGATGGGGGGTCTCTGGAGGGGGCGGTCAGGGGACAAGGAGCAGGGGGGCAAAAGCAAGTACGATATTATGTGGTCTCACCTATAGCGCAGTAAGATTTTTTGGCTCCGGAGGACCGCGTTATATCGGGGTAGAGGTGTATGATTGCAGTCCTTTTCTTAGTCAGGATTGAGCGTTGACCTTAGGTTTCACTAAAATGAAATCTTAACTTTTAACACTCCAATAATTTTTTCTCATAAATGGTGCTGTGTGCCTGGTACAGCATCACGTTGAAACTGTCTGTTTCAAATAACTTGTCGTTTTTAACACTGCTGTGTTCACTGCAGCAGAAGCCAGAGTATAAAGGGTTAGGCTTACTTTTATTTATTTTTAAATGGCAAAAGGGATGAGGCTGGCTGGAGAAGAGGACCAGCTGAGGAAGTTTCCAGCTGGAGAGATTCAAGTCGTCGAGACGAATGGGATAGAGGTGGTCGTGACATGAGAGATGACCGGGGTGGTCGTGATCTGAGAGATCGGCGTCCTGATGATAGAGATAGAAGAGGACCTCCAATCAGAACAGACCGTGAAGAAAGTATGTTTGTTTCCCCATACTAGTTGAAATATTTGTCACCGGGGCTCACTTAGGGTATGTCTACACTACCCGCCGGATTGGCGAGCGGGGATCGATTTATCGCGTCTAGTCTAGACGCGATAAATCGACCCCCGAGCCCTCTCCCGTTGACTCCTGTACTCCAGCGCCGCGAGAGGCGCAGGCAGAGATGACTGGGAGCGGCAGTAGTCGACTCACCACAGTAAGTCAATCTAAGTACATCGACTTCAGCTACATTATTCACGTAGCTGAAGTTGCGTAACTTAGATCAATTTCCCCCCCAGTGTAGACCAGGGCTTACACTAATGGCCCCTTTACATCGCTCTGGTAATGTAAAAGGGCCTTAAAGTGGAGTAAATTACATATATACCCAGTTAAGGACCCTTTTCCTGTCAGTCCCTACTGTCGGAGTGGTATAAAGGGAAGGGGCCCTGGTGTAAACGCGAATCTGGCCCTGATTTTATTTTTATTTATTTATTTTTTTTAAATAATTTGTATCCCAGTAGATTCTTGTCATTTGGGATATAGATCAGAAATGAAAGAATGAGACTATTCAAAATGTCACTAGGAGTGCTGGGTGAAATGTTTTGGGGAAAATAGTTTATTCACCAAAACATGCACCATTGGCTGGCCTGAGGCTATTCACGAAAGTTTGCTGGCCTGAAAACAATCTGTCAGTCCATCCCCCTTTACAATCTTTAGCCCTGTGGTTAGGGCATTTGCCTGGGATGCAGGAGACCCAGGTTTAAATCCCCATTCTGGAGCAGAGTCTTGAAGTCCTGTCTCCACCACCGCACCCATGTGAGCACCCTAATCACCGTGTTACAAGCTCTTCTGGGGTGGGTTGCTCTTAGTCTTTCCTATTGAAGCAATTCCATTTTGTAGAAAAACTTAAATATTGAGCCAAAGAGAAAGTTGTAGATGTGGATTCAAATCTTCTCTCTGCCTAATTTAGAGGAGGGATTTGAATCCACATCTGACTCACCACATGAGTACATGCCCTCATTACACCCACAGTGCATGTGCTTAAGTCCCATTTGCTTCAATCCAGAATAGGGATGCTGCCCTGAATCTGGTCCTAACTGATAAAAATGGTGCAGAAAATGCTGCACAAGACCTCCTGACAAGTGAAAGGAGGAACTGGTTTTCAGCGCTGAGATTCTTTTTTTATACTATGTTAAGTTTGGTATTTGAAAGTGTTTTCCATTTTACTTCCACATTATTGTAAAACTGATTATGTTCTTCAACTTCTTATCTCTACTGTGAAATAAGTAGTTTCCTATGCAGTTTAGCATTCCAGCACACTCTTATGTGCAGGATGAGGTGTTAATAACCCAGTGAAACTTCTGCTAATTTTATCTTTGCCTACAAGCTGATACTATTTGCAGGGTTTTCTTGAGACAGGGCATATCTAAAACCTTCTCCCCATTTACATAAAATTTGGGGGTTTTCAGTTTTTAGGATTCACTTTGTTATGAAACTCGACTGTTTTCTAGCCAGATATTTTAAGTGTCTCAAGATTTGATACTTATGGGCTAATAATTATTTATTTCATTTGTTTTTTAGCTAAACAGTGACTTTATTATAATGTACATTAGACAGAGCTCTAGCCAGATTAAGGCTAGTTCTGAGCAACTGAAAAAACAACGGGTTACTATTGGCAGGCTTTCATTACAATACTGTAAAATTAAACCATGGGCTCTGAACCTGGGTGTCACCACCATCTGTATTGTTACATGGGAGCAGTGGTTCCAGTATGGCAAAGTTTGAGAACCACTGAATTAAACCATCAGTGCTGGGCTTGTTGATTTAAACTCTTGTAAGGGACTGTAGTAATACAAAAAAAGTGGTTTCTAATGATCTTGCACATTTTTAGCGAGTTCATGGCGGCGTGGTGATGACAGAAAAGAAGAACGTGGGGAAGAGCGTGAAACTATCCGGCGAGCTGCTCCGGCTCTGGCTCCGGCTCCGGCTCCGGCTCCGGCTCCTACTCCTGTTCCTGCTGCTGCTCCCACTGCTCCACCTCCTATTTCAAAAGATAGGGAGAGGGATGCAGAGAGCGAGAAGGGGTCCTGGAGAACAGAAAAAGAACGAGAATCTCTTCGTCGCACTAAAAATGAAACAGATGAAGATGGATGGACCACTGTACGACGTTAATTCAAAAACTAAACACAGTTTAAACAGGTGTTTTAGGGTTGATTTGAGCAAATCCACAGATTATTATATTTGTGCTTTATAAACATTCGGAATTGGTATTCTTTGACAAATGTTTTGAGATAACATAAAAGCATGAGCCTGTATTACTTACTCATATATAGATTGATCATGCACAAAACTAGCAGCAGAAGGTTGGAAATTGAATGCCGGTTTCTGAAATGACAAATGTTGCATATTTCACAGATCACTTGTTGCTAAAATAAAAATGTGAACTCTGTAGCTATCTTGAGCAACAGTTATATCTCAAACTAAAACAAACTGATCTTTTTTTAAAATATATAATTCTTAATTTGGAATGGGGTATGATTTATATCACCGAACATGCAGTTGAAAACAAATCTCACATAAAATGGTCACATTATTGAAAAGATGGAGCTGGATTAATTTCCATAATTGGCCAAGATGAACTATAAAAACCCTTCCCCTACTGAGGTATTTTTGAGGGCAAGAGGTTTTTGTGAGGTATATTATCATCTGAATTCAGTAAGTTGTTTAAATTTAAATAAATTACAATAAACATTCTGAACATTAGCTACACTGGGATATTTTCTATGATTTTACTTGAATGCATATGAAACCATTTTGCAGTCATTCTAATAAGGAATATTGCTGCAGTGTGAAACAACAAAACATCATTAGACTTTAGAACTCAAGCGTTATGGTCCACATACTGCTGAGTATTTTGTTTTGCCAATAGCATAACTGCTTATTCCATTACTGGATAATTCATGCCTTTCAAGCATTTATAAATATTGTCATATTTAAAATGTGTGGTTTTGGAGGAATTGTTCAGATTTTTCCCCCCAACTTTGTCTTCAGGGTAAATGCTTTCCTTTTCAACAAGTGCTTTGTAGTAATGGCTGTGTTGACTGACTTCAATTTTGGGGTGCAGTAACAATGTTAATCATTAACTATCTGGTCTTATTGAAGCCAACACAGAATTTGCTGCTGTGTTTCTCTTCAATGATAAATAAACAACTTAGAGAATTAGCTTCTACTGTGTATTGACTTTTTAATTAACATTACTGATGTATTTTTATACAAAAAAGGCAAGCTGCTTAACTTACTCCCTTCCTCCATACCTACCCTTTTCTGTCCCAAATGAAAGAGAAAGTAACTTGTCTCTTGTATGGTGTTCTGACTGGGAAATGTGATGATTCATTTATGACAAACATGAACTTAAGTTGTTATGCTCCTTCCCTTCTCCTGCACCCTCCATGAAAAACCTTCACCTCCACAGCGTTCTTCCTTTGAGGGTTGGATGGGAGTGTCTTCGGAGTCCTTCAGCTCTGCTCCTTGCTTGGCCATAGCAATCGCTGCAAAGCAATACCCTGGACTACCTCTGTATCCTCTTATTATTCTGTGAGAGATGGAACTAGACAATAGGACCCAAGTCTCTGTGATAACATAGTACACTACCCACAAGTTCTCATTGGACAGTCTTTCGATGATACTTGAAGTTGTACCTAAAGTGCACTCAGAGTCTAAAAAATGACTATACAAACCAATTATTTTCCCCTTTTTTCTGGGTAAAACTATACTTGTTTGGGGTACATGATATGTATAGTCATGACTCTCTTTTCTAAGATTCTGCCACTATGGAATCTTTCCCTTGCAGCAGACATCAATTTCAGAATCTAAAGTTTACATTTAAAAAAACAATTTGAGCCCTTGTGACAACTTTGAGAACATGAATAAAGTACACCCAGACATGTCTTCAGGTCTGCACACAACCTAAAGGAGTCAGAGATGTGACCTGCTCCCATTCATTTTAGTGGCCTGTTAACTCTGCAACTTAAAGATGGCAACTTTAAATTGTAATGTTTACTGATCATTTTAGTAGAAATATCCTCTGATGTGCCTGCCATGCCGCTCCAGGTGCCAAAAGCCACAAATGACCAGCTCTAGTTGCTGAAACCTCCTCCCCAACAGCTTCTGATAATGCAACTATGCATTAATACATAATTGGATATTTAAAAAAACCTGTGATCAAGTTGTTTCATGCAAATTAAAAACTACTGTACTGATTCACTTTAATAATTAACCCTCATTTTTGTAAATTATCAGTTGAACTGCTAGAGTGTAGGTTCAGCTTGCTCATTTTTAGGGGTGTACAAAGTTTGTTCTATAGTTGCAGTTCATGGTTAAATTACTCCCTTTGCATCTTAATTTGTGTGATGAGAGGGTAGAGAGGAGATGCAATCAATTTTTTTTTTAATTCTGATTTTTGCATTGTTGCCCGTATATGAACTGCTAGCTATATGTTTTATTAATTCCCTGTGTATTTTGAGTCATCTTGGATTTGCAAGTTACCAATGAACTAGAAGAACATTTATGGATCACTTAATAGTGAAGTACTGTATATACGCATTTTCTGATGAGTCTGTGATGGAACATCTAGCCAGCAGGGAGAATGCTATCACTTTGTTTACTCTCTTTTTCACTTAAATTGGAAACTAGGCTACTTTTGTAGTAATGGAATGCTTGGGGTGCAGATATTGTAAAACATTCCCCTATATCTAGACAAGATTTACCATTGCATTAAAAAGATATGACTAAATTATGTGAACTTTTAAAACAAAAGCTAAAATTTAAGCTTAATCTGAATCTTACACTTCAGTAATGCAATGCTACTCCAGGGCTGAGTCATGTTATTGTAATATACTTCACAGATACTTGGCTGTACAAGCATCCCTGTACAATGTTACTGTGGTGTTATGGCTGTCAGTCTAGCTTACTATTCATCTTGTATGAATCCCCCTGTGACATGAGCCACCTTGAGATTGTCATTTTAAATGCAGTTCCATTTACTAGGTTGTATGCCAAAATTGCTTCTGTACCCCACACATGTTACTTCTAGAAGATAAAGGAAGCAATTCTTAAAAGACAAGCTCTTTGCTTAACCCTCCTGTGATTGTTAGGGTTTAGATTACTATTTATTCAGGTAATTTAAGAAATCTAAATAAAACCACTTGCTGAAGGAAATACTGATACGTTACAACAACATTCATTGGGCATGAGGGTTGTAAGAACAGTAAGGAGACCCCCCAGTTCTCAGACATGAGAATTCATTCTTCCTCTAGAAGAGAGACTGCAGCTTGGATTCTAGCATTGGTTGTAGTGTATCTAGACAATCTGGTGGAATAAACTTTTTGCAAAAGGTTTCCCAGCCTCATTAGTGACCCAAGGATGATGCTTGGAAATACTATGAGTGGCCAAAGTGAAAAAAATCCCTTTTTGGAAAGATAACGAAGTTAGATTTTATAAGTTTAGTCTTGAACTGAACCACAGCTTTTTTTTTTTTAATAAAAATTAGTTTTAAAGGGAGTCATTCTACAGAGGATGAAGTACACCTTTTTATAAAAAGTAATATTAGTGCTCATAAGAGGAAATATCCTAGTTGTAAACCTTTGCCCCTAACATATCTTAACTGATCTTTCTAGAGTTGGTTTGTTGGAGCTTAACTCTTCTGGGTCAATTTATTAAAATATAGTTTAATCTCACCTGGCAGCTTCCTAATTACTACGGCAAGCTAGTACATGTGGTGGGTTCTTCAAGCAACTCTGGCCCCTTCAACTGCCAGGCTTGTGTGTTGCAGGATGAGCAAAGTGTCAAGAACTGGCATGTACCTGTAAGGGTGGTTAGGTCAGTCAACTGATTTTTCTCTTAGAGCAAGAGGAATTTGTGAAGCAACCGCTCCATGAAGGAGGGAGGTTATTTTGATTCCTTGAAAGATTCCAGTCATGCTAACAGAATTGTTGGCATAAAGCAGCGTGTTCTCTATACCCCACCATATCATGCTAGCACCCTGCAGGCACGTCTGCCTACACATTTGACAGCACTGTCCTAAATTCGGGATGTGTAAAACCAAGAACGCGTTTCATATGGTCTTTTTGCTCCCTTTAATGTTTACACCAGTGCAGTGGGTAACTTGCACTAACCTTGATAGATAAAACATTGCTGAAGGAAATACTGTTAAATTACAACAACATTCATTGGGCATGTAGGTAGGAAGAACATTAAGTAAGGACACATCCAGTTCTCAGACATGAGAATTCATTCTTCCTATAGAAGAAAGACAGCAGCTTAAATTCTAGCATTGGATGTAGTGTATCTAGACTTACTGTGTACATTAAGTGTACTGACACATTCCACATGAAATACATGCTAGGTAATACCCAAATTTAAATGGACATACTCCAGATATTCCAGTAAAACTGCCATGGGCAAATTGTACACTGAACTGGTCCATCAATTTAGACTAGCATGTAGCCCCTTAGAGGGGACATTGCCCTGGTCATATTTGCTATTGTAACTAAAGTTTTTGCATTACAAGTCAGTTTATTAAATTCTCACCTACATATGAATGCAAATTCTCATAGACCAAAGCAAGTTCTACTGGGGAGGTGCTCTTACAAAGATCACCTGTGAAATCCCACAGAAAACAAGCAGTTTGGAGGGTCTAGAAGTACAGCTTTGAGATAGTTACATCCCTATTTACCTATGAGCCAAAACATAGTAATGAATGGACACCCAGAGTGAGAAAAGTATAAACAGCATATGGTTAAATAAGTTGTATTGATTTTAAGTTTTATACTTAATGAGAGTCTCCCTTTAATAAAACAAACCCAACACAAGCTTTGGAGTTAAGCGAAGAATTAGCAGACTACACTACTCTCCCATTAGAAACAAGTAGTAGCTTGATCACTGTTAGAACTTCCTAGCTTTTAGGGATTTTAGAAAGTTGTTCATGTACCGAGTACTTCAGAATGTAAATATTTTTACATAACTGTCCTGATAGCATTTTTTCTTACAAGATGATATGCAGCTTTAAAATAAGCTTATATGCAGTCCAGTTGCAACTGTTAAATTAGCCACATACACATCGTATTAATTTAAATGCAGTTATGCTCTGCAATACTCCAGAGCTTCATCAACTGTCTACCTATATAAGAGAAATGAAGTGTGCACAGTATATTACTAAAAAAAGAGAGGGATTCACTGCATGGAACATTAGTAAGTCTTTCCCCCCATTCTTTTACATTGTAAGTAGTGAAGGGGAAAAACGCTTTGCTTGGTGGAATCTAAATTTGCTATGCTGAGAAAAATCTACTCAGGATGGAAGTTTAAACTAACCTTTTGGATCATGTTGTCCAAACCTGTTACACAGTGTGATTAAGACTACAGTACATGAGTCAGAATACAGTTTGGCCTTGCTCTGTAGTAGAGAGCAACTATTTTCTAGCTGAGGCCTCCATTGTAAACAGTACCTCAGCACAGCCCTGAGGTAGTTTCAAAGAAGTCTTGCAAGAGAAAGCAGCAGGGGGCGTATTCTCATTTGTTTTATAAATGATTTCCTGCAAGAGCCCTCAAGCAGCTTGTGCATTAAAAAAAAAAAAAACGAACAAACTAGGGCTCTTTCCTCCATCCACATTAAAAGGCGCTTTGTTTTCTTCGCAGTAGAAGAGCATGGTAGCTATTAGAATCCACATTACAAGTCAGAGGAAGGCAACAAGAACTTCTTCCCACTAATTATGCATTAGACAGGGATGCAATGCATTGCAGCTACTATAAAATGGTCCAACAAACCCAAGAGTGTTGAGTGATAATCTATAAATAGCTACAGGGTAGCAAAACAAGGTAGAAAACATAGTTGTCCATTGTTTAAAATACCTTGCTGCACATTACCACCTTGTAGTAGGTCTAGGGGCACATATGGGGGGAAAGAAGAGAGAACAGGCTTAACTCAAATTTGTGATGCCTTTACTTCACTCTATAAAACAAAACTTCAAATTTAAACAGCACCATTGCCACCTGTGGCCAGTATGGGGCTTTACAATCTCGACAGTGTTTATTTTTGGCTGGGGGTGGAAGGGAAAGGGAATTGAGAGGAATAAAAGTTAATTTCTAGACTAATGGAAGGGGAAAAAAACCAAATAGTAAAAACAAGAACCCTAGATCAGTACAAAAGAACTTGTGAACACAAAGGGGAGCTCCCCCAACACTAAAAAGTGTCATATGATCATTCCTGATCTCAAAATCCCCACAAACATCAGTAACTAACAATTCATACTACCTACTTACAACCAACGTTGTTTTGTTAGAGGACAGTGCAAACACAACCACGAGCAGCCAAATACAGCATAATTTCCCCTCCCTACCCTGTCGAGCTCACCCTTAAAACATAAAATTTAAAAACATCAATTCTTCATTTGGCTAGGATACTGCAAAAACAGAAATTCGTTTGCTTAGCAGTACAGAGGCCTTTTCTTCAGAGATTCTGTAAAATATTTTTTTAAAATGCCTCCTCTCCAATAAACCAACATAAGCGTCCCCATGGGAGCTCCCTATCATTCAATTTCATCTTATCCCCCTTTTAAAAATTAGATATATATATTATACAATAAACAAATACAGTGCATCTAAACTGCATATTTATAATTATATAGAGTTAACTTCAGAGTCCAGCTTCCCTGGATGCTAAGTATACAAACTAGAAACTATCATTATAGTACATAAGCCAAGGAGCTTTTTACATTCTAGTCTCCCACGTTGAATATATTAATGTGTTAAAGAGAACAAAATGCAATCCGCTGTAAGACACTCTTTAAAAAAAAACTGGGAAGGTCTTTTTTTTGTGGGCCACACAAAAAAATTGCTGTCGGGTCACTTTCTACTGAAGCGGCCTCAGTCAAAAGGGGAAAAAACCGAACCCAACAAATCCATCGCCAACAAAACAAACAGTCCCGAGGCCAGGAGGCTGCAGCCCCCTAGCGGAGTTTCTTGCCCAAGGCGGTCCTGGCGTTTCGGAGCTGCTGCTTGGCGGCACTGGCCTGCATTTTGGAGAGGGGGCAGTACTTGATGGTGTGGGCATTGTCCCCACTGGCCCCGCAGAGGGGGCACGTGTATCTCCGCAGCACGGGGCACAAGACCCGGCCGTCGGGTCCCTTGAGGATGTGCGTGGTGTAGAGGGCGACGGCTTCTTTGTTATTCCTGCAGAAGACGCAGACCTGCAGCTCCGGCTTGAGCAGCCGGGAGCCGGGCTTCTGGGGCGCTTGGAGCCGCCCGTCGCCCAGCCCGCCGCCCCACGCGTGAGGGGAGCGGTCCCGCTGCAGGTGAGCCGGGGAGCAGTTAAAGACCAGCGCGGCGGGGCTGGCGCGGCCGGAGAAGGGGCTGAAGTCGGCGAACCGCTCCTCCAGGAAGCTCTCGCCGTGGTGGTGGCTGCACAGGTCGAAGTCGTGCAAGTGCAACGCGCCTTCGAAATAGGGGGTCCCTGCGTCTTCCTCCTCCTCGTCGTCCTCGTCGTCCTCCTCCGGAGCCGGCTGCACGGCGGCGGCCACCACCACGGAGGAGGGCTGGGTCCCGAAGCCCTTCTCCTCGCCCACGGCCTTGGTGATCAGCGTGGCCAGCCCCAGATAGTCATTCCACGAGTTGAACGCGTTCCCGTAGGCGGGGTGGCTCTTGGCACCGTAGCGGGCGCCCTGCAGGAACTCCACGGGCTGGTGCTGCTCCAGCTTGCCGGGGGGGAACGTCTCCATCGGAGGCTCCACGCCACGGGGCCGGGGGGGGACCCGAGTCCCAGCCGCCGCCTCCTGCGCGCTGCAGCCGCGACTCCGGGGCTCGCCCCGCACGCACCCAGCCGAACCCGCCCGCAACCAACGCAGCTCTGCGCGGCGGCCGCTTCGCTCGCTGGCCGCGGCTGCTCTAGTTACATCGGGGGAGGGGAGAGAGGAGGAGGCTCAGCCCAGGGGCCGCGGCAATTGGCCACCAGCCAAAGCAGCGCCCCCCGCCCGGCTCTACCGCTCAGGCCGCCGATTGGTTGATGCGTTAAGCTGTGTTCAGTCTCCTGCAGCTGTGTGTGCACGGGCGGGGCCGCCCCTCGCCTTTGATTCGGAGCAGGTGAGAGGCCTCCAGCCCCCTGCTACGGTGTCTTGGGGAATGCGCACACACACACATACTGCGTCACATGGGGTAGCTAGGGATGGGCGCAAGCCTTCTCCACCACTGGCAGCTGGGCATTATGATGTGTAAAAAGCAGCATCCTCGTGCCAAGTTGTGCCTGGATCGCAGAGCTAGGACATTGCACTAGTAAGTATTGCCCTTCCTACATAGGGGTGGCTGGGGTGTTTTTCTGTAGTTCATTTCCTCTGCATTCCATGTAAGATGGATGCAGTGATACTGGCCTACCTCAAAGGGGTGTTGTGAGACTTAATGAAGCCCTGATCCTGAAAAACTGTGCTGCCTGGGGGGACTCTTATACCCATGCTGAGCCCCCTTGATTTCAGTGGGGTTCTAAGCAGGCACCAGGGTCCTCTTGCATGGAAAAGTTTGCAGGAGCAGGGCCATAATTAACATTTGCAAAACACTTGCTGGTTTTCAGATATAAAAACCCTGTAGTGAAATGCTAAGTAGCACTATATACAAACCTTCAACAACAAAAATCATCCCAAAAAGCCATCTCACAAGGACCCCCCCAAACAGAATTGTCCTAGCCCATATACTAATGTGAGCAGCAATACAACAACATCAACCTCAGGCAGACTACTAAGTACTTGGCAAGCTGAGCTTTCCAAATGTAGAAAAATATGGGGTCTGATTCTATCACAAACTGAGATATTACCCCAGAAAAGGAGAAGTGCTAGAGACTCCATGAAATCTGCTGGGCACTCCACGATTGCTACTGATTTTACATGGAAGACACTCAGATACTATGGTGATGAGTGGCAGTCTAAAACCCTAAGCTAGCTAGCTTCTGTCTTCACTTACATTTGTGCAAACTAGGATCAGTTCTCCTGAACTCAACAGTATCACACTGGTTTTAATTCAAGATCACTGTTTATTTCTCCCCTTTCGTGGGCCCACTGTCTCCGAGCAGCTGAAAGGTACATTCCTGTTTTTTAAACAAAACCTATAAACAGTGCTAGAGCCTGTGTCTGTGTTATATAAACTATAAGGAAGACAGGCAAAGGCAATAAGAAGTTTGTAGAACTGAGAAACTCATCCTCCCAGATTATGCAGCATAGCTTTCTGCAAATTCAGAATGGTCAGGAGCCCATCGACCATGAAGAAACTGAAATGCTTTTGAAAATAAAGTTTTTAATTACAAATGGCCTTTTCCTGGCTGCTTGCTGCTGATAGCCATCTTGCAGAAGAGACATCGCTTCCAACACTGAGCTCTAGTTAGTTTCCAACCTTTCTTAATATTAGCGTAACAAAGAAAAAAGCTCATGTTAAAAATAACATTTGGTAAAAAAACAATGAAGTTCTTTGTAAGCAGCCTGGGACTTTTATCTATCTATCAATCAGTGTACTTTGAGCTTAATTCGTGCCAGCCTGGACCCTGGCAGAATATGCGGAAGCAGAAGAAAGTCTGCAGGGGGAAGAGATTATGGGATCCGCAGAAAATAGCTATGATTTTCCTTACCTCAAGAAACCTAAAATCAGTGCAGCTCTGAAAGTGTATGGGACTGCCTGGTCTGGAAAAAAGGTGTCACCTGGGCAAGCTGGGGTATATGCAGATTCAGAGCATCTACTTCACAATCTACAGCTGCATCAGGCTGATGTAGGTAGGGTGACCAGATGTCCCGATTTTATAGGGACAGTCCTGATTTTTGGGTCTTTTTCTTATATAGGCTCCTATTACCTCCCACCCCCATCCCGATTTTTCACATGTGCTGTCTGGTCACCCTAGGTGTAGGGGTGCTATAAAAAAAGCCTACGAAAGCTAGGCGTTAGGGTCTGGCATGGAACCACTTGAAATCAATAGGTGTTGTTCCCTAGTGAGGCTGGTAAGTAAGACTTTAAGGACTTTTTGTTCTGTGTCTGTAAAGTGTCTAGCATGAGGGGGTCCTGGTCCTTGACTGGTGCTGTTACAAGACAAATAAATACTGAATTAATAATATAATACAACAGACTTTGGATCAGGCCCTTATATAGGGAGTGTTCTAGTAGTGCTACAGTGGGAGTGAATCTGGCCCACAGAAGTTAGCTTCTCATACTGGTAGGGCCACACAAGTAATGGATGCAAGAGGGGTCAGCAATGCAGCTGCAACTAAAAATATTCATTTCAAGCTCATAGTAAGAACTGCTGGGCTGAGCAAAGCAGGGTCTGTTTTCTTTTTAGTGGTAAATCTCTCTTCCCAGCCTCCACCAACACCTTGGTTCCTAGCTGACAGACATTTACATTCTAATCCTTATTTAATTACCAGGGAGTTAGTTAATCCCAAGTATTTAAATAGCAAACAAAGTTAAATATCAATAACTCAAGTGCCTGATTCTCCTTTACGCTCAGGCTGCTCTGTGCCACTCTGGCAGTGTAAAGGGGCCTTGGTGAGGAAGGCTGGCCCAGAGGTTAGAGCAAATGCTTATCTTCCCCAAGTTCATGGATGACTCTGGGGCTTAGGTGGGAGATGAAACTGCACATGCCCAGAGGCAGAAACATAGAGGCAGAGCAAACTTCTACCTTGAAAGGTTAGGTGCTTAAATAGGGTGACCAGATATCCCATCCAGTAGGCCTGCTCAGAGCCAGACATGTTGGCACCAGCCAGGATGTAACTTTTACCCCAGTGGTGAGAGCACTCTCGTGGGAGACCCAGGTTCAATTCTCACTGCTGTCTGACTGGGGGAGAGGATTTAAATGGGATGCTTTAACCACTGGGCTAAAAGTTATAAGGCGGGTGACACCATCTTCTCCTCCAGCTGCTTTGTGGGCGGGGAGGCAGGTGCCTAACTCATTCTCACAAGAAACACCTGGGGTGCCTCAGACTCCAGGAGAGGGGTTCCCATCTGTGAATAGCTGGCAGAGCTAGGCACCTTCCTGCTGCTCGGACTTAGGTAACTGCCTTTGTGAGAGGGGCAGGGCTTACAGCACACTGCTCTCCTCGGCATCTCCCATTGCTTGGCTTAGGCGGCTCACCTAGGCCCCCAACTCAGGCTGTGTGGATCACAAAGTTGTTCCTGTGATTTTTTTTTTTCCCCTCCTTCCCTCAGGCATTAAAAGTTAGACATGATTCTAAACATTGCAATACCTAAGTCCCTTTCTGGAAGTGGGCCTTAGCCTCTCTATACCTCATCTCTCTATCTATAAAATGGAGACAACAGGGGTGTTCTGAAGATAAATGTTAAAAGATTATGAGGCACTCCACTACTACAGCGATGGGTGGGCTACATAAGTACCTAAGAGAGAGAGAGACGTGCATGTATTGACTATAAAGGAGTATTCCCAGGACTATAGTTACTAGAAATAGTTGGGAAAATTTGAAATTTTTCCATGAAAACTTTAGCCCATTTTTGAGTAGCTCTAATAGTGACGCTGCTGCTTAAGTGTTGGTATAATCACACACAGGTAGGTGCTGCACCATTGGCCTCAATGCAGGGTTTGACACTGGCAAACTCTTTCTCTCTTTGGTGGAGCAGGAGGACCCTTAAGGGGATAGCCAACCAGTGCTGCTACACAGGTGCTGCCTCTCTGAACACAAACAAATGGCTTGATTTTTCAGAGGGGCTGAATGCTTGAAGAGTCCAAAAGTAACCAATGAGTTCCTCTCTGCAGGAGACCAGCACTTGCACTCCTGAAAATCAGCCCTTATGCAGCTGCTCACCCTCTTTTTGTCTAGGCATTGATGGCCTTGGGTCTTAAAGTGAATAATCTCCTATCATTTGTGCTGTGATACTTATGGCTAAGTATTACAGAAGTCAGAGAGGGGAAAAGATGTATTGGTTTGTTGCAGGGAATAGTGTGAAAAATATCTACACCATGAAAATAGTGTAAAAGGATATGTCTGTTGTTAGCCCTGCAGTAGCATTGACATCATGTTCACTGACAACTCTGATAGAGCTAATGTGTGATGACTATGCAATGCAGCTACTGTGCATGAGGCAGGTTGAAAGCATTATTCTATTGCCTTGACTGTCCATATTTTCTTTTAATAACCTATCATGTCTCATATAGGGAATGAGACCCCTTCACTGAGTGTGCTATTTTCATGGTGATATAACTTCAGAACCGTTAGAATTCACTCTTCCTATAGACCTTGGATTGGCTTGTTGGGTGCCTATTACTGTGCAAGTGTAGGTAGGATGACCAGATAGCAAATGTGAAAAATTGGGACTTCTTTTTTCCAGGGTGGGGTATAGTTGCCTATATAAGACAAAGCCCCTAATATTGGGATGGAACCGATAATGTCTGGTCACCCTAAGTGTAGGAAACCTCTGTATTGACATTGGAAGGATTAGTGCGTCAGTGGAACTAACGGTTTTATTGGCCGTTTTCATGCTGCAAACAAAAAATGCTGTGAAGAGTTGCTGCTGGATGAGGTGCTACAGCTTGAAATAACATGAAACCAAACTGCCAGATTTTCATTTTTATCAAGAAACGTTAATAGACCCTAAGGACAAAGGGGCCTTCAAAATTCCATTTTTAAAATGAACCCCCTCCTTAAATTTAGGTTGAAGCCTATAGCTGAATCTACCCCAAAATACCCCCTTAACAGTCCTGGAAAGACAATAGGGGGAGGAGCATTTGGGGGTGGGGGGGGGCTTGTTTCAGCCGCACATGATTTATAGCGGCTGAGTATCTAGAAACACTGGAGACTGCAGAGGAAATGGCCCTTGTCATTGTGAATATAACACAATGGGCCAAATTCTAACCAGTGCAGAGAAAGGTGGTTTAATCATCCCCTGAAAGCAGTGAGATCTCATGCTCTGGCTCCAGCACAGAGAGTGGATTATTTCTGCTAGGAGCATGAGTAATCTGCACAGGAAGGTGCAGAGAAGCCATTGCTGGGTTCGGGAGCGTATGCACACAAATATGTCCTTTGACCTTTAAGCCCCATCCTGGCATACTCTCATCTGGCATGGCTGGGATTGGAATGGAGATACTGCACCACGTGGTAAAAGAACATAGTAGGCAAGTACATTTACTGTGCCACACAGCCTGGCTTGTAGTAATAACCAGAACCTGCTAAATACCCCACTACAGGATGGCTGGACTGTGTTTTTAGATCCACTGGACATATCCAAGCACCAAGTCACACTTTGTTCTGCCAGGGAGAGAATCCTCTTGGACCAGTGTTTCCCAGCATGCAGTGAGAGAAGACTCCCCATTGCACCATTGGCTGTCCATAAGCTCTTTCCACCCTTTGCAAAGACACAGACTGCAGTATCACTGCCGTTGGTGTGTTGCACACCTGCATAACTGATCTGTGAAATCTTTATATCAGAAAGCAAAAATGATCTATAATTCTTTTAATTAGAATGACTGAAGGAGATATATACATATATTGGGAGCACCATCCAGGAGAGCGCTCAAGTTGGAGATTGAGTTGGGAGAGAGATCTTACTCCAAGGGATTGTTTGCTCCCCTTTGGCTTGGAAGGATTTAGTGTCTGTACATGGTGATGTATAATGTATCATCTTACGAAGCTTGCAGTCCTGGCAACTTTTGAATTATGTTCAAGCTTTTCTTTGAAACCTCCATGGATGACGAAGCTGCTTTTTATTTAATGTGGGAGATGCTGACAAGCACGCCCAAGAGACTGGAGATCTCTTGAAAGGATCTTTTAAAATATTAGCTTCACTGACGCTTTTTGATGATTCCACCCCACGCCCTAAGGATCAAGGAGCTGTTTGATTCTGTCAGCAATGAAAAATCCATTAGGTGTCCACATAAGAAAGATACTCTGTGTTGATAGGATTGCTGGGGTAGCATTTAGTGACCCTGTCCAAAGCCTTTGGTTTAACAGATCATGCATTCTTTGGAAATGAAGAAGTTTATAGTACAGTGTTACCCTTCTGGCTAAGAGATTGGAAACAGCTGGTGGGACAAAAATAGGTAGGTTAGATTTATTATAAAAGACATAAACAGAAGAGTAATGAAAGCAAGGACTCAATGATTAGAACTGGAGCACTTGAAAATATTCCAATGTTAAATATTTGGGTAAAGTATAGACCCTATTTAATTTTCTCTTTCTCTATGAAGAAAGCAATGTTTAAAAGCTCACTGCAGAAACAATTGTCATTCTTGACCAAAATTTCTCTGTGAATTTTTTATTTTTATTATTGTTTATCTTACCATAGTGCCTGAAAGCTCCAGTTATAGACCAGGATCCCATTGTGCTAGGTGCAGTACAAACGTAGAACAAAAGACTGTCTCTGCCCCAGGGGACTTGCATGTTAAATTTAACATGCCTTGAAGAGTCATTTCCCCATAAAATCAGTCTATTGGAACAGAGGCATTGACAATACTCTTAGGCTTTTTCTGACACACTGTTGAGCAACATTGTAATTTCTTTATAGGCAAGGAAGATGATGAAAGATGTCAGATGCTCAGCTATCAACACCAGGGATTCTCAACCTAAATTTCTTAGTGTGGACCATACCTGTCTTACTCAATCATTTGAATCCACCCACACTCCCTCTTGCAACTGCTTAACAACACTGTGGCACCTGCAGCAATCGCTAATGTGCACAAGTGACAGCAGTCAGGAATTAAATGTATTTTTAGCTGCCTTTTAATTTTATTCAGCAGCTGGAAACACGGAGCAGCACACAGTGCCATCTGACCAGCCAGCTCTCTGCAGAGCACAGTCGGAGCACCTTTGCTCTACACCCTGCAAATACAGCAAAACAGAAAAGATCAGAGGAAAAATGGTGCTTCTGAATATAGGTAACTTGTTTGGAGCAGTGACACCTTCAACTTGAAAATCGCATCTGTGTATGAATTGTTTAGGTTGCAAAGTCAAACACTTGAAAGTGAGTAAATGCCAGAATTTAGGTTTTTCACACCATCCACAGGATTTGAACCTGAGCCTCTAGCAGTGCAGTCCAGCCTGAGCTATGGGAGTAATAGCATTAAGTTGGCAGCAGAAGGCTATCACCATGGGGATGGCAGGAATTGGGTTTCTGAGGCTATGTGGTGGGCCCAGGAGGAATCTCTTTCTTTCTCTCAGGAGGCTGGAGAGCTCCCTTACCCATTTGGTGCCCCCATAGTGGGCATTGATGGAGAAGCCTGGGCTGGTTTTCTCTGAACTCCTTCTGGAGAGGCTGTCTATTTCTGGGGTTCCCAGTACAATGTGTGCTTCTGCTGTCGCTGTTTTGATGGTGGCATGGGTATGACCTTAAATTAGAATGTTCACCTCCATTTATTTTGGCAACATGCCAAAATAATTTGTTGGTGACACAACAGAGGGAAATGGTGACTTTTCAAAAGTTTATTGCTCAGCTAAACTGGAATGGAATTTCCTGGGACAAAGAAAAGGCACTTCTCTGCATCGGGGGCTTTCTCCTTACCAAAAGTCAAAGGCCTTCTGCAAACAATGGAGATGGTAGCGCTAGTCAAATAAAAGGTCACAAGAATATTTTATAATGGAAAGTATTAGCCAGGCTAAATGTAGGGGCTATTACCAGGTCCCCAATAACACACACACACACTATAAAATTTTCCCCTTCCTTCATATATATTTAATCTAAAGAAGAAAACATAGGTTATTAAAACTAACAATTTCAGATTTCTCCACCTGAGCTACAGCACAACATAAATGCAACCCAGCAAACTAATGTTTATCATCAGAAGTATATATTCCTGAGGTTATAATAATTCACATTGATAGCTTGGGGGTTGGGGGAGAATATGAAAGTAGCATAGAAATTCATATATTCTGTTTTAATGAAAATCAAACAGTTTTTATGGAAACTGAAAAGGATCTCTTATTTTAGAGTAATTTGTGCTTATGCATTTTGCAAATATGTCAGAGGAGCAAAACAGGACACATTCTATAAGTATGTCAGTTCTTAAATGTAGAATATGATTTTACTTTTAAAGAAAATGAGTTTAGTTTGAAATTTAAAAAACATTCCTTTGTAGAGGTCCCATTAATGGGAAACAGCATAATACAGTTGTACATTTTGCAAGTTTAAAATTAGTGGCATAAAACCATATAGTATTACAATGACCTATTTCTGTATGATATAACTGAATGATATAGCAAGGTTTTTTCATTTTATTTTTTTATATATAGCTCTGGTTTGCAAAAGGTGTTTATATTTATCTGGGCTGTAAGCATACAACAACCTTTCCATTATAAAGATGCAAGTAGTTACCCCTCTAACACTTAGGGACAGTTTTTTTTATCCTACAAATTGGTATGCACGGTGGGGTCCAGAAGGGATATTCTGGGTGAATTGGCCAGGCCAATGTGGAGATACCAGGGCCAGATCCTCAGCTGGTGTAGGTCAGTATAACTCCACGGAAGACCATATAACTATGCCAATTGACACCATCTGAGGATCTGGCTCATGAGAATATAAAACTATCTGGGTGAAATCCTAGCTCTCAGTCAAGTGGGAGTTTTGCCGTTGACTTCAGTGAGACCAGGATTTCATCTTCACGGTTTATCGTGGCTGAATGATTATGATGATCAGCTGTCAGACTGAATTTTGCAAGAGGGAACATAAGAACGGCCATACTGGGTCAGACCAAAGGTCCATCTAGCCTAGTATCCTATCTTCCGACAGTGGCCAATACCAGGTACCCCAGAGGGAATGAACACAACAGGTAATCAAGTGATCCATCCCCTGTTGCCCATTCCCAGCTTCTGGCAAATGGAGACTAGGGACACCATTCCTGCCCATCCTGGCTAATAGCCATTGATGGACCTATCCTCCATGAACTTATCTTGTTCTTTTTTTGAACCCTGTTCTAGTCTTGGCCTTCACAACATCCTCTGGCAAGGAGTTCCATAGGTTTACTGTGCCTTGTGTGAAATAATACTTCCTTTTGTTTGTTTTAAACCTGCTGCCTATTAATTTCATTTGGTGATCCTCTAGTTCTTGTATTATGAGAAGGAGTAAATAACACTTCCTTGTTTACTTTATCCAAACCAGTCATGATTTTATAGACCTCTGTCATATTCCCCCCCCTTAGTCATTCCTTTTCCAAGCTGAACAGTCCCAGTCTTATTAATCTCTCCTCATTCGGAAGCCAGGAGCCGTTCCATACCCTTAATTATTTTTGTTGCCCTTTTCTGAACCTTTTCCAATTCTAATATATCTTTTTTTTTTTTTTTGAGATGGGGTGACCACATCTGCACGCAGTATTCAAGATGTGGGCGTACATGGATTATAGAGGCAATATGATATTTTCTGTCTTATTATCTATCCCTTTCTTAATGATTCCCAACATTCTGTTAGCTTCCTAGGGAGGCCTAGGAAGTTTTGCTTGTTACATTTTAGCAACCGTTAGTGCCTTTTGGCATTTTGAGGAGACGTCGCCATCTATTTTGTAAGTTTCACACTTCTGAATGTCAGCATGCTTTATCAGCATGTAATGGGTGCTTCACTTCTGCTGTTAACTCTGGGATAAGAAGGGAGGACCCCAATTCAGCAAATCATTCTAAGCACGCACTTAAGTGCGTTACTGAATTGGGGAGAAGTTTGGCAGATTCATAAAGCTGTTTGGTTTCAGAAGTCTGGAGAGTTTCTCAGGCATAGAGGGAAACAATGTTGACTTGTGACACTGGGTGAAATCTTGGTTCCATTGAAGTAAATGGAAAAATTCCCATTGATTCCAATGGGGGCCAGGATTTCATCTATTTACTTCAAAGGGACTTAAGCATATGCTTAGGCTAGGTCTACACTATGGGGGGGGGGGGGCTGACCTAAGATATGCAACTTCAGCTACGCAAATAGTGGAGCTGAAGTTGCGTATTTTAGGTCGACTTACCTGGCTGTGAGGACGGCGGCGAGTCGACTGCTGCCGCTCCCCCGTCGACTCCGCTTCCGCCTCTCGCTGCAGTGGAGTTCCGGAGTCGACGGCAGAGCGATCGGGGATCGATTTTTATCGCGTCTACACTAGACGCGATAAATCGATCCCCGATAGATCGATCGCTACCCGCCGATCCGGCGGGTAGTGAAGACGTGCCCTTATGCTTTGTTGAATAGGGGCCTAAATGATGATAAAAGTTCAAGGAAATGGCAAATCAGGGCTGATGTGCTTTTTTTGTTAAGGGAATTAGAAACAAAGAGAGGGGGTTCCGTTTTTGAAGTCTTTGGCTGTCTTGTTTGAAAGGAATATTTCAAACAAAGTTTAGCCTAGAAACGCCACATTCCTTTTATTCATCTGTCCTCTCTGAAAATTTGTGCCCTGGAGAATTTCTGGGAAGGTCTGATACGTATGTTTGGATTTATCGCTGTTAGTTTCTGAATGTCATTGAATCCTAATGCATATTTCTAATGTCTGTAAGGACTCCTGTAATTTTTCTGAATACTGCATGGCTGCTTAAGTGAAGAGGGTACTCCTGCAGCGTCCCTAAGCAGAACCGGCCAGGTTAAAAGACTTCAGGAAGTCTGCATATTTAGCTTTGAAGAATTTTTGGTGCAAATCTAGCTAGCAGATGACCAATATATGCTAATTAACAGCTGTCCTGTAGAGAAGCAATCTAACTTACAATTTATATCAGTATTTTTCCTTGACAACTTCCTTAAAATCCTAAGAAAATTCCCACACAAAGTTTTGTTAAATCATTAGCTAAGGGTAAACATATTATTAAGAGGGGAAAACATTGAAATTAAAAAAAAAAAAAAAAAAAAACTAATCCCTCAAACACACTGGAAATCCCGGATAAAGGTAACTTGCAAAGGAAATAAATTTGTGCCTCTTTTTTTTGCTTCCTTCTAGTGTATAGGGTTTCTTTGTTTGTTTTTACATTACAAATTCAGGTCTTGTCTGTTGTGGAAGACTGATGGAAAAACTAGTGGAAAAACAACTTCAAAGATTAAGTAACATTTTGGATAAAGGAAGCCTTTGTTAATGATTGAACACTGCCACCCTGAGAGTTCACAGTAAACACATTCTGTCTGGGACATCTGAGGGTATGTCTACACAGGAACTAGGCACTTGTGCCAACTGACTCGGGCTCACAGGGCTTGGGCTGTGGGGCTGTACCTATGCGGTATAGATGTCTGGGCTCAGGCTGGAGCCCAGGCTCTAGGACTCTGTGAGGTGGTAAAGTCCCAGGGCTTGGGCTCCAGCCCAAGCCTGAAGTCTACGCAGCAATGAAACCACCCTGCAGCCTGAGCCCTGCAAGCCCAAATCAGCTGGTATGGTCCAGCTGGGGGGTTCTCTTTGCTGTGTAGAGGGCCTATTAGGGCATGTCTAGCAAAAAGACCAGCGCACCAGGGCTGGCATCTCCTGCTCTTGTGAAAAGTGAGACTGGCTCTTAGTGATCACAGCTTCTCAGAGCTTCAGTTTTGCCTCATTTGAAAGACTGATATCATCATATCCCAATCTGTCTCTAATCATATATTTTTCTGCTAAGGTTAAATGTATTTTGATTTATGGGGAGATTTTCAAAAGTGCCTAAGGGATTTGAAGCACAAGTCCCTTTGATTTTTTTTTTCCAATAAAATTGTGCTCCTAAATCTCTTAAGTGCTTTTGAAAATTTCCTCCGAAAGACACAAATCACTAATTAAATACCAAAACTGTATCTCAAATTTTGTTTACAGTGGAATCTCCTTATTACTAGAAACTGTCAGTATTGTGGTAATAAGAACATGTAAAATGTTGTGTGGCTGAGAAAGTAGATGTGATTTTTTTTTTTTTTTTTTTATTAAACGGGCAAACTCTGCTCTCAAATATGCATGATAGATTTTGAGATTCTGGACTGCCTCCTGACACTGATTCAATGTGTATTTGCACCTGCAGGGGGAGCAGACTCTAATGATAATATTTTTATATAATATATAGGGTCACAGATGTGTCTGGTGCTTTACAAACACAGAGACTGGGTCTGAAACTAGATTCTGCCCAAACAAGTTCCAAAGAGATTGGAACAAATTAGAGCCAAATCTCCAGAACTCTTGATGGAATGAATGGGAAAAAAGGTATGTTTGAAGGGGAGGGGATTGGAAGATGCCCTACTATGTTAGTTTATCCAGGCAGAAAGTTGGCAAGATCTCACTGGCAGGCAACTGATGGAGAAAATTCAGAGCTTAGCTTGTAAGTTAGGCATTCCTGATTTCACTGTAACTAATGGGTTGCTAGAAAGATGGAAGGATGATATTTTATACAGTTCAAGCAGTAGCATAGCAAAAGTACAGATGTGGATGACTGTGTTCCAGAATGTTGGGTTATAGAAGCTCCCCTGGAATTCATGAGAGGGAAAAAATTCAACTTTTGGGTCTTGTTTCAGTGCTAGAGGAAAAAGGAATGGACAGATGTCATCTGTGTGGAACATTGAAATATAAGTGTTAAGATGTGGCTCGAGTCTTGTGCATAAATAGCTTAAGATAGCAATGCTATGTAGTGAACAAGGCTGGGAAAATGGATCCCACTGCTATAGGAACAAGTAAGACTTAAAGGTTGCTTTAAGGAGGTGAAGATAAGACTGGTGCTGTATGAAGCCAGCAAGAATGTACAGATGAGAAATATGGAAGAATTGTTTGTATACAATATTCGACAGCTTTCTTCAAAGAGGCAGGAAGTTTGATGTCATGTGCTACCTGCACAGCAAATGCAGATAATAATAAAAAGTGTACAAACATAAAATTTAATTTACCACCTGCCAAAAGATCCTGTGGAGCACCAACACTTTGAAAAAGCAAGCTGGGTGAAATGCTGGCTCCATTGAAGTCCATGGCAAAACTCCCATTGACTTCAGTAGAGCCCAGATGTCACCTTATGCTTTTTATCAGCATAATTTTAATTAATACAAGACAAGGCAAATTATGGCCATACTGCCGAAACATTTCACTCTTTGGCCTGGTCTACACTGGGGGGGGGGGGGGGGGGGAATCGATCTAAGATACGTCGACTTCAGCGACGAGAATAGCGTAGCTGAAGTCGACGTATCTTAGATCGACTTAGAATTACTTACTTCGCATCCTTGCGGTGCGGGATCGACGGCCGTGGCTCCCCCGTCGACTTTGCTTCCACCTCTCGTCGAGCTGGAGTTCAGCAGTCGACGGGAGAGCGATCGGGGATCGCTTTATTGCGTCTACACTACACGCAATAAATCGATTCCCCGATAGATCGATCGCTACCCGCCGATCCGGCGGGTAGTGTAGACGTACCCTTTGTCTTGTTACACATGCAAAGGGAGAAATGGACCTAACCAGCGCAATAATTGCCAGATGCTACAGAAGGGTTAGCACCACTAAACCCCCACGGCCTGGTAATAGGGGAAGGAAGTCTATGCTCCTCCTGAGATGGCAGAACAGGATCTTGATTGTTCTGAAGAAATTGACAACAGGGGCATTTGAGAGGGAAAAGAAAGGGGGCCGTATGCTTTATGCTTAGTTACGATCCATGCAAGAGGACGAATCTGTTGAAACAAATAATGAAGCAGAAAATCAGCCACAGAACTTTGTATCAGCATTACAGGCTGTTTTCTCAAATGGTGTGTCTACATAGCCATCAGAGGTGTGATTGCTGCTCAGGTGGGTGTACATGCACTAGCACTAACCTAGCTAGCACAGCTACATATAGCCACAAAGACACGGCAGCATGGGCTTCAGTGTAGGCTGTACGAGCCCACCCAGGACCCTTGGTATGTATTCACACTGCTAGTCCTTGTTCGACTCCGTGCCACTGCATTTTCATTGCTATTTGTAGCTGTGCTAGCTAGTATGGGTATCCTGCCCTCGCTGCGATTACACCTCCGATTCCAGTGCAGACGTACCCAAAGTCTTGTGACAAGCTTGAGGCCTTTCCCAATAGGCTCTTCTGACACACACTCTCAGGAGTGTGCTGGCAGTGGCTATTCGCTTTCATGCATATTGTTTAGATGTGGGTGAATGTGGCAAAGAAGTTTTCAGGAATATACTTATGAACAGAAACTACGGTTTCATTTTGCTAGTGTTTCATGGCCTCCTTTTAGTTGCTTTGGATAAAATTCATGTGGCCCGTGCACTGCAGAATTTCACTTTCTGTGGAGAATCTGTATTGGCAAATCTTTGGTTTACAGAAATGTTTGTGGAAAGCAAAGATGGTTATTCACACACATGCATGTCTGAGAAGATTCCTTTGCATTTTAAAGTGTCTGGAGAGTCCACTTAAATTTGGCCCCAACGTTACATTTTTGTAAATAAACGTTTATAGCTTTTATAAGACTAATAGAAATATGCCACCCCCACCCTTTATATTAAAAAAAAAAAAAAAGCTCCAATAAACACAGTTGGTTTTTAAACAAACAGCTCCTGACCAAGTCTGAAACCCAAAAGTTACAGCACTAACAGCCTGAAAGCGAAACTGGCGATCAATAAAAATGAAGCTGAATTAACTGATTTTCATTTGCCCAAGATCAGAAGAATGTAAGAAGTAAACAAAAAAGAAGTGAGTAAACAGTAAGTTTTCTTTTTTTTAAATTTTTTTTTTAATTCCCTTTTTTTAACAATCTGTGGTGGTATTGTTACCATAGGTAAAGAAATTTGTTTAATATATGTGATATTTAAGCTCAGTGTCCCTTGAAAAATAATCAAATGGATAATGTGAAACTGAAAACATTTCCTGGGAACATAACTATTTCATTGAAACATTTGACAAAAATGATCAATGTTTTGTTTTGAAAAGGTTAAAGCCCTTCATTTCAACTTGGTTTCAACATATGTATATTACAAACGTTCAAACAATAAAGTCAAACCAACAGGCTTTGACATTATTGAAATGAAGCACTTCAGTAAGCTTGCCTCAATATTTCAAAACCACATATTTCATTTTGTGGGAATTTTGACTTTTCTTCTAGTATGGGATGAAAGGAATTTCAGAATTTCCCGAAAAATGGAAATTGAGTTTCGAGCAGGGATTTTTGTGGTGTCACCTGTTAATGCATCACAGTTGAGAGGAGAATATGGGTTTAATGTAAACTTTTACAAGTTCGTCAGTGCAGAATAATATAATAGTATCATTCAGATACTTACACTGTGTCTGAATGCTAAGGCGTAAACATCATCTAGATGCAGATGAATCTTGGGAAATGCTGAGGATGGCAAAGTATGGCCGTGATGACAGATTTCATTCAGCTGATAATGAAAGGGAAGTTGAAAATCCATTGTGGAACAAGGATGCCTCACAACTGGTTATGGTGATTTAATTGTTGCCACAAGCCCTGCTTTTCACTACTGCTATTTCAGACAGTAAATTAAACTAGCTGTTTGCATTGCTGCTGAAGGCCTGGGAAATGTCACAAACCATCATAGCACAGGAATTCGAAGATGTGAGATTATTCAGTATGATTTTATACTTGGAAATATAATAATATCTGAGGGTTAGAGTTTCTGTGGAACGAAACAAACAAGAATTTCATTAACTCTCCTTAAATCTAGCCCAGTGAATGGAACTCAGTGTCTTATGGTTAGGAAGTCTTTGGGTGGAATTTTGTTACTGTTTTGGGAGTGCTACAGAAAGACTACTATTAATATTTTAATGTACAAGGGATCTGCATGTGTTCCGTCTTTTGGCCATGTGATCAATCCGACAGTTTGTGCGTGGGGATGTTTTTGGTCTTTTTGATTTATTAGAGCACTCAACCACACATTTTCTGAAACCCTGCCCCATGGTCCCACTTCAGTTTGTTCATTCTCCTCCTGGAATCGCACAGATAAAATGTAACTCCGGTGTGTGGGTTTTTTGTTTTGTTTTTTTGGTAGGACATACTTGGTTAAAAATTCAACTCCTCTCCAATAAGTCATTTGGGAGACTGTTGCCTGTAAATAGTACATATTGTGTCAAATGCTACTGAAATCTTTAGAATTGTATTAAAAGCGACCTGAAACTCAGTCTTGTAAGTGAGACATGTCCGTATAGGGTCAGATTGTTATACCTTTGCTCACTCTGAGTAGCACTTTACTTCACAAGTAGTCCCTTTGACTTGAACAGGATTACTGATTTGTGTAAGGTGCTATTCTTAGTGAATAGTACCTTACACTGTCTGGCCCTTGGGTTTGAGCTGTTTTAATGTATTGATTACATATGCATTTCTATTTCTAATTTGGATGCCGATGCAAAGCAGCATGCAAGTGTAAAGATTTCCCCCATATATATCCTGCTACAATTTTCTTTGACTACTTGCTGGGACGCTCAAACTCATATCAGTGCAGACACATTTTTATCTTATTATAAAGAAATAAAGGTCTATGGAAAGCATTACAGACACTCTAGGGATGCTGCAAACCATGCTCAAAAATTGACCTAAGTTTAGAAAAGAGAAGAATCCTAAAAGTAGGAGTTGGAGGAAACTTGGCTTCCTTTGCAGCTGTGTTACAAGCTTCTTCAGTTTCTTTAGGCAAGTCATTTCAGCCACAATTTTCATGTGCCGACTAATTTTTGTTTGGATGCCTCATTTTTGGGGTCCCCACATGGTGTTGCAAATTGTGGATCCCCAAATGGAGTCACTTGATATCAGAGGGCACTCTTGAAAAGATTAGCCTCTAGTTTTGATTCTTCACTGCCTTGCACTTTGTGTGGTCAATCACTCCTTTTCAAAGTAGGAGTGACACTGTTAAATGGGAAATCGCCACTCATTTGGACAGTGCTCAATATACCCTTTGCACAGGGGTAAATGACTGTACAAAGGCAATAATGGATGAGGAATCTGGCTCAGATTCCACATCTATAAAATGGGCATAATAATATAGTACCTTCCTCACAGGGCGGGTTGTGAGGCATAAATTCATTATGCTGTGAGCAGAGGTCAGAAGGAAGGTGCTATATACAGTAAATGCAAAATTTGTGGGTATAGTGTGTGTGTGTGTGTGTGTGTGTGTGTTTATGTGTGTGTGTGTATACAATATAGTTATATATTAATATATAATCTATACTATTACACACATCTGGGTTAAAATGATGGATGAGATGGATTATAGATATAATCTGTTATCTAATATCATTGGTGGTCTACATATCATGTTTTAAATGCACATCTGTCACTAAAATACCCAGAAACCACCCACTCCCAACAACTCCTGTACAACTGAAAGCTCAATTTTTAATGCATGACCATAATGTTTTTTGTTCTCTTACTGTGGAGACCGCCTGGAAAGAAAGCACAAGTTAGCTAACAAACCTAGTCCCAGGACTGTCACCATCTTGAAGCTTCTTATGAAAACAAGAAAGTAAAATAAGAAAATCCAGATTGGCTTTTACCCTATGGAAAACCAGAGGGATAAAATTTGCTAAATTTTTAGAGAGTAGAAGTGATAGGTAACAAAATGATTTTCCAGCTTCAAAGTGGGTGTATTACCAGCGAGGACAGAGAATTAAAAACTTTCATTTAAAAAAAAAAACCCCTGTACTATTTGCATGGGTTGAACTAAATACACCTCTACCTCGATAGAACACTGTCCTTAGGAGCCAAAAAATCTTACCGCGTTATAGGTGAAACCGCATTATATCGAACTTGCTTTGATCCACCGGAGTGCGCAGCCCTGCCCCCCTGGAGCGTTGCTTTACCGCATTATATCCGCATTCGTGTTATATGGGGTCGCGTTATATCGGGGTAGCGGTGTAGATCTTAAACTGATCCCTTTAAACTAGTGCATCTTTTCCAATATGTAGTTGACCTTGTGTGAATAACTGATTTTTGTTTGTTTGTTTTGTTTGCTGGGAGTTATGAAAAATATATTAAATTGTTTTGGATCAACTAGAATCCAATATTTGGGGTGGGGGGGAGGGCTCAGCAAATTGAAAAGTTAACAAAAAACCTCATCTGGGGTCAAATAAAATGTTTTGTTCAACCTGAAATCGTAGAATGCTGGAACTATGGGGTTAGAAGGGACCACAAGAGTCATCTAGTCTAAGCCCCCTGCCAAGACGCAGGATTTGTTGTGCCTAAAGCAAGACCGAGGGCTATCCAGCCTCCTATTGAAAACCTCCAGCGAAGGAGCCTCCATGATCTCGACAGTCCGTTCTGTTGTCCTACTGCTCTTACAGTTAGGAAGTTTTTTCCTGAGATTTAATCTAAATCTATGCTGTAGTTTGAACCCATTGCCTCTTGTCCTGCCCTCTGTGGCAAGAGAGAACAACTTTTTTTCTCCATCTTTATGGCAGCCTTTCTAGTATTTGAAGACTATGGTTCCCCCCTCTTAATCTCCTCTTTTCCAAACTCAGCATACCCAGTTCCTTCAGCCTTTGTTCATATGGTTTGCATTCTATCCCTTTGATCATCTTTGTCACTCACCTCCATCCTTTCCTGTTTCTCTACATCTTTTCTATACATTGTTGGCCAAAATTGGACCTCGTACTCCAGCTGATGCCTAACCAGTGCTGAATAGAGCAGTCTATTGCCTCCCGTGACTTGCATGCTATGGCAATTTAATGCAAAAAAAACACAACAACAACAAAAAGCAAATACAATTTTAGGTTGCAACAGCATCACACTGATTCATGTTGAGGCTGTGATCCACCGCAACTCTCTGATCCATCTCAGCAGTGTTGATGCCAAGCCAGTTATCCCCCATTCTGTATTTTGTGCATTTGGTTTGTGTTGAATTTCATTTTGTTGTCTATAGCCCACTTCTCCAATTTATTAAGATCACTTTGAATTTTAGCTCTATCCAAAGTGTTTGCAACCCCCGCTTTGTGTCATCTGCAAATTTGATCAGTATGCTCGCTATTTCTACATGCAGGTCACTAATAAAGATGTTAAATAACACTGGACCCAGAACCGATCCCTGTGGACTCCCACTCAACACCTCCTTCCAATCTGACATCATTCCATTAATAGTTACTCATTGTCTGCGGTTGTTTATCCACCGAATGGTAGTTCCGCCGAGCCTGCATTTCTCAGCTTCCTTATCCGAATGTCATGTGGGACTGTGTCAAAAGCCTTGCTAAAGTCCAGGTATACTATGTCCACTGCAATCCCCCATCCACCAAACCAGTTACCCTGTCAAAGAAGAAAATCAAGCTGGTTTGGCTTGATTTGTTTTTGGTAAATCCATGCTGGCTGCTAGTGATTACCCCTTCATCCTCCAGGTATTCACAAATTGAAGGTTTCATACACTGCTCTAGTAGCTTCCCAAGCTGACCGGTCTATAGTTCCCCGACTCCACCTTCTTCTCCTTTTTAAAGATGGGCCCTACATTATCCCTTCTCCAGTCTTCTGGGACTTCTCCTGTCATCCATCAGTTTGCAAATATTATTGCCAATGGCTCTGAGATTCCTTCAGCACCTTGGGGTGAAAAGCATCAGGCCCTGCTGACTTGAATTCATTCAAGTTAGAAGATGTGACACACCCTACGTAGACCAGGGCTTCTGGCGCAGGGCCATAAGCATAGACTGGTGGGATCACATCATCATGTGAACCTGGAATGCCCAGCAGTGGGTCCAGAATCTTTGCATGAAGAAAGCTACATTGCTGGAGCTTTGTGAGTAACTTGCCCTGACCCTCCAGTGTAAAGACATGTGCATGAGGGCACCCTTGCTGGTCCACAAGTGGGTTGCTGTAGCTGGCTGGAAGCTGGCTACCCCAAACTGCTATAGGTCTGTTGCCAACCAGTTTGGAGTAGGAAAGTTGACCATGGCTAAAGTGATGGTAGAGGCTTCTGAGGCAATCAGGCATGTAGCTGACCCCCAAGGTGGCAGGCATAACAGATATTCCCAAGGTAAATGTTGGCTGTGAGAGAATGGGGTTTCCAAACTGCACCGGAGCCATAGATGGGACTCATGCCCATAGTTTTGCTCTCCTCAAGGAACATGAGTACATAAGCCACAAAGGGTGCTACTCCATTGTCATGCAGGCCCTCGTGGGCCACAGAGGCAGATTTATGAATGTCAACGTGGGTTGCACTGGGAAAGTTCACGTTGCCAAGGTTTTCCAGCGAGTAGGAGTCTACATTCATGGAGTTGCTGGGAGACTATTCCCACCAACTGACATTGTCATAAATGGGGTTACTGTCCCCACTATTACTCTGCAGGACTCCACCTATCCCCTTTTGCCTTGGCTTATTTAACCATATCCTGATCTCAGCAGCCCTGGCAAAAGAAGGTTTAATTACCCTCTGAGCAGCTGTAGGATGGTGGCTGAAGGTGCATTTGGCCAATTTTTGTAAACATCACCAGCAGGATTTCAGAATCATTTGGGTGCCAGTGTCATCAGTGCTGTCTGCGTGACTGTGCCTTACTGTGCTCTTCACAGTCTTTGTGAAGCCGGAGGTGAGCCATTTCCCTGACAGCCCGGGGGCCCTGAATTGATACACTCAGCCAGAAAGTGCAGCTACTCCTGCTGGAGCTGGATGCACCTGGACAACAGAAGTCAGAGATGCATTGTGCTCTCACAATATGGACTTGCACAGCCCAATGGAAGGGGGGGGGGAATAATACCTTTTTATGAATGTGTGTTTGGGGAAAGGGGGCGTGATTGCCATGCAGTGTACATGTGAATGACATGCTGAATTATGAAAGGCAGGGTGAGGATGATTAACAGTATGGATTCAGAGAAGGAAGTGACTGAAGTGTGGATTGTTGTACCTAACTGCATAGAGGAATAGTGTTTGCTTACTAATTTCTAATTGTTCCTGATGATGCATTTACCTTTATTATTTCAAATACAGATTGTATGATGAGATGCAGTGACAGCACCGAGCTTTGATGTACAAAGCTTTATTTATAAACGTGTCTTAAAACAGCACAATATTCACCCGTTGCCAGGCAGGCCTGCTGCCATTACCACACCAAAACACCAGTTACAACAGAACCTTTCCAAAACAAAAATGCATGAACAAGTGCAAACAGTGAAACCAGGTACACGACACAGTCCCTAGCATTGCATGTCCCCTAGCTCCCTTTCTCTGTTTTCTGTGCACGTGGGGCCAATGGAGGAGGATGGAGCCATCCACAGGGAAGAAGGGGGGAGGGTCAAGATGGAGGAGTGCATGAGGCTCAGGTGTCCTGCCCAGCCCCTCCTGGGCACCGATTGCATGGGCCACCCAGAAACTGTTTCTGGACTGAGGGTACGTCGCAGGGGACTCGGGCTGTGATGGGGGAGAGGCAGCAGGAGCCAGTACTTTTGCAGCTCAGGTTGAGAGGAGCCACTCAGTTCTCTCTGCTGAGCTCTGTCCTCCTCCTTTAGCCACATTCCTGTTCCAGGAACTGCAAAGCAAGGCCTGCTCCCACACTGAAACCCTGTCCTCAAACTGGGCAGCCAGCCTTGGCCTGTCGGCATGTCTCTGCTCCAGCCGCAAGTCCCTCTGTTTCGGGTACCTAACCCACTTGGTGTCCCCATCCAGAACTACAACCACAAAGTTCATCACGGAAACACTTCCTCTTGGCATAGTCCATGACGGTACATTGGCCCAGGCTTGTACTACTATGGACAAGCTATGGAGGTATAGTGGTCAGTAGAGGCTAACGAGGTGGACCTGGAAAATCCATCCTTCCCCAGAATGACACTACCGATCTGGAGTTCCTGTTTCAGAAAAAGTTTACAGCTATCAGCAGCTGGGATTGGGTCAGAATTGATGAGGGAATCAACAGGATGCTGCATTAGCTTCTACATGATTTACCTTGTTATGGCTGCATGCAAACACAAAGAACTCCACATTTCTGGATTAAAAACTCAAAATACCCATTGTACTTGGGACAAATGATCTTGTCACCTATGGACTGCTGAAATGGACTAGATTTGTAAATGGAACATATTTCTTCCTCCCTCCACCCCCTGTCCGCATTCACTGTTTCCAGGTGGTTGACAGACCGGGGAGTGGTTACAGAACTGCAAACTTAAAGGCATGGCAATGGAAGACTTATTTCTAAGAAACAGGAACGGCCCTAGCAAAAATCTGCATCTTTCCAGTAAAAATTCACTTTAAAGCGCTTATTTACTGTTTGCATTTGCCAGTCCCCATTTTGAATGACATATGGTGGATGGGAGGGGAAGGAGGGATACCAAGGCTCTAGGATACAATCCACCATCAGCAGATACATACTGCTAGCTGGGGCTTCTCATAACTTTTGCATTGGTTCATAGGGTGGAAATCACTCCCATTACAGTATTATCAAAGTTTATAATGGATCCATAAACTTACTGGGCTCAGGGACGGCTTCTGTCCCTTCTGGGTCTGCTGCAGGCTCTGCAGGGGGCTGTTCTTCCGGGGGGCATCAAACAGCTTCTCTGAGTATGGACCCAGAATGTGCTGCTGCTGCCCTGTTCCAAAGCTTGCTCTGGAACCAGTTTCAGCAACCTAGTGATTTCATGGTCCTCACTCGCTGCTGGCTCCCATCAGTGCCCATGCTGGATTCTGAAGCCAGCAGGGCACCATCCTGGCTGACCAGGTCATCATGCACCGCAGTTGGCTCCATGCTGGGCACAGTGCCCAACATTCAGTAAAACTCCTCATAAAATGGGCACAATGTGGGCAACTTGCCTGAGGTCTGTTGCTGGTTCCTAGTTTTTCCGGTATTAGCTCTTGAGCGACTTAATCCACTTCCTACATTGGTTACCGGTCAGGTAAATTGGGAGTGTTGTCAGCTTCTTTGCTGGGATGCATGGTCATTCCTGGTACTCTTTCTAAAGTCCACAGTTTTGCTGGCCTCACTTGAGAGATTCACCAAAATCTGGCTGTGCTCGCATGACCGTGAAGCAACGTGCTTTGCAAAAGGCTTGTTCTGGTCAGTTGCCATTGCAAACTCAGAAGGCTCGCTGATGGTGTGTTTGCAGCTCGGTGGTCAGAAGACAATGGACTCACTGAACTGCTGCAGTATGCCGAGGGATTCACTATTGTTTTTATTGAAGTCCACTGGGGGTTCTTGGGAATAGAGAGAACAAAGGAAGTTGGCCTATGGGATTGTATCAAGTGGAGCTGCATCTACACAGCAAAGCAATAGGGCTTGAACCATAGGCACCGACTTCTACTAGCGCCGTTGGGTCCCCCTCTGCCCCCATCCCGACTCCACCCCTGCCCAGCCCCCTCCCACTCCCATTCCAACCCCTTCCCCAAAGTCCCTGCCCCAACTCTGCCCCCTCCCTGCCCCTATTCCAACTCCTTCGCCAAATCCCCACCCCGGCCCCGCCTCCTCCCCTGACCGCACCACATTCCCACTGCTCCCTCCTCCCTCCTGGAGCTTGCTACAGCTGTTTGGCGGCGGCAAGCACTGGGAGGTAGGCGGAGGAGGAGGTGAGGGGAAGGGGGGCAAGGAAGGGCGGGGAGCTTGGCTGCCGGTCGGTGCAGAGCACCCACTAATTTTTTTCCATGGGTGCTCCAGTCCCAGAGCACCCACGGAATCGGCGATATGGCTTGAACCCTGGGTCGTGGCTTGACTCAGGCTCAGACCTTCCACCCCTGCATGGTCCTGGGATCAAGCCATGGATTAATATGATTTGTGTGTAGACAGAAAGGGGGGAGGGTTACGCTTGAGGTTGAGCCTGGGATTACACTGCAGCAAACCCTAAGTGAAGTTCTGTAGTACTCTTTGATCTACCCTGCTTTGAAACAGGAGTAGATGAAGCACACTAGGGAAACTTTAGTGCGTGGTGGCAGGGTCCACACAGAAACGTAGGGTATGTCTACACTGGAAAAAAAAACACAAAAAAACATGCTGCAGCAGCAAGTCTCAGAGCCAGGGTCAACTGAGTAGGGCTTGCAGGACTCATGCTATGGGGCTAAAATGTCCGTGTAGATGTTTGGGCTGAGGCTGGAACAGAGACTCCGAAACCCAGCCCAAGCCCAAATGCCTACATTGCTATATTTAGCCGTATATATGTAGCTCGAGGCCAAGTCAGTTGACTCAGGGACTTCAACCCAGCTCTCCTGAGTTTGAGGCAAGCACCCTACACACTGGGCCATCCTTCCTTTCCTTGGCTCTACACTGAAGCTCTAATTTCATTTGTAGGGTGATGTCCAGGTCTGTTGTGCAGAGAAGACTGAGATGTCTCAAGATTAGGATTATAAACTGCATCGGAGGACTGAATAGAAGCAGAGAATGGATTGTGCTTTAACAAATTCTTAATGAAACCCAAATACATTTTAAAAGGACACAGCAAAAGTGCTGACATACATTATTGAAAATGACAGGCGAGGCAATGGATTTAAGTCTAAATATGTGATCTTTCCTAGTACTAAGGTCTCCCTTTAAGGAAGGGATAGAGGGAGGGGAGGAGAGAGAGACTGGAACAGTCTGAGGAAAGTTGGCATTAGATGGGTGGTTATAGGAAAAACACAATGGCTTGCGGACAGTAATCAGCAGGTTGGGGAGGAACCCAACAGCATCTGCTGAAGACCAGAGGGGCTAAAATTCAGTAACTGGAGACATTTATGGTGTCTGATGAAAGACTTAGGTGGTTCCTTTGATTTTCTTGCCCAAAGGGGTATGGAGTGGCCAACCACTGACTTTAGGGAGAGATGCAAGGAGTACTGGATTGGCCTCTCTTTGGTGGATAGTGCAGGCCATTTTTGTAAATTCCATGGGTCATAGAGCCGGTAGAGCCTGATCCAAAGTCCATTGAAATCAATGGAAAGACTCCCACAGACTTCCCACCGTGGGCTTTGGTTCAGGTCCTTAGCTTGGAAAGCACTCACTATGGAGTTTGATCCTACAACGTACTGCGTGTTTTGGCTTGATCTGGCAAAGCCCTTAGGCACTTGTTGAAGCCATTGAAGGTAATGGACTACTGAGATACTTAAAGCTAAGTACTTGCTTAAGTAATTTTCTGCTGAGTGTCCGGGCTCAGCCGAGTCAATTCCCTACTGATATAATACAAAACCATACTGGGTACATTTGGTAGAAACAATTGAAGGTTAAAATGCATTACAAACAAACAACCCCTCCCACAACAAACCAATTGGACCTCACCACTTAAACTCTGGCCAAATACAGTGGAATCAGCTCGGATATTTTCAGTGCATTGGCATGTACACACAATTCACAGGGTGAAGCCCCTGGGTACACAAGAAAATAAGGAGCTGGAGTTTGAAAGTGTATGTCGAAAAATCTCTCTGAGGAGGTCAGTTCACCCTTTTGGAACCCCTGGTATTTCTCACTGTTTCCCTGCTGACACAATACTTCTAGTGAATGTGAAGGTGTAATACAGGCTGTGCCTGTCCAATTCACTCACCGTCAGGCTGTCCTGTAGGGAACTACTCAGGTCAACACGAAACACTCGTAAGACTCGTCGGCAGTGCTGGGTGACACAGCACTTTTAAAGGTGATAGTCTTACTTCACTAACTAGATAGGGCGGGATGGTGCTGGTAGGGGACAGCTCTGAGCAAGGAAGAAGCCTAACTGTGCCTCAGAGACCCCCTCTGGTGTACAATGCCCCCCCATGCTGCCCAAAAAAGGATGGTGGCTTGCTGTTCTGGACCAGCTCAGCTGTGGGGGCCAGTGTGCCCTCGGCTGTGTGGAGCCAAGGCTGCCCCCATTCCTCACCCCACCTACCTGCTCCACATGGAGTAGTGAGCGTGAAGCACCTTTTGCTCCTCTTCACCTAGGGCTAAAGTCCAGGTAGCCTGTGCAGGGCTTACTGTCTCTTATGGCCCTGCATGGGGAGGAAATCCATGTCACAAACCTGCCCTACATGGTTCCCTAACACAGCTGCTGTATTTGTAGTAGAGACCGCTTGTTCCTCTCCAGTTGTATCAGGCAAACAACTGCTGTTTGTCAGAATGGTGGAGGGTATTGAAATAAACTCATCAGCGAATTCCTATTTACAGTATGATGTGCTGTAATATATTTCCCACAATTTCTAAATCCCAGCTGTTGCTCCCAGGCATTGAAATCTAGAGCAGCAGGTCTCCCAAGTCTAGGGTATTTATTTGTTGTATAGGCATTGGTATGACATTCACCTCCATACTATCTGAGCACCTCACCATACCCGCATGAGGCAGAAGAGTATTATCTCCATTTTACAAATGGGGAAACTGAGCACAGAGTGGTGGGTAAGTGATTTGCCCCGATCATGTAGTAAGACTGTGGCAGAGTCAAGAATACAGCCCAGATTGGATTCCCCATCTTGTGCCTTAATCACAAGACCCTCCTACCTCTTTAAAGAAAAAATCATTTGAAATCCCATCAGATAACTGTTTCTGTGACTCATTGCATTGGTCTTCTAGTTCACAGGCCTCCTGCATAAAATAGTCACATGATCCAATTTAAATGCCAGTCCAGTTTTCAAGAGTTGTGTTTGTTCACTGGAAAGTGGAATGTTGGCTTAGAAAAACTCAGCTTTCATTGGGAGCTATTTGAAATCGGATAATCTCATTGGGATGAATACAGAAACTGTTCTCGTGTAAGCAGCCAAAATCTGGTGCTAGAGAGAGATGCTTTGATAGGACATATGCCTTATGTCTTTTGTACAGTGAAGCCTGATCCTGCACTTGTTGAAGTCGATGGCAAAGCTCCCATGCACTGCAATGATGCAGGCTCAGGCTGAAAGCTTGGGGAGATTGGGCAAGCAAGTCCACCAGAGAACTGAGATGGATAAATAAGCAACCATTATTAGCTCATGGATAACAAACCCCTTTGGAAATATGAAATGAATAACCCTAGGCATCTTTAATGCAGGCGCGTGGTACTTGCGGGGGTTGGGGTTCAGATGCTCTCAACATGATGAGGTGAGGGTGAAATAGCCCTTGGAAAATGTCCTCCATTGTGTTTGTTCAATAGCAGGTAAGCAATACCCATGTTTTACTCTCCATCTGTCACTCCTTGCTTAGAGCATCACTGTTGCTTTCTGTTGCATTCTTCTGACTCACTTTTCAAGACCCATAGTAGTAGACTATATTGGGCCCAGTTTTTCACTGCCTTGAATCTTGTGTAGTCATTTGCCTCTGGGGAACAGGGAGCATCTTCCCATTATGTGTGTGTACAGCACCTAGCACAATGGGGCCCAATCCCTGACTAGGATCGGCCACAACACAAATAATAATCAACGATCATTTACTCCTGTATAAAGTAGGTGCAAGGAGGGTGTATGATTCTAGCAGTCTGATTTGGTAGTACTGTCCTCTTCACCCACTCCGTTTGCCCAAGTGTAAATAACGACACAAGATGTAGAGCAGTGGAGAATCAGCCCCAGTGCATAATGGGTCCAACTGTGTTCTCAGGTACATACTTGCAGCACTCATTAACGTGGAGTATCCGTGTCTCTGAGGGCAGAATTAGGCCCAATTCATTTAAAGTCAGTCTAGTTCCATTGAAGTCAATATGAGTCTTTCTGTTCACTTCAGCGGGGTTTGGATCAGACTGTTAGCAGTTATCAGACACGTCACCCCAAACAGTATCTAGTCACACTCTGCCTACCCCATGCTAGTATCTGGCGGTGTGTCTTGGAGGTTCTGTTTGTTTGATATATGTCAATATACATGGAGTTGATCAGTAAGTGGTGGAGAGGAATAGATCAGACAGATCATTCAATGCCCAAGGTGCAGGGTTGTAATTAAGTTTGGGGTGCAGGGGAAAGACAGCTCAAGTGTGAAAAGAACCCTTCTTAAAAATGAGCATTTTGCTAAATGGATTTTGTTCCTCTGATTCAATAATATTGCGCAGGCTTTCAGCCACCCTGGAGTAGCTCATTGTTCACTCATTTTTTCCCTATTAATAAACATGCCCAAGCACTTAAATGGAATAACGTGCCATGTGAAAAAACAACACAACTTCATGTCCCTATGGGGGGAAAAATATATGTACAGGGAAAGAGTCATACCTGCACATTTTGTTTACTGAAATAGATTGTTGCTTTGTTTCTTAGGGCTTTACTTTGTGTTACAAGGGTAACTTTATTTCTCCTCTTGTTTTGCGTATGCAGTCATTTTTTAGTGAATCTTTCCTTTTTCAGCTAGTTCATCCATGTAGTACATTTTTTAGTCAAAGCCAATACTGTTTTCAGAGGAGTTTTTACATCAATGGGGAAGATGCTGTCAGAATTGGAACCATTCAAATCCCATTATGAACTGCAAAATAAGGAACAATCTCTTAGCGGGGGCAGAAAATGGCTTTGAGTTAAAAAAATAGGAATATAGGAAGCGCAACATAAAACTATATGTGCTGGGTGTATGGAAAGAGAGTATCTTGAATCTTTATTCCCTTAAGTGAGCTTATCTTCTAATCTTGGAATGGCTTCTGAATGCCTACAATTACAGCAGCAATTTGAGTGTATGTGAAAGTACCTTACTCCCCGCCCCCCCATATCCCCCAGCAATTGCATAGCCTGCAATGTCAGAAAATGTTATTTCAGTTGGAAAAATCTCACTGTAACTTTAAGATTCCCCTCTAAGCTCGAATGAGTTATTACAGCAAGTTTTCACCTGGGCTGATAACAGGTCTCCAGGGGAGCATTCTCCTCTGAGCTCCTGGGTAGAGGTCATATTTTATACTAATATTAGATTATGGTAATAATGTCGCACTCGAGGGGGAGTTTTTCTCTCAAAGTGTGTTTCATTTTGAGGCGTTTGTGTGTGAATTGCAGTGGGCATCTCAGCTGCAATCTGTCCTGGACAGGGAGCATGTATTACCCCAGTGACTGCAACTCCTCCGAACCAGGTGCCTACTGCTCTGCTGACTGGAGGGGAACTAGTCCAATCCTATCCACTCTCCATATCCTTTGGAGAGGCTAGCATTGTCATTCACCTCTCCCAGTCCTTGTAATCAGGAAGCACAAGCACTGGCAATTGGGATGGCACCTCCCCAAAGGAAGGGAGGGTGCCCCTTGTGCCTTATTCCACAACCTTCTGCCTACCCACTCAGAAAAATGTCCAGGAAGTGTACTACTACACAGCACACCAGGGACGGTTCAGCTGGGAGTTTGAGCATAAACACCCCCCAGCTCTGTTGTGAGGAGCTAGCTATCTCCCCATTAGCTCCTTTAAAGGGAACGGCAAACAACTCTGAAAGGAGTCCAGTGTATTTTTATGCACTAGCTGCCCCACTTACTCTTCCTATGTGGGGCAATCAGCACATCCGTAATTGTAAACGAACCCAGTGGGATTTTTTTCATAAGAGGTGTGTTCATTATTTTATATTTGGAAGGTCATAAAAATAACACGTGGCAAAAACAAGCTCGTCGTAGTCATATTATAGCAGCCCTCTGTGGGCCTTATCCAAGATCAGGGCCCCATTGGGCTCAACATTGCTCAGATACATAGTCTCTGTCTCAACGAGCTTACAATCTTAAGAAAAAGACCAGCAGGGGTGTAACAGGGCGAGGTGCCCCAGGAATAGGAAGTGACATTGTTGTTTTGTGTAGCCTTTCATGCGGGATTTGGAGTTTTAGTTGGTGTTTATCTTTATGTTCATAAGCCCAGGCGCCAAGGAGGGGTATTTTTTTGGCCCCCAAAAGTCTGCAGGGAGATAATTTGAGAAACCAAGAGGGGAAACTGAAGTGAGGAGCTGCTTGCAGGCCTGCCTGAGGCCACTAGGGGGGTGTAGGGAGGTGGCAACTTGTTCACAAGGGGAGAGAGAGACCCAGAGGGATGGCAGGTCTAAGGCTGTATAACAAAGTCTCCTGAGTTCCAGTCCAGAGCCCTAGACTATACAGCCTCTCAGCATACATAAGAAGAAGGAAGGTTCCCTTACTTCCTACCCACTGGCAGGATCCATGCTCCAGTAGGACGCCAGTGGTATTTGTGGTTTCTCAGGATCATCACAGCAGAGCAGAATTTGTGGCCAGCACAACTTCAGGACAGATGAAATGAAGGGAAAACAAATCAATGTGAAACGAGTGGTGCACAAAAAGAGCAACCTTCCCAGTCTCTTGGGCATAATTCTTTTTTTAGCTTGTTCATTAAAAAGCACCTGCAGCTCATATTTCAGTTATAATTCTCCATCTCTGCTCCCATTTAAATGTGCAAACTAGAAAATTATCCAGAAATAGAAACTGAGAAACAAGTAAAAAGGCTTAACTCTGGAACCCCTGTACTTCCAAAGCCAGCAGGTCACAAGTGGAGGCGAGGTTCATATGTTAGTACACTGAGGGTATGTCTACACTACGAGAGTAGTTCGATTTTACTTGAATCGAATATGTGGAATCGATATTACAAAGTCGAACGTGTGTGTCCACACTAAGGACAGTAATTTGACTTTGTTAGTCCACACTAACGGGGCAAGCGTCGACATTGGAAGCGGTGCACTGTGGGCAGCTATCCCACAGTTCCCGCAGTCCCCGCTGCCCATTGGAATTCTGGGTCGAGCCCCCAATGCCTTCTGGGGAAAAAAATGTGTCGAGGGTGGTTTTGGGTAACTGTCGTCATCCAACCGTCACTCCCACCCTCCCTCCCTGAAAGCGCCGGCGGGAAATCAGTTCGCGCACTTTTCTGGTCAGTGACAGCGCGGACGCCACAGCACTGCGAGCATGGAGCCCGCTGCGACCATCGCTCCAGTTATGGCCGTTGTCAACACCTCGCACCTTATCGTCCACCTTTCCCAGAGGCAGATGCTGAGAAATCGGGCGAGGAGGCTACGGCAGCGTGGTGAGGACCTGAAGTCTGAGAGTGGCACAGACCTGTCACAAAGCACGGGACCCCGCGCCGAGGACATCATGGTGGCAATGGGTCATGTTGATGTTGTGGAACGGCGATTCTGGGCCTGGGAAACAAGCACGGACTGGTGGGACCACATAGTGCTGCAGGTCTGGGATGAATCACAGTGGCTGCGAAACTTTCGCATGCGGAAGGGAACTTTCCTTGAACTTTGTGAGTTGCTGTCCCCTGCCCTGAAGCGCAAGGACACCCGGATGCGAGCAGCCCTGACTGTCCAGAAGCGAGTGGCCATAGCCCTCTGGAAGCTTGCAACGCCGGACAGCTACCGGTCAGTCGCGAACCACTTTGGTGTGGGCAAATCTACCGTGGGGGTTGTTGTGATGCAAGTAGCCAACGCAATCGTTGAGCTACTGCTCTCAAAGGTAGTGACCCTGGGAAACGTGGAGGTCATCATAGATGGCTTCGCCGCGATGGGATTCCCAAACTGCGGTGGGGCTATAGATGGAACTCACATCCCTATCCTGGGACCAGACCACCAGGCCAGCCAGTACATTAACCGAAAGGGCTACTTTTCAATGGTGCTGCAAGCACTGGTGGACCATAGGGGACGTTTTACAAACATCAACGTCGGATGGCCGGGCAAGGTTCATGACGCTCGTGTTTTCAGGAACTCTGGTCTGTTTAGACGGCTGCAGGAAGGTATTTACTTCCCGGACCACAAAATAACTCTTGGGGATGTGGAGATGCCTATAGTCATCCTCGGGGACCCAGCCTACCCGCTAATGCCCTGGCTCATGAAGCCCTATACAGGCGCCCTGGACACTGAAAAAGAACTCTTCAACTACCGGCTGAGCAAGTGCAGAATGGTGGTGGAGTGTGCTTTTGGACGTCTCAAGGGGAGATGGAGAACCTTACTGACTCGCTCTGATCTCAGCGAAACCAATATCCCCATTGTTATTGCAGCTTGCTGTGTGCTCCACAATCTGTGTGAGAGCAAGGGGGAGACCTTTATGGTGGGGTGGGAGGTTGAGGCAAATAGCCTGGCTGCTGATTACGCCCAGCCAGACAGCCGGGCGATTAGAAGAGCCCAGCGGGACGCGCTGTGCATCCGGGAGGCTTTGAAAGCTAGGTTCCTGAGTGAGCAGGGTAACCTGTGACTATTAAGTTTGTTTACAGAGAAGCTGAACCTGCCCCCGTTTCTTTACCCAGTAAATGTTCACTATCCTCTCCAGTTACATACCCCGTTCACCCCCTTCCAACACACGTTTAAAAATAAAATCACTTGAAATTTGTTAATGAACACCGTTTTCTTTATTACTGTTTTCGCGGGAAAGTGTTGAACCTGGGATGCAGACTGTGGTGGGGAGCGGGTGTAGTGTAGTGATGCAAAGGACGCTTCTAAACTCCAGGAATGACAGGCTCCGCAGTGGTGGACTGGTTGTTTCAACGGAGCCTGCCACCCCTCCTGTTCGGGACTGTGTGTGTGGGGGGGCTATGTGACTTTGTGGCAGGGGGAGGACGGTTACAGATCCCCTGCTGCGTGGCTCTGTGATCCAGGATAAGGACCGCTGCATAAGATCTCTAACCGCCCTCCCCCGCCACAAAGTCACATAGTTTCCCCCCCCCCCTCCCAGAACATGAAAACCACCTTCCAGACTGACCAGGGTAACTAGTGACTGCAATGTGTGTGTGCCCTGCTGCTGAACCTGCCCCCGCGTCTGTACCCTGGTAAAGGTGACTGTCCTGTCCAATTACCAACCCCCTTCCCCCCCTTCAAACAGACTCTCCTGTAAAAGAACATGATGGAAACAGTAATTAACAGAAACGTATTTTTTATTAGCAACTACACATGAAACTGGGGGATGAAACTGGGACGGGGGCTTGGGTGAGGCGGGAAGGAAAGGACTTATCAAATTTTGGGGAATGAGAGCCTTCTGGTACTTGAGCAGTCTGCAGGGGTGGAGTGAGAGTTTTCACGGACTCTGCCGCCCCTCCTTCTTGGGACTTTGGG
This sequence comes from Emys orbicularis, assembly GCF_028017835.1. Lineage (NCBI taxonomy): Eukaryota > Metazoa > Chordata > Testudines > Emydidae > Emys > Emys orbicularis. Next base: position 16,616,282 of record NC_088689.1, on the reverse strand, counting down.
TGAGGGGGGTATGGGACTTTGTGGGTGGGGGGAGGGCGGTTAGAGATAGACTGCAGCGGGGCTCTGTCCTCCTGCCTCCGGTCCTGCAGAACATCCACAAGGCGCCAGAGCGTGTCCGTTTGCTCCCTCATTAGTCCAAGCAGTGTTTGAGTCGCCTGCTGGTCTTCCTGCCGCCACCTCTCCTCCCGTTCCATGTGTGATCGGTGCATTTGGGACAAGTTCTCCCTCCACTGGATCTGCTGGGCTGCCTGGGCTCGGGAGCAGCCCATAAGTTCCGAGAACATGTCCTCCCGTGTCCTCTTCTTCCTACGCCTAATCTGCGCTAGCCTCTGGGAGTGTGATGCCAGGATAGTTCGGGAGACAGTCGCAGCTGTGGGATGGGAAAAAGGGAGTGAATTCCTCAGAAAGATAAATTTTTGGTTGAATAAAGAACATAGTCTTTCTCTGTGAACAAGACCATGCACAGCACCTATCACATGCGCACTCAGGACAAGGTCGAATTTTCGGCCTTCGCATTCAGGGCCTGGGGTCTTGCAGTGCAGATCAGACAAGCGGGACAGGACAGCGGAATTTGGGTAACAGGCTGACATGGTAAGCCGTAGACTTGTGGCTGCTTAAAACTTTAATAATAGCACTGGCCTCCTTTCACGTTCAAAGCAATGCCAGTCCCTGCTGCTAGCAATCCGGCAAGCATGAACTCTGCCCCTGTCCCACCCCCTCGCAGCTGTCCCAGGGAAAGATCCCTGTATGCTGCTCCTCTCCTGCCTCCACCGCGTGGCTCTAAACCGCCGGTTACAGTTCTGTAAAGGAACAGGCAAGCAGTCCCAATACTAACATTCCCCTACCTAATTCAAAGCAGGTCACCATGAGCGACATCACTCTGATGAGGATTTCAGAGACGGAGAAAGAACGGATGCTTCGGGAAAGCCTGCAAAGACCAGGGCCGTATGCCGCCATGCTATGCAAGGCAATGATACCCGAGTACTTGATTGTCTCCTGGCGCGGAAACGTTTCCTACCACGGAGGACCCAATAAGGCCGCTCTCCCCAGGAACCTGATGCAAAGGCTTTCCAATTACCTCCAGGAGAGCTTCGTGGAGATGTCCCAGGAGGATTTCTGCTCTATCCCCGGACATATAGACCGGATTTTACTGTAGCTGCACTGGCAGGGACTAAACAGTAGAGCGCCTAGGGCAAAACAATCATGCTAAACCGGACATTGATAGATTTTTTTTCAGTAGTTGCACTGCCAAGGACTGAAACGTTAAGCGCCTAGGGCAAAGTAATCATGAAAAAGCCATTGTTAATATTGTTAATATTCCTGTTCTGTTAAAAATAAATGTTTACATGTTTAAAACACTTACTGACTGATCCTTCCCCTGATTCTGTGTCCGGGTTAACGCCTGGGGACGGTTGGTAAGGGATCTCTGTAAGGGTGATGAAGAGATCCTGGCTGTCGGGGAAATCAGCATTGTAAGCGCTGTCGACTGCCTCATCCTCCTCATCTCCTTCCTCATCTTCCCCATCCGCTAACATGTCCGAGGAACCGGCCGTCGACAATATCCCATCCTCAGAGTCCACGATCAGTGGTGGGGTAGTGGTGGCGGCCGCACCTAGGATGGAATGCAGTGCCTCGTAGAAACGGGATGTCTGGGGCTGGGATCCGGAGCGTCCGTTTGCCTCTTTGGTCTTCTGGTAACCTTGTCTCAGCTCCTTGATTTTCACGCGGCACTGCGTTGCATCCCGGCTGTATCCTCTCTCTGCCATGGCTTTAGAGATCTTCTCGTAGATCTTTGCATTCCGTCTTTTCGATCGCAGCTCGGAAAGCACGGACTCATCGCCCCACACAGCGATCAGATCCAAGACTTCCCGATCAGTCCATGCTGGGGCCCTCTTTCTATTCTGGGATTGCACGGCCATCTCTGCTGGAGAGCTCTGCATCGTTGCCAGTGCTGCTGAGCTCGCCACGATGTCCAAACAGGAAATGAGATTCAAACTGCCCAGACAGGAAAAGGAATTCAAATTTTCCCGGGGCTTTTCCTGTGTGGCTGGTCAGAGCATCCGAGCTCGGACTGCTGTCCAGAGCGTCAACAGAGTGGTGCACTGTGGGATAGCTCCCGGAGCTATTACCGTCGATTTCCATCCACACCTAGCCTAATTCGACATGGCCATGTCGAATTTAGCGCTACTCCCCTCGTTGGGGAGGAGTACAGAAGTCGAATTTAAGAGACCTCTATGTCGAACTAAATAGCTTTGTGGTGTGGACGGGTGCAGAGTTAATTCGATGTAACGGTGCTAAATTCGACATAAACTCCTAGTGTAGACCAGGCCTGAGCAATGTTGGAGGGGGGGGGGAATTCTTTGCATATTTGTGTCTGCTTTCACCGGAGGGTCTCAAAGGACTTTAATTAGGCCTCACAACACCCTCACTAAGTAGGTATTGTATTACGGGGGGTGGGGATGGGGGGGGAGGGGGATAAAGGGCTCTATCCTGCCTGGGGCTGAGAACCCTGGCCACCTCAAACAAAACATTGAAGTATATGCTTAACTTTAAGCTGGGGACACTGAAGTCAACAGAACTACTCATGTGCTTAAAGCTTAGCACTTGCTTAAGTGCTTTGCTTAATCCGGCCAGAGCGCTCAGCATCTTGCAGGATTGAGCTCAAAGTGAGGCACAGAAGGATTAAAGCCAACAGTTTAAAACATGAAATTTACAATGAAGCACTTAATCCCCAGTCCTGCAAATAATTAATCACATGGGTAATTACTGAGTTCATACCAGGCATCACTTTCATTGATTTCCACGGGGCTTCTCAGATGCTTAAAGTTACTCAGGTTGGTGTGTGACTATTTGCAGGATTGGGGCCCCATGTTGTCAGACCGTGGGAGAAGGTCCGTCATTTTACTGAACCAAGGGGCCGTGCTCCTTGACAGCAGCCCTGAGGCACTGCTGTAATAACATACCCATACTGAAGCATGTCAATAAGTCGTCTGATTTTAAAGATGCTGAGCTCCTGCAGCTCCCACTGGAAAACCTGTCCTGTGATGATGATGATGATGATTTTTTTGGCCAAAAGCAGAGATGGACACACATTCCTTTTCAAACAATGTTGCAAAATACCAGCTGATAACTGGACAGGAAAATCTGTAGCACCATGTCCTTCCAGGCTGTTTTCTTCCCTACATTTGTAAGATAAAACTACAGCTCCTAACCCTAAACGGACAAAGACAAATCTGAGCTGTGATTGATTTTGTTTTGAAGAACTCAGTGGAGTGACAATTTGCCTCTGTTTCTTTCTCTTGATATGTTTTGATTTTTGTATTTCCTTCGAAAAAGCGAGGCTGGCCTTTTCTGCTGGCAAAGCCCCAAATCTTGATTTCTTTTTGTTTCCCGGATAGCTGATTTGATGGTCATGGTTCCAAAACTCATGGCTTTAATAATAATAATAATAAAAAAAAAGTGAAATGAACAGCGCACACCCAGGAGAGCCTCCTGCCATTACATGAAGCAGCTGTTAATGATGCCTTTGATAATGTGCCATGCTGAAGGGACTGCTACATGATTTCTTTTCTGTATCCAGACGGCAGTGTTTTTAGCCTGATTGTATTTGCCCTCAGGGGGGTTACAATAGCATGTTTTCAAACAGAGCCACCATGAAGCACCTTGTGTCACAAACAAGGCTCATTAGCATAGCTCAGCAATTAAACCAAGCTCGGCCTGCCGGACAGAGATAAAGAACTCCCAATTTATGGCCCAGTTGACTTTTGCTGGAGATGAATTGGCTGACAGCTTGGAGTGGTGACGTTTTGTCTCCTGAGTACAGCTGTACACGAGGGTGGTCTTTCAGAATGTGACTTTTCCCTGGACTAACCCAGGGTATTAACGCTAACTAATTCTAGGGAAAAGCCAAGGGCTATGGTTTTCTAAACGTAGGAACATCACAGGCCCCAAACAGCTGGGATGTGCTAGTGCTTTCCTCTCCTTGAAAACAACAGCCCTGCTGGAGTATGGCTACCCATCTGGCAGGCTCTTCTAATTCACATCATAAATGCAAATGATATTTATCTTGTTTATTTTTACTAGAATTTAATGAAGGTTAAAACGAACTGAATATACATACATGCGTATCTCTCTCCCAACAGCACATATGTATTATAACATTGTACTAATGATGTTATAGTTATAGTGGAGGACGTGCTTCCATTTAAGACTCTGCTTTCAGATGCTTGTGTCTTTATGAAAATTACTCTTTTGGATGAAATTTTTATGCTTGCTCTCAGCCCAGTGGCAAAGGGGTTTGTTTGCTTGTAAATCGGATTCTGATTCCTTTCATCTGATTTGAGATCTGAGCATGACGGATGCATGGATTTTTTTGGTTTGGGTTGGTTTTTTTGGCTGAAAGCTGACATGGTCAATTGTTAATCCAAAAACCATAACGCTCTGTAGTCACAAAAATAAACAGTAATGGGAAAGAAGTGGGGTAGTTCAGAATGTCACCTTCACTAAGGTAATCTTCACACACAGTAGAAGATATGGACGTCCCTGTGACAGCACAATGAAAAACTAAAATACAAAACAATGTGTGCCCCTTAGTCGATGGAAAAAATCATTCCAGCCAGGAATTTATAAAACAAAAAATTTACAATCCTGAACAACACTCAGTTGACAGCTCCTTTTGCAGTATAAGTGATTGGCTGCTAAATTGGCATGTCTGCTCTCCCTGTCTTGCTTCATCCAGGTATCAGAACTGGCTCTCCTGAAGGCCAGTGAGCCTCAGTAAAGGAAAAATACAGAGTGGATTTCTTCTGACTAGGAGAACTAAACTTCAGATTGGAATCCCATGGTCCTTTGTTTATTTTTGAATAAACAAGAGCCTGGGATCAGTGTCTCTCTCCTGTCTAAAAATGTATACTGACAAATCTGTGAATAGCAGGAGTGTCACTAACATCCTTTTTGTAACAGCTGTGCAAGCCTGTTACATCCAATAGCCTCAGGGCCCACATGAGAAATGGGATTAGAGATATGCCTAACTTTACTACAGTGAGTAGTGCAATTGAAGGCAAGGGAATTACTTACAGTAGTAAATTAAGCATGTGTATAAATTTGTGTAACACCAACAGTGCTGGGTGACAAATCAGGAGGAATAGGAATCAAACCTGGGACCTCTGGATCTTAAAGCATAAGCCTCTGAATCTAGCGTGTTAATCAATGCTGCCATAGGCTCATCAACATCAGGGCCGGCTCTGGCTTTTTTGCCGCCCCAGGCAAAAAAGCCTCCGGCCGCCCCCCCGCCCCCCCTGCGGGGGGGGGGGGGGGGGAGGGCAGCCGGAGCCCCGGGGGGGAGGGCGGCAAGCCCCGGCGGGGGCTCGGCTCTCCCCCCGGCGGCCAGAGCGCAGGGCGGCAAGAGGGCGGCGAGCCCCGGCTGGGGCTCGGCTCTCCCCCCGGCGGCCAGAGCGCAGGGGGCAGGGCAGCGAGAGGGCGGCGAGCCCCGGCTGGGGCTCGGCTCTCCCCCCGGCGGCCAGAGCGCAGGGCGGCGAGAGGGCGGCGAGCCCCGGCTGGGGCTCGGCTCTCCCCCCGGCGGCCAGAGCGCAGGGGGCAGGGCAGCGAGAGGGCGGCGAGCCCCGGCTGGGGCTCGGCTCTCCCCCCGGCGGCCAGAGCGCAGGGCGGCGAGAGGGCGGCGAGCCCCGGCTGGGGCTCGGCTCTCCCCCCGGCGGCCAGAGCGCAGGGGGCAGGGCGGCGAGAGGGCGGCGAGCCCCGGCTGGGGCTTGGCTCTCCCCCCGGCAGCCAGAGCGCAGGGCGGCGAGAGGGCGGCGAGCCCCGGCTGGGGCTCGGCTCTCCCCCCGGCGGCCAGAGCGCAGGGGGCAGGGCGGCGAGAGGGTGGCGAGCCCGGCTGTGGCACCGCTCTCCCCGGCGGCCGGAGCGCCGCGCCGCCCCCCTCCAGGTGCCGCCCCAAGCACAAGCTTGGTGGGCTGGTGCCTGGAGCCGGCCCTGATCAACATATACATGTGGCCCAGCCCCTACTAAACAAGGGACAGAGTGCCACAATGTGTGTGTGTGTGTGTGTGTGTGTGTGTGTGTGTGTGTGTGTGTGACATCTGCAGGATCAGGGCCTATGTATGAGCTCCACTCCATCAGAAGTGCAGCTGTATCTGCAGTAATGAGCAAGGTGCCAACTCTGCAGTTGACTCTACTTGGGCAGATCCTTGCATTTGCATGGAGTCTCATTAATTTCAATGAGTTTCCATGTAGGCAGAGGGCTCTGTCCATGTGCAGTCCATTTCGGGATCCGGGTCTAAGTGATGCAGCATCACTACAGCCTGGCTCGATGACAGGAACTTTAAAAACACATTCCTGAAGCACCTTTGATGAGGGTGAGCTCGATACGGGGAATCTGAACCCTTGACACTAGGGATTCTCTGGCTCTCACCGAATACCAATTTCAAGGGACAGACGATGGCCCAGATGTAGAGAATTGTCATTATTCCCTGAAATCAATGGAATAATCTGTTGTTAAAATGACAGGAAATCTATTTTTATCTAAGTTACCAGGGAAGGAATTTCAGGTACAACTGTGGGTATTTAATGTGTATAAAGTATTTTACCATAAATACTACATGGTATAAAATTAAATATCTCTCACCTTTATAGGTCCTCTTCTGGTTTACTCACAGCCTCCATCCCCCTGCTACCCTTTTCCCCCATCAGTCTTAAAATTAGGACTTCAGGACAGCCACAGACTTCAGTAGGGTACCAGCTTCTAACTTTCCTTTGCAATTAAAAAACATTGAATTTTACTGTGCTGGCATTACCACATGGTATCATACAGAGCATCTGGACTTAGGCAACAAGGCAATGAGTTAAGGAGAGAACTTTGTCCTTCAAGTGTCTTGCTTTTTGTGCATATAACCCACACTCTTTGCAATATATTATATATAAGGCCCTGATCCTGCAAGCACCATATATGCTTAAAGAAGGGTTTGCAGGATTGGGGCTTAAGTGCGACTGTATATATAACATACATACATGTGTGTACATTATGTAAATTCTAGAACAGAACTGATACTGATGCATAGATTTTAAAACCAGAAGGGACCGTTAGGATCACCTGTATATCACAGGCCACAGAACTTCACCCTGATTACTGTGGTTTCATATATCTAAGTACAACTGCTTGTGCAAGAGTAATTCCTAGCGCTGTGTCAGACTTCTGTAATGGGGATGGGACGTACTATCCATCTCGGACTCCTGGGATCCTGGCCACTGGGACAATGAAGACTCAAAAATCCTTCTCGTGCTTGTTGGCAAGAGTTAAGAGTCTGGCAGGAAAGCATTAGGGTCTGGTAGATCGAGGTAGCTGGAGCTCATTAGGCGACTAGGCACAGCTGGTATATAATATGTATACCTCATGCAGGAGGTGAAAGCTATGGAGTGTCTTGACTGTAGAGGAATCAGACTGTGGATCAGGAGTGACAAGAGTTTAAAGCCAGAAGGGGCCACCAGATTGTCCAGGGGATCTCAAACTTAATTGCACCGCGACCCCCTTCTGACAACAAAAATTACTACATGACCCCAGGAGCAGGAGAGGGGACCAAAGCCTGAACTTGCCTGAGTCCCACCATTCTTGGGGGAGCCCAAGCCCCACTGCCTTGGGCTAGGGGGGCCAAAGCTGAGCCCAAAGGTTTCAGTCGCAGGCGGCAGGGCCTGTAACCTGAGCTCCGCCACGCAGGGCTGAAGCCCTCAGGTTCAGGCTTCAGCTTCGGGCCCCAGCAAGTCTAATGCCAACCCTGGCGCCCCCATTAAAATGGGGTTGTGACCCTCAGTTTGAGAACTGCTGATCTAGTCTGACCACCTGTATATCACAGGCCACCAATACCACCCAGCAACTGAAAGTAGACCAAAATATTACAGCCCACAAGAGACTAGACTGTCATGTGCCACAGGCAGAGAATAGGAGTAACCAAGGTGCATGAGTGCCTGTGGGCCCTGCAATAGCAGGGAAATGAGTGAGACATATGGTAATCTTGGCAAGTGACCGGCACCCACATGCTGCAGAGGAAGGTGAAAACCCCCAAGGCCACTGCTAATCTGACCTGGAGGGAAATTCCTTCCCAACCCCAGGGTGATCAGTTGGCCCTGAGCATATGAGCAATAACCAGCCAGCCAAAACCCTGAGAGAGAGACTGTTTGGTCCCACCTCAGAGCCCTGGCTCTCCCCGACCAATGCCCCATCTCCCACTGCAGCCATGCCTGATGGCTTCAGAGCAAGGTCTCTAGTTTATGATTGTTTGTTCCTTGGCAGAGGAGGCCTTCTGTTATGAGAGTGCTGTCTATCTGTAAATAGTTATGGTGTCGGTAGATGGTGCTCAAGAATATGTAGCCTTGTTCCTAGATTGTGTAGGAGCAGTAAAATGTGGCATTGTGCATGTCAAGTTGTTTTCTTTGGGTAGATCTTCACATCAGCTCCTAACAGCTTCCTTTGGAAAGGTGTGTGTTTCCTCCGGAGAAAAGAGGAGGGTTAGTGCGTGCCAGCTTTGAGGCAGTAATTCAACTCAAAGCCAGGTGAAACTTGCCTGGTTTAGAGTTTTGTTATGAAACAAATCTTGCTGCAAACTTTACTGGGTATTGTGAGCCTGGGCTAAGCAAAGAGCCACCCGAGGTGACCTATGGCCTGAGGAAAGAAACATGAGAAACTCTGTGATTGGTTTTGAACACTGCCACTCTGAAATTGAATAAAGGGTTGCACTAAGTCCATCATGTCTTGAAGCTCTTCTGACGGTCCCGTTCCTTAGCTAGCAGATGGTTTTAATTCTCCTAAAGGCAACATAAATGCTAGTTAATTTGAGGCTGACCTACTGTGGAATGTTACTGGTTCCACAGTAGTGGTGAATTGTTACTTGCCTGCATATAAATAGGGAAATGCACTTTTGTAAGCTATTTACATTAATAGGAGGAAAATCCCTGAAATTAATGTTCTTCTGTTTAAGAGCAAGTAGATAATTATTCAAACTACTCCGGACAAAGTTTGACTCTTTCAGCCTCTTCCCCAGATTCATGCTCAGTTTCCTCTTTCCTGTTCTCACTTCCACCTTTCAGTGGTTTGAAGTGAGGTCCTTCACCCAGCTTGGTGGCATTTCTCTGTTTGGGTGTAATGTGATAACATTTGAGCATCACATCTGATCAATTCCAACATTTCAGGGACTGTTCTAGACACCAAGGAACACAATCCTATTGACTTGGATGAAAAGCAGAATGTCAGGAGCAGGAAATGGGGACATATAGAATCGCTGGCATCTGGTTAGCAGACTCAGCAGCTTCAGTCTGGTCTGTAATTGTCTGTAGATCAAAGAACCAGTTGATGGCAGCCATGAAATGCCTTCCAACCTAACAACATCCCCATCTCAGTTCTGCCTATTGTCCCAAAATAGTTTAAAATGTTGGCACCCTGAATGACTTCTCCCAGGTAGAAAGAAGAGACATAATAATGTGTGTGTGTGTGGGGGGGGGGGGGTGTAAGTGGGGAAACAGAGAGTCCCGGGTATCATGGGGAATGGGAGCCACCCAGAGCCTCTGCCACAAAGAGGTGGTATGTGGGGTTTCAGGGAGTTCCTACAGAGTGTGTGTGTTTGGTGGGGGGGGGGGGGAGGCACACACAGAGCTTTTGTTGGGGTGGGAATTGAGGGATGCATTGTGTGCAATGACCTTGGCCTGCAGAAGCTATGACGTGTGTGATGACCCCCCCCAGCGTATGATTCTGAAAACATCCCTATTGTAACTTCCCTGACTTCAGTCACCTAAGACTGCCTGTGCCTGGTCTGTCTAAGATCATCAGAACTAGGCAACTTGCTCAAGTATGAAAATACAGTTTTAGTCCATTTGTTTCTCCCATTGATCTTAGAAGCTACTGAGGCTAAGAGAGAGGAACAAAGCAAGCGCCACTCTCTCTACTAGTCAAATGATCTGAAATAGATTAAAATAACTTAGATACAGGTCAGACCTAAGCCTCGAGAGGGGAAAATAGTGGTGTATGTCTGAGGATGAGACCTGGGAAGAAGAGACCACCTAAGGGGTGATGGTGGTAAGGATTTGAGAAGGCCACAAATTTAGTACCAGATTCTGGTACCCTTACTCATAATCCTGGGTAGTGCCTCGATATGCAAGTAGTCCCATTGATTTCAAGGTTACTATTTGCAGAGTAAACCCAATGGGTTTACTTGTAAATTTAGATCTTTACTCACTTTGAGTTGTAAATCAGAATTTGGGCCTTAGGCTGATGAGTTAGTAGGGATGAACTGTGGCTAGTCTTGGGGCATATGTACACGATGGATGGAACAGTGGCAGTGCTGCAGCTATGCGGATGTAGTGTAGATGCTTCCTACATTGACGGAAGGGGTTTTCCCATTGATTTAGGTAATCCACCTCCCCAAGTTGCAGTAGCTAGGTTGATGGAAGAATTCTTCCATTGACCTAGCCATGTCTGCACTGGGGGTTAGGCTGGTGTAATTACAGCTCTCAGGGGTGTGAATTTTTCACACCCTTGAGAGACATAGCTAGGTCAATCTAAATTTTAAGCATAGACCAGGGCTCACCCTCTCTCTTTAACATGAATGTGAGTTGAGTGTTTCTTCTAGCACAGATAGTGCCTCAAGTTCTGCCAATTAAGCATGTGAAACAGTTAAAAATAATACTAAGCTTTTTTCTATTTAAGATACTTACCTGAAGATCATTATGTAGATATGGTCCTGTTCTGTTCTTACTTACACTGTTGTATATCAGGTGTAATTCCACTGAAGTAAACAGTTAGATTAGTGTAAAAGAGATCAGTATTCGGCCTTATAATCTATGCCATCACCATCTGTGAAAGGCTTGTACAGACTGATCAAGGAGGAAGAATACTTTGTGCTAATAGTTATAATTATGCTGAAGTACAAGGGTCAGTAGCAGTATTTGCAAATTGCCTAGCAGTTTGTTTTTCCCAGGAACAGAGAAAGCTTGTTGCAATGTAGACAGGCAAAAAGAATAGGAGAAAAAAACCTCTCCTTTTCCCTAGTTACATTACTGAAAGCTTGAACCTTTTCTACAATGCCTGATTATAAGAGCTGCCAAAAGCAAAGCATGTAGTCAGATTCACTTGCTTGTGACTTACAGCTGGAAGTGTGCGCTGAAGCTGTGAAATTTCTGTGGAGCCATGACGTTCAAGGGAAGGTGTACATACTCTGTTTATAACCATGCTAGCCGAATACAGAAAAGACAGACCGTTATGAAGGAGCTCTCAAACAGAGAGGCAAAGTGGAGAGAAGATCGTTACTGATGTGCCCACAAAATGCACAAGAACGATCAGTTCAGGAATATAACTATGTTACTGTGTTTTGCTCTCAGCAAGAACTCACTGATGAGGGGACTGCTTCTTGAGAGGCTTCTTTAGGTTGTGCCAATAAATAACCAAAGCTTCAATCAAAAGCCCTTGATTCAGGCTTGACTCGGCATGTACATGAACTGTTTTCTCAGATCAGCTTCAGCTGGTATTTGGGGTTGTGCATGCTTGGCATTCTTAGTTACTGCTTTAGTGATCAGTGAAATTGCTGTCTACAATCCTGCTTTGTAACTTTCACAGGAAGTTCTTATTAGGAGAGCATTTCTGGCATGCACTGACTGATATAGGACCTCTCTGCATGATCAGTGGGGGATCAGGTGAATGAACATTGCTCACAAAACCACGTTATATGCAGAAAATTCAATTATGTGAATTGTGCTAGCAGCCAAAGGTTGACCATTGGATACACATATATATATATATATATATATATATATATATATATATATATATATATATATATATATATATATATATATATATATATGTGTGTGTGTGTATAAAGTATGGCCCCCATTACAACAGTAACTGAGTGCCTCTATCTTTAATGTATAAATTCTCAGATACCCCTGTGGGGCAGGGAAGTGTGATTATCCCTGTTTTACAGATGGGATCCTGAGGGACAGTGGGGGGGTGTAACCATAACTGAAAGTCAAATATTCATCTGACAATCTGAGCCTAAGAACTCTTCTCTCTTAGTTTTACTTTACTTGTCCAAGGACCTATGAGACGTTTGTGGCAAACAGGGATGTGAACTGAAGTCTCCTAAATCCTACACTTGTGCTTTAACCACTGACCATCCTTCCTTGGTCCTTTAGTGCTAGACAACCACTGAGGAAGGGAATCCCTGCCCCAAAGAGCTTGCAATTCAAATAAACAGAACTGACAAAGGGTAGTGAGGCAAACCTCATCCCTTATTTGTATTTAGAGTAGTGATCAGGGTGATGGCGAGAACCATACCCAGTGATATCTTATCGATTCCAGATTTCAGTGTCGAGATGTGCATGCTGCATTGTAACAACATCGATTCCCGGGTAGCCTTGCCTGACTCTGGCTTGAGTTGCCCCTGACTCAACAAGGGTTATCTGCTTTCATTCTACAGAGACAAATGCTACAAGAGTTAACCAAGAGCAAGATAATGACCCATACAAGCAAAAGGGGCACCACAGAATCCACAGACTAATTTTTTCTTCAGCCCCCTTCCCCCCCCACACACACACTGAAGCATTACGACTTCCAACGCAGCTTTATGGATGGGGGAAAAAACCGTCAGCAAAGCCAGAAGAAAAAAAAAAGCTACCAGGCTGGATAATGAGGTAACCACCGCAGAGATAAAGTTAACCCGTGAGAGAAAAAATAACAGGAGTACTTGTGGCACCTTAGAGACTAACAAATTTATTAGAGCATAAGCTTTCATGGGCTACAACCCACTTCTTCGGATGCATAAAGAGTGAACCATATGGATCCGAAGAAGTGGGTTGTAGCCCACGAAAGCTTATGCTCTAATAAATTTGTTAGTCTCTAAGGTGCCACAAGTACTCCTGTTATTTTTGCGGATACAGACTAACACGGCTGCTACTCTGAAACCGTGAGAGAAGAATTCTTAGACTCAGACATAGCAGGGGGCAGGGTGAGAGGCTTTCTAAAGGTTTTGCTTTGTACCCTCCTCCCACCCCCCCCTAAATATTGAATAGCTGCATTTTCCGATGAATATTTGACTTTCAGTTGTGGCTACATCCCCCACAATAATTTTGCTCAAGTGGCAGGGTGCCAGTGCATTTTTCGGCGTTGAAGGTGACTGCTACCAGCCGAAGAGAAAGTAGCTGTATAATAATCCTCTGCGCTTTGAGTCTGTGCCTTTGATCCAAGGTCTCAAAGTACTCTGCAAGGACTTTGATGTATAACCTGGCTTTGCACCTCTTTAAAATGGATTCCCACCTAGACAATGAAAGGAACTTTCAGCAGGGCCTAAGGCAGCCCATGTGACCCATATTTCTTACTCCACTGGGAACTATGCTATGTGCTCAGTTTCTCTGAGAGAGGCAGGGAGTGGAAAGAATCCTATTGCTGCAGCCGTCGAGTCCATGTGGAGCTGTTCTGTCAGCAGGGCTCTCCGGCAAAATCCAGTTTGTTTTTCTCAGTATATTTGGAAGAAGGGGCGGAGACTGCTTGTTTCAACTCTGGCTTGGGCAATTTGTATACATGGCTGCTGAGGGGCGTCTCCAGAGCACAGCTTCTGGAATGCCTCTCCTTCCCCCAGCTGCAAAATGCGGTCTGGTTTACGGGGGGTGGTGTGGGGAGCTCAGTTCCATTGTGTTGAGACTATGTAGAGCATTTTAGATGATGACAAGCCTGCAGATGTAGAGGAGAAAGAAAAGAGATTTTAGTGCAGCATCTTTATGCAGACTTCTTTCTCTGCTCCATTTTACTCCCCTTTTCTCCTCCTCACCAGCTGTGATGATTGTCATCCCTTTGTTTGGAATAGGAGGGGGGAGAACGACAACTGTTTAGTCTGTGTCTCAAAAAGAGATGATCTTCGATCCCACTTATGGGTTTTTCTTTCAGGCCTTTGCCAGGGCAGTCAAAGCTGATGCTGGCACAACTGCTATTAATGTGAAATCCAGTGACAGTGATTTAAACACAAAAGACATGGATTTCTCTCCTTATCTGAAAGGTAGGACACTTACTGTAGTAGTTCTGAGTTAGATGAACTTGGCCGGTAGGAGGAAGGATGATCGTGTGGTGAAGGGACTGGACTGAGACGCATGATAATCTTGGGCAAATCACTTAATCTAGCTCTAACAACTAGGAGTCCTTGTGGCACCTTAGAGACCAACAAATTTATTTGGGCATAAGCTTTCATGGGCTAAAACCCACTTCATCGGATGCATGGAGTGGAAAATTCAGTAGAGAGGTTTAAATACACAGCATATGAAAAGATGGGAGTTGCCTTACCAAGTGGGGGGGGGGTCAGTGCTAATGAGCTAATTCAATTAAGGTGGAAGTGGGCTATTCTCAACAGTTGACAAGAAGGGAGGGGGGGAAAATCACTTTTGTAGTGCTAATGAGTTCAATGTAATCTAGGTGGCCCATTTCAAACAGTTGGGAAGAAGGTATGAGTAACAGCAGGGGGAAAACTAACTTTTGAGAATAGCCCACTTCCACCTTAATTTAATTGGCTCGTTAGCACTGACCCCCCCAATTGGTAAGGCAACTCCCATCTTTTCATATGCTGTGTATTTATATCTCTCTACTGTATTTTCCACTCCATGCATCCGATGAAGTGGGTTTTAGCCCATGAAAGCTTATGCCCAAATAAATTTGTTAGTCTCTAAGGTGCCACAAGGACTCCTCATTGTTTTTGCTGGTACAGACTAACACGGCTACCCCTCTGAAACCTCAATCTAGCTATGTGTCAGTTTCCCATTTTTTAATGGGGCTATACTTCCTTTGTCAGTCTTATTTATTTAGACTGCAAGCTCTTGGGGCAAGGATTCTCACTATGTGTCTAGCACAGTGAGGTCCTGGCCTCCGTGGAGGCCTCCTGGTGCTACTGTAATATAAAGAACTGAAATATTATGTAAATGTATAATATAAATTTGGGGGTTGGATCTCGTCCCTCACTCCCAAATCTCCACTTACCCTTTCGATAAATATTTTTACACATCAAACACTCAACCAAACACACTTAACAATCAGGTAGACTATTGTAGAAAATGCAGTAATTTCAAACATTACAGTAAAATGCTCTAGCATACCTAATTCTCACTAGAAACAAATTTGTGAAGGAATTTCTTAAGCATTTGAGAGAATAATTGAAAAGATCATCAGATGCTAAATGAAGGGAGAAACTTCCTATCTTCTGCTGGCAGTGTTTAAATGTGGCACAGTCTTGTAAATTGCATGTTGGACAGAAAGAGTAATGGGTCACATTCTCAAAAGTTCCTGTCTGTGAAACAGTGGTGGAATGCTCTGCACTAAAAGACAGCCCATAGTCTGGCCTGAAGGCACCAGAAGCTGAGAAGGCATACGTGCATCTGAATAGGGGCAGGGCTGGTTACGGGTGGATAGTGAAGGAAATGCCTGGTTCAACATGCTTGTGGCAGGGAGTACAAGAGACAACAGGCTCAGTATTAGAGCGAGTTCTCCTGATCAGGCTGGCAAAAAAAGGAGAGGTACCACTTCCTGCCTTTCTTGGCTGAACTATAATGAGCAAAGATACCTTGTGTACTCTATCTCTGCCAGCCAGAACAGAATCAAAGGCACCCTATCTGCTGGCTTATTGCCTGAATAAGTTCTGCACTTGCATTAATATGTTTCCATTAGAGTTGTGTGGAGGCTGGGAACGTTGTTTTGTGAAGAATGGTCTCAAGTTGCAGTGGGGGAGGTTTAGGTTGGATATTAGGAAAAACTTTCACTAGGAGGGTGGTGAAGCACTGGAATGGGTTACCTAGGGAGGTGGTGGAATCTCCATCCTTATAGGTTTTTAAGGCCCGGCTTGACAAAGCCCTGGCTGGGATGATTTAATTGGGGTTGGTCCTGCTTTGAGCAGGGGGTTGGACTAGATCAGTGGTTTTCAAAGTTTGAGTCACGACCCAGTATTTGGTCACGGAATGCAAGGCACTGGGGTCACCTTGCTCAGCACCCAGGGACCCTGGCAGCTGGCCAGTAAAAACTAGCAGTAAAACTAGAGTTCCTACCCAGAAGCGGCCAGCAGCAGGTCTGGCTCATAGGCAGGGGGGCCACAGAGCTCCATGTGCTGCCCCCGCCCCGAGCACCGGCTCCACACTCGGCCAATGGGAACTGGGGGTGGTGGTGCATGTGGGCGAGAGTCACGTGGAGCCACTTGCGCACCTCTGCCTAGGATCCGGATCTGCTAGCCGCTTCCAGGGCGCAGCGTGGAAGCCTGCCTCTGCACCCCAGCTGCGCCACTGACCAGGAGCCGCCAGATGTAAGCCCATGCCCCAACCCTGTCTCCCAATCCCCTGCCCCAGCCCTGAGCCCCCCCCAAACCCAGAGCCCCTTTCTGCACCCCAACCCTCTCATCCCTGGCCCCACCCCAGAGCCTGCACCCCCAGCCCAGAGCCCTGACCCCCTCCCGCATTTAGGATGAGAAATTACTTCTTGAAACTAGTCTCTTTAAGAACTTATACTTAGTATGCGTGTTTTGTTTTATTTGCTCAGTAATCTGCTTTGTTCTGCTTGCTATCTCATAATCACTTAAAACCTGTCTTTTGTAGTTCATAAACTTATTTCTTGTTTATAAGAAAACCCTGTTTGTGCAATCCATATCCCAGGGGGAGAGAACAGGGGGGGCAGAAGCTGTGCATATATCTCTTCACATTGAGAACTTTCTATACAGCGCAAGACAATATACCTTTGGGTCTGCACTCCAAGGGAGGTGGGCACCTGAGTGATGGGGCAAGTCCCTTAAGCTGAGTCTTCCCAGAGCTGATCTCAGTGTCTGTGTCATTCTGCAGCTGGGCTGTGGCCCTGCCTGTGTGTGTACTAGAGGAGGTTTAATAGCCTGGCTCAGCAAGACAGGGAAAAGGGGGCCCAGGCTGGCGGAACAGGCAGGCTCAGTGGTATCCCAGTACATCAGGTGGCACCTTAAAGGGGAGCAACCCGTCACAGTGAGCATAACCCTTTTCAAACTTAATACTGAGTAAATAAACTGCAGGTGTTCAAAATATTTCAGAACTACACTGCAAACAACAAGAACTTTAGACTGCCTGAACATTGATGATAACATGAAATTAAATGTCATATTCCATTAGCATGAATGAGACCAAACACCAGCATATTGATCTGCAACTTGCAAACTATTGGCAGCATGCTATAGAATGTTAGAGGGGCACAACCACCATATCTAGATGTCTGACTTCTTATATAAATTGCCATAAAGTCTAGAGGTGGGATTTTCCAATGTGGCTGACCTTCAGTAAGACTTTTATGCATGAGTCCCTTATAGTGAGTTTCTCAAAAACGCTTAGATAGGGTTACCATTCGTCCGGATTCCCCTGGACATGTCCGGCTTTTTGAGCTAAAAATAGCGTCCGGGGGGAATTTGTAAATGTCCGGACTCCCCCCCCCCCCCCCATGCAGAGCGCGCGCGGCTAACAGGGCAGCCGGCCAGATGGTGCCACTTACGTGGGGCTCCAACAGCCAGAGAGAGCCCTCCTCCGCTTCCCCTGCAGCAGAGATCACTCCCTCCCTCCCTGCATTCGCAGATCGCCTCCGGCAGTCTGGAGCTCCTCCCCCGCTCCTCCTCCCCTGCTGCCCAGCGTGCCGGGACGAGCGGCAGGGTAAGGGGGCCAGGGGGTTGGAGAAGGGGCAGGGAGGTTCTGGAGGGGGCAGTCAAGAGACGGGGGGGGGTCGGGAGTTCGGGGGGGGCTTTCTGGGGGGTGTGGATAAGGTTTTGGGCAGTCAGGGTACAGGTAGGGGGTAGGGTCCTGGGGGGCAGTTAGGGGACAAGGAACAGGGAGGCTTAGGTAGGGGGTGGGGTTCTGGAGGGCAGTTAGGAGCAGGGGTCCCAGGAGGGGTAGTCAGGGGACAAGGAGCGGGGGGGGGGTTGGGAGTTCTGGGGGTGGGGCTGTCAGGGGGCAGGAGTGGGGAGAGGGATCGGAGCAGTCAGGGGACAGGGAGCAGAGGGGTTTAGATGGGTCGGGAGTTCTGGGGGGGGGGCTGTCAGGGGGTGGGGAGTGGTTGGATGGGGTGTGGGAGTCCCAGGGGTCTGTCTGGGGGTGGGGTGTGGATAAGGGTTGGGGCAGTCAGGGTACAGGTTGGGGCAGTCAGGGGGGAGGGATAGCTCAGTGGTTTGAGCATTGGCCTGCTAAACCCAAGGTTGTGAGTTCAATCCTTGAGGGGGCCACTTAGGGATCTGGGGCAAAAATCAGTACTTGGTCCTGCTAGTGAAGGCAGGGGGGCTGGACTCGATGACCTTTCAAGGTCCCTTCCAGTTCTAGGAGATGGGATATCTCCATTAATTTATAATTTTTTATTTATTTATTTACAGGTAGGGGGTAGGGTCCTAGGGGGCCAGTTAGGATGTGGGGAGGGTATCAGGAGGGGGCAGTCAGGGGACAAGAGGCAGGGAGGCTTAGGTAGGGGATGGAGTCCTGGGGGGCAGTTAGGGGCAGGGGTCCCAGGAGGGGGCAGTCAGAAGACAAGGAGCGGGGGGAGGGTTGGGGGTTCTGAGGGGGGCGGGAAGTGGGAGGGAGTGGAAGGGGCAGGGGCGGGGCTAGGGCGGGGCTCCTCCCATCCTCTTTTTTGCTTGCTGAAATATGGTAACCCTAGCTTAGATTAAGGGCTTCCATGTTCTGTGCTTGACTTTTATTGAATCTCGGTGCATCAGTGTGGCCATTTAATAGGAGTAAAAATAACTTAACCTTAAGCAAATGATCTCCTTTTACTGAGACCATCTCATCTAAGATAAAAGTATTCTTATTCCATAAATGAAAGTCATGTTGCCCTAATGACTGGTGTTTCAGTTTATTAACCACTGCATCTCTTTTATTAGCACATTCTGGTGCTAATATAGGGAAAGCTCTAATTATTACACCCTGTCTAAGGTTCTTAACTTCCAGGTGCTCATGAAATTGCTGTCTTTGTACAGGACCCCATTACTAACTTTCGCTTTATTGGTTTCTTTTGGTTCCACTTTCAAATGTTTTACTGACTTAAGCCAATACAGAAAATCAGCTGAATTATATTTCACCTCCTCTACTTCCCTTAACTCTGAGATTAATTTACAGTTGCCTTATATTTGATTTGGGTGCAGATTATTGATTTAGACATAGGGATCCAATAAGGCCCATTATATAGGAAGAAGTGCAGCTGGAGAGGGAGATACAGCTGTTCAATCTACTTACTGCGTGTTTATCTACCAATAATGGTGAGAGTGGGGAGGAAAAGGACAAAAGCTAGACAGCAACAAACACATCCTTAGAGCAAGTGGGAGGGAAAGACAAATAGAAACACATAGTAACTGTACAGCCCTTTAGTCCTAAGCATATTACCATGACCAGGTGAATATGGGGTATTGCATAAGAACACAGACTGGAATTCTCAAAAGGGCCCAAGAGACTTAGGTGCCTTCGTTCCATTGACATTCAATAGAAGTTTAATTGCCTTAAGCTCCTCTGAAAATCACAGCCATAGTTATTCTAGATGTGTAAGGGACTTTATACAATAACCTTATCTGTGTTTCTCAAGCTTTCAAGTGAAAGAGTATTTCAGCTCCTCAGCTTATTACAGGGGTGGCCAAACTAACTGGCCCTCGGAGCTGCATACGACAAGCTTCAGAAGGTCAGGAGAGTGGGCGTGCCTGCCGGGGTTTGGGGCTTCCTATCCTCACTGGGCAGATGCCAGAGCAATGTGTAGGCCCAGCTCGGTCACATGGTGCTGCTGGGCCCCCTCCCTGAATGGCAGCTGCTGGAGCAGGCAAGTTGGGAGCTGTGGTTGTGGGGAGAGGCAGCAGCAAACAGCTGGGAGATGCCAGGAGAGCCGCTGCTTTTACTGCTGCCCCTCCCTGCAGTTCCCAGATGTTTGCTGCTGCCTCTCCACAGGGAGCGAACACCTGGAAGCTGCAGGGAGAAGCTGCTGCAGGTAAAGGGGGGCATGAGTCAAGCTGTTGGGGGAGTGGGGGACCTTTAAATTGTGCCCTCCCCACTCTCAGCAGGCACCAGTCATCTCTGGCAGAAGCCCCACCACCAGGTAGAAGACTTGAGTTTCTCCCCCCCCCCATCTGGTAGGCAGAGAATGGGGGAGCCATGGGGGTCTCTGCAAGCTGCACTTTCACTATAAAAGAGCTGCGTACAGCTCACGAGCCGCAGTTTTGCCACCCCTGGCTTATTATATACTTGGCCTTCCATCCACTGTCTCAAATCCCATTACAAATACTAAAGAGCGGAGTCACAAAACCTACCTTCCAGGGTTAAAATGTTACTCCGCTTTCACAGACAGAGAGGGCAAGTGACTTGTCCACTGTCACACAAGCAATCTGTGGCAGAGCCAGGAAAAGTGCCCCGCTTTCCCAGTTCTTTGCTTTAGTGACAAGCCTTCTCTTTCCCTTAAAATAAATCAGCCACCTAAATTGCTACATCCACATTACTAGAGCTCAGAAATGGTACCCCAGCTTCAGCGAGTCAAAAATCTTTCCTCCAAAAAAAATTAATTTTTTTAAATAGCTTTACATCAAAATGGACACTTTTGTTTTTCTGGCAACTAATCCCTGAATCTCTTTGTTTTAAAGCAAAACACTTTTGGTTTACAGTTGCTGAAAACAACGTTTAGCTTTTGTTTTTTAATAAAAACTCAAAATTATGACTATAGGCTGCATGGCCATCTCTCACTGTCTGTCTTTGAGGGAGGCCACACCTCCTCGCTGAGGTGAGCTCAATGGGGGGGGGCAGATTAGCTACACCTAGTGTCTGGTTCTCTGGCTGGCCAGAACAGTACAGCAGTCTGAGTCCCAGGCCCTCAGCCAGAGTGGGGCAGCAAGCAGGGCAGAGCGGCTAAGCAGTCTAGGAGCCCCAGGTAAGGGTGAGCACCAAGCACAGTCTATGGGGCTCAGGCCAGGGTACCCAAGGAGCACAGGTCTCCTGGCCTAAGGAAGGGGAGTACTTCCACCCCAGGGGTGGGGTAGGAGGGGGGACACAGGCCCACACATCCCAGCCCAGGGCCCTACAATGGCAGAGTGGTCCACCACTGGCTCAGCAGGTATCTGCCCACAACACACTGACCTTGTATCAAACCAGCTCCCAACCAGACTGTTGCCTGGTTTCCCTGGTCTGCTCCCTACTCTCCCCCTTGGGTCTACCTGCATCTGTCATCTCGGGGAGATCTGGCCAGTCCTCAGGCAGCAGCCCGGCAACTCCTCAGCATCTTGGTCAGCCAGTGATCCTGGGAGTTTTGGCCAGTCCTCAGGAGGCAGCTCCTCTGCAGGCTCCAGCAGCAGGCAGGATGCATCCATCTCCTGTGGTGGCTCCAGTCCAAGTGAGCTGCAGGGCCCGCTTTTTGTACCTCCCCTTCCTGTCCCACCCCTCCGCTTCTGGCAGGGCAGATGTGGCTTGGTTTGGCCACCAGGGGGCGTGTTGTGGTCTGTCCCTGTCACTCTCTGAGGGAGGCCACACCTCCTCACTACAATGACAATCAAAACCTTTTTTAATCTCAAAATGTTATGGCAGGGGGTGGGTGGGAGGAGCAGGAATCACTTCCCAAGCAGTTCTAGCAATCTAGCCTTTGGATGAAAAGCATATGAACATCGCTCGAGTCTGTCATATGCATAAATGTAATAATGCTCCATGAAACAATGTTGTTTTTCAGCAGAATTCAGATTCCAACAATTCAGAACATAACAGTAATTCCAAAGAAAACAGAAAATGGAACTAATTGGCCAGACAATAGGAAGAGCCACAAACATTACCAGGGATACCACATGCTGTACAAAACTTCAGCCAAAACCTGTTTTTCAGTCCTCATCAGAGGAATGTGAATCTTATTCAGCTGGCGAGAAGCCAAAATCCATCCTAGTAAGGTTTTTTTTCCTTTTACATAATCCTGAATTTAGGCTAATATATAAACCAGCTGCAGTCGGGTGCTTTTTGCAGGATGGCTCCTCGCTGAACTGTGGACTGCACAGCAATGCACAGTTTGGAACAGATCAGTAAATTGTTCTCATCAACCACTGGGTTTCATGTCTGCTTCTCGGCATCTGTGTTCCTTTTCCTATGGTTGCAGAAATGAGGCCCCAGCATCGTTTTAAGAGACATTCTAGAGGAAGGGGCAAACCTCTTTCCCCTTTGGCTCTCACTTTCTTTGTCTCGGATGTTATGGCTTGTTTTCATTTATGATTTTGAATATGGATCCTCCACCACTCATTCCCCCAAAAGCTGGTTTGGTGCAATCTGCCCCTTGCACCATCTTTGCAATAAGCCTTTGGGAGCAATGCAGGCTGTCTGTGCCTTGTTAGTTAGAGTTATCACCCTACTTAAATATGTGAAAGGATGGCTTAGAGGCCTTGGGTTCACTGGATCAGGAACCATAGGTTCAAATCCTCAGGTGTGTCGAGCCACAGTTCTTTTGAAGTGGACAAACTGAGTCTAAGCAACCGTCTGTCTTCACGATTTGACCTTAAACACGGTGTTCCATCTGTGTTGCACGCATAGTAAAGACCCCATGGCATAGTTTATAAGAGAGAGGATCTGCCTGTATGTTGGGCCAAACATGTCCTCTTCCCGTTGGCTTATTGGAGTGTTCCGGTTGGCTGCTGTACTTCAGTTCTGCATATTCTAGTTTTTGAAGGGCTTTGGGATGAAAGACAACTCACTTCCCTAGGGAAATGTTTCATAGTTCCACAGTCGCAGGGATACAAACCTGAGAAATCTTCATTACACTGACTTTCCTCTCTCTTTTCAGAGTGTAAAGAGCCCCTTAAACTGTACATCAATAGGCTGTCGTTAAAGAACGTAGTAAATTATATTTTAAATTGGCATACCACGGAGTATCTCTAAAGTGTCTCTAACTAGCTGGCAACTAAGTCATGCTCTTTCTTTTTCTCTTCCCTTTTATGAGGTGAGATATACAGTACCAGAGACATAACACTCGAAGGCTTCTAATCCTGTTTAGTGTGTATTTTTTTCCTTTCAGATGAAGACAAGTTTCATTACATGGCTACAAACCTGTATTTTTCCATTCACCGGTTGCTACTGGTGTTGCCCTTATTTTTTTTTGTTTTTGTTTTAGAAAAACCAGATGGCTTTAGTGTTGTTTACTTCAGGAAACATTTTGAGCATTCAATAATAAAGCTGAGAGGAAATCCTTTACTTCCTTTATGCCTCCTAGCTAGTAACCACATCAATATGAAGTGAGGATGCTTTTGGGTACTGACCCAGTGTCACAGTTCAAAACACAACCATAAATACTTTCAAGATGTAGTCTTGAATCAGACTGGTGGTTAAGGAAAAGCCAGTGCTTCTTGGAAAAAAATTCTTTCCTTTCTGCAGCCAGTCTCTAAATTGCACTGGCATCTAGCAATTAACATACAAAGGCTTTTGTATCTGCTGGATCATTTTTCATGTCAATAAACACATTCCTTTGCTTTTCAGTGCCATGTTTAATAATTCTCATTTCCTATGGTGGAAAAAAACTCTTGTGCTGTATTTGTATTACACAAATTACATGGAAGAAATGCCATATCTGATCAAAGTTATTAAATAAATGTTTGCATAAATCCCTTTTTAAAAATCTAGTTTGCCGTTGATAAACAGTATCTTATCTAGAAAGAGCAGAAGCATTTGGTTCCTAGCTATGCACGGTGGATTCCCCCCCATCCAAGTTTAGCTGGCAGGAAAGGTCTACAGGCTTCTCCTAAACTATCTATCATCTTGTGAACTAGAGTCTGCCTTTAAACAGTGAATGAGGTTTGTTTAAGGTTCACAGGTTTAACTGTCAGTCTCACAGCTAATGTTTCAGAATGCTTTGCTCTCATGTGGGGCACAAGGTGGAGTCAGGAGAACTGGGTTCTGTTCCTGGTTTTGCCGCTGAGCAAGCTTGGGTAAGACACTTTGGCTCAGATCCTCCAAGGTATCTAGGTTCCTAAGGTCCACTGATTTCCATGGAAGTTAGGAGCTTAAATACTTTGGAGGATCTGCACCTTGTGTTCCCTTTCCCACCCTATATTTAGTGGAAAGAAGAACCAAAAAAGGAATGAAAGTTCTTTGTGTGTGAAGAGAGGTTCTAGATCTTCAGAGCCTGATCCAAGTCCTACTAGAGTCAAT
The DNA here is from genome assembly GCF_028017835.1 of Emys orbicularis. Taxonomy (NCBI): domain Eukaryota; kingdom Metazoa; phylum Chordata; order Testudines; family Emydidae; genus Emys; species Emys orbicularis. The sequence goes on along the minus strand of NC_088689.1, from coordinate 16,592,132 downwards.
AGACTCCCGCGGATTATGGGACTTGGATTGGATCATTAGTGAGGAAAATAAATAAATCCACCTTTTCGCCTCCTTTTAATCAACGACAAAACAAAATTGCAGCCTTTTCCCCCACACAACAAGGCCTCACTGTTGGTAACATTCCAGAGACCGAAATCCCTGCACTTAACTCTAAAACAAGTTTGCCACAATAACGTCATTACATTTTATTGACTTAAGCGTTTCCGCAAGTGGAGAAAGAGGATTGTTGAGAAATTGGGGTGGTCGTTTGTAACGGCGACAGACTCCAGTCGTCGAAAAGCGAGATCGAACCAGGGACCGCTGGAGCTTAGTGCATGAGCCTCTACCGCATGCGCTAAAAGCCAACTGCCTATTAGCTAAGGCCGTACAGCTGACTCATTTAACTCTCTAAGTGGTCTCGGTGCCACTCAATGGCACAGAACACCACACCCAGAAGGTGTGCGGTTACACGTGCACAGTGTCACTTCTGAACCATAATCTGGGTTTGTGGAATATGCAAAACCTGATTAAACTGATGTAACAAATGAACTATGCCTTCATTGTATTAGCCATATAACAGCAGGCTTCATAGTGGAAAGCTGTGTGATGAAATATTTTGGAGAGAAACTAAAACATATTAGAGGAAATGCCTTCAAAGTCTCCAAATCAAGATGTGTGTTTTTTTCTTGTCTGCATTACATATCCCTGAGCTCTTTTGATTTAATATTCATTAGACAAAGCTGTCTGGTCTGTAGTTATGATTACAATGTATTTACCAAGAGGTTGTAACTTAACTGTTAACAAAATATTGCTCTTAATATGTAGCAGTTGATGTGCATTCAGTCCCCATCTCAGATTAAACATCCAGAGAGGTGTGTCACTGCTTTCAAGGTATTTATATCCTTTGTGCAATTTCATTCAACCAGGAGTCTAGCACAGCCAGGTGCAAAACATATGGAATAGCTTGCAAAAGCCTTTTCTTTTGCATGCACACTCGGCCAGTAAATTAAATGGAATATCTTGCAGTCATCAATATAACTTGTTCCAAGTGAGATATGTAGTAGTTACCTGTGCACAATACAACTGCTTTCCATACATGTTGTTGTGGAATATATTTTACACCGATCTTCTTTTCTCAGAATTGATTTCTGCAACTGATTTCATTTGCTTGCTTTTAAAAACTTTTATGAGTGTTATGAAAGTGAGTAATATCAAAATATGACACAAAAACTTTAAAATGTGTGCTCCCACATATAAGGATTTAGATGCCTAATTAGGGGCCTAAATATTTCTGAGCATATATTGCATCCCCAGAGGTATACTAATAATAAGCAAACACAGAAGAGTATTGCCACATTGCTTCATGACTTTGTCTGTGCAGATGCAGATTTTCAGAGGTGATGGGTGCATGTGAAGATGCATCCTGTTTCTTTAAAACTGTAGCAGAACAACCAGATTGGGGGCGGGGGGGAAGAAATATGGGAAGGGTCTAGGCAGAAGCTCTACATTGAAACAGAAAGATAAGAGCAGCACAGTGTTACCGATAATACTATGGTCCTTCTTATGAAAAATGACTCCCTCTCTGATTCATTACTATTGTCACATGACAACAGCCGCAGCTCCCAGTAATGTCAATGAGAGTTATGTGGCTCTGCACTAGAGCTGAACCACACCTCTCCCATTGACTTAATTTTGCAAAAAAATTGTCCCATTTCCCCCCAGCAGCACTATTCAGCACCTCTGAAAATTAGGGCACTTTTGTCTGGGTAGCTACATGCCAATTTAGAAGCCCAGCTTTAGGCACCCAAGTTGAATTAGTTGACTTCAGTGGGAGCAGGATGGAGACTTCTTGCCTGGGGACCCTTTGGGATGAAAGCTGCACTATAAACAAGTGACCATTAGAAATGCTCACAAAACTTGGTTCTGGGGACAGACCTGGAGCCACAAAGTTGAGGGGTAACCTGATCTTGCCATTTGTGCTGGGTTTAGCTCCAGTTGTGATTAATTGTGGCAGCAGGCTTGTGGAAGGGCTTACAACTGAAGAAACCAAATTGCTCCTGTTTCCTTTGCACTCATAGCTAACTTGTACGAGCTAAAAATCAGCTGAGACCTAAAATCAGCTTCCACCACCTTCCCCAGCATGTGCTCTTCAGCCAGCATTGAAATGTAGTTCCTCATGCTGTGTGACTATAAGTCTTTGCTTCCCCTTCCTTTTCTGGTGCTAATCGTGACTGAATTTGCACTTTTGAGTTTAGCTCGGCTATCCTGTCTGGCCCATGTGGGTTTGTTTGTGTTACTGCACTGACCGTACACCTCTACAGGGCCGGCTCTAGGCACCAGCAAAACAAGCTGGTGCTTGGGGCGGCACATTTTTAGGGGCGGCATGGCCGGCGCCAGAATGCCGCCCCTAAAAATGTGCCCCGGCCGCCCTAGCTCACCTCCGCTGCCGCTCGCGCGCCGCTACTCGCCCTCCCTCCCAGGCTTGAGAGCCTGGGAGGGAGGGGGAGCAGCGGCACCCGCGCCGCGGCCACTCGGAGTCTCCCCCTCCCTCCCAGGCTCTCAAACCTGGGAGGGAGGGGGAGATCCCGAGCGGCCGCGGCGCGCGAAACAGTTGTTGCTTGAGAGCCTGGGGGGAGAAGGCAGGGCTGGGGATTTGGGGAAGGGGCGGAGTTGAGGCGGGGCCGGGGGTGGGGGTAATTAAAAAATGGGGGGGGGGCAAAATTGTTTTTGCTTTGGGCGGCAAAAATCCTAGAGCCGGCCCTGCACCTCTAATCCATACTCACAGCAGGAAATTGCATATCTTCCAAACTGAGATTTCATCTAGTCCATTTCTGAGTTTAATTAATTTCTTTGATTTGAAATTCTATTTTCTTAGGAAACAAGAGGCAATAAAAGAATCTGCCCAGAGGCTTTGGTTTGGGTTTTATTTATTGTACTTTTTAAACTGTAAACAGTCAAATATCTTTGAATTATCGCTCAACCTCATTTGGTTTTGTTCTGACCTTGAGCAATACATTTTTAGAGCTCCTGCTAATGGATGTTTTAAAATGATGACAATGAAATATATTAGATTCTTTGATAAGGAGACCGATCCTACACTGCATATTATTTTAATGTTATTCTACAAAATAACCATTATAATACCATTATTTTTTACTTGGTCTTTTTTTTTTTGTCAATCAACATTACATCAATCTACATCTAAAATATTTCCCCATTTGCACAAAGCACATTTCTCTGCCAGGGGTAATGTAATGACCAGGCAATGACCCTCATTTTTATGCTTCTCCTACTGTGAGGAGGAATTGAAGACAAAATGTAGAGTGCTAATAGCTGTAGCTCTAGTCAATCTAGCAAATCTAAAGAACTCAGCCATGGGACACATTTAAATATTACAACAGTTGTATGTGCGCTAACCAATATTTGATGCAACTCCTCAGTATGCCTTATCCATTTAAACAGTTAGTACATTATATGTCCTAATCTTAAAGCTCCCTGTCTCATCATATGGAGTGGATACCTTCCCCTATTTGCATGTAGGTTGGAAATGGATAATCACAAAGGACCATCCTCTAAAACAGAGGTTCCCAAACTTTTCTTATTGCATACCCCCTTCCAGATTTACCAACGTACCCCCACCCTTCTTGTCACTGATACGTTGTGTGTTCTCAACACGACCCGTCTTTAGCCATCTGTCCATATTTCACTGTTACGTACAGATATATAGCGCGACGTAGACGACTGAGCTCCCCCCACCCCCACCGACTAAGTTCTGAGCTCAGTTAGTCTGGACAGTTGCCGGGCAACTGAACCCGGGATCTACAGTGATTGGAGGTGAGGGCTCTGCACATCAGCGTCTCTGTGTATCTATGTCCTCATGGGTACATCTTGAAGTAAATTAACTACCGTATTTTATATAACAAATTCCCACGGAGTTTTAAAGCTTTGTCTGAATAGCCTATTATGAAAATGCAATAAGTAAAATAATAAATAAAATACACCATTATATAATTTTTCCCATGTACACCTACGCCCCCTCTCCCCCCGCGATGTCTTGTGTACCCCAGGGTATGTGTACTACAGTTTGGGAACCCCGACTCTAAAACAATGTCTGCTATTGATACTGCTGTTATTTTATGGGCTAATCCTGCAGGATACTGAGTGCAATTAGCTAAAACCCAGGTCTGCAGAGCCTGGGATGGCTGATGTTCCCACAGTGCCACGTAGAGCTACAACCAGGAAGTACTGTGGAGAGTACACACCTACCGCATAAGAGACCCAAGGTGCAAGTGCTCTGTGGCCCTCTGATTGGCCCACCACTCTATTTAACCCTGGAAGGTGCCCCAAGATGTTGTCTGGGCAGCAAAACAGATTCTGGGCCTGCTGTGACTCCATACCTGTCCCTGAACCGATACTGTCTTTGGTCTGACTCCAACCCTGCCTCCTGATTGCCAGCCTGGAAGTACCTCCGATCTCTAGTCTTTGACCCTGATTCTTGCTTATTGAACGCGGCTCTAGCAATTCCTCTGACCCCCCGCTCACCAACTATGGACCTGGATGTATGGACTCCAGCTCAGCTATAATCGCTGGGCAAGACTGCCTATGCCCTGGTTCCTTACGCTCTGCATAATTGGGCCCCATAGTGATCTCATTTGTGCTTGCAAAAATAACAATTATTAAAATGAGTTTATGGGAAAAGCCAGACAGGACCCAACCCTGCAAGAAAATGAACATCTCATGTCGTGCGCTCAGTGCCCAAAAGTTCCACTGGCCTCACGAGTTGAGGGTGCTTAGCATGTTATCAGTAGTTTCCAACCAGTTCAAGTGGGGGAAACAAACAAACCCCCCGACAACAACAGAAAAGAGCTTTTTGTGATTACCCACAATCTCTTTTTTTCTTTGAAATTTTCTGACCAGCATCTTGGAAGACAGATCCCATAGACTCCAGATTTGGGTTTTCATTTGCTGGCCCAGTTACTCAACTTGTGTCAACAGTGGTAGCTCCGTTGGCACTATGACTATTTATACCATCTGAGTAACTGTCTCTAGCAAAGAAACAGGTAACGCTTAGGGGTGAAAGCAAAGAATTGTGTGGCAGGAAAACCCGGGGTTATACATAGTGTGTTCTGAGATCCTGATTTAATATATAACCTTGGGCAAGTTTCTCGTCCCCTTTTGTGCTTCAGTCAGCTTGGCTGGAAAATTGGGTTAAAAAGAAAAACCTTACGGAAAACCAGCTGCTTCAGTGGAGCAAAGCTTTCCTAGGTAAATACATTTCAAACAAACAAACAAACTACGAACCATCCCACTCTTGTCTAGCTATTCTATTTTCTAAAGCACAATTACAGTCTGCAACTGTAGTAGTTGCTAGTATAACTGCTTTGGGAGTGTGGGTACACACACCACTGCCTGACAACCCCTAGGACTGGGATTTCAGCGTTATCTTGAAGTCTTCACAGAAATTACTTCAGTGATCTCCATTTAATCCCTAGTGGGCAGTGATCCATACTGGAAACCCTTCCTGCATCGTTTGACACAATTAACAATTTCTGATTCCGAGAGTATCTTCTGACTGAGAAGAAGGGGCTGGAAAATTTCTCCTATAGAAGTTTGCCCAAGTCTGGTGGAACTAAATGGTAAATGGTGTGGGAAAGCTTGTACTGTGCAGCTGGCTTTGAGCCAGGCCTAGGGGGATTAAGGAAAGTTTAGTTTATCCTCCCTGGGAGGAAATGTTCACCCACCTGTCTGCCAAAAATAAAACAGAATATTGGGCATAACTCCAGCACAGACCCTTTCTGGACTAGCTGCATTAGATCTAACTTGCATTCTTTAAAAAACCACCCCAACCCCAAAGCATGCAATTTACCCACTCCTGTAAGCAACTGACCTTCCTGTCACTAAGTCAAATGATCTCTGTCAGTATGACTCTTTTATGATCTTGCTAATGAACTCCACAGTTTATGCTTCTTGTCTGATTAGTAATGCCAGAGAATTAACCAAGCAGAGATAATTCATTAGTCTGAGCCACAGTTCTGGGTGAATATATTGTCCCTCTCCCCCGCCCGCTCCTCCTCTCCCCCGGCTCCCACCCACACTTGTTTCTAAATTCTGAGATTTTCTAGAATTTTTTTCCAAGGAAAAGTCTCATAGGATTTCCTGTACATGTACGTGTTTCCTCCCCACCCTACTCCCCCAATCAAAGTACTTAATAGGGCCACCGTGGAAAGTATTACCAATTTAGGGGAAGACAGAGAGTTTTGAAGGTGTAATTTCCAGTGCTCTGGGCAGTCAGCTTTTGTCACTGTGTAAGGCTCATACAAACCAATGAAAATAGAAAACTCCAGCTCCATCACTCGCTCTGACTTGCAGTACCACGGCATGTAAAGACATGCTGAACAGCCTCTACTGTGGCACTACTGTGACAATATTTACATTACAATATTTTGTAAATTGTAAAAAACTCCAACTTTCCAGAAATTAAGTTTAGTTTAATCTGTTTGCTGGTTTCAATGTGTATTTAAGATATAGAAACAGTACACTCCCGATTATCCGAATAGCATGGCGGGCCTGGATTTTATTCAGCTAATCTGGAGTTTGGATAATCCAGGGGGCAGGAGTGGCAGTCTGTCACAGCCTCACGCACTCACTCATGTGACAACAGGGCTGCAGAGGGCTCTCTGCATTGCCACTCCTGCCCTCTGTTTATGCAGGTGTAAGGTGTAGTGGGGACAGTGCGGTCCTGGCAGAGCAGAGACCCCCACCAGGACTCTGCCCTGCCAGGACCACAGCCTTCCCTGGACCTTGTGCCGGCAGCGATTGAGTATTGCGGGCCCCGCAGCAACGCAGGGAGCCCTCTGCAGCTCCGCTATCATGGCCATGCTCACTCACTCACCTGACAACGGGGTTGCAGAGGGCTTCCTGCGGGAGCCATTCAGCAGCAAGGTGGCTTCCCCCGCAGCTGGGGGTCTCTGCTCTATTATCTGAACCTCCACATTTTCTGAATCCCATGGGAGACAAGGAAGGGATTCGGATAATGCAGAGGTTTGGAGAAAAGGTTTCTGGAAAATTGGGAGGATTCTGTGTAATAAAAAGGCCTTGAAGAAATACATTGTACAAGTCAACAGGACAATTTCGCCATTGGTATGATGGGGTGTACAAACCACACATGAGGCAGGAAGGGGTTAATGAGAGCCTTTGGGCTCAGTCAGGCCTGCCCTGCTTCACCTGTGAGAAGTGTCAAGTCTGGAGGGAGGGGTTAAAAGGGGGAAAGCCTAGGTCAGTAGGAGCTGATTAAAATCTTGAATGATGGTGTGGCTGAGGCCAGGACTATTCTGGGACTGCTTGAAGGGAGGCCTAGCTGGGGCCAGAGGATAACCACAGACTGCTAGAGCCTCTTTAGGCGTGGGAGGGTAAGTAGGTCTGGCATGGGCCCTTTACTTGTGCTTTTGGAACCCAGAATAGAGGGAGGGCTGGTGTTCCCCTACTGATGAAAGTGGCATGGAGGTCTCTGAGCCAAAGGCTGGAAAAGACTATTAAGTATGAAGTTGGTCTGAAGAACTGTCATGGAGCTGCTGGACTAGACTCATAGGACTGGAAAAGACCTTGAGAGGTCATCTAATCCAGTCCCTGGCACTCATGGCAGGACAAAGTATTATCTAGACCATCCCTGACAGGCTTTTGTTTAACCTGCTCTTAAAATATCTCCAGTGATGGAGATTCCACAACCTCCCTAGGCAATTTATTCCAGTGCTTAACTACCCTGACAATTAGGAAGTTTTTCCTAATGTCCAACCTAAACCACCCTTACTGCAATAGAGATGTACAGGATTTGGTTTACCCTGGAACGATGGGAGAACATGTGACCACGCTAGAGGGCTGAGTCATGAGAAGTAGACCACAGGATCAGAGTGGCTGTCGGTGGTAGGTGAGGAGGGGTTGGAGGGAGGAAGGCTGCCTGAGAAGGAGAGCCTGCTGTGCCACACCCCACCATGAGGGGGCATGCCAGCTGCTGAGTAATGTTAGCATAGTGGGCCTGGCCAGACTCAGTAACATCAATGGAGTTGTACCAACTTATGCCAGTGGTGAATTTAAACTGACATTTTGGTGAAGGGTTGGTGCAAACGTGTGTTCCTTGCGCACCCCAAACTCCCGGAGAAATAGGTATGTGCTATAAATCTGACAAAGATAAAGGTATAATAATGGCCAGTGTGTCTTGGAATCATTAATGTGGTTGATTCTGCCTACGCAACCCAATGCTCATTGACTCAAAGAATCTTCATGCTGGAGAGTATCATTTCTGCAAATATAATTATATGTCTCCCTTGGTTATGATTCTTATTTACACTGACTGCATAGAATGCTTGGCACATGAATTCTATCAGGATCTCTCTGTGACTACTTTCCCCCTGCCTAACACATGCTCTTCTTACACAGAGCCCTGTTTCTCCAGAAAAGTGGCCAGGATCTAATTAAGGGGAAGAAGGGATATTTATGCACATACTGGATGGCTCAGAGGAGTAATAATTGGCTACAGGGCCTTTCACCTCTAGTTTGTGGATCTGAATGCAGATCAGCTTGGATAGCGACTTTTAGTGTCATTACCATCTGACAGCTGTTTTCCATATGAAATTAGTTGGTAGTTCCAGTGCAGTTTCTAGTGCACAAGGAAGCAATATCAATAATTACTACCTCAATGGCACTAATTAGCACCCTTTAATATCAATGTAATTTAAAGTTGCTTAATGAATGTGGTTCATGTATAAGTGGTTCATGTAGAAACAACATTGTGATCACTGTGTGTTTTTTATCAAAGCTGACATGTATTTATGTTGGAAATGAACGTGGACATAAGTTTGTAAGACCAGAGATCGTTTATCAGCCAAAACTGATCAAGAGTGCAGTAAGAAGGTTTTTGTTGATAAGCTATGCCCAGGATCCACATCACTCCTAGGTTAAGCTTCCAGACAAGCTCTGGCTGCCGTGACAAGCCTTTTGAACCTGCCAGCATAGCCTGTTCCAGATCACAAAGGTGCAGTGATCAGACAGATCCTGTCACTGGAGTAGTCGTTGTAGTCTGTGCTGGTGGCTGCGGCATAAGAAGTTCTAACGTGCAGCCATTAGGTGCCTTTTCTCACCTGTTTCACAGGAAAGAGTGATGCTGTGTGGCTGGAGGGGCACTGGTAAAAGACACAGTGGCTGAGGATTCACTGAGACCTCTGGCTGCAGTTCTCTAGATCGCTAGTCAGTTGCAGTCTCTGGCACCCCAACAATGCAATAGCTGCAGGCTGTAGACTGATTCCTCCTTCTGAGGGGTCACAAAGATATCGGGACGAGGAAGAGAAACATACTTTGAGGGGCTTTTCCTTGCTTATAATCCCTGCCCTTCCCTTCTTTCCATCCAGCTCCCTGGCTGTGCTGCAGATTCTAACAACATAAGAAAAGCCATGTCAGACCAAAGGTCCATCTAGCTCAGCAACCTGTCTTCCAACAGTGGTCAATGCCAGATACCCCAGAGGGAATGAACAGAACAGGTAATCATCAAGTGATCCATCCCCTGTCGCCCATTCCCAGCTTCTGGCAAACAGAGGCTAGGGACACCATCCCTGTCCATCCTGGCTAATAGCCATTGATGGACCTATCCTCCATGAACTTATCTAGTTCTTTTTTGAACCCTGTTATAGTCTTGGCCTTCACACCATCCTCTGGCGAGGAGTTCCATAGGTTGACTGTATGTTGTGTGAAAAAATACTTCCTTTTGTTTGTTTTAAACCTTCTGCCTATTAATTTCACTTGGCGACCCCCTAGTTCTTGTGCTATGAGAAGGAGTAAACAACACTTCCTTATTTACTTTCTCCACACCAGTCATGATTTTATAGACCTCTATCATATCCCCCCTTAGTTGTCTCTTTTCCAAGCTGAAAAGTCCCAGTTTTATTAATCTCTCCTCATATGGCAGCCATTCCATACCTCTAAACATTTTTGTTGCCTTTTTCTGAACCTTTTCCAATTTCAATATATCTTTTTTGAGATGGGGCAACCACATCTGCATGCAATATTCAAGATGTGGGCGTACCATGGATTTATATAGAGGCAACGTGATATTTTCTGTCTTATTATCTATCCCTTTCATAATGATTCCCAACATTCTGTTAGCGCTTTTGACTGCCGCTGCACATTGAGTGGATGTTTTCAGAGAACTATCCACAACGACTCCAAGATCTCTTTCTTGAGTGGTAACAGCTAATTTAGATGCCGTCATTTTATATGTATAGTTGCGATTATGTTTTCCAATGTGCATTACTTTGCATTTATTAACATTGAATTTCATCTGCCATTTTGTTGCCCAGTCACCCAGTTTTGAGAGATCCTTTTGTAGCTCTTCACAGTCTGCCTGGGACATAACTATCTTGAGTAGTTTTGTATCATCTGCAAATTTTGCCACCTCACTGTTTACCCCTTTTTCCAGATCATTGATGAATATGTTGAATAGGATTGGGCCCAGTACAGACCCCTGGGGGACACTACTATTTACCTCTCTCCATTCTGAAAACTAACCATTTATTCCTACCCTTTGTTTCCTATCTTTTAACCAGTTACCAATGCATGAGAGGACCTTCCCTCTTATCCCATGACTGCTTACTTTGCTTAATAGCCTTTGGCAGGGCCGGCTCCAGGCAGCAGCTTAACAAGCAGGTGCTTGGGGCGGCCAAGGGAGAGGGGCGGCACCTGCGGCAATTCGGGGGCGGCAGGTCCCTAACTCCCTCTAGGAACGAAGGACCTGCTGCTGAACTGCCGCCGCCGATCGCGGCTTTTTTTTTTCCCCCCAATTGCCGCCGCCGATCGTGATCGCGGCTTTTTTTTTTTTGCTTGGGGCGGCACAAATGCTGGAGCCGGCCCTGGCCTTTGGTGAGGGACCTTGTTGAAGGCTTTCTGAAAATCTAAATACACTATACCCACTGAATCCCCCTTGTCCACATGCTTGTTGACCCCCACAAAGAATTCTAGTAAATTGGTGAAGCATGATTTCCCTTTACAAAAACCATGTTGACTCTTCCCCAACAAATTATGTTCGTCTATGTGTCTGACAATTTTGTTCTTTACTATAGTTTCAACCAATTTGCCCGGTACTGAAGTCTGGCTTACCGGCCTGTAATTGTCAGGGTCACCTCTAAAGCCCTTTTTAAAAATTGGCATCATATTAGCTATCCTCCAGTCATTTGGCACAGAAGCTGATTTAAATGATTGGTTACAGACAACAGTTAGTAGTCCTGCAATTTCACATTTGAGTTCCTTCAGAACTCTTGGGTGACTACCATCTAGTCCTGGTGACTTATTACTGTTTAGTTTATCAATTGGTTCCAAAACCTCCTCTAACGACACTTCAATCTGGGACAGTTCCTCAGATTTGTCACCTAAAAAGAATGGCTCAGGTTTGGGAATCTCCCTCACATCCTCAACCGTGAAGACGGATGCAAAGAATTCATTTAGTTTCTCCTCAATGGCCTTATTGTCCCTGAGTGCTCCTTTAGCATCTCAATCATCCAGTGGCCCCGCTGGTTGTTTAGCAAGATTCCTGCTTCTGATGTACTTACAAATTTTTTTGTTATTACTTTTTGAGTCTTTGGCTAGCTGTTCTTCAAATTCTTTTTTGGCCTTCCTAATTATATTTTTACACTTCATTTGCCAGAGTTTATGCTCCTTTCTATTGTCCTCACTAGGATTTACCTTCCACTTTTTAAAGGATGCCTTTTTGCCTCTCACTGCTTGTTTTACTTTGTTGTTTAGCCACGGTGGCTCTTTTTTGGTTCTCTTACTATGTCGTTTAATTTGGGGTATACATTTAAGTTCAGCCTCTACTATGGTGTCTTTAAAAAGTTTCCATGCAGCTTGTAGGGATTTTACTTTTGGTGCTGTACCTCTTAATTTCTGTTTAACTAACCTCCTCATTTTTGTGTAGTTCCCCTTTCTGAAATTAAATGCTACAGTGTTGGGCCGCTGTGGTGTTTTCCCCGCCACAGGGATGTTAAATTTAATTATATTATGGTCACTATTACCAAGCAGTCCTGCTATATTCACCTCTTGGACCTGATCCTGTGCTCCACTTAAGACTAAATTAAGAATTGCCTGTCCTCTTGTGGGTTCCAGGACTAGCTGCTCCAAGAAGCAGTCATTTAAGGTGTCAAGAAACTTTATCTCTGCATCCCGTCCTGAGGTGACATGTACCCAGTCAATATGGGGATAGTTGAAACAAGGAGAACAGTCAGCATAACCACATTTCCCCTTCCATGAACCTTCTCATATGGCTGTGCTCTCCTCTGTGCTATGGAGCATATGTATAGCTAGAACCCTCTAATGCTGCATTCTGTGTCATATTTGGTCACTCTCATTAGCTAATGAGAACCATTAATCAGTAAAAGACTGAACTACAGGACCAAGGTGCTGCCTTGTAACAGATCTTACAGAAGTTCTCTCTGAGGGATGATTGTCTATCCAAGACATCACAAACAGGACTGTGTCCCCTTTACATAAAGCAAATGACATTACTGCAATCACAAGAAGATACAGTATTCAAGACAATTTCTCTCCTAACACTGAGTGAAAGCATTTACTTTCAGCAAAATTTTGTTGGCAGCCTCCTTGAATAGGCCCAGAACTGAGCAAACACTGGGACTAATTTCACAAGAAAGAGGGGAGGGGAAATTTACTACTTAACAAAAGGTCTAGAAAACAACCAATGTTTCTGACCTGAAGAAGTCATCTGTGTAAGCTTGAAAGCTTATCTTCCTTTCAGGACCTGAGTGAATAGAATGTTCTTTCCACTGGGGAATTGCTACTCTGAGAGCTCTCTATGCATTCAGTCATTGCTGTCTTTGACATCTTGTGTCAAAATAAATGTTAGACTGGAAGGGCTGTGGTGAAAATAACAAATATGCCCACTTGTTTAGCCCAGACAATGTGCTCAGCAGCAGTTTGCACTGCATGCAAATATAGTCCTTGATAGAGCAGGTGGACTTCTTATCCTACACTGTGCCTTGTTGATGTAATTTACTGGATCCTAAAAGGCAGATACATTGGAGACAGGATTCTCTAAGAAAGACAGAGGTGGAGATGAGCTAATGGGTTGATTTATGTTTTTAAAATTCTAATCTCCTGGGAGAAGCATTTTGAAGGGGGGATTGAATGAGGAGGGAGTAACACCTTAGTGACCTGAAATGGGGACCATGTTCTATGTAGAAGTGGGAGCTTAGAAACATACCAAGATGGGAGTGCGAAGGGACATGCACGTGTATTACTCAGACACTGAAATTTAAGTCTCAATCAATGTGAATGCCATGAAGAGTATCTTTCCCTACTGCACTATGAAAGAGGCAGTCTGCCTTTATCCACATAGAATATCAGGGTTGGAAGGGACCTCAGGAAGTCATCTAGTCCAACCCCTTGCTTAAAGCAGGACCAATCCCCAGACAGACCTTTGCCCCAGATCCTTAAATGGCCCCCTCAAGGTTTGAACTCACAACCCTGGGTTTAGTAGGCCACTGCTCAAACCACTGAGCTATACCTCCCCCCTCTGTATCTACTGTGATTCTAAACCTCCAGCAGCCTGAAAGGCAATCCTCTTACAAACAGCCTCTCATTATCTTGGGGTCATGTCAGAAAGAATCATCAGCGCATTGTTGATGTGGCCAAAACATCTCATGAACCCTTTGACCCTGGCAGCCAGCAGGATTTTTTTATGTGAAGCCCTAATACAAAAAGCATTAGAGTTAATGAAAAAGCTCCAGACCTGCCTGGTGTCAAGGGTCAATAGAAGTTTACAGACACCTTCACCTAACAGTCCAATCATGCCTGGCAGTTTGAGAGCTCCAACTTGTTTTCTATGGGCTGTATGATGAATAACAACTATGATTCTCAAGTTCTGCTGCAGCCTTCTAACAAGTCAGGAATATCTACTCCAATCATTTGAAAGTTTGTATGAATAAAGGCCATTAGCCATTTTGTTATGTTAACTTTATCTGCAAGCAAAGAATGAATCTGTTGCATCCAATGAATAACATGCCTGAAAGGAAAGATGGGACACAGCAGATAATGAAGACACTGAAGAGAAAGTTTTTTCAGTTTTGAGCTTTCTTCTGCCCTTTGTTTAAGAATCTCCTCTATGGCAGAAACAGCTGCTTCCCCAGAACTTCTCAAATGCTGATGATCAAATACTTTAGAATCCAATACACTTTTCACCAAGAATGGAGTGTTAGATGCCAAACACAATCATTAACTATTCATACTATTTGTTTGGCATCCTTTCAAATCACAGTGGAACCAGAAACTGTTCTGATGAGTATCTTTTTTTTCCATGCAGCTGCCTTTCCTATGAGTATGTATAGGTTTTTTCTTTAAAATTCAAAATAACCTGAAAAATATGACCTGTAAAAGGGGCTTGATTTCATACTGTTGAAATAATCTCTATCTTGCAACTAGCTCCAGTATGCCTTAAATACTACATTAAGATAGTTAAAGTATATACTGCTTTATCAAATTGGATAGAATTGTAGTATATTTTAATTATCATTTAAAATGAAATTAAATGAATTTTATATCGTACCTGTATGTTTCACCTTTATTTACTTGCCTGGGGAGTTGGGAGCCAGGACTTCCTGTCTTCCCAGCTCGGCAGCAGCCAGGGAATTGTGGAGCTTGACAGACAGGGTTCCTAGGCTCCTGGGTCCTTGGTAGCCCAGTGACTGGACCAAAGAACTTTCTAGTGATGTGCTCTCAAATTTTTTAACAAGAGGTTTTCCCAAAAGACATCTGCCTTAGTCAGTAATACACAGGCCTCTCTTTGTTTGGGTTTTCTAGGCTAGCTTCGCAAGGAAGAGGGCTAGGAACCCTTGTTTTAAACTGGAAGCAGAGATTCTTTGTCCAAAGGCCAACTATATTAACAAAGGACTTTTGAGAGCCTGTGTGTGCTTTTGGCTCTGTAATTAATGTCTCTTTCTAGTCTTCTTTTTCATTTTGCCACTTGCTTAGTCTGATCGCTGAATTTATTTACAGCAAGGATTCTCCATTTTTAATGGAAAAACAATCACTCTGATTGGATCTGTAATTGTTTTGTCAATCTTACAGAAGACTTGGGAGATGACTAGATAGCAGTAATGGCTCTTGCTGACTCATGGCAATAATTGCCTTTCACACCTGGCAGGGAGAACCTTTTTACCTGTCTAACATTTCAGAAACTCAGTTACATTTCAAAGAATACAGATGCAGGGCATAAGAAGACAATTAATTTAAAAGCAAGAGGTGATTCAGTTGTCTGACTTTCAGAAGCAGAGGGTTTTACTTAATTATAGGAAGATGATTGTTGCTGTGAGCATGAGCTTTCAGCATTTTTAAAGACCCAGTTTATTAGGCAGGGAATAATTCACTTAACTAGGTTTCTCTTTATTATCTAATTGAGCTTTCCCATCACCCTGGCCTTTCCAGAAGTGATAGCTAGAGCTCATGTATGGGGGAATGAGAGACCCAGACTGGTAGAGGGATGGAGATCACTGCTCAATGGTAGGAGCTCAGGAGGAGTTGATACATTATGGGGTGGGACTGGGAGGACCAGGGATCAGAACAAAGCACAGGAAGTAGGATTGTGTTGAGGGTCTTGCTGTTGTGTTTGAGTGTTGTAAGGCAGTGGTTCTCAAACTAGGACTGCCGCTTGTTCAGGGAAAGCCCCTGGCGGGCCGGGCCGGTTTGTTTACCTGCCGCCTCCACAGGTTCGGCCGATCGTGGCTCCCACTGGCTGCGGTTCGCTGCTCCAGGCCAATGGGGGCTGCGGGAAGGGCGACCAGCACATCCCTCGGCTCGCGCCGCTTCCCGCAGCCCCCATTGGCCTGGAGCGGTGAACCGCGGCCAGTGTGAGCCGCGATTGACTGAACCTGCGGATGCGGCAGGTAAACAAACCAGCCCGGCCCGCCAGGGGCTTTCCTTGAACAAGCAGCAGCCCTATTTGAGAACCACTAGTGTAAGGTGTAGATGACATCTGTAGACTGCCCTAATGGTCTTTTTTTGGGCTCAGGCTACAATTGCTGTGTTCCTTGAGGGGGTAGAAAAGTGCAGCTGATTATGTGGGGACTTGGACCCTTTGATCCCTGTTGTGGTGGACCCAGGAACTCATTTTCTCCAGCCTTGGAGGTAGTGGGTGGAAGGCAGCTGGATGGATAGATGTATGGAGTATCTTTATGCTCTGATCTGGGTGAATAATAACTTCAGTGGGGTTGGGTTTATATCAGACCTTTTTTTGTTATACTTGGTTTGTTTTGCTGGTTTTAAGTATGTGTACCGGGGCAAGGCACCATAAAGAAATGTAAAGTGGGAAGGAATAGTACCAGGAGGAACCAAAGCTATTCAGTCTCTGTCCTAACTAAAAACATTAAAAGGGAAATTGAAGAAATGTAAAAAGTGACAAAGAGTCCCGTGGCACCTTATAGGCTAACAGACATATTGGAGCATAAGCTTTCGTGGGTGAATATCCACTTCGTCAGACACATGTGGTGGAAATTTCCAGAGGCAGGTATAAATATGCAGACAAGAATCAGTCTAGAGATAACGAGGTTAGTTCAATCAGGGAGGATGAGACCCTCTTCTAGCAGTTGAGGTGTGAACACCAAGGGAGGAGAAACTGCTTTTGTAGTTGGCTAGCCATTCACAGTCTTTGTTTAATCCTGAGCTGATGGTGTCAAATTTGCAAATGAACTGAAGTTCAGCAGTTTCTCTTTGGAGTCTGGTCCTGAAGTTTTTTTGCTGCAGGATGGCTACCTTTAAATCTGCTATTGTGTGTCCAGGGAGGTTAAAGTGTTCTCCTACAGGTTT
Source organism: Emys orbicularis (assembly GCF_028017835.1). Classification (NCBI taxonomy): domain Eukaryota; kingdom Metazoa; phylum Chordata; order Testudines; family Emydidae; genus Emys; species Emys orbicularis. The sequence goes on along the minus strand of NC_088689.1, from coordinate 16,575,281 downwards.
TTGTATATTGCCATTCCTAATATCTGACTTGTCCATTTATCCTTTTACGCAGGGATTGTCCAGTTTGGAATACAAGCTGTCAGGAACAGTATCCCTGATGATGACACAGCACAACTGGTTGCTGAGCTCTGTGACTTTATCCTCACGCACAATTATTTCAAATTTGGTGACAATATATACCTCCAGACCAGTGGCACCGCTATGGGCACCTGCATGGCCCCACAATATGCCAACATTTTTATGGCTGACCTGGAACAATGCTTCCTCAGCTCTGACGAAGTGGGTATTCACCCACGAAAGCTTATGCTCCAATACGTCTGTTAGTCTATAAGGTGCCACAGGACTTTTTGTCGCTTTTTACAGATCCAGACTAACACGGCTACCCCTCTGATACTTGAAGAAATGTAGTGACAAAGGGAGATGGTTACTTCCTGTCTGACATGGAGAGGTGAGTGTTATGGAAGATACTGGCCTGAGAGAGAAGCTGATGGTGAGATACTATATTCAAATAGCTTTATAACTTATAGTCTTTCCTATCTGGACCAACATTCACTCACTTATCTTTAGACATACTAGTAGAGGGGAAGTGCTTGCAAAGTTCTGTTTAAACATGTTTTAACCAAACAATGCTTCTCTTGTATTTTTTGTTTCTCAGAATGTGTTGGTTTTAGTAGAGCCCAGTAAAACATATGACAACATTCTAACAGATAGAGTTACAGATAGCTCATGCCGTGTAATTCACGTATGGAATGGTTTCACCAAAGTTAATTTTCATCTGCACAAGATCTTGTGGGGTTAAAGACACTCAGTATGGAAGTGCTCAGGTTCTACTGTGGTGTGCAGCAATAAAAGAGGTTGGGTAGAAGGATGAGAGGTAACATAGTGTCTATACACTTCCTTTTCTTATATCCTAAATCAGGTCACTGTATTTATTGCAAGTCAAATTCCTATTAGAGGAGGCCTCTAGTTGACTCAATCCTTCCTATGAGCCTGCTGCAGTGGAAAACATCCCATTGTTGGAATTTATAAAAATTGCTTAGTGCTTGTTGAAAGATGTCCAGTGGAAAGCTCTGAAGCCTGAAGTCCTCTACTTGCCCTCAGAATAGATTCAGCATAGGAGCAACAGTGCATATTTTCAGAGCCCCTCAACTCTCAGGATTCATCTACACTAAGGAAGTGATCCATTGCTGAGGATGCCTTACCAAGCAATGAAAACAGTTTAGCTGCCAGTGTGGAAGGCACAAAACCATTCTGAATGGCGTTACAGTGACAGAGAAATGGTGAAACATGGTGCCTCTCAGGTTTCCTCTAAGAGTGGTGAAAACTGCTTTTGTTCTGTCTAGACTAGTAGTTGAAAATCATTGGGGTGGGACGTGTTTGCTATCAGTCATTACAGCAAGAAGCCATTTTCTCAGATCACCTTGGGGGAATCTGAGGAGTGATAGTTGGCCATTCAGCCTCTGGTCAACCTGAGACTGCCAACAATGCACGACTGAGTTTGTTTATTTGTTTTGTGATGTGCACACAGTTCACTGGGAACTGAGCTGACACCATCAACTCTTTGTATAGGCCATAGAACAGCAGTCCAATGGTAACTACTTTTGGTCACTGTTGTGGGAGGCCAAATTCAGAATGGTGAGCTACAAAAGAGAGGCTCCATATACTGTTGCCAGTCCCCTAGGCAACCAACCCCATTGCCCAAATGTGTATTTCTAATGTGGATGATTGATCAGTGGTCTCAAGGCAGTTGCACTGAAGATAAGAGCTGAAATCTCATTCATGAGCTGAAACTAGAAGTGTTTACTGTCTTTCTTTTTTTTTCATGAATGTTACAGAAAGGAAAATGAAAGTGAAGTAAAGGGACAACTTAAGAGCTGGCTATCCTCTTAAGGCCCATGCGACTCTTACTAACTCTAATGGGAATCTCCATGCATGTGCCAAGCCCTCTAAAGTAGCAACCTTTTGTAAATTGATGCAGTCGCTAGTATGAGTGCTAATGAATTTTACTTGGCTATTGAAAGCCTCCTGAAACTTGGAGCAGTGACACTAAATTCAAAGGGAGCCAAGGCAGTTTCATATCACTCTGTCCTACCCAAAGCAGTCTCCCGCTGCGCGAAGCAGCCTGCCTGCTTTATCTTCTCGCAGCCTCATAGATGGATGAACTGCTGTTTGGTGAATAACACATGCAAATTCTCATCCTATTGAAGCAGACAGATTCCAGCAGAAAGCACATGATTGAAAGGAGCAGAATGATACAGCCTTCTAGAAATGTATTTGTGAGCATGAGGAAAATATGCCTTCAGGAAATTTCAAAATAGTTCTCATAGCTTTTTTTTTTTTTTTTTTTTTTTTTTGGCACAATGGTTATATTTGCTCATCCGTTCTTATTCCCCTGCTAAGAGCAGCAACTGGCAAAAAAAAAATAGCAGAAGCAGCAAGTGTTATTTGAGAACTAGTTAATGTAATTATGTAACATATCTTACAGGATTTGAAAACTGTATCTGGGTAAATCTTAATTTTCAGAGCTTCATGTTTTGGCAAATAGTTTGTTAAAGATTAGCATTGCTGTTGATGATTGGAGTCCACTCTGCATCATTCCATGCCTTTCCGTTTCATATGGCACATTATGCTAATCATACTGTATTCCATTTTTCAATAAAAGGTCAACAGTGCACTGTTTGTGCAGAATGTGCAATTTAAACTTCATGTCTGTCATTAGAGATAATCTAGGTTTGCTGTATCAAGTGGGGTTGTCATAGAAACTAGACCTGAGATCTCTGTTTACTGCCTTTGGAGAATAAACATTTTGCATTTATTTCACTGAAAAATAGGTGAACAATTTAAATAAGGTTTGAAAACAAAACCATAATAGCCCAGAGAGAGATGTCATTCATCAAAAATCAATATATAAAACACAGTTGGTAAACTCTAAGCATTCAAGCAATTGACTGACAACAATAGTCAAATATTTCCCATGGGATAAGGAAGTAACTGATAGTGTATCATAATGCCTGGAGCAGAATTAATTTAAATTTGCTAATGGGTTTTGTTCTAGCTATTATAACACTGAAGAATATTTGTTTAAATTTCATTTAATGTCAGATAAGGCTTTTTTGTGTTATAACTTTGGACATTCATAATAGTACTGAGAGACTTTAGTTTTGTTTCCTGTGATCTTTCATGTCTTCCTACGGAAGCTTGTACTTTTCTTCACATTTTGTAACTAGGCTTACCGAGATCCTAAAATTAGCTCTACTACCTGTGCTGCTTACTTGGTAATCTTCATCTATGGGCAAGAAGGCTGTAGGTTCCACCATATTTTTGGCTTATCCTTATTGTAATGTATTACTTAACTGTGGAACTCATTTCCATGAGGTAGTCTTTTTTTTTTTTTTTTTTTTTAAAGGATTAGAGCAGTATTTGGTTAAAGCTAGCATCTGCAGTTTATAGCAGAAGAAAAATGATCAGGGCTATTAATTATGCCTCAGGGCATAATCATAACACCAGCTAGGTTTATGCAGGATATTTCTCAATGGCATAGAATTGCACTACTGTTTAAATGCATTATGGGGATTTTATGCCTTCTTCTGAAGCATCTGATGCTGTCTGGTCTGGAAGAAAGAGCATGTGTGTTTTAAATGTATAGATGAGTCCTCCAACATGGTAATTGGGTTTCAGAATTGGTGGCTTGGTGCAGACTTTTGAGAAAGGGATGAAACAGGAAACTTAACCCATTTTGTAATGTTACAAAAATTTACCAACCTAGACACAAAGTCTATTGGACCACTCTTTGCCATGATGATACAAAGCATTTTCATATTTTACTTCTACATCAAATAAGTACTCGCCCCAGACAAGGATGTTAGTAGAATTTTGCACTAGCTTCTTCTGAGGGATGATCACACCGGAGGGTGTAAATGAGATGACAAGGGGCCAAATTCTCTATCGGTGTAAGTGTGAACAGCTCAATGACTGCAGTGGAGTTCTGCCTATACGTAAGTCTGGGAGTCTGTCACGAAGGTTAATTTTTGTTTATTACCCGTGATCTGTCCATGACTTTTACTAAAAATACCCATGATAAAACGTAGCCATACCTATTTGTAATAGCAGAGGATACAGTCCAAGTTGTTCACCCTAAAGAGATTCAAGTCTCAAATTCTCTGCTGGTAAAAATGGGGAGTACTTGACTGAAGTCAGTGGAGCTCTGCACACTTATGTCAACAGAGAATTTGGCCCTTTGTCGTCTTTCATGTCTGTACAGCACCATGCACTCCAATTGCACTGCACAAACAATAAGAATGTTATTGCAACCAGACCAGCTGCAGCACTTGGCCATAACCAGGAATTCCTTGGCTTTTTGTGGGTGTGTATCCAATGCACCAATGATTTAAATATAATTTAACCACTCTCCCTAAGCAGAAAATCTTTACATGCCTGATTTGTTTGCTCAGCAGCACGAACTTCCCTGCTAATTATCTGCTTTATGTATAGCTCTTGACCTCATCTGGATTCGTAAGATGGAAGGGGCTGTAAATCAGGTCCCAGCTTGTTGAGCCTCCATTTTGACAAGTGTGGTGGTGTGATACAGTCATCCAGTGTTAGCAGCACTAAGGCGAAGCTTACAAACAGCTTTTCACCATACCATGGTTGTAATGTAGGGACTGGTGGCCCTGCCATTGTCGGAATGGGCCATTGCCTCATTCAGGAAAAACAAGAAAAGCATTATAATAAATATGTATTTAACCCAGTTCTAAGCTCTTTTCACAGCTGTAACGGACATTTTCCAGTTGGGCTCGACTGCCCTGGACACTCCAGGAGGATGCACCAGAGCAGCAACAAGAGTTTAAAGAGAGCACTCACACTTCACTGAACAGTCCTGAAGCCACAGCAGGGCACTGAGGGGTACTTTCAAATGTGACCTCCATTAATGAGCATTCCTGCGTCTCAGGAACAGCAGTCTGCCCTAGGGCTTCGCACAGCACCCTTCACCATAGTATGTAAATGGTTCTCCAGGTAAACTAGTTCTGTAGGTTGAAGACCATTGTGGATTTCATGGAGTCTTCTCCTCTACACTTGGATTCTAGGAAACTCTGCTTGCAGTATTTTATTTTACTATATAGCAAACTTCTGACTGGGGTGGAAAATCTCTGTCAGAAAGGATGGTCACGAAGAGTCCTAAAGGTAGTTTAGACTTCGGTGTAGTCTAGTTTCCCCTGGTAGCTCATTCCACAGCCAAAGTGCCTTGAGTGAGGATACTTTGTCCCCAGCTCTAGTGGGTGGTGCTAACTGCGTTCTCTCAGAGAAGCACAGCTGTCTTGGCAGCATGTGGCTAGAGAGTCAACTGCTGATGTAGCTGAGCTCTATCCTGTTGACAGCCTTGAAAATCAGGACTAACGCCTTGAACTGGCAACAGGGTAGGTTATGAGCCAGGGAGAGTGTCAGAACACAGCAATGATGTGCTTATGGTGGTCGGTGTCATGGAGGAGGAGGAGGAGGACTGCTGGATTCTGCAATGGTTGGAGACTCTGCACTGCATTCTCCTTCAGCCCCAGATACAGCAAGTTATGGTAATCTAATCTAGAGGCGCTGAACATATGGATCTCTGTGGCCAGATCTACACCTGAGAGCACGGGGTGAAATAACCTTGCAAACTGAAGGTGGATGAAAGCTTTTCTTGACAGTGTTAGCTATGTCTCCAGGCAGACACTGAGATATCACATCACTTCAATAGCTCCTGTGGTAGCAAGAGAGGTGAGCACCATGGCTGCTCCTTTGGTCTTGCTAAGGATGGTTATTTGTCCATACTAACTATATGATACACACTTAAGTAACCTGGTGTGAAATTGTGGTTCTATTGATGTCAATGATAAAACTCCCATTGACGTCCCACTGATTTCTGAAGGATATACAGTAAATGCTTTTTTATCTGGCATGTTGGGGGAAAGGGGGGTGCTGGATCCAGGCGGCGTGCACCTCAGGCAGCTCCCCACAAGCAACGACATATCCCTGCTGCTCCCAAGCAGTGGTGCTGCTGGGCGGCTCTGCACGCAGCCTCCACCCGCAGGTGCTACCCCTGCAGCTCCCATTGGCCGCAGTTCCTAGCCAATGGGAGCTGCGGAACCAGCGCTCAGGGTGGGGGCAGCGCACGGAGCCCCTGTGGCTGTTCCTCCACCTGGAGCAACAGGGACATGTTGCCGCTTCAGGGGAGCCACGCGGAGCCAGGTAGGGAGCTTGCCGGCCCCGCTAACCGGACTATAAACTTGACTTTCAATGAAGATCAGAAATGCCGCGTAATAGAGCTTTCCGGCTGGTAAAGTGCCGATAATACAGCTTTTACTGCATTTCTGAATGACTAAACATCTACCAAACAAAGAAACAGTCCTAAATATCCTTCCTTTTGGGTATAGGACAAAAATAACTTCAATAAGAAACATTAGGCCTAACCTGAAGTCAATGGGAGTTCTGCCTACAGAAGGCTCGATGGATTGGGCCCATTATTTTATCTAAAATCCAGGCTAAAATCATGGGAATTGGCTGTCACTCCACAACGATTCATCCATAGCAATAGATACTCAGTCATGCTGTTCAGGAGCTGACATTGATTCCAGGAAATAGAAATGTTTGATTCTCATTTGCTTGGGAGAGAAAGGGGAAAAAATAAATCAATGGGCTTTGAGTAGCTCTGCTCTCTCTTTCCCAGAAAGACCGCCACACTGCCCTATTTGCCCTGGCAAGGAGTGCTCATCTGTTACTTGGTTCTGCTGACTGGACACTTCCATACAGCCTTTGCTTGCTCAGCAACTGAAAGATTTGACCCCAGCTGCAGGCCAGATCCTGCAAGGTGCTAATTGGTTCCTGGGAGGTGCTGAGTGCCTTAAGTGCCCACTGGTTGCAGGATCAGGCCCTAAAACTCTCAGTCCTTGCCTTCATACCCACTGCAAGGGCCAGATCTTGCAAACCCTTAGGGTATGTCTACACTGCAATGTAAGCTCTGGGTTAGTAGAACTCGAGTGAGCAGACTCTGGGTTTGTTAACATAGGGTTTGAGCGTGTTCACTCTTTTGTAACAACAGGTTAGGAATTGTTGAACCCTGGGTCCCAACCTGGGATTCCAGGGTCTACCTTGCATTATGTGGGCCTGAGTCCAACCACCCATATCCCGGAATTCCTAGCGCTCTTCCCAAAATGTGGCTGCTCTAGTCCTTTCTTCATGGTGCAGCGTGGCAAAACTTGACTGTCCATCAAACTTGAGTGTCCAGAGGACAAAGAAAGACAGCCTGTGGGATTGTGGGATAGTTTTGGCAGACTCCCAGTGTATAAATTCAGTGTGACTGCAGCTACACTGCAAACAATAGGGCTTCAACCCGGGGTCTAAGCTTGACTCAGGCTCAGACCCTCCACTCCCGTGGGGTCCTGGGACTAGGGCCAGATTAACTTTTTGTGGGCCTGGCGCCAAACATATTTGTGGGCCCCCATTGGGGAAATAGGGCATGTGATGGAGGGCGGACCGCAGAGCGAGGGGCCGGGTGGGGGCAATGAGGCACAGTGCAGCAGGAGTGGCCCCACTCTGCCCAGCACAAGGGCACTGTTTACAAACCGACAACTGCTAGACGCACACTGACCCGCCCAGCTCTGCGCTGCCAGCGTGCGCCTTCCACACTGCCCCCCTGCCCAGTGCCCTGCCTTTATGCCCAGCACTCCCTCACCCAGAGACTTCCCCCACAGATCCCTATGCCCAGCGCCTCCTCACCCAGAGACTTCCCCCACAGATCCTTATGCCCAATGCCCCCAGACCTGCTATGGCCAGCACCCTCTGCCCAGAGACCCCTCCCGCTGACCTCCCACCAAAACTGCACAGCACCCTGCACACCATTCCCCCCGCCCAGCTCCCCCACCCACAGATCCCCTACTGTCCAGCACCCCCTTCACAGTCCCACCGTCACAGCTGTACAGCGCCCCATATTCCTGAGGGAATTCTCCATCAAATTCTGTGCATAGTATTTTAAAATTCTGCAATTATTTTTTTACAATAAATAAATGTGGACGCTCCACCATGGCAGTAGGGAGCAAAGGCCACTGAGGTGGGAGAATACCCTGCAGTCTCCCACGCCCCCCGGGACAGGGACTTGGCAGTGAGGCTGAAGCTGACCCTGACACAGCACACGGGCCAGGCCTGCCACAGAAACACCCTGGGGCCCTGCTCCTTTTGCACCAGGCACACCAGATGTGGGGAGGGAGGCTCAGCCCGACAGCAGGATCCAAGTGCAGAGGGACTTAGTGTGGGGGGATCCAGATGGGGGTAAGAGGGTTCTGTGTGGGGCAGTCTGGGTGCAGGCAGCTCAGTGGGGGGTCTGGATGCACAGGGTGGTTCCAGGTTCAGGGGCAATGGGAGTCTGCAGGGGGGACCAAGTGAAAGTGGTTGGAGCTCAGCAGGGAGTGGGGTTCATTTGGGTGGGGGTCCAGGTGGTTGGGGCTCAGTGGGGAGGGTGTCTGGGAGGGCTCATCAGGGTGGTACAGATGCAGGAGAGGTGGGGCTTGTCAGGGTGAGGGTTTGATGGGCCTGCTTAACCGGTGAGCCCCAGCTGCTGCCAAGGGGATCCGCATGCTGGGCCCCCGCTTCCCCTATCCCCTTCTCTTTCCCGTCCCATGCCCCTTCCCCACTGCTCCATCTCCTCCCCATCCCACCCCCTTCCTTCCCCCTACCCCTGCTTCCGCCATCCCCTTCTCTTCCCCATCCCATGCCCCTTCCCCACCGCTCCATCTCCTCCCCTTCCTTCCCCCCTGCCTCTTCTCCCTACCCCTGCTTCCACCATCCCCTTCTCTTCCCCATCCCATGCCCCTTCCCCACCGCTCCATCTCCTCCCCTTCCTTCCCCCCTGCCTCTTCCCCCTACCCCTGCTTCTCCCATTCCCTTCTCTTCCCCATCCCATGCCCCTTCCCCACCCCTCCATCTCCTCCCCAGGCTTGGGGGGCAGGGGGGAAACCGCTCCCCAGCATTCACCGGTGGCACTGAGTGGGCTGGGGCCGGGTCGCTCCTCCACTTACCGCCTGGTGAGTGCAGGGTTCCCGACCCCTGCTGCATTCCCCTGGCCGGGACCTAGCTCAGGGAAAGGGGTGGAGTGGGGGCGGGGTGGAGCAGGGGTGGGAAGAGGGGGGTGGGGTGGGGTGGAGCAGGGGCGGGGGCAGCTTTCTTGGCCGGCTGAGCCAGCCAGGGAATCAGGCTGGCCGGGGCCCCTTCTGATTGTGGGCCTGGCGCCATGGTAAACCCAGTACTGCCTGGGACTCTGGGGCTGAGTCTGGGGTGAGCACTATTTGTATGTAGACAGAAGGGGGCGGGGTTAGGTTTGAGCCTGAGTTCGAACCCTGGGCTTACACTGCACTGTAGACATATGTACCCAGAGTCTCATGAGTAGGATTACGGGCTCTAAAGATGACATACATTCACTGTTTTTTGATTTGATAAAAACAAATAGGTCTTTTTTCCTTTTCTTTTTTGGATGGAGCTTCATTGTACATCTGGAGAAATTTTCTAAGTGCAGAAGGAGTTCCTTTACCATATTTGTGACGGGTTGCCCCCCTCTAAGATGCCACCTGATGTGCTGAGATACCACTGAGCCAGCCTGGGCACCCTTTTTCCCTGTCTTGCTGAGCCAGGCTATTAAGCCTCTTCCAGCACACACACAGGCAGGGCCACACCCAACTTCAGAATGACACAGACACTGAGATCAGCTCTGGTAAGACTCAGCTTAAGGGACTTGCCCCAGCACTCAGGTGTCCGCCTCCCTTGGAGTGCAGACCCAATGGTATATTATGAAATCTGCCTCCTCCCTCAATGTGGAGGAAGGTATGCACAGCCTCTTACCCCGCCAGTTATAAATTACACAAATGGGGTTATATAATAAACAAGAAATAAGTTTATTAACTACAAAAGGTGAATTTTAAGTGGTTAAAGAGAGAGCAAACAGAACAAAGCAGATTACTAAGCAAATAAAACACAACACGCAAATGAAGCTTGTTTCACTAAAGGAATTGGTTACAAATAGTAATTTCTCAAGCTAGATATTGTTGCAGGCAGATTACAGAAAGTCTTGAAAGGCAGCTGCACTGGTCTGCAACTTGAGACCTCAGGTATTATTACTCACAAGCTAGATGCTCTTCTAGCTTGGGCTCAACCCTTCTCCCCCCAGTTCAGTTCTTCCTTCCAGATGTTTTTCAGTGTCTCTTTGGGTGGGGAGGCAGAGGAGTACCATGATGATGTCACCCCTGCCTTATATAGCTCTTGTGTAAGGTGGGAACCCTTTGTCTTCCAGTGCAAATACACTGGCATTCCAAAAGGGGAAGAGAGGTATCCAGTACCAGGTGACTCAGACCTATGTCTCTGCATCGCTGTGGCAGCCATTGCTCGTAGGCTGTCTCCAGCATCCACTGGAAGACTAAGCTCTTTTACAATCCACTGTCTTTGCTAGAAGGCCATTAGCACTGTCTGGCTTTCTCATTGTTGTACCTGAAGGGCTAATGGGGGTGACACCCAAAGTAACCCATTTGAAATACAGATACGTAGTCAATATTCCTAACTTCAGGTACAGAAATGATATAGGCACACAAATTGGATAATCACATTCAGTAAATCATAACCTTTCCTATGATATCTCATATGAGCCATCTTGCATAAAGTACATCTCAGTTATGTCATATCCATATCATAAGCATATTTTCATATAGACTATGGAGTGTAATGTCACAATATTTCCCTATAAGCTATGTTTAATTGTCTTTTGAGCATCTCTAGTAATGGTACTTCCATATCCCTACATTGTTCCTTTTGTAATTCACTGCATGGTTAAGAACTTCCCCCTAAAATTGAACTTGGATTTTCTCTTCTCTAATTTCAGGGCATTACTCATTGTCTTATCACTTGTAATTACCCTGAATAATTCCTTCTCTTCTGTTACTGCTCCCAGGTATTTATAGACTAGCAGGCTCATCTGTTCACTACTGCCTGTTTCCCATGCTATATATGTCCAATTTTTCCACTTTCACTTTCTAATTCTCGCTGTGGTGGGCTCTGTTTTGGAAGGACTTGGGAATAGGTAGTGATGATAGCTCAGGTTATTCAAGCTTCATTAAATTATAAAGGATAAGCAGACAGCGTTTCCTGCTCCCATAAATAGGCTCACATTGAATTTACGTGTGGAAGTGAATTGTAGCAAGGGCGTAGATATTGTTCATGTGACAGTTATGAAGTCTGAAGCAGTTATCAATATATTTAAATCTTATATCGGATTAACTTTCATAGATTGTGTTCTTCATTCAAACATTGTTTAGTCCCATAGCCTATGGAGCTCTCAACGTATTGTGGGTGGATGGTGCTTATACGTTGCATCATCTTTCCTCTTTCTTTATACCATGTTGTTTTAGAATGTAAGCTCTTAAGGGCTGGGATCATGTTCTTGTATGCGATTGTACAATGTCCAGCAGAATGGGAGCCCTAATCCTGATTGGGATCTTTCGGTGTGATTACAGTCTTTTTCTTCTTCAACACTTAGCCGAACGGTCAGCTGTAGTGATCGTTCACCATTTGGTCCGTTCCTGTGCGGCTGCAAGGCCTTCACGAGCCCAGAGCGCAACATTGGAACAAACTTGATGCACCCATGTGATAGGGGGTCTGCCTCTGGGCTGTCTCCACCCCCTCGGTTGGTGGAATTTTATCCCGGATGTTACAAACCACCCGGAGAACAGCGTTTGCTGGAATGTCTTGTGGCATTCTGGCAACAGGTTTGAAAAACGTAAGACGCCATCTGCGGACAATGTCCCCCATAGTCTGTAGACCGGATCAACCAAAAATGTCTGCGTTATGAATGAAATCATGCCACTTTATGCCCAATATACGACTTTGGCATTTTGTGTGGGGGAAAACCTCCAGCTTTGTCCAATCTGAGCCGTACAGTGTCCATGTTTCACAACTGGAGATTGCAATGCAGATAATAAATTCCCTTGAAGGTGAATGTTAGTGAAATTAGTATGGAAGTCTCAAGTCAGCCCCTCCATAACAAGCAGATGATGTGCAGTATCTGCCACTATGGGTTACTCCAGAGCTGAAGGACACACAGTTAATAGATCATTTAATCCAATACAAAGCTATGTGGCTAGATGGAGTCAAGTTCATTGTCCTTGTGCAAAGGGAAGGTAAATTCTCTGAAAGTATTTGTGTCCCCTAGTGTCAATTATCTCTTTCCTGTGATCCTTGTGGAGATGCCTGAAAGCATTAAAAAGGAGGAGCAGTGTGTGTGTGTGTGGGGGGGGGGGGGGAAGTAGGGGAGGAGGAGATATCTGAGGTCAAAGTTTTGCTGTGGGAGTGGTGAAAAACCTGGGATTGTAACAGCCCTCCAGCTTTCCTGTTCCAAGCTTTGAATGTTAAACTTATCCTCCTGCTCTTGGACTCCATAGTAACCAATCTGTATTTGCAGCTGCCCTACACGGTGTGAGTTCTGGTGGGGAACCTGACTGAGGGAAATGCTACAGGAGAACAAAATGTATATGCATGGGTGACGGACACACATACTTCCCCTTCCCCTCTTCCAGCCCAGAAGTTACACCTTTGGCATGGAGCCTTCTTTAGAAATCTCCATGGTTTAATTCCTTTATTTCTTATTAATCTTTCAGCACTTTGGATGTGTGAAGGAGGAGAACTTCGCAAGAAGTGGACTCTGCCTGCTGGGAGGGTAGAGAAGGGCCTTGGTGTTGTATATCTGACAGTGATTGCTTGGAAAAGTGCTGGGATTAACAGCATGGAGAATGTATTGTGTATCGGCGGCTAGAGAAGGCGGTCCCCCTTGGAAAGTCAAGGCTGTGGCTATGAGCAGGCCATATGAAAAAACTTGATTACCCTTTCTACATTCAAATCTCTCCTAAAGACTGTGGTGCCTACAAGAAAATGGCTGATTACAGCTAGGTTGTGGGGAATCAGGGATAATTTGTAGATATTATATACACACACAAAATAACTTGACCATTCCATTACTATGGCCAATTATCACCTCAACCACTTCATTCATATGTTGTATCCCGAGATTTTCTTGTGCTTCTTCAGTGCTATGAAGATTGTGTAAGGGATTGCTGTAAGGGAGGACAGCTCCTGGGGACTCCTTCAGCGCCCGGAGTAGCCCAGTTTCCAAAGCCACCTCAGGAGCTGAAGTACAGAAGCAGAAGTCTGTGTAAACCAGGCTGTGCCCCTCCTGGCAGAGAGTCCCCCTAGAATGGGGAGTGCCGCAGTGCACAGCACACCCAACTCGTAAAGGGCCCAGAGCAGGTGGACAGAGCCTAGATAGTAGGTGTGGCCCACTGCCCTCAGGAGACACACTGATTCAATGCATCTCCCAGGTAGCTTCTGCTAGCAGAGCATCTATGGCGCCCCAGAGATCAAATAAACCTGTCCTCTGCTGGCACTAATGCTTAAACTCACCCCAGGGCAGCTACCTTCTGTTTGCAATGAACCCCTGGGAGGGGGGCAGGAAAAGGGCACTGGATTGGCACATGCTAAGGTAAAGGAATCAACCTGAATCCCCTCCCAGCCCACTCCTTGCAAAAGAAACTGCTGCCAGAGAAGACAAGTGACACTATCACTTGTATATGGTGCTGAGATCTCCCCACTGCTCATCCTCCCAACTCTCCCAGAAACTCCTGCTGTGAGAAACAAAAATCCGGCATTAAAATAGACATAGCTAGCCAGCACATTAAGACACAGTGCTTTGCTTGGTGTTGGACATTATCAATATGTCTATGCTAAGAAAATGACCCACTCTTGATAATGGGTCCCTTCTGGACTGGTGTTGAAACAGTTTAGCTGCTTCGGCAGATGGGACACAATCCTGTTCAGGACCCGTACCAGCATGATTGAGACCTTATTCCACCAAGTTGCTATCATGCTTTCTGGGATGGTGGCCAAGAACAGTTTTGTCCTATTTGTGCTAGCAGTGACTATTCAATTCCAGTTTGAAAAGAGTCAGCTTTTCACCAACATTACCAGCAATGAGGTAATTGTTCTAAAGCAGACAGAAGTTTGTGTGTTTGAAGATAAAGTGAGGGGAAATTAACATCAATTGGTCTTTTTTGCCTCTCTCTAGAGACTGTCCTGATAGTATCTAAGCACTGAACAACACATTGGTGCACAGTATCTGGGCACAGCTATCCAGGGCTAGGTTTCCCATGTGCTTATACAGTACTAGTGCAGAAGGAAGGAGTTGTGTCTATTGATCTGGGGACCAGGATTCCAGGTTTCTAGCTTCTACTCACATACCTCAAACTTGACTTACGTCTCTGTGCCTCATTTCCCCCCTCTCCAAACTGGAGGTTGTATCTTCCTCACAAGGTGCTGTCCAATTGAATTAGTGTTTGTAAAGCCCTTGGAGGTGGACTCTCAGGTGACAAATGCTGCGCCATATGTGCATATTACTACTTATTAATAAAGGTCAGGGGGACCAGAGGTGATTCATTGGATATGTGCCAGTTATGAGTGTTAAAACAGGCTAGGGAGTGCTTTACTGTACACACCCAATTTCTCAAAGCCATCTAAAAATGTGTGGAAGGAATGCTTGCATAGACTTGTTCTTGTCCTTTCAGAGATGTTAACTTCCCTTGTGCAGCTGGAAGCTCCCCACGCTATGCATCCAATTCTAGAGCAGCAGCAGCCACAAACCATATCATTAAAGGGAAAGAGTGACAATGCAATTTTTGCTATGGAAAATATTTGAGACAGTTGGGGTGAAAAAGATTGGAACAGGGCCTTCAAAGAATTGGCCAGAGTGGGAGATTAGAGAACCTTTCACTTCAAGGTCCCCAAGTCTATCCCATTCCTAATCTGAATCTGGCTGGGTTGGGACTGACTAACAAGCATTACCACCTGATGGTTGCTCAGTGAGCTATATGAAAATCAGTGTTGCCAAGTCTTCCTCTGAGGCCTTGCTGTTTTTCCAGAGAGCAGGTATGTGCTGGATGTTAAGGGAATGAATCTGAAGACTGATGTATAATGTGGTTCAAAAGTGATGTTTTTGTTCATTTGATTGCAGGAGAAAGTAATTTCCAGGAAAAGCACTAAGACCCGGTTACTGCTTGTTTAGTTACGTGTCTGTTCGTTTTCCAGTGTGAGTTTCAAGACTTACCAAATCAACCATGGGGGGGAAGTGCATGCACCGAATGCTCCACAGGAGCACACAGAGCAGCACATACTTAACAAGGATAGTGCAACATGATTTAGCAGAGTTACAGCTAATAGGATGCCAACAGTAAGGGTTGTCTAGATGAGTCTAAAAGGAAAAGGGTGGGGGGGGGGAAGAAAAAGAAAAAAAAAAAGCTCAAAGCGCAATGAAATACCTATGGGATGGATAAGCATTTTGGATACTTACATTTGGCAAAGAATTGGGTGGATGGAAAAAGTGGAAGAGACAAATGTTTCAGAGCCCTCTCTGTAGGTGTATTT
The DNA here is from genome assembly GCF_028017835.1 of Emys orbicularis. Classification (NCBI taxonomy): domain Eukaryota; kingdom Metazoa; phylum Chordata; order Testudines; family Emydidae; genus Emys; species Emys orbicularis. The sequence continues at coordinate 16,559,807 of NC_088689.1, read as the reverse complement.
TATGACCGTGTGATACAAGTGTTGATCATCTTGGGAGACATTCAGTAGAGCTTGAGACTATTGTTCAGGGAAAAACAAATGTAATTTAAAAAACACATTTCTAAACACTACATCTAACTTTAAAAAGTGCTATAATAGGTCTGATGACGTCATTAGGCCTATATATGAACCAGAGTTCTTCCATGTTTAAACTCTGTTCTTCCATATTTAACTCTAAGCGGCCTCAAGAGCCAAGGACAGGAATTGGAATGTGTAAATAGTCAGTTACCTATTACGACCTTGCTTATAACCAGGTCCTAAGCAATAATGATGAGGTTTGCATGTTTCTAGCTGAAGGAGGGGTGGTAAACTAGAGTAAATAGGACCCAATGATTGTTTAGAGGAATGTTACTAACAAGCTAGATTTATAGCCCTAGAATGACTTAACGGCTTAAATGTATGAACATGTCTTCGGTAGAGAAGGGAGGGGGAGTGTGTGGGGGGGTGATGCGGAGGGAGAGAAGGGGGGGCTTGGTTGTAAGGTATAAGAAGAGAGAAACTGTTTTGTTCTGTGTGCTCGATTTGAGATTTGCCTGTCTCCTTGCACCACTTTGAGATCTCAAATAAACCTTTGATTGTTTCTCCACCCCGGTGTGTTTATTGGCGCGAAGCACGCCGGGCAACGAACCCCTGTTGCTTTGCCTTGGGCACCTCTGTGCCAGCAACAGGTCTAAAAGCCAGTACCTATCATTCTGGGGGCAGAATGCTGCTACTGGGTATGACACAGGAAATTTATCTTGCTACCAGGATAACTGAGCAAAGAGATTTTCAAAGATTTTTTTGAAGTCCATTAAAAAAATAAAACCTAGCTCACAATAACTTTGTATATATCATTTCCTGCATATTCCAACAGTCAGAGAGTGTTTCTATGTCTCCATTTTAGCAGGTAGCTGAGCTCCATTCTCTGCATGGAGATATTGAAACAGTGACTTGTATTTCTAGAAGCTGTTTTTAAAAAGCAATATCCTTAGCTAAATACGTACTGTGTGTCTAAGGCACTTCAGGCAACCAACTCAGTCTTCTTTTAAATAGTGATTGTGGGCAGGACCTGTGAGGGCAATAGCATAATAAAATCACAAGGCAATAAGTCTCATGATGTTTTTAAAGCCCCAGCTCCTGGAATCAAGTTATTCCATGAGAAAAAGTAGCTTTTACTTAAAAAAAAAAAAAGTAGTAAGTTTCTAACCTTCCTGGTTGTGCGCATCACATTGGTGTGCTTTAGAATTCACACCCTTGTAATATATGTTGCTGCACTGTGTAGACAAGCCCTAAGTCACTTTTGAAAATGAATGCTTCTGTCAACCTAGTTTCCATCAACTGGGGAGGAGGCGGTCTGTAATGGGGTGCCTCACCTCTCACGTGCCCCTCTCACATGCCCCTCCCACCCGGTCAAGTGGGTGCATCCCTGCAGTTCTTCCTCAGTTTCACGGTGTCCCCTGGCGGCCGCTGCGCTTGTCAGGAGGGTCTTCAAAGACTTCGTCCTCTGGCTGAGTCACACATAGTCCATGTGCAAACAAACAAACCCCTTCCAGGGTATAAGTCCAAAATATCCTACTACCTTCCCCAGGCTCAGTCATTTAACAGTCCAACAGGGCCCATTGCGGTACCCTCGCTTGGTTGCAAGACTCCTACACTAGAATTGAGCAGCACCCCAAGGGCTTCTTCCCTGGGGACTCCTTGCCTCTACTTGAGTTTTCAGGGACCCCAGCCTTCCTGCTAAACCACCCCTCTTGGACCCAGTTCACCAACCACAGCTCCCCACTGAGTCACTCCCAGTAACTACCTGCTTAGTTCCTTGCAGTTCCTATAGCCAGCCCTGCTAGCAGCTGCTCTGTCCAACCTTTCTGCTCCTGCAGCTAGCCAGGAGCACCTCTTACTCCCCCAGTCCCTGCAAGCAGACTGAATTCATGTTGGCCCTGCAGTGCCTTGTATATGAGCTTGTTGGGCCCTGATTGGCTGCTTCCTGCAGCCCCTCTCATTGGCTGTGTCCCACACAGCTGCTCTATGCAGTTTGGAGGACCTCTCTATTGCTCTTTTCTGGGGTGGGGTGAGGCAGGGCCGCAAGTCCTCCAACAGGGGGCCTCCGGACCTAATCTACCTCATCACATGATTCTACAGCATCAGAAAAAACCCTTCCATTGGTGTAGACTGCATCTACACTAGTGGTCTCCAAACTGTGGGGTATGTCCTCCCAGCTGCAGCTCTGGTCCTGGCCTTGGCTACTGGAGGAGGCACGGGCAGATTACATTTCAGGTAAGGGTGGGGGGTGACCTAAAAAGTTTGGGGACCACTGGTCTACACTAAGGGGTTATGCTGGCATAATATAGTATAGAGATACTATTAGTTAGAGACCAAGCAGGCAATACTTACTCCTAGGGTGTACATTTTCAAAAGAACTTAAGTGATTTAGGAGCTTGAATTTCATTTTCCAAAGTGACTTAGGGCTTGTCAACATGGTGTGGTAGTAAGTATTATGAGGATGTAAATTCTAAAGCGCACCAATGTATTGCTTATGAACTGGCTCATGTAGACCTGCTGGTGTGCATTAATAGTTCCCGAATGCACCTGCACATGTAGACAAGCCCTTAGACACTTAGTAGCCTAAAACTCATTGAAATGGGCTTTTGATCATTTTACCCTGGTGTTTTACCTGGGATGCTGGCGGACAATCCAAAGTGCTGTTTGTGAGCCAACATCTGGTACTGCGGTAGCACAAATGACCCAACTCAAGTGTGTGTGTGTAATTTTCCCTAAGGCAAGTGTCTAGTAAGTGGACAAGGGGATGGTATGTTTCCACAATGGATGTGGCTACATTTAACTTTAAATTTAGAAAACCATTTTGTCAAATCTCTGGCATCTAAAGCTGTATGCAGAGCCCCGAACATTCCCTCCATATGGCCAGGAAAAAAGAAAGCCAGGGGCTTCATTAGGGAACTAGTCCATCAATCCTGATTGAGAAAGAACATGTTAGCTTCCTGCAGCTCCTTAGCAGGTTTCCCTGCCTGGTGTCCTTTGCGTTGGCCTAACCTTGGAGTTGTTTCTGCTGGCCCTAGAGTAACTGTCCTACAAGCATAAATTGGATGAGAGCTAATTAACTGTCAAAACTCAGTTCAAAAGACCACAAACCCTTGCTTCACTTTCTGGTGGGTTTTAGTCCTTTCTCTTTGATGTGACAGCTTGTCCTCTGTTTCTTTTGCAAACAACTACCATTGCAGAGGAAATGCAATTCAGCCAGGCAATCACTTATCATCAATGACAGCAAATAAACATGAAAAATGGGGTTAGAAACACTAAAGGACAATGATCAGAAAGGTTTATTCTTTCATCCTAAATCATGATGTTTAGTAGTCAGCTGTAGTATAATAAGTTATTTATACATGTCTGGGCTTGTTAGGAGATATGTTTTTACATAAAGATAAATAATGGTTTTAATCAGATGATACCTGTGTATATTCTAAAGAAACAAAATCCTAGTCTCTGTCATGTAACTATACAGTTTGTTGAAAGGCAGATAACAAATGAAAACCGACCAAGCTGACATTTACTTCAATGCACATGTAACCTACATACTTATAATGCAGTAGAACTGAAATTATATTTTGCAGAACACTTTTGCATTGAAAAATGGAGTTGCCTCAAATTGAAACTTTTTGAGGAATGTGTCAATTTCAGTGATAGTTGTGACAGAAAAATGTTCTGACTTTATTTCAATGCTGTCAATGTTTAATTTTAATAAAATCAAAGCATTTTGTTTTGACTTTATTGGTTAGTTTTGATTTTAATATTATAGAATATTTTAAATATTATATGATAGTTAATAGTTAATATTTTTTACATTATCAAAACATTTCTGCAGTATTGAAATGAAACATTTTGACATATTAAAACCAAAACTATTTAATGGTTCAGAATTGATATTTTTTCAGAATTTTCATTTCACAGGACATGGTGGCTTTGTTTTAATTCCAAATCAGAATAAAAATGTCAGAATCCTTTTCAAAATGTTTCGGGTAGAGATTTGTCACAACTGACACAAAGTTTCAGTTTTGACAAATCAGCATTGTCCAATGAAAAAACATTTAGTCAAAAAGCTCCCAGGCAGCTCTAACTAAGAGATGCATGCGCTGTGAAGGCCTCAGAGAGCACTCTCCTGTCAACATAGCGCATCTTCACCAGACGCACTACATCCACGCACCTGCATCGATGCAGCTGCGCCGATGTAGCACGGTAGTGAAGACAAGCCCTAAGGAGACCAAAGCTATTTGATTGAGGGGCTATAATGGCTGCAAGGATCTTTGGACTGGTTAGCTGAGTTGATTCTGGAATGTTTGGAGGGGACTGAGAGGCTGCCAGTCTCCTCAGGTACTGGAGAATACAGGTGACATGTAACTATATGTATTTTGAGGCCACACTAGAGTGAGTGCGGGTCTGTGTACGCAGTAGCTGGAGGTGTAATTTCCATTGTGGGTAGACATACATGCACTGGCTTTGATCAAGCTAGCATGCTAAAAATAGCGTGTAGCCGCGGTGGTGTGGGCGATGGCATGGGCTAACCACCAGAGTACAATCCCCTCCGAGACCCTAGGTAACTCACGGGACAGTTAGCTTGACCTGCCACCTGAGACACTGTGGTTACACTGCTATTTTTAGTGCACAGCTTTATCAAAGCTTAGGGTGACCAGATGTCCTGATTTTATAGGGACAGACTCGATATTTGGGGCTTTTTCTTATATAGGCTCCTATTACCCCCCACCCCTGTCCCGAGTTTTCACTATCTGGTCACCCTATCAAAGCTCCTGGGTGTACATCTACCTGAGCTAGAAATTATACCCTCAGCTGCAGTGTACACATCCCCTGAGAAAGCATACCTGTGGATGTGTCTGTAGGTGTGTACCAAAATATAAACGTGTGTATAATGGGTCAAACCTTCACACAGAAGGTATCAAGATGGGCAGCTCTGAGAACTCCAATAGGCTTACTGCCTAATAGCCTTTGTTTAAAAGTTATTCCAAAGTATTCCTAATACTATTTGCAGTGTGTGTATTAAATGTTTGTTTTGTTTAGTAAGTAATTACAGCTCTCTTTGAAGCTGACTGGGAACTGTTACTAACACCTGCATTCAGGGTTTTGCACATCATAGCTCTGAGGTTTAATGCTGTGTAATACCTTGTTGAAAGGTCCTGAAAAGACAGAACTGTGGCCTGCATTTCAGTAGAGAGGTAAGCTGAAGTGCAGGAAAAGAGGACAGGAATAGGTATCTTATTGCCTCTTGGCTGTTTCAGCCACGTCAGTGTTTGGACAGCTAGGTTGATAAAGTTCTTTAAGAAAAACATAAATAATGTAAAATGTAAAAATATCAAGCTTTCTAAAACATTGTAAAGATGTTTTATTTTACCTCACATAGGATAATGTTGACACTTGTGTATTTTAAATCCAAATGTTTCCAATGGAAGCAAATTCCCTGCACTAAAAAGCTGCAATTAACATTTTTACATCCAGGGGAAAAATTATATACACAGTAGTTTAAGCCAATGCCTTATCCCCCCGTGCTGGCTCTGGGCCAGATCCTGCTCTCAGTTTCACCACAGTAAATTTGGAGGATCTCCACTGACTCCAAGGGAACACCTTATATACACTGGTGAAACAGAGAGCTGACTTGGTCCACTGCACATTGATTTGTGGCCGACTGCGTTATCTGTTTGTCAGCCTATCTGCTAATCTAATGTGTCAGAAACAGCCACTTGTGCCGAATAACAACATTTGGGAATGATGGAGAAGGTGCCTACTTTGAAAATGGACCCACATACCATGTACCTTTAATCTGTAGCTCACATTCATCAGATGTGCTGAAAGGCATCAATAAAGAAGTTTTCCAGCCTTGCCAGTTTCTCACTGTATTGACCTTAGACTTTACATTATAGAAACTTGCATCAATGTAATGACATAACTGACTTTGCTATAGTTACATGAGTGCAAACTCCCAATTTAGACACGCTGCATCTACTTGAAGTGGGGCCATACACTGATGTGGCTTAATCTGGTAACTTCAGTGCAGCACATCTACAGTAGGGGTTTGTGTGGGAGTAACTATATTGGTGTATTTGCACTGCTGCACGTGGCTCCAGTGTAGACGGCCATTTCTGGGCTATAGGTATCTGCTTCTGTACATACTCAGGATGTCTTATTACAATATGTTCATGATAACCATTCCTATTTCATCAGCTCTTTGGAAATCTCTATCCCATGCACCTTGTTGTACTGCTCCTCCTAGTTTATAAAAGGTTCTCCTGACTGATTATTTTTTGTTTGGATATTCCTCTAGTTGCACCCTCACTGCAGTCTATTGAAACCAAGCCTGGGAAATAAAGAGGTCACTGTCCAAATTGATCTTTAGCTGCATGATGTAATTTTGTTACATGGCTTTCAAAATAAATGGGTGCAGAAAGACGAACTCAATCAAATTGCTGACTCAGTCACGATGCATAGAAAATATGGCAAGTTTGTGTGCCTGCGCACATGTGGAGGCCCACCTGAAATATACCTGAAAAGCTGGTACATTTTAATATGTAGTTGTATGTTGAAATGTAGAGGTAAAACTCAAATCATTTAATGGTGCAAAGCACTGTAATTCCTCTACCATTAACAGGGTTCTTCTTGTGTCACTATATAGTGTTAGAAATCACATGCATTGGTGGTGGTATGTGATGAGGCCAATAGATCCTATATGGTGTCAATTTTCTTGACTCTCCGCACATTCTATTGGCTTATCCAGGGAGCGTGCTGATAGGACACCTGAATTACTCAGAGGGTGTGGTGTGACGTTAACCCCAGCAGAGAGGACAATAGGAGAAGACATTGGGAATGTGATGGGGGCGTGCTGCTGGATAGAATTTTGCAATTGACTCTGAGTTGTGGTAAGTTCATCCCTTTTCTTTGTAGTTGGACCTGGGGTGACACAAGCATTTGATTTATGTTTAGATCCTGGCTGAAGAAAGTTTTCACTTTACATTGTTTGTTTAAAAAGTGGTTGCAAATTACTTTCTCCACCCTCCGTTATCCAACCAGCTGCTCAGTTATAGTAATCAAGAGACATCACAGAGGTGTCTTGTAGTTTAAACCAAACTATCCTTCTATTTCTTGGTTTTTAAATTGGCTGCTGGTGGAAATGTTTATACCTCAAGACTTTTAAAATTCCAGGCACCTCACTATTCCTCGCTACATAGTCTCTTTGTGGACCCAAGCCTCTCTAAATATGTTTCTTTTTGAAGATGTTTTAAAAGATGCTTCACACTCTCTTCACTTCACTATCTGGTGATCATGCACTTCTTAAGACTTCAAAAGCATTATAACCAGGAAGAGTCTAAACTTGCTAGTTGCACTAGCATCTGAAGGACTTGTTTCTTATTTATATTACACCTTTACCCCGATATAACGCTGTCCTCGGGAGCCAAAAAATCTTACCACGTTATAGGTGAAACCACGTTTTATTGAACTTGCTTTGATCCACCGGAGTGCGCAGCCCCGCCCCCCCGGAGCACTGCTTTACCGCGTTATATCCGAATTCGTGTTATATCGAGTCGCGTTATATCGGGGTAGAGGTGTACATGTAAATCCAGAATTTCTTACCAGCTAATGCTGATGAGGCTCAAGCATTGTTTCTCATTGATGCAAGGAATCATATTCTTAAAAATAACAGGAGTACTTGTGGCACCTTAGAGACTAACAAATTTATTAGTCTCTAATTATTTACTAATAAATTTGTTAGTCTCTAAGGTGCCACAAGTACTCCTGTTATTTTTGCGGATACAGACTAACACGGCTGCTACTCTGAAACATATTCTTAAAAAGTTATCCAATACAATGCGGGCTGCAGCAGGCTATGAAGTGCAAAGTCAGTGTTATCTTAAAATAAACGATACTAGCCAAGCATATTCCTTCTTGTCCTCCCTCCACAGAAGGTCTATGCTGGTGCCATCAAACTGCCAAAAAGCCTAATCCTGCTCTTATTTTTTATTTTAATAAAATTGCCATTTATTATATTGGGAGCAGTGGTGAGCCCTAAATCCCGAATTAAGAAGTTGGCTTTTCTGCCAAGCTGAATATTTGCTGTGGTGTCAAATTATAGCCCAGATTGTCAAAAGTGACTAGTGATTTTTTTTTATTGCCCCTCTTGAGGTACCTTTAAAGGAGTCCGATTTTCAGAGGATGGGTGCTGAGCCCTTTCTGATAAGCAGGACTGCTTGGGGTGACTGAAGTTCAGCACCTGAAATCACTGGTCACTCTGGAAAATCTTGGTCCATACTCCTGTGCTGCCATATGCTCCCCTGAGGTCTCTTCTTGATGTCTCTTCTCTGTCAATGGGCTTCTCCTTCGGGAGCCAGCCTCTGCTTATTCCTAAACTGCTCCAAAATGATTCTGATGATCCAACTCAATCCCAGTGGATGTAATGATGATAAATAACTTAGTAAATAGGAAAGGAAAGACCAAAGCAAATCCTCTCTCTCTCTCTCTCTTTTTTTAAATAGACTGAAAAATGAGTGGGTTATTTACAGGACTTGTTTGTGGCATTAGGTAATCCTCAATAGCAACTGCATACAGCAAACTGACCATGTTAATTCTTCAGAACTCCTGCCTTGGCATATACACAAGGGTCTCAAACAAGATCCCATTTTCATCGTGCCTTTAGTGTGCTGGCTACCTGCCACTGTGAAATATCCTTCTCTCCTCCACCAGAAAAGAACAGGTAACAGTGTATTACTTTCCATGCTTTTCTTGGCTTCTGCCCTGTCATCCTGGCGTGGCTCTGCTTGCCCTACATATCCCTGGTTCACGTTTGTTACACACACATGAGGAGGCATTTGGGTTGCAGACTGTAATGTTAATTGGATAGTTGAACTGAGGTAAAAAGATCTTGCCTTGGATGTTGCAGTACCACATGCCTAATCAAAATGGGGTGGCACATATAACTGGGGGTGTGGTTTTAATTCCAATAAAAAGTGCAGAATTCTTAAAACCACTCCCCCTTCCCCCTGATCCTTTCTGAGTGCTTTCTATCATCAGCAACAAGGAGATTAACTCTGCCCTCTTCGATCATTACACCCCTGTAATGCATCAATGAGAGAGAATTGCATCTGCACTTAGAAACAAGAGCTTAATATTTGCAAATGATTACAATACATAGGGAGACAGGATAGAGAACTTCATTCCACATTTCCCCCACTAGTAATATGACTAACCCATGAGAGTGAGTCAAAGATGAAAGGCTGTGGGCATGGATGCCAGGTTTGTATAATTTTTGGTTGTGCCCAGAATGGGTCCAAGCAGAGCTGTCCCATCCATAGGACAGACTGGGGCAACTGCCCTGGGCCCCGTGCATTAGGGGGCCCCACGCTTCAGGGGCATGCGGGGTCCAGGGCAGCCTGGGCGGTTAGTGGGGGGTCTGGTGCCGGCAGCAGCGAGCAACCCAGCCCCAGCCTGCCCGGCCAGCTCCTGGCATCGCTCAGGGGAGGGGGTGGAAGCCGGAAAGAGGCGGGGTGGGGATGTGGGCTTGGGAGAAGGGGTGAGGCAGGGGCAGAGCAGAGTCAGGAAGAGTCAGGGTGGGGGCAGGGTTTTGGGGAAAGGGGTGAAGTGGGGGTGGGGTGGGGGCGGAGCAGGGTTGGGAAGAGGCGGGGCGCAGCATGGCAGGCTGGGGCCGGGCCCTCCACTAACCTCCCAGGCTGCCCTGGACCCCATGTCCCCCTGAAGCACAGGGCCCCTCAAAGTGCAGGGCCTGGGGCGATTACCCCAGTCCATCCTATGGATGAGAAGGCTCTAAAAATATAAGCCCAAACATTGGTGGAGCCAGGCCTACGTTCCTGAATATTGGTGGAGGACGGACACCACGGGCCCTTATAACTCGCTGCCTATGGCTGTGGGGTCTGAAATGTAAACTGAGCTTACATCCAGGTTTGACAGTGCTGCTCTCCCCTCTTCTTTCTAAAGGAATGTTTTTGCTGCTCAGATGATCTTTCGCCGGACACCCATTTGTGCTGGGTTTTGTTATACCATCAAAAAAGCCTTTGGTGACCTAATCCTGTTTGCTGCTTTTTATTTCGGCAGCAAAGCGAGAATCGGGAGTGACTGCAGCAAGGAAATACGCTATTTCTTTTTTCGCTCTGTGTCACCAGGCTGGGCTTCTCCCCTGCCACGCCCAGTATTTTCAAGGAGGTTTATTTATTTAACAGAGGTAAACAAACAGAAAACTGTCTTTTAACTTGCTCCTTATTCTCAGGTTTCAGGGCCACCCCTACCAAGCCTCTCTGCTACTCCTGCTCCTGTCAGCTTCCCAGTTTCAGTCAGCTCGGCTCCCTTCTTGGAGCAGCAGCTACAGGGCTGCTTCCCTGAGCCCCCGGCCCCTTGCTCTAGGGACCCACCATAGGAGCTGGCTCTACTTCAGTGTGGCATTCATCTCCAGGGCACAGCTTGTCTCAATCCATTCTCCCCCAGCTGTCCAATAGCAGCCCTTTATAGGCCCAGGTGTAGCCCAGCTCTCTTTAATTGGCTGGATTGGGCTCACCTGCTCTGGCCCAGGGGAGCTGGGCTTAGTTTATCCACAGGAACCAGCCACCCTGTTTAGCCTGCATGACCTTCCCTTTCTGCTCATCTCATGTCTCACTTCCACAATAGATCACTGCAATGCAGAGCTAGAGGAACAGAATGATCTAAGATGAAATGTGGAGCTCTAGCTAAAGAGGGCAAATATAAATCTTATCCCTATAATGATCTGAAGAGAACATTATGCCCCAGAATAATTTGGGGGACTGTGCTTTGCAATGATAACCACCTCCTGTGACAGAACAACACACCAGTCTGCTGGTTTGATGGCTTCCCTAATGGCCTCAATGACTCCTCTCACTCTCTTGGAAATTATTCTCCCATCTCCATTCAATTGTCTCTCTCTCTCTCTCTCTAGACTGGCTCTTGCTGCTTCCTAAATTCTAGTGGGGCTAATGCTTTCTGCATCATTTATTTGTGGTGTGTTCCCTCTTAAATTACCAGCATCGGTGCCATATGGCCCAGTAAGTAAGTAAATAAATAGATCCAGCATATGTGATGTAAATGTTTTCTTATGAATTAAATCACAAATGAGGGACTAATTATTTCATCAGGGAAACAGACTAAGTTTTTAAGACAAGATTAAAAAAAAAACCCCTACTTTAAGTCAGTGCTGGGAAATCTATACAGACTCTAATGAAAGCATGATTTTAAAATAACCTGAATAGTTGTTTAATTACAGAAGTAGTTTTTAAACCAACTCTTGTCATCTATTGGGAAGTTAATAATGTATTCTACAAATGCTTGGCCCAATACCTGCCTCATGCACAACCTGGAAAATGTCAGCCCATAAGGTTTGAAGTTTGCCAACGTTATCAACAATAGATAACAAGTGGATAGAATGGGAAGTACTAGACAACTTCAATATAGTTGTGGCTACTGCTCTACCTGTAGCATTGTCTTCCTCCAACTTAAACCCCTGTACACCCAATTCTGTGTGTCTCTCAAGGACACACAGGTGTAAAACTCCTATGAGAATAGCACCCAATGATAGGTTTGAAGGTACCTGTAATAATTTATGAATTCTGTATCTTGACCAGGTTACTGTTGATTGCTGTGTGCATATATTGAGTTAATTCACTGGTAGGGTACCTGGGAATTGCACCCAGGAAAAGAGTGGATCCCAATATTCCCTTCTCTGCAAGCCTTTCAGGCATAATACGGACGTCCATTTCTGACACCTGGGTTTGCTTCCTGAGCCAATTTAAGCCAGTTCAGGAAACACAGGAGAGAACAAAAACCTTTGCCTGGATTAAAAGAATCCCTAAAGGAGTTAAGCCAGAGAGACTGTCGGGGTGCAGACTGACACCCAGACCCAGAGATCTGGGGTAAGACAGGTCTGCCTGAGCCTTTAGGTAAGAGAGATGTGTAAAGACTGTCAATTGTTTTAAACTCCTCTTCTGTCTATGCTCTGCCTTGTTCCTACTGTAAGATTAAACAATACTTTGCTTTAAGAAGACTGTTTGGGGGCATTGAATCCACCACTGGACTCTTGAAGGGAAGAGCTGCAATAACGCATGGTGGCTATACAAGTGGCTGTTAGACCAGTCCCTGGGCTACAGTGGGAGAATCACGGATCTCACCTCAGGAATGGGATACCTCTGGGGGGAGCACTCAAAGGCCAAGGAAGGGGTCAGAGGTGCAGCTGGCCACGAACCATGACACACTCTGTCAAGGCTGGCTCCAGCTTTTTTGCCACCCCAAGCGGCAAAAAACCCCAAAAGATAAAGCCGCGATCGGCGGCACTTTGGCGGCAGCTCTACCGCGCTGCTTCTTTCTTCGGCGGCAATTTGGCGGCTGGTCCTTCTCTCCGAATTGCCTCCGAAGACTCGGACGTGCCGCCCCTCTCCATTGGCCGCTCCAAGCACCTGCTTCCTGCGCTGGTGCCTGGAGCCGGCCCTGCACCCTGTGTCTGGCTGTTAACAGCTTAGTGCATTGAAATATCACTCCAGAAAGGTTGCAGCTCTGATCTGATGGGATATAACAGGGGTCGGCATCCTTTCAGAAGTGGTGTGCCGAGTCTTCACTTATTCACTTTAACTTAAGGTTTTGCGTGCCGGTAATACATTTTAACGTTTTTTAGAAGCTCTCTTTCTCTATAAGTCTATATTATATAACTAAACTATTGTTGTATGTAAAATAAACAAGGTTTTCAAAATGTTTAAGAAGCTTAATTTAAAATTAAATTAAAATGCTGATCTTATGCCGCCGGCCTGGGGTTCCGTTCACCTAGTTCAGCAGCGGGCTGAGCGGGGCCTGTGGGACCCCGGCTGGCAAGGGGCCGGCAGCCGGGACCCGGGGGTGCAGGTGGGAATGTGGGGGGTGGGTGCAGGAGCTCCTGTTTGGTGCTCAGGGTGGGGGTGGGGATGTGGGGGGGGGTGCAAGAGTCATGGCATGGGGTGTGGGGGGGCTGGGTGTGTGTGGGAGGTGCAGGAGTCAGAACGGGCTGGAGGTGTGTGAGGGGGTGCAGGGGTCAGGGCAGAGGGCTGGGTGTGTGAAGGGGTGCAGGGGTCAGGGCAGAGGGCTGTGTGTGTGGGGGGGTGCAGGGGTCAGGGCAGAAGGCTGTGTGTGTGGGGGGGTGCAGGGGTCAGGGCAGAAGGCTGGGTGTGTGTGTGGGGGGTTCAGGGGTCAGGGCAGAGGGCTGGGTGTATGTGGGGGGGTTCAGGGGTCAGGGCAGAGGGCTGGGGTGCTCGGCTTGTGGGGGTGCTCACGGCAGGGGACTGGAGGGGATATGCCCCATTCCCACCCCTTTCCCCAGGGCCCCGTCCCCACCTCTTCTCTGCTTCCTCCCCGGAGCAGCGAGCACGCTGCGGCTCGGCTCCGCTTCGCTCCCCCTGTCCCTCGCAAGGGTGATCAGCTGATCGGCGGCAGGGAGAGGGAGGGGGAGGGGCAGGAAAGCACCATGCTGGGGGAAGAAGCGGGGGAGGGGGAAGCTTGGCTGACGGCATGACCAAGCTTCTGCCTCCTGCCCCCGCAGGAGAAATCGGTGGGCGGGGGGGGGGGCTGAGTGGGGCCAGGACCCCGGCAGGCAGCAGCGTGCCATCAAAAATCGGCTCGCATGCCGTCTTTGGCACACGTGCCGCAGGTTGCCGACCCCTGGGATATAATGTTACCGGCACTGATGATGGTAGTAAACAGATGGGTTCAAGGGATGTCAGCAGTATACTAGTATGAGATGACATGTCAGGGTACCACTATAGCCACCCCGAGGGGTGCATGCCCGAGGTGCCACCTTAGTAGGCTATATCTGAGCATGTTGCTTGTGACACCAGCATTCTTGCTCAGCACTATCTCATTTCTGAGCAAGAGTACTGAGCGAACTTTACTTTGCGTACATTTTTTTCAAAAGTGCTACTTCAGTGCTTAAGTCTCAATGAAAGTCAATGGGATTTAGGCTCCTGAGTAAATTAGGCTCTTTTGAGAAATCTACCCTTTGTCTTTAACAGCCAGAGGATGCTCCAGGAATGGGAGCAGGTGCAGCAGTGGAGCTGTGAGTACATCCAATAATTCTGATTTTTCTTTGCAAGACAGCTTTACGGCTGCATGTGCTAAGCAGCAGCCAAAACAATAATCAGTCTGTCAATAATCCGCACATTAAGATTACTTTTGAAAGTGCCCCTCACTTTCCATTTATTTCAGAGACCTCGCTGTATGACATTGCAACACCATTATAAACTCAGAAGCTTGATGGGTAATCTGGTCTGGCTGGGTTTTGGTTGAAGAGGTAGCGTGGCTGTGCTGGGGGGATCGGATCTTAACTATAGAGTATTTTTCCACTCAGAAACTGGATTGCCAGTAAATCTTGGCAAAACGGAGATCCTCTTGTGTGCAGGCAGCCATGCTGCACCATGGCATGACTGGCTGATCTTATATTCTCGTCCCATCTGGTGTTAGAATGGCTGAAATTAGTGGCAGCTTCATTTAAGCAGTGCCAATACAAATAGTATTGGGTTTGGAAAAGAGATGTACAACAGACATGTTGTTGTGAAATCTAGCCAGGAGCTGTAGTTAGATATGGTGGGCCGGGTGTAGCTTCACTGACATTACACCAGCCGAGAATCTGCCCTGTGTCATAGTCACAACATTGACCTCCAATTCCTGATACCATTGTTTTGGTTGCAGAACTGAAAGCCTAGCAGTGCACTCTAAGCATGCTGTCACTCAAAAGGGGAACGGTGCTCAGGTTCCCAAAAGGAAATTCTCCCCGTTTGAGTCTGGGTGGGAGAGGGCGAGAGGAAGTATGCTATCAAAATACCTGCCACTGTGTTCCTCCCAGGCTGATTGATTTTTTTTTTTAATCTCAAGTCTTTTAAGAATTTTGAGTAACAAATTGATATTCTACATCAGCTGTAACATTTCATTGTAATAATCTACCCTTAGGGCCAGTATAATGCCTGCTCAGATAGGCACCACTGCTGCTACTGCACTGATTTCTCTTTGGCACCAATCAAATATACTTCACAGGGGCACTGCCAGGAATTTTCCAACCTTTTAAAACTTTTTTTTAAGAGTAAAAATAATTTGTAGGACATTCTATATCTCTCTATGATCAATCTCAAAGTTTCTCTTAAGAGTCCAGGTGGCTATTCCATTGGGTTGCTCTTCGAATCCGGCAGTGCTATTGCTGTCACTACAACATGGAGAACTCCTCATGTCTTTATGTGGAATGAAGTATGTAAAGAAACGAATCCTCTTGAGCTCAGTGCAAGATGGGCTTGGAATGATCTGCTGGCAGAAATTTAATTTTGTTTCCAGTAATTTGGGGTTATAGATGGGATTATATCTCCCAGGCAGAGAAAGACATTAATCAAGAAATAGGCCTCTTAATCCTCCTTTCAATTTTAATGAAAGACTGTAAAAATGCCTTTCACCAGTGGATGTCAAGTATCAGTTGTGCTGTGATTAACATGCTTTTGTGATAGGTTTACTGTTGTACTATGTACCCAGTTATTCAGCAACCTAATTTAAGCTGTCTGTCAAGTGAAAATAACTACAAAGAGAACATTATTTTCTCCCTGAAGTTACAATAGAAGACTTGTGTTTCTATAAACATTTTATTTCGAATGCTGGATGCCCCAGACACACTGACGTATTCAACCTTCAGAATAAATGGGTAAATGGGTAACACAAATCACAATGTCCTCTAAATGGCAATTAGGAGATAATCAGAAATGTTGTTGAAGCAGATCTATGCTAAGGGCTTGATTCTCTCAAGATTATTTGGGAATAATTCCACTGCAGTTGTTTGGTGTAAAACTGGTATAAATGAGAAGGGAAATAGGCCCTACATCTACAGTCTGCTCTCCTTTCCCCTCCTTCCTCTGAAGTCAAAGCCCAACCATTCAATGGAAGCCTCATGGTCTGAATTGCATTCAGCTTCTTTACCTGATTAATGCTTTCTAATGTGAGTTGATTATGTCAGATATGAACCTCCTAGTGGCTTAAAGCCAAGAACAGACAGACCATTCTCTCTCCTGGCCACTGAAACCTGAGAATGAAATGCCAAACTTGTCATAGCAGTTGGTTTATTTTTAGATTTTTCTGCTCTTCTAAAAATTAACCTCTTGAAAAATAAAGAACCCAAAGCAGCTCAAAGTACCAGAGATATTTAAAGTAGAATTCAAGTGATTATAATGGCTAAAATGGCTACCTATTTAAAACCAGGTCTACACAGGACACAACCAAAAACACATCCGAAGAAGTGAGGTTTTTACCCACGAAAGCTTATGCCCAAATAAATCTGTTAGTCTTTAAGATGCCACCAGACTCCTCGTTGTTTTTAACCAAAAACACAGGTCATCACCCACTAACCTAAAATGAAGCTTCAATAGCTCAGCGAGTAGAGATAACTATTATACAAGATTTGGAGCAATTATACTAGGTGTCAGTGGAACATGTACGAAAGGCAGCATAATGCACTGTCCATATTGGCCATTCCACGGTCAGCCCATCCCTTACAGAAGATAGCTATTGGAGATATCCTGTTAATTTTGCAAAGTATCTAGACCAAGTATTTCTGAAATGCCAAAGTGGGAACCAATTATCCCTGTCAACAATGGCCCAATACCTCTTGGTTTATTTTACTAGCCACCAGAGGCAAGGATGTGCAACAACTCCTCAGGGAGCAAAACTGGTTGAAGCTCAGAGCTGACATGGCATTTATCCCTTCCAGACACCAGTCTGCCCCCAGGAAAGTGGCTAGTCTGAGTCTGGGCAACTTTCTCTCTGGAAAAATGTAGACAAGGCAGCTTAGTGATTGTGTTTCCAGTCAGTGGATTCACCAAAGTATTCACTACCCAGCCTAGTTCCACTGCACAGGATTTCACAGGGAAGAAAATAGTTTTCTTTTTGTCCATGACAGCCATAGATTGGGATTTCACCCACTCTTTCTATATGCTGTACCACTGGCAACAGGGCTCCGACCTCTGGCCCACGTATATAATCTGTCATGGGTACTCTGTACATCATGGTGACCATTTGTAACCTCTTAATGGCCATATTAACAACTCTAATTGTAAATGACAGGGCAATTAGTCTCAACATAGCTGCTTGAACAATTATGTTTGTCCTGCTACAGTGACAGAAAATTCAGTAAATGTAATAGGAAAAAAAACATCTCCTTGGGGTTTGTCCCACTAAGTGACTGTTGATTATTTCTCTGCCTCCCATTTAAATGGCTGTGAATCTATGTTAAGTTGAACGGTTTCTAGTACCTCTTTTAAAAAACGGTTGTGAATGGAGCCAAAGGCCACTCTAATTGTAGGCAAACTAGGCAGCTGCCTAGGGTCACAGATTTGGCCTGGCCATCCCTTCTTTCTGACAGGGGGCAGCTGGGCCAAATTTGAGTGGTGTTGGTGACCCCGTGGGCCATGTATCTCTATTTCAGATTTTCAGGAGCGTAGAAGCTTGCTATCACTGACTGATGATCAGGAAAACCGACTGCCTATCTCCTGAAGAATCAAAAGGCGGCAGTACCTACTGAATGACTGCATGCAGTCTTCAGAGTGGTAGCCGTGTTAGTCTGTATCAGCAAAAACAATGAGGAGTCCTTGTGGCACTTTAGAGACTAAATTTGTTAGTCTCTAAAGTGCCACAACGACTCCTCATTGTTTTTGCATGCAGTCTATGGTTTGCCCACTGACCTATAGCAGTATCCGGTTGGTTGAAGAAAATAGATCCTCCTTTCTCAAAGCATTGAGCACTTCTTTGAGGATTTTCCATCATGGAAAAATAATCTGTCTTGTATTTGCCATTTGTGAATTGCATATAGATTCGGCAAATCCTTTGGCCTCTGGGAGCAGAAATAGCTACAATCCCATTACCTATTTTTGGCCAGTCTTCCATTTTGGCCCAAATAATTCTGCATTCAGACAGGTGTACAAAAATCCCACTGATGTATCTGAAATGTGTATTCTTCTGAGAGCAGAGACTGGCCTGGAAGGTGTGCCAAGAAAGAGAACTTTTTATAATGTGTTAGTCTGTTGCTCCTGTTTATATTACATTAGCTTCTTGAGGTCCCAGCTGAGATCAAAATGCTATTGTGCTGGGCACTGTACTTAGATTTACACTGCCTTGAGGAGCTCACAGCTTAGATGGACATGATAGGCAAAGCGCGGGAAGAGGAAACAGAGGCCTTGCTCAAGTGGCAAGGCTGGCAAGAGTGCCCTATCTCCTCACTCTCAGTCCAGGGCCCTGTTCACTAGCCCATGCTGTCTTTGGAGCAGTGCGCAAGGAAGACTTGTGTGGACTGAGAGGCAGTTTGTCTAGGTGCAGGCATTTCCCATGTGTGTAAACTGGCTCATTTTTTCAAGTAATTTGGGGGTGGTTTTCCTACACTCATCTAGTCACTTTATGGCAGCATGCAGGGATCCCTCATGCAACCAGGCTCCCGTCAGGGGTCACATACCCGCCCTAGAGATCCTGCGCCATCTACTTACACAGCAGAACAGCTCAAAGCTCTCCATACCCCAGGAGAAAAGGACAGGACTGGCTCAAACACCGAGAAAGTCTCCTTATACAGCTGTCTCTTTTATTTTTTTTGAACAGGTCTGTGCATTCACCTTTCTCCATCTCACTACTGGCAAGTTGCCTACAGTAATTTTCCATGTGCTTAAAGTCTGTTTCCCTCTCTGACCTGAGAGACTCCACAGGAGTTCTGTGGAGTTAGGGATTCACAAAAGAATTTGCAGCAGGATGGGGGTGGGGGGTAAGTGGGATAGTCATGGAGGTAGAATCGTATTCCTCCCTCTCTGCATAACTCTGGTGGACAGATAGACACTCATAGGATTGCTTGTAAATCAAATT
Source organism: Emys orbicularis (assembly GCF_028017835.1). Taxonomy (NCBI): domain Eukaryota; kingdom Metazoa; phylum Chordata; order Testudines; family Emydidae; genus Emys; species Emys orbicularis. Next base: position 16,540,871 of record NC_088689.1, on the reverse strand, counting down.
GTCTTGCTTAAACTAACCATGACATGTTTTCTTCTTCACACACAAGCCTTTAAACCTTCGGAGGGTCTCGAATGATGGGCCATTGGATTTTGTTTATTGATGTATTTGAAATATAGCTAGTGAGGGGATGCCATTTTGTGAGTGACAGCTGCTTTACTTTTAAGTGGAATCTATAATTGTGGCTAGATATTAGCTCAATTAAAATATCAGGACTACATTTGGGATACAGGATCACACCATCTTTTTAAGCACAGTGGGGGCGATGTGGCAAAGCTGTCAGCTTGATACAAAGAAACAATAAGAATAAATGAGTTTTTAAAAATAGGACAATTAAATTTGGAGAGAGACATGGGAGAATTCTCCTTCATTCTTATCCTGGTTTTTATACTATGTAAAACATGCTGCAGCATTTTCTTCATTAGTACTGAAGTGACAAACTGGATGGCTTCCAAAATAGCTGGCTCCAAACTGCATTCGTATTGACCTGAAATGTCAACTGCTATTATATTCTGCTGACCGCTGATCGCTACGGTAGCTTCAGAAACAATCTTCTCCTGCAGCTTTTTATTTTGTACATCTCGGTGCCTCATAGTGTTTGAAGTATGAAAGTCATAGGAAATGATAGTGCCTTTAATTATTTAAACCACCTCTCACTCCAAGTGAAATGAATGGTTAATCTTAGTTATTCTTAATCTGGTAGTTATTCATGTTGGGAGAGTACTTTCTGTGCAGACACATTGTATTTGCTGCTTCTAGAAGAATTCCACTTGACCTTTCCCTGTTCTGCCTCACAGACAAAGAAACTGGCTAAGTACCTCTAATTAACTCCCCTATCATTTTTTAAAGCAAAAGTTAGCCTTTGACAGAACAATGTAAATTGCTATCGTTGTATGCAGCTAAGGAACCTGCTCTTGGGTTATTGGCTTATCCAGTGAAAATGCCATGTAAACATAAGCATGGAAGGATGAGGTTTATATAATTGATGGCATGAAGCCTAATGTTACACAGGATGGACATCTTTTTAATCATGGATCAGATGTGTACACATAAAAGGAGAGCTTTTGGGTAGTACTCTTACAATTGATACGGAACACTAGGAAACCCTGGATAAATTATCTGGTATTATGCACTTTAGGGAATGATCTGATGTAGGCAGGGAGATGGACTTGATGGCCTATAAGGTGTTTTTCATCTCTAAGTTTTGTGACTCTATGCAATAAATTATTCCTATGGGGTTTGTAAACATCCTTCTGCAGTTATTCTCCAGGACTCTTCCAACTATATGCAACTTGCTAAACAAGGATACAGGAACTGGGTTCAGTACTTCTGGGTAGAATTTACATAAGATAATTAACCATAAGCATTTTTTCCATTAAAAAATAAACAGGCCTATTATTCTGTTAAAGGCCAGAATGAAACATACAGTAACTCCTCGCTTAACGTTATAGTTATATTCCTGAAAAATGCGACTTTAAGCGAAACAATGTTAAGCGAATCCAATTTCCCCATAAGAATTAATGTAAATAGGGGGGGTTAGGTTCCAGGGAAATTTTTTTCACCAGACAAAAAACTATATATTATATAAATATACACACAGTATACGTTTTAAACAAACAATTTAATACTGTTCACAGCTATGATGATTGTGAAGCTTGGTTGAGGTGGTGAAGTTAGAGGGTGGAAGAGGGAGGGATATTTTCCAGGGAATGCCTTGCTGCTAAATGATGAACTAGCACTCAGCTGAGCCCTCAAGGGTTAACACATTGTTGTTAATGTAGCCTCCCACACAAGGCAGCACGAACACGAGGGAGGGGAGACAGCATAGCAGACAGAGACAGACACACACCTTGTGTGTGGGAGAGAGAGGGAAATGCACACTGCCCCTTTAAGTAAGCTGACCCACTCTTAAGTGCATTGTCTTTTTAAGTGGATCAGGAAGTTGAGACAGCAGCTGCTGCCCCAAGCTCTCTCTGTCTCTCTTCAGTTGTGTCCCCTCCCTGCTCTATATGAAGAAGGGGTAAGCGGGGTGCAGGAGCAGGGGGGAGGGGGACACCCTGACAGCCTCCCCCTTTTCCCCCTGCACAGCAAGCAGGAGTCTCTGGGAGCTGCTCCAAGGCAGAGGGCAGAAGCAGCATATGGCAGTGGGGGGAGGGACAGCTGAATTGCCTTGATAGCCTGCTGGGCGGCTGCCACACAGGGAACTTAGGGGAGCGGGGAGCTGATAGGGGGCTGCCGGTCTACCCTGGTTCCAAGCCCTCACCAGCTAGCTGCAACGGGCTGCTCTTCCTGCAAGCAGTGGACAAAGCAGGCGGCTGCCAAACGACGTTAGAAGGGAGCATTGCACAACTTTAAACGAGCATGTTCCCTAATTGATCAGCAATGTAACAACGAAACAACGTTAACTGGGATGACTTTAAGTGAGGAGTTACTGTACAGGATCAAAATAAGTTCAGTGAATCTACTCATGAGAAGCGGCAGTCTTCAAAGGAATGACAGCATTAGGCCATGTCTACACTAAAAACTTTGGTCAATGGAAGTCACATCAATGTACAGCAGCTGAAGTTTGTACATTGATCGAGCTTGTGCATAGTTGGCTGCTTGCGTTGGTGTTGCACATACTTACTAGATGTGCTTGTGTCGATGTAAAGTGCAGTGCACCATGGGTAGGTATCCCAGTGTGCCATGCACTACCATCTGGTGAAATATCTTTTGGGACATTTTTGCAATGTTTTGTGGAATAGTACTGACTCACCCAGGAATATCTGAGAGCTAGGTGTCAAGTTCCCAGCATGCAACTCTTCCCCTCCCATAATGCCATTCATATCCTATACTTTTCATGCCTTTTAAAAAAAAAAATGGCACTTTTTGGTGTTCACTATTTCTGACAGAAGCAAGGAGCCTACAGAGTTCTATGCTGCTCTCGTTAACATTGCAAATACAGGATGCACAATTCTCCTATATTTGCAGACTCTTGGGAAGTATCTCAACAACCACAGACATGAGGATTTCTTCCAGGACAGTTTGCTGAGGGACATATCAAAAAGCACATCAAGGTTGTTGACGGTGTTCCTAGAGCAGCTGCAGAGGGTGGAACACTGGTTCTAGGCCTGAGAAACTGGCACTGACTGGTGGGATCACATCATAATACTGATGAGCAGTGGCTGCAGAACTTTTGGATGCAAAAGGCCTTATTCCTGGATCTGTGTGCTGAGCTCACCTCCGCCCTCTGGACTGAGAGCTGCATTGACTGTGGAGAAGCGAGTGGCAATTGCACCGTGGAGGCTTGCAATGCTGCATAACTACCAGTCAGTGGGAAATAATTTTGGAATTGGCAAATCCACAGTGGCAGTCAGTGTTTAGGGCCATTTAATCATCTCCTGCTGCGCAGAACTGTGACTCTCAGCAGCGTGCAGGGTAGAGTGGATGGATTTGCAGCAATGGGGTTCCTGAACTGTGGTGGGGTGATAGCATGCATATCCCTATTTTGGCATCAGCCTCCCTTGCAACAGGGTACATCGAGAGAGGGCTACTTTTTCTATGGTTATGCAAGCATTGGTGGATCACTGGGGATGCTCCATCAATTTCAACGTGGACTGGTCAGGGAAGGTACAGCTGCAGTACATCTTTAAGAGCACAGGAGTGACGTTTTTAAGGTCCGGCTTGACAAAGCCCTGGCTGGGATGATATAGTTGGTGTTGGTCCTGCTTTGAGCAGGGGGTTGGACTAGATGACCTCCTGACTGTTTATTTGCTTCAATGAAGGGTGGTGTGTGTGTGTATGTGAATATTTTAAACTTGGAGTACGTTGGTTTGAGGAAAAATGGCTGCAGTTTTCCTTGTCGATTGCCATGCAAAGATGCTGGTAAAGGCTCTGCTATTTTTCACCTCTCTGCAGAGAAGAAATTTGCCTCCGGCAGCTGTTGCTTTTATTGTTGTAATAATCTGTGGAAAGCAGAAACAAAATTGCATTTGAAGCTGGGTCCTGGATGACTGGATTCAGTAGGCGTTTTGTTATTGACTTTAATGGGTGCATAGGGAAGGAAATATGGCAAATTAAGGAAAGTGAGGCATAAAGGATACTGTAGATCATATGGCAAAGCTAAAGGAGGGATCGCCTTGCAAAGAACAGAGGTAGGTAAGATGCTTTCCAAGATGAAACTGCTCCTGATAGATGAAAGCCCATGATTAATTGTATCAGAGGGGTAGCCGTGTTAGTCTGGATCTGTAAAAACCAACCACGAGTCCTCTAAGGTGCCTCAGGAGTCTTTGTTGATTTTTACATGATTAATTGGTAACCTTTTGAGAAGGAGAGTGGCTCTTGAAAAGGATCTAAAAATATCTTTGTTTACATAATTTCAAAATAATTGAAATATTAGCAGCATGATTATTTGTCAAATGAAGATGAGCCTTTTTTTGGTGCAGCTGTAGTGGTGCCTGCAAACCCATGTAGTTTGCCCAGAGAGGTTCATTCCTAGTTGCATAAATATCAACACTAACCACTAGTAATTTCCTCTTTAATAGAAAGGAATTGAATTGTTTGTAACTTTAGCAAAAAGTAGAGTGTCCTTGATGGGGCTCTTGGGTAAGGGGAAGATCCTGATGCCTGGTGACATTATTCTGATTTATTATTTGGCCTAGAGTCCCCAACTACTCCATTTTGCAAGTAGTAGTAGCCAAAGCATGCACCAGGACTGTAACAGTGTCCACATGGGATGTTACTGCGCTGTAAACTCGTGCTCTGTAGATTCCTATCTGGGTTTGCCACGCAGTGATGTCCCATATAAACAAACTCTAAGGTCCCACTGTGCTAGGCCAGTGGTGTAGTGGTTTAAAAAAAAAAAGTCTGTTAGCTAAGTGAAACTAAACTCAAATGAAACTCAAACTTGCGCAAATGAAAAGTGGGTAAACTCTGCTTACTTGCATTTAAATCTTGACTACATTACTATACCAGGTGCTGCCCCAAACAACGTATCCAAATAGTCAAGACAGCCAGAGTGTAGGAGGGGAAACAGAAGTAGAGAGAAGTGAAGTGGTTTGCCCAAGGTCACATAGCAGGTTGGTAGCAGCATCAGGAATAGAACCCTGGACTCCTGACTCATAGTTCAATTCTCTACCCAGTTTAACTGTCTGCCTTGTTAACCTTCTACCACTCCATTTAAGGAAAGGTTGGGATGAATTCCCTGCCTCTGAGTTCATCCTCTACTCAGATGCTGTTGACTTATAAAACTTTTCAAGAGCAAATCTGCCCCTAGAATGGACCAAATTGCACCAAATGATACATATTTTCAAAACCTTTTCCCAGGAAGAGGACGTCACCAGCCCTTCTTATCAGGTCTTCTCTCCAACTCCCTACCACTTCAGTGTATGCTAGCAGAATACATTGCAGCATAATCCATATTTTTCAGGGGCAAAGGATAAATATGTAGCAAGTTCATTTTAACAGAAGTTTTGTTTACCTTCCTCTTTGAGTATAAGAGAGTGGCTTTTTTAGGGTGACTATGTCCTGTTTTGGCTGGGACAGTCCCTTTTTAAGCCCTGTCCCGGCTGTCCCAACTTTTTTGGCAAAAGTGGGGTTGTGGAGGACAGGGCCGGCTCCAGGGTTTTGGCCGCCACAAGCAGCCAAACAAAACAAACAAACAAAAAAGCCGCGATCGCAATCTGCGGCGGCAATTCGGCGGGAGGTCCTTCGCTCCGAGCAGGAGTGAGGGACCATCCGCCGAATTGCTGCCGAACAGCTGGACGTGCCGCCCCTCTCCGAAGTGGCCGCCCCAAGCACTTGCTTGGTAAGCTGGTGCCTGGAGCCAGCCCTGGTGGAGGAACTTGCTGGGGGAGCGAGCGGTAGCCTCAGCCCCACGTGCGGGGGGCCCTCGGGCAAGTGGCTTGGGTCAGACCTGCGTGAAAAGGGGCGGGGGCCTGGCGCTAGGTGTCCCATTTTCCCTTTGGGAAACATGGTCACCCTCGGCTTCTTGTTTAAATAGGTCAACAGACTCTCCAGTGTGTCTGTCTCAAGTCCACACCCACCCACAGTTCATGGGGCTTATCACAGACTAAGGAGTAGTTGGAGAGTGCTGCTGGAGCCCTTTGTTAAAATTTTAGCAGCACATCATTGTAATGCATAACGTTTTAAATCCAGTTTTTATGACCTCCCACTCCCTGTGATTGTGGGAAAAGGTTTCCACCAAATAAAGGACCTGTAAATAGAAACATGCTTTTGTATGACACCTTGTTAGCCTTAATGACAGTTTTCTCCCTATAAATGCAGTAAAGTATGGAAATATTGTTGTGCTCCGTGGTGCAATTTTATGACTGTGATTTTCGTTGATAAAAGCCTTTAGAGAGCGCATTTCCCTTCCCACTTATCTCCTGTCAAAAGACAGCAACGTACATGAAAAATTCAGCTGTCACTCTAAACAAAATATACAATTACTCTGGGTTGATGTTTTAACAAAAATGATTGCCATGGCAAAAACCTGGAGCCACTTTCTAAATGCAGTGATGTTTGCCTCCAGATCTTTGCATTATGAATGTATCACCTGTTCTAGCTACTTGAATGAGAAGATGAGCTGTCATTAGTTAAAACTTAGTGCTTGGCCAAATTAAATATTTGTCGTGCTGTCTCTTGTTTGTTGCTTGACTAATGTTTTGCATGGGGGGAGGGAGAGGGGGGGAAGAAGAGGGATCGCTTCTAACCAGCCAAAACCAGTTATTTTAGGAAATTGAGTAAGAAGACAGATGTTGTTCAAGTGGTTGGATAAGAGAAGGAAACAGATTATGTTAACTCTTCTGGAATGTTCCTGAAACAGACACATTGGTTTGAATAATTCTAAGCAGTAGTGAGAGGATTAAGTTTCAAAATTTGGATCTGGATTTTTACCATCTTGAAATGAGAAATGTGGGGATTTCTGTATCTTATGATTTGCAAATGCCCCATATTTCCATACTGGATTGAACCTCACTTCAGGGCATCTCTGAACTTTAGAGGCATTCAAAAATCCAGATCCAAATTTTTGTGACTTGGTCCTATCTCTACCTCTTACAAATAATGTGTGCTAAAGATCATAGAGAATGTAGCCTTAAGACAAAAAAAGTATTTGGTACTTATTCCTCATCAGATATTGCTGTTTTTTCACACATCCTATTTTTGCTGATGGTATTTGTAGTAACTGGAAAGCATCACACCACAGCCTGTTCTGCTTTTATATAAGCAAATATGAATTAATTCTCCTCGTGCAAATTTTCTTGTTGCAATTTAGACTTGGCTTTGGTAGAATAAATTTTTGCACTGAAGGTTCTTATGAGTTAGCCACATAATCAGATTAGAAGTAAAGAATTTTGGTTTCTTTACAATTTAAGATTCAGGCAGCAAAGGAATGGAGCAAACCTAAATTTGGATAAGTGGCATCTAGCCGTGTTATGTTAGTTAATAATCCGAAAATAAGTATTTGACTTTCCACTCAGTGTAGGATTGCTCAATTTTACTGACACAATAGTCACTGACATTAGATTTGTAAGTGACATAAAAAGTTGCTGTTACAACCTGGGCTGGTCCTGCTCCCTGGAAGAAAACCAGTTTGTTGTGATGGAATCCAACCACTTAAGCCCCCTGGATCTGGTTAGCAACAGATCACTGTTCCTAGCTCTGGTTCTCTCAAGCTTACTCCCTGGTGCAGACCCTGTGTATGACACTTTTCTTGAGTAGTGAGACTCTGTAGTCTGGCTGGCCTAACCTAGACCCCAGAACCAGTGCTTCAGTCGTCCTGAGCCTCCTACTTGCTTAGACACAATCCTCACTGAAGTCCACCTGTCTGTTGAAGCTCTCATTTCCTAGTTACATCCTTCAGGGACAATATGGCAGTAAAACAAGGAATACAAGCTTAACAAAAGAATTTCTTTATAGAACACACACACACACACACACACACACACACAGCCCCTTCACAGTTAACAAAGTACAAGAGAGTAACTGATCTAGGGAGAACAACAAAACCAGGAATGCAATCCTTGAGTCTGATCATTCATGCCATCCCTGTGAGTCTGGGCTTGGTCCAAGTCCTTAGGCCAGTCAGCCCTTCTGGCCTACTTGGCTTGGCCGTCTTGCTTTTGGTGGTGGAATGGCCCCTCTTCACATCTATGACCCCACACTGGAACCCATATGGGGTATTGTAGAATGGTAGGACTGGAAGGGGTCTCAACATGTCATCTAGTCCAGTCCCCTGCACTCAAGGCAGGACTAAGTAATAACTAGACCATTCCTAACAGGTGTTTGTCTAACCTGTTCTTGAAAACCTCTAATGACGGAGATTCCACAACCTCCCGAGGCAATTTGTTCCCATGCTTAACCATCCTGACAGTTAGGAAGTTTTTCCTAATGTCCAACCTAAACCTCCCTTTCTGCAATTTAAGACCATTGCTTCTTTTCCTATCCTCAGAGGTTAAGGAGAACAATTTTTCACCCAGCTCCTTGTAATCTTTTATGTGCTTGAAAACTATTATCATGTACCCCTTCAGTCTTGTCTTCTCTAAACTAAAAAAACCAAGTTTTTCAATCTTTCCTCATAGGTCATGTTTTCTAGACCGTTAATAATTTTTGTTGCTCTTCTCTGGACTTTCTCCAATTTGTCCACACCTTTCCTGAAATGTGCCACCCAGAACTGGACACAATAGCCCAGCTGAGGTCTTATCAGCATGGAGTACAGTGGAAGAATTATTGCTTGTGTGTTGCTTACAACACTCCGCTAATACATACCAGAATGATGGTCACTTTTTTTTTTTTTTTTTTTTTTGCAACAGCGTTACACTGTTGGCTCATATTTAGCTTGTGATCCACTATGACCCTCAGATCCTTTTCTGCAGTACTCTTTGCTAGGCAGTCATTTCCCATTTTGTACGTGTGCAATTGATTGGTCCTTCCTAAGTGGAATACTTTGCATTTGTCCTTATTGAATTTCATCCTATTTACTTCACACCCTTTCTCGAGTTTGTCCAGATCATATTGAATTTTAATCCTATCCTCCAAAGCACTTGCAACCCCTCCCAGCTTGGCATTGTCCCCAAACTTTATAAGTGTTCTCTCTATGCCATTATGTAAATCATTGATGAAGATATGGAACAGAGCTAGACCCAGGATCGATCCCTGCAGGACCTCACTTGGTATGCCCTTCCAGCTTCACTGTGAACCACCGATAACGATAACTACTCTCTGGGAATGGTTTTCCAACCAATTATGGACCCATCTTACATTAGCAGCGCCTTGCTGTATTTCCCTAGTTTGTTTGTCATCAAACAACTACAACCCAATACTCCATGGGGACCACATCTTGAAAGAAAACTTTCCTGAACCTCCAATTCTGGCTTTCAAACAATGCCCCCCAACCTCTCCTCATCAGAAGCAAGCTCCCCACAGGCCAGGACACACCAACCTCAAAGCGGCATCAGACCCTGCCAGAACAACAGATGCAAAACCTTCAGACATATCTCCACTGCTACAATGATCAACCACCCCCACAACGCACCTTTCAAGATCCATGGATCCAAACAGAATGAGGAATAGAACCCAGATCTCCTGGCTAATACTCTTTCCATTAGACCACATTGTCCCTACAAATGTATGCAACTGATTTCAAAATGTTCAAATGTATCACTCGGGGCCAAGGGTGACACAACTGTGTGTGTGAAAATATGTTGAAGCCCAAGAAGTCTCAAATATATGAAGTTTCTTTGATTGCATTTAGTCTGAGAAATTGCCAGAATGTAGACTTCATTAGGAGTAGCTTTTTTTATGCATATGACAGAGAAAAATTGTAGCCAGTATTGTCTTCACTGAAAAGACTCCATTAGATTGCCATTAGTTGCTAATAATACATCATAATTGTTCTTATACGGTTAAGCTCATCTCTTTCCTTTTCCACCTGCCTTGCAGAGATAACCTCTAAGAATACCCTGAAGGACTGTCAGACTCCAATTCAAAAGCTTTTACCCTAACTGAATTTTCAAAACAATTCATTACCTACAAAAGATTGGTGGGAATGTAAAGATATGGGTCTTTCTTGCTCCAATTTTCATTCTCATATGACTGCACTCAGTGCTTAGTCAGACTCTGGAATAATTTGATTTTTTTCTATTATTATTAGGCAAGAGTATTCTGTATATTAGCAGAATATACAGTCCATTCATCAGAACTCATCTCATTTGCAGTTAGTTGCACAAACACTTGACTGTATTTAAAAAATTTGCCAATCCGGGTTATGCGACAGTCTTCTATCTAAAACATAGATTTTTATTTAGCAAATATATCATGGTTTTCAAAGGGCTGAGTCTAATAAATGTTCATTTATAAAAAAAGATATTTTGAAGAGATGCATTTACTCTAAAGCTGCATCACTCTGACCATCTTTTAAATTCCATAGGTGTTTGTTTGGAAATAGTAACTTGACACGTTTAAAACATGTTTATGTTTACTTCTTCCAAGTGTCTTGTGACTACCAACCTCTTGGTCTCATCAGTCATGTCCAGTGTTAACAGCCAGTGCATGGCTTGAATGTAGGGTTGTTACATTCATTTGAATTATTTGTGACAGACCCAGACCAGTGGGGTACAGGAGTCTGGTAGAGGGCAAATATACTGGTCACTGGATGAGTAGTTTTCTGTTCCCTGAGTGACCAGAGCAGGGGCTGCACTAGAGTAATCAGGAACCTGCTAGAACCAGTTAAGGCAGGCAGGCTAATTAGGACACCTGGAGCCAATTAAGAAGAAGCTGCTAGAATCAAATAAGCGCAGGACCCACCAAGATAGAGGAGGAACTTTGTCACATATTACATTGCTGAGAAAGTTGCAATTGTTGTTGTTGTTGTTATTTATATTGTACTAGTGTTTAAAGGCTGCAGTCATGCCAGGGCCTCATTGTGGCTAAAGCACTGTACATACAATAATACACATATTTAGATTTTACCAAAGTTGGTTGGAGAATGAGACTCTTCCAGCCCCGCAAAAAAGCTCATGAAAAGTGTGTGTGTGTGTGTGTGTGTGTGTGTGTGTGGGAGGGAGGGAGGGAGGGAGGGGGGTTGGTTACTTTTTTTTAACCAGCTCTATGGCTGACTGAAAGACAGGATGAATTCCCCCCCACCCCCAAATTGTTACAAAATCTCGCTCATCAATTCAGTGAAAAGTTTCATTGAAATTTGGAAAACTTTGACCAGCTCTAGACTTAAAATGAATGTCCATAAAATAATCTGACAATAGTTGGTCTTACAATGGCCTAGACAGTCCCTGTCCCAGAGATCCCCAACTGTAGTTGAATATAAAACATAACAGGTGGGTGCAGCAAACAAGAAGGCGAAGTGGGAAAGAGGACCAAGTAACAAAAGTAATAGGATATTTTAGGAGAGAGACTAGCTGTGGGCACATCTCATAGCCAATCAATAGCAGTAACTGGTATAATTGGAAATTTTTACCTACTTAGCAATTATGTCTGAGCCTCTTAAAATGAGTTCTATTAATATTAATTTCCTAACTTAATTGCTGCAGTCTTATCCATCTCCATTTAATTCTACTGCTCTTTGTTAGTAATCAGTTTAGAGGACAAAGGCTTAGAATCTCGATGTCACATTAAGAACTGGCATCCCACCATCTCATAAAAGAGGTTTTCCCTCTCATATGTTAGTGTTATCAAGTGGATTTTTCATAGAGGAGGCAAGATTTCCTCTCTGACGTAATCACCATTGCTGTCCTGAGTAAGGACAAGTGAGATGATCTTCCCTAAACTACAAAGCGTCTTTCAAGTCAAGGCTGTCTTTAGCTTATTGATCTAAGTAACTTGTTACTTAATCCAGGCTCCAAAACTTCAGGATTTAGTAAATTAGCTGATATTAATTTGGTGACTGTAAATGTCACAGAAAAATAATCTCAGATTCAGGATCAAATCAGGAAAAAAATATGGTTCTAATACATGGAATATAAAAACCATCTGAACCAATACAGAGGTTCAAAATCAAATAACTCATTCCTCTCTCAGAACCAACACTAAATTCAGGTTGAATCCATCTGACATTGGAGAGACCACGATGGTCAAGGAGGAAGCTCAGGAGCAAAGTTGTCCCCGGATCCTCTCCTAAAACAAGAAGTCTGGTAAGAGGTCAGGAGAGAGACAGAGTCCCAGGGGTTGGGCAGGCTCTGGTGATGTGCCCTAAAAGAAGGGCACGGACTGACTTTCCAGGGAGGAAGTCCTGGGAGGCTTTTAACCATGAAATGGAGCAGGGGAAACTAGAGAGGGAGGAAAGGTCAAACTCACAGAGGGCAGAAGTGGGTTGAAATCTATACTTGTTGGTTTGTACGTTTGAGGGATTCCAGAGGAGGGCTCTGAGGGTCCTGGCTCTAAAAGTAGGGTGAACCTATAGTGGTTGTGAGGGAGAAGGCCTGAGAGGCTTAGCAGGAAGAAGTCCAGGGAGGTGGCAACGAGAAATCAGGTGCAGTGAACCTTGACTGCCTGTCCTAGGGTCCCTGGAATGGAGGGGTTGGGTGGGGTGGGTGTCCCTACTAGCCACTGGTGGGGTGACCACCCATCCCAAATTGGGCGGGACAGTCCCGAAATGCAGAGTTCAAGTCCTGATCCTGGGCTCAATGACTTTGGGACAGCATTTGTCCCGGATTCCCTGTGGCGCCGTGATGCGCCTGCCTGAGGCTCAGGGGCAGTTCCAGCCTCTTCCTGGTGCGGGGGGGGGGGGGGCTGAGGTGGGTCTTAGACACCCCTCACCATGGGGCACCGCCCCCTGCTCATCGTCTCCCTCATCCACCCCTGAAACCTGCCCCTTGGCCAGGCCAGAATCTGGCAGTAGTAAGAGCTCCCCAGGGAGCCCAAGACACTGTGGGGAGCCCTGGACCCTCTACCTACCCTGGAGGGCAAGGACATGGGCTGGGGACTACTCTCAAAAATATTTCCCCCCTCCCAAGGGTCTGAATTCACTAATTTGAACCTCCAACAAAGCATGCAAATCAATATGGGAGTTCTGAGTGTGAACAAGATCATGATGCAATGGCTATAGGCAGAAGTAGAAGTTACACATGCGGCCATGTAGCTGCCCTCTCTCCACAGCAGAGCTCGCTGATCATGAGCCATGTCCATGGATCAAGATTAGTTTGTGCCCCTAGCCTTTGGCCCTTTGTTCTTCTCTTGAAATAAGAATAGGTATAAATTGCTCGTTCTTCCAAGTCTTCTGGGATGTACTGAAACTGTTAAAATTAGAAGCTATCACTTTGAATTATATGGGGTTACATTGCAAAGTTCCAGAAAGAGCATTTGTTTTTCTCTTCTTCTTCTCTGTGTGTATTCCCTGGACATAACATCCTCCATCCCTTTCTCTTCTACCTCTGTCCCTTTCCAACAGTGTGCATCTCCTTCGCTTAAATGTAACCACTTGACACACGTTGGGGCTTCGCACCAGCAGAAAAATAGTTTTTTCACTCCTTAAAGAAGAGATATAATACATTTTCATTTATATTACATGGCAAAAATTATCTACATGCTGTACACGTGAGGGCAGAGTAAAGACCTTGGAGTGATAATGCTGTGGCTTTTGTGGAGGCCTTAATCTATGTATTGTTGAAGAAATTGATTTCCTTAGGAAGGGACCTCATCAGCAAAATGGAAAATACAACTCACATGCTGGGAAGGACCCATTAGAGGAATGCAGGCTCATTAGATCCATTTAAAATGATATTGTGTATGCCGTTGGAAAAGCAAAACAAAGGTCTGTAAATCTTGGCAGGAAATCCAGCCAAGTTCCACTATATTATCTTTCACGTGACTTGTTAACAGTGACACCAATTGACGTCTGGAACTTTTTTGCTGAGGTTCTAACATGAGACCATCTTAGTGTGGCCTGATTATGTTGCTCTATTATGTGAAGTTTGACAAAATAAGATTTTGAGGAAACTCCTACCAATGACCCTGAGGATGTCAGAAAACTCTCTTGGCTAGAATGTTTCTGTTAATGAGTAGAATGACCCAGATCTAGTTCATAAATATCTCAGATGAATGACTCCTGCATGCTGCAGTTTAGGTAAAGTTACAAGTTCTCTCTAGTTACCTATCTACATTTCCCATCTCTTAACAGCTTGGAACTGTTGAGTGTTAAAAATTCTCCCACCCTCCCCAAGAACCTCTTAAGGAACAGTGACATCAGTAGAGTCCAGCTCAGGACAGCTAAAGAATGAGAGGAGATGAAATAAGAACCATTGTAGGTCAGGACTGTACATTTGAGGAATTATTTTGGCAAAGCTTCTATAAAACACATGAATGAGAATTGTGACTCCTCGGCTACTTCTGTCAATATCACTAATGATTGTCTCTTTTTATGGTCTACTTGTGTTTTTAAAACATTGCTGATCCTCCCTGAACAGAAAAAAACAGCTGTAGACTAAGCATCTGATGCTGATCTCTTTTGCACCAATACAAACTGGCAGTAACTCTACTGAAGTAAATGTACCAGTGTACTGTAAAGCCTTGATGTAAGTTAGGGGAGAATCTGATGCTGAATATTCACAGAAAATATGGAAGGGAAAAGATTCCTTCCCTAATTCTGTAACTAATTAACTATTAGACGTTTACCCAACTGGCTGTTTTTATGGGCAGGTCTACACGAGAAGCGCTACACCGGCACAGCTGCACCGCTGTAGTGCATCTGGTGAAGACGCTCAATGCCGATGGGAGAACACTCTCCTATCAGCATAATTACTCCACCTCCACGAGAGGCTGAAGATTGTCTCCCACCGACATAGCACCGGCGTGGACAGCACTTAGGTCGCTGTAATTTGCGTCACTCAGGGGTATCTCTTTCACATCCCTGCACAACGTAAGTTAGATGGATTTAGGGCAGGTCTACACTACTACTTAAGTCACTAAAGATGGATGATTGGAGAGACTTAAAGAGAGTTCCTATGTGTGTGCTATGTTTGGAAGAGTGGATTTAGGCAATATCTTAATGTCCTTGTAAATCACAGTAATGGAAAGATTCTGGGTTCCCAGCTGTAAAGAAACTTAGACTCATAGACTTTAAGGTCAGAAGGGACCATTATGATCATCTAGTCTGACCTCGTGCACAACGCAGGCCACAGAATCTCACCCACCCACTCCTGTAACAAACCCCTAACCTAGGCCTGAGTTATTGAAGTCCTCTTATATCACTTATATCACTGAGAGCACATTTTGTGTTTCTGAACTACCAAAATTATTCATCATCGAGTCAAATGAAAACAGTGACAAGCTGCTTTGGGATTCATATATTTATGCATGAAGAAAAAAGTTAGAATGAGTTTTGTTAGTTTTTTTTGGCACAAATTGCATGTGCCAGTGATGGATCATCCGTTTCCTTTATTGGCTGCAGATACACAACCCAGCAATGTGCTGCATACAATCTTGGAAGTGGAGCTAGTCACCTGGAAAAGGGAGAGGATTTTAAATATTACTCTTCAGAAGAGTGAAAGTCTCTTATGGGGCAACACCTGCCCTTAAGCTTAGTGATACAGAGGCTGCAACAGGAGTGGATGTCTCTTCATTGCCCACTGCCTAATGGGAAGAGGGTGGAATGGGGTAGTGAGGTTGGTTCCGGCAGCAATACTCCACTGAAAGCTTGGCTGCTGACTTGGACAGATAAGAGGATAGACAGCCAAGCCCATTCAATCTGCTTCCGCTACTATGCCAATCATGGCAATATTTTTGAAAAGTCCACACCTACCTGTTAGGAACTGAATGGCACTGAGCAATTTGTTTTACACTGGCCTCCAAATAACAGTTAGATGTTATGATTTTCAGTCACTACCAACCTAGGCTGGATTTGCACTGGTAAATTTAAGATGGAAGATTCCATATCCTCAGATATCATGGTGAAGAGTGACACATAAAAATATATATGCAGTAGATGGAGCCTATTAATCCCTTGAGCTATCCAGTGCCCCATTAGTGACAATCTAACATAATGGCCCACTGGAAGTATATAATCACGATCTAATTAATCTAAAATGAGTTAATTGTGATTCATGCCCTAGGAATACCAAAGGAGTTAAGACAAGGTGGTTAAGGAGATTAGGGCCTAAATTCTGAGGCGGTTGTGTAAGGGGGTGCAAGGTGCACCTCAGTTAGAGGCTGAGTCTTATTTGGAGTAACTTACACCAGTTCCTGGTGTATAGCTTACGTCACCTTTTGTATCCTCTGAATCTACCCCTCAGCATTGCCAACACAAGGATTTGTACAGAATGTACTGGGTTTTCTAACCTGAAACCCAAGCCCTTTCCTGGTCACTTTATTTTTTTCACTGAACATACATTAGAGAAAATCTACTCTTCAGTGAGTTCAACAAAATTAGATAATCAAAGCTTCAGTTAAGTATATGAGTGACTGCAAAACTGTCCATGTACTACAATGTATTTGACTGTATGAGAGATCGTGCTGCCCTGGTTGGGGTCGGCTCAAAGAGAATAAGGGACTTGCTGCTGCTTCTTCCAGCTAAGGAAGCAATCCAAGTGGTAGAAAGGCCTGTGTTTATAGAGCAGAAAGAAGAGATTCTAATCCCAGCTTCCCAGTTGTGTGTTTTATTTAGTAACTATGTCCGCAGCACCTGTGTTCATTACAGAGCATTAACACATTTTTGCCTTCTTCCAATGCATCTGCTCTAAGTAAGGAACCTGTTTTTTTCCCCACTTTACTCTAAAAAAAATGACCCGCCAAAGCAAACATATGAGAATTGGTCTTTAGAAAATAAATACCCAATATTTATTTTTGCTGTGTGCATACTTCTTAAATGATTTTTTTTTTACGAAATAGTTCATATTTTATTCCTTTTCTTAAGGCAAATTTGTAAAAGACAAGGAAATCAGATTAAAAATATCCAAGGCTGCTACTTCTCAGAAAGCCCTAACAGCAAGTCATCTGACTTTAAAAAAAAAATCCCACAGTTTGATACAAAAATTAAGTAACTCAAATTTAGATTTGTGTAAAAGAGAAACTCTTACTCCTAAAAACGAGTCCAATTTTATAAAATAAACACAGAAAAATAGCAAAAATGAAGCAGCAGAAAGTGTAACTGGAAAAGTATAGGTACCAGATCAGGTGTTCTGGTATTGCAGGTCTTACGTTCACTGAGGCTTACTTCACTTCTCAATACACTAAATTCACTTCTCAATATTATCAGTTTTTATTTTCTAAGAAATCCAAGGGAATATTTTTTAATGCTTTGAACAGCTGCAATACTCCAGTAGTAACATACTGAGCTATGATTGTCTATATTATTTTATGAATTACAGCTGTTAAAGATTTGTTTGCAAAACAAACTCCTGTATCTTACTGGCTTTGACATCAACTGGATGGAGTAGGTGACAAATAGATGTAAATAAATGGCAACTTCTATGAGGCTCCCGAAAGGAAAGTCTCACGTAAAATACAAAGTAATCAAGAGCCAATTGTGTGTGTGTGTTTTCCCTATTCACAGATTCATCTGAAGGAAGCGTGCACTGTGTGTTTAGATGCTTAATGCAGTATAAGTTCTAGAGCTCATTCACCGAGAGGAGACTTTCATACAGTATTTATTTTCCAGGAAGTCTTGCAAACAAGCAGATTCTAATATCATGCCATGAATCAAATCAATTTTATTTATTTTGTGCTTTCAATTTATAATGCATCCTTACAAAACGCTCTTAAGTGCAGGCATAATTTAAAACGAAATAATTATAATAGATGAGTAGATAGTGTGCTCATGTCTGAGCAACATTTACTTAATGGAATGAAAGATGCTGTGGATTAGACAGGAAATGGGATGGAGACTTGTTTGGGGACCTATGGCTCTTGCATAAAAGGATTTTGCTGGCTTTCTTAGAAGCGATCAGGGCTGGTTCAAATAACAGATTGTTTAAATTAAATTGGGGGACCCCAGCTACAAGGCCCAAGATTCAGATTATGGCCTTAGCACAGCACCAAAAGCTCTGCCATGCCAGACAGAGGAAGGATTTAGACCCAGAGTGTGACAGCCTGTTTGGAACGTGTCCAGAACTAGTGTGTATCTTTCCACAGGAAGGGTACACTAAGCAGTCACTAGACATAAAGCAGATTGTGCCTCCCACCAGATGACATTGTAGGAGAAGTAGCAAACATCCCACTAGAATTTGGATGTATTGGAATTGTCCTGCTGAATCCATCTACTCCAGTATCCTGGACCTGACAGAAACCAGTGCAAAATGCTTCAGAAAAAACTACGAGGATGGCCAATTATAGAATTACCATATAAGGGAACTTTCTCCCCAGCCATCAGTTAGTGTTTGGCTAATGCCCTGTAGCACAAATGTGTATATTCCTTATGCTGTTTTCATCGTATTAAATGTAACTGTGGATGTTCTCATTATCCATATAAATACTGAGTCCTGCTAAGCAACCAGCCTCCATATCTTATGGCAATGCGTTCCATCGGTAAACTATGCACTGTGTAAATGAATTTATTTTATCTGTTTTTAACTCTCTTCCTTTCAATTTCACTGGACATCTCCTTTCTCTTCTATTATGGGAGAGGATAAATAGAAACATCCTGCACACCTCCTCTACACTGTTCATTATTTTGTGTACCTCTGTCATGTCCCGTCGTATTTGTCTTCTCAATCTTTTAAATATCTGTTCATATGAGAGTCCCAAAATGAAAGTCTTGTGTAAAATATAAAGTAATCCATGGCTCCAATCTCTGGGTCTTAGTTCCTTGTCCATAAAAAGGAGGATGATGGTACTTACCTACCTTATGGGAGGTGTTGGAAGGCTACATTTATTAATGCTTATGAGGTGCTCAAATATTACAGTGAGGAGAGAAACATATTAGTACCTAGAAAGTGACAGCGATGACAGGATCTGATTCAGGAATTTTTGCATTTTGTGCATGTTCAAAAGGGAGGAAAATACTTGCATTTTAATATCAAATCTAGCAATCTAAGCAGAAAGGGAAGTCATTATACATGAAAGAAACATGGTCTTTTGTAATTTTTATTTTCTTAAAGAAACATGGTCTTTTGTAATTAGGTGTTTAAAGTATCAGTTTCATTCTAATCATAATATTTTTTTTTATGTTTAGATTTACCTTCTAATATTTTAATAGCTTTAGAATCAAGTAAGGAAGTCCTTTGTAGCTTATCTCATGAGCCTGTCCAGGACACTGCACTTAATGAGGTTTATAATTCAATATAACTACATCTGCATCTTTAATTACGCCTAACACTTAATCTTCATTGCACCACTTGAATCAAAAGATCTAAAATTAAACCTGCTGCAGCCTAATCTAATAATAAACATGCATGACATTTTGTGCAAACTGTGTGCCTGATCAGAATGGTGCACACTGACAATTTTGCTTGATGTAACAAAACATAGTTTGTTTATTTTAATTTTATTTTTCAGACATTTTAACATATCCATATAGACATATTCAAAAACAATGACACAGAAAATACAGCAGGAGTATATATTTAACAATAACACAGTCGGGGTGAAAGTAAAATTGAAAACTTACCGGTACGGGGGCCAGCTCCGTCCCCTGGAAGGGGCGGGGCCTCAGGATGAAGGGGCAGGGCTGGGGGTCAGCGTCCCCCAGCCAGCCCTTCCAGGCTGCCTGGCCCACGCCGCCCAGGGCTCCAGCGGCAATTTAAAGGGCCTGGGGCTCTGGCCGCTGCTGCCACTACCGCAGCAGCGGCCGGAGCCCCGGGCCCTTTTAAATCGTTGGCCCCAGGGGCTGGGCAGCTGCTCCTTTTGCCCCCCCCATTGGCAGCCTGGGGGAGCAAAAGGGGCAGAGACGATAAAGTGCTGCCGCGGCAGTGCTTTAAGCAGGGTCTTTGCCGCGGCATCACTTTAATGTCGCTGCCCCTTTTGCACTCCTCCAGCGGCGGCCCTGCCGCTAGGGACCCGGCAGGGCCACCGACAGGGGGTGCAAAAGCGGCAGCGAGATTAAGCAGGGTACCTTAAGCGCTGCCGCGGCAGGGGTCAGTACCGGCGGCCACTTTTTACCGGTACACCGTTCCGGCCTGTACCGCCTTACTTTCACCCCTGAGCACAGTATGAAATATTGATAGATAAATACTCCTGAGCATAATAAGATAAATAATTTCCTAACAATGCCTCCCCCCATAAAAGAGAAGCACCAGAAGCCCAATCTACCTGGAGTCAGTTTGTAATGCTCTCATGAAAGACCAAGTGTCTTCATAATTGGATCTTGTGCCTCTAATGAGGGTGGTGTTGGTTAGCTCAGTTAGCCAATCAAAGAATCTCAGGGGAATAGTAGATTTCCACTTTTGTAAAATGACTCTTTAGGCCACTCTGAGTGTTGCAGCAATCCATTTCCTGGCATTACGCAAACTGGGTTGATCTTCTAGAATGACCAAAACACAAGAAGACTGATGTAGGGGAAACCCTTACCCTGGTTACCTTGGAGGTAATGGATTTTTCAATCATCTAAAGAAATTTAGGGTCTCTAAGTAGATGTGTGTTTAACTTCCATCTTGTTAATCTTATAGAACTATGACCAGTATCTGTATAAAGAGAAATTGGAGCATGATCAGAGATGATATTACCAACTTTCGCCTCCAGATATGCAGATATGTCAATTCCCCAGCTGCTTTATAATTTTGAGTGGAAGTTTATTGTAGAAAAGACCTTCCTCTGGTGGGGCTGGTATTTATCACAAAGATATATGCAGGAGGCTAAAGTTGTGCTTTTGATAATATCTTTTATGGTTTATATGGCCTTGGTTAGCCAGGTGGATTTGAGTTTTGAGCTATTAGCCAATATAAACCAGGGATTATTCCAGATTGGCATGGAAGGGAGAGTTGGTGAGATTAGAAGTGGTAATGGACATGCTTTTCTGAACAACGCTCCAAAAGGAGGTAAACATTATGTTTTTCCTTAAAGGTGCAAAAACTGTTTTAAAAATGGAAGTGCAGAGAGAGAATCAAAGGGGTTAACTAATTTTCCTTCAATCCCAAACCCCACTGGGTCTTGGGAAGAGCTGATGGGACAGAACCATTTTATTAAAAGTGTTAATTGAAAAACCAGGTGATATAAATACAAATCAGGTAATGCCACCCCCACCATGATTTAAGTATCTTGTGGGATAACTGTGGTGTCTTTGTATTCCATAACAATTGTTTTACAACTCTATTTATTCTTGTGAAAGTTGAAGCAGGAAATTTAAGGGGAATTAAGCTAAACATATACATTAGTCTTGGTCCTACATTCATTTTAATTGTTTCTACCTTTCCAGTAAAGATAATGGTAGTGAACACCATTTCTCCATGTCTTTTTCCCCCCCACCTCTCTGGGTATGACATCCAGGTGTGCACATGGGTGGTGGGTGGAGCCCCCTTTTGGGAAGACTAGCCCCCGGCTCCACCCCTTCCACCCACGCCCTCCCCATGGCTGGAGACCCAAGACCCCACCCCTCACGGCCAGAGCCACAAGCCCCCCGGCCGGAGAAGCCTGGACTGCACCCCCCTTGGCTGGAGGAGCCCCGGGCTGGCTGAAGGACCGAGTGCCCTTCCCCCACCCAGAGGAGCCCCGGCCTGGCCGAAGCTGCGCCGTGCTTCCCCTCCCTGGACCCAACCCATCCAGGGGAAAAGCGTCTGTTAAAAGACGCTTTTGATATGCCCCATGCAGGTTCCGGGGTGGCTGAGGAGGTGGTATGTGCCGCCTTAGCCACCCCGGAACCTGCATGGGGCATAATAAAGCAAAAACTTTGACGCCAAAGCCCACAACCAGAAGTCTGGTGGCCGTGGCTGCAACAGGGCTGGGGGAGGCAGAGCCTCCCCAGGCCTATTATATCTGCCGCCCATAGGTGTGCAGATACTATTTTTGATAAATCAGAACATATCCTGATGCCTAAGTAGGTTTATCTGTTTGCATGAATGAAAGGACAATGATTGTATTTGAGATGGATTTGGTCTATGGGAAATATCCGACAGTTGAGACTTGTTCCAGTTTATCCAAAATCCTGGTGTCTCACTGCAGATAATGGTGGTGGAATTGGAGAGGAGGGATTTTTGAGAGTGAGCAGAATATCATCGGTATATAGACTAATCTTGTATTCTTTATCCCAGATGGTAATTCCTTCAGTGGAGGTTGTCTGTCTGATATATGCTGTTAGCAGTTCCATTGCTATAGGAAATAGTCAAGGCGATATAGGGCATACCCAATGCATTCCTTGCTTTAACTAAAAAGTGGAGGAGATAACAAAAATTACCAGAATAGATGCAAGGGGCAATATCAATCCAAATCAGAAATTTAGGTCCAAATCCTAATTTTCTCAGGATCGCTTGTAGGTATGGCCACTCCACTGGATCAAAGGCCTTTTTAGCATTTAGTGATAGGCTAGCAACTGGAGCATCAGTTGTTTGTGCCTGGCAGATTAATGGAATATCTTTTGAGTATTGTCCGCTGCTAATCTGCTGTGAGTAAAACTTTTCTTCTTTTCAGATGTGAATTTTATGCATTCTCCCCTTATAGTAGCTTTCAGTTCTTTTCATAAAGTTCTAGTGGAGGAGACAGTATTTGTATTTTCCTTCAAGATGTCGGTAATGGATGTTTCAATCATCTAAAGAAATTCAGGGTCTCTAAGTAGATGTGTGTTTAACTTCCATCTTGATAATCTTATAGTACTATGACCAGTATCTGTATGAAGAGAAATTGGAGCATGATCAGAGATGATATTACCAACTTTCGCCTCCAGATATGCAGAAGCTAGTACTTTAGATATCATTTTAAAAAAATGGAATAGAAGGCATGAAATATGTGTAGTCACACTTTGTAGGATGCTTCAGTCTCCAAATATCCACTAGTCCAATATCCTTCAGTAGGGATAATGGATGATTTGCAAAATTCTGAGATTTTCTCATAGAACACTGATATTTGTCTATGATATCAATGATGACAGCGTTCCAGTCTTCTCCTGTGTACTACTGGCACATCAGCTCTGTTAGAAATGATGTAAAGTATTTCTGTGATAAAGGGTGCATTGCCACCGTTAGGATTATAGAATTCCCCAAACTTAATCTCTTAGCAGGGCCGGCTCCAGGCACCAGCTGAGCAAGCTGGTGCTTAGGGTGGCAGATTGTTCGAGGCGGCGTTCCGCCCAATCCTAGGGCGGCATGGCCGCTTTTTTTTTTTTGTTCCGCTCCGGCTGCCCTGTAGGGGGCGGCGGTGCGGAGAACCAGAGCGCCCTGCAGGGCAGTCCTCTTCCTTCCCTCCCCGCCGACCGGAGCGGAGCCCTCACGGCAGGCGGCAGGAGGCGGCGCAGCGGGAGGGGCCGCGTGGCAGCGCCCCTGCTGTAGCCCTGGCCGCCCCCTTCTCTCTCTCTCCCACCCACTCCCTCTCCCTCCCCCCCTCCCCCCAGCCGGTCCCCCTGCACCCGCGCTCCGGCCGCGCCGCAGGTTTTTTTTTTTTTTGCCGTTCTGGCCGCCCCGTTTTTTGTTTGTTTGTTTGTTTGTTTGTTTTTGCTTGGGGCGGCCAAAAAGCCAGAGCCGGCCCTGTCTCTTAGAATTGAAAATGACTTCAATTATTAACTGTCCTCAGGATCCGATGATGACTGAATACATTGAAAATGGAGGCTCTTGTGGATTTGTATTACTACTTCCCTGTTCTGAAGTTGAAAGAGGCATGATACTCATGTTTTTTAATTGTCTACATTATCATTCCTTAAAAGTATCTTTCTAAAGCTGTTTTGATTTTGAGCGTCTCAAAGTTTTGATTCCCTGGGAGGATTCATTAAGCCCCCACGTACATTGCAGGAACAAAACTTAATAGAGTCAATGAAAAATCAGTGATTGTTCAGCTGTTAATTGATGCCCAATAGATTGACAGCCTCCAAGTGTCTCTTCATGCAGCCCTCTCCCCAACGCCATATACCATCCACCTTATCCTTAACATCCCAGACTTCCAATATGGGCACATTCAGATCACTGATGGCACATATTTGCACCCATCCTTCCTTCCCCCTATGCTCAATATGAATTAGTTAGGAATCTGCCAGAAATATGCCTATATTTGCCAAAATACCCAGATGTGTCAAGGTATATAAATAAATGAAACCTATTGCCTCATGGATATGAATGTATAAGTAGTCGTATATAGTATATAAATGCTAATATGCACATGGTATATAAATAATTATACCAATTGACTAAGAAAGAAAGGTAAACATGAAGTGACATAAATGACAATGTGCAAATCAATCAATCAATAAATATTAATATATTATTACCATAAACATTACAATTTATAAACTTTAAGTATGAGTAGAAATGTAAAACTAAATATACAAGTGCTCTTATAAGGTAATGCAGGTAGTCACAAAAAAACCACAAGTAAATAGTTATGAAGAGATTAGCATTGTGTATATACACCTCTACCTCGATATAACACTGTCCTTGGGAGCCAAAATATCTTACCGTGTTATAGGTGAAACTGCGTTATATTGAACTTGCTTTGATCCACCGTAGTGCGCAGCCACGCCCCCCTGGAGCGCTGCTTTACCGCGTTATATCCGAATTAGTGTTATATCGGGTCGTATTATATTGGGGTAGAGGTGTATTATAAACAAATACATAAACTTCTAAATATAGATATAAATAAAAGTAGAAATAAGAAGACAAGTAATATAGTTATTATGAATACATAGTTATGCTTATGTTGACTTATCAATATACTGAAAGTACTGATTATCAAACTATAGTAAATAACTTGTCTAACAGTATTAATTATACCCTATAACACTTAAATATATCACATATGTCAAATACATGGACACGAGTTACCTGGTTTCCCCAATCACAGTTCCTTTTCTTCAGGCACATACCTATACTTTCCATTTTCTTTTACTTTGTGAGAGGATCATGCTCTCACCCTTCGTGTGATCTGGTCTCAATTCCTGTAGTGCTTGCCAAGCATCTGATGGGGGATTGAAGTATTTCATGGAGTCTGCCACATTCATTATGAAGATTGCAGGATATTTGAGGCTGTATTTAATATGTGATCCTCGGAGAGCTCATTTGATGCCATTAAGTGCTGCTCTCTTCTTGCTTAAATTTACAGAGAAGTCTGGATACAAAGAAAATTTAAAATCCTTATACTTAAGAGTTCCTTTTTGCCTAGCAGCAGACATCAGCTTAACTTTGCCATTAAACCGTAGCAATTTAAAGATGCTGCATTTATGGTTATTATTGTCCTCTCTCCTTCTGTCCCCTGCCACTCAATGAGCCCTTTCAACCTCCAGGGGAGGCAAACTAGGATCCAATCCTAGTACCTCAGAGAATGTGTTCTGGAGAAAGCTAATCATTTTTTTCCTTTCAGACCCCCAGGAACTACAAATTATTCCTACATGGTCTATTTTCAAGATCTTCTTTTTGTTTCTCCTCAAGAATAGTTAGTCTTTGCCTTAAGGAATCATTCTTTGTTTTAACCTCCTTCAGTTCTATGGCAGCTTTTTGTAGTTCATTACTTAAATAGCTAAAATGAGCTTTGACTTCTCCCACATCTTCAGAGAGTTCACAGATATCTTGAGATAAAAGGTCAAATTTGGTAGTTAGAAAGTCCTTCATAGCTCCATAATCATGTGTGAACGACTGTTGGGTTTCCTTGGCCTTACCTTTCTTTGGAGACTCAGGCCTGGGTCATTTGGCATTTCTATTTTTCCCAACAGAATCTGTAACAACACAACTAAAAGGGTCCCCCTTGTTTAATTAGTAAATTTCTGACAGAAAGTTATGGTTTAGAAACTTGGGAGCCCTTAATTGATGAGGATTTGGGGGAGGGGAGGTTGAGAAGACCAGGAATCAGGCAGCCATCTTCTTTATGGGTCACCTTATCCCACCCTCCACCCCACAAAACAGTTTAAGCAGCCAGATCTAGGTTGTAATAGAAGCTGATATTTGAGTTGGGATAGATATATCTGATTTATTAAACACTAAGGTTTTCCCTTCTCAAGAAAGGGCTTGTCATAGTATTATCAGCCAACTGAGGCCCCCAATTCTGCAACTGACAGCAGTGCATTCACATGGAGCCCTGTTGGGTTCAGTGGCCTCCCCGTGGATGTAGCAGTTTGCCTGCATGCTGTCAATTGCAGAATGAAATCAGAGAGAGAATGAATGGTGCATAGGTGGGATGGCTTAATAAGGTAAGTTATATTTAAGAGGAAATGGGTGGTATGGATGAGTACTAAAATGTTTATGAACCATTGAGTAAAAAGTATTTTTAGTGTCCTGTAGGGTGAAATTCACACCTATGCAGAGGTCCAGTGGAAGGCCTATGCAGCACTTAAGACCTGTTTGAAAAACGTAGGCCCTGAAACTGCAAGGAGCTTTCCATGGGGGGAGCTCTACTGAAATCATGGGACTCTACATGAGTGCAGGGCTTTGCAGAGCTCTTTGCAGGATCAGGGCCTTACATGGAACCAAAATGGTGCCTTGGCCTTTTGCTGGCCCTCTGCACATGGGTAATTTGTGTATTATAGTCAAGTTATTATGACTCGCACACTACAGTGATCTTTCCAATGCAATATTGAAATGTTATCTGTGATAAAAGGAAATCGAAATGGCTAAAAAGAAAAGTATAAATTATGTATGGAATAAATGCTTGAAGGAAAAAGCAATATGGCAGGTGCATCTGCCATAACTGCAACTGATGTATTCATGAAAGCTGAGCTCATTTACTTACCTGGAGGCTAAAATATACCATTGTACTTTGCCTGAAGATAAATCAAAGGCCCTGATCCTGCACTGAACTCCACACAATGTAAGGGGTCTGCCTCCATGGAGTTCAGTGAAATATTGTGGTCCAAATTAGGGTCTGTTCCAAAACTCATACAACTCAGTGGAAAGACTCCAATTGACGTAATGGACTCTGGGTTAGGCTCTTACTGGGTTTTAGAGTAGCGTAGTGTACTTTTGCTGTACTTTGAACGGAATGTAGTAAAACGTAGTGAATCACCCCAGACGTGTTATGCTTCTGTGACATTCACTGGAAATCCCAGTAACAAATAACAAGACAGTACTTCATCAGGAGTCTGATCAGAATAATTTTACATCATCTGGGTCAGGGCAGCTAGCTTTGATCAACAGAGATGAAAGACTGGTGAAAACTCCACTGGGCCACAGAGTCCCCTGCTGTATTTTGCAGCCTGAACTAGACTTCATGTTTCAACTACATGCCATCTGATTGTAGTTAAAGAAGAGAAGATCAAAGCCTACAAATCTTCCTGATCTATATCAGTGCAGCAAATTAAAGGTAAAAATCTTGGTATCTTCAACACACACAAACACAAAGTGAATAGTGAACTCTCTGCCATTCACCGGGAAATACACCTGGCTGCTTATGGATTTGGAAAGTCACTATCTTTTGATCAGGTGTCTTAAATTGTGTCTTAGTTTCTTTTTTTCTACTGTATTGATTTTTATCTTCGTGTTTTCTTTAGTCTTAAGGTATGTCAGGGGCTATATCATAACTAATGAATCAAAAGTAAAACAAAGGCATATAGTTGCTCAAACAATAAATAATGAATCATTCACTCACTTCTTCATATTGCATGGCCATTTCCCCTTCTACCTCCCCAACAAACATGTATGGCATAGGGTGGGGACTGTTCTGACGGACCTGGCTGGGAAAGAAGACAATATAATAACATGGATCCACTGTCTGTTATGATCAGTTTTTATGTGAAGGGTTTCTAATTATGATGGAAAAGCTTGTTTCCCTCGTTAGCTACCTTGAGGCCAACCTTGAAAATATGTCACATCTGGCTGCTTGATTGCATCTTAAGACTAATGCTAGATCCAGGCTTTACAAGGAGCAAAAACTAGAACGGTGGCATCTTGCTGCCTTGCACAGAAATGGGAAAGCGATGTGGAAAGAATCTGACAGACACATGTAAAGAAATGGAAATGGTGTAAGGTCAAAAAGAGGGAACGAATATAGAGGTATTAACAGCTATGATGGTATAGGCAAAGTTGTGATTTGCAGATTTGCACTGGGCCAGCTTAATATTATGTTTGTTTGTTTGTTTTAATTACAACTTCCCTTGTTTACTCTAGGAGCTTTCCGCAAAGCATCTATGCCAATGGCTGGCTACAGATGGCTGAAATTGAGACAAATCTCCAGTTTAAACACAGCCTTATTTGCTGGGGTCAAAATTAAGGAGGGGATGGTGGGTAATTGATTTAGGAGGCAAGGGAGGAGGCTGTTTCAATTGTATTTAGAGCGA
The DNA here is from genome assembly GCF_028017835.1 of Emys orbicularis. Lineage (NCBI taxonomy): Eukaryota > Metazoa > Chordata > Testudines > Emydidae > Emys > Emys orbicularis. The sequence continues at coordinate 16,512,616 of NC_088689.1, read as the reverse complement.
TAAATGAGATGGCTATAAATGACACTAGAGAAAAATGGAAATTGTTCTATTGTAGTGAAATTTGATTGGAGTGCTTAAAGGGCAAGAGAAAGATGTGCCATTAACAGACCTGTCAAAGTGGAAAGTCATTAGTTAGTTAGCTTCTGGTTTTTGTTGTTTGGAAAGGTAGCAATAAATAACAGCTCTGAGATCAAGAATGCCAGATCTCCAAATTATACTAAACTGGGAAGAATAACACAAACACATAGATACAGAATGTTCAACAGATTGGGTGGATGAGGTTTAGTGAAATTAAACCCAGAATAATAAGCCTCAGAACAGAAAATTAAAAAAAGCAAAAATATCTGCTGAACAGAAGGATGCTACAGCACAGAGACAGGAATGGCAACTGGGGAGTCACAAGGAAATATCCCATTCCTTAATATGCACTGAAAATGCAAATGCAACGCTAGGTTGTACTGCTCCAGGAATAAGAGATGTCCTTATATAAAACAGTGGCTTGGCTTCCTGTCACGATGTACTACATTTAGTGTTGCTGGATGCTAGTACCCTCAAAATATTGTGATAAAAAGCAAATAAAATGCTGCTAAACTCTCGGAGATTGAATATAGCAAAAGAAATTTAAAAGCAAAGAGGATTAACCATACTTCTCATTAGCAAGAACAGACTTTGTAGCAGGGCCGTCCCTAGACCAAATTTCGCCCCAGGTGAGGAGAATCTTCGGCGCCCCTCCCCCCCATCCCCGTTAAACTTTTGAATACCTTATTTTTTATTTCATTTGTAGCCAATTTCATAACTTTGATGCACGGTTTGCATGCATGATTTATCCCTGTCATATAAGGCGATAACTTGGCACACTAGGATTTGTAAATCTGTGTTTATTCATGCCATATATAAGCAAATAAAAAAGATTCATGTCCTTTAAGCTTATAGAAACCTTTTAATTTTAAGAATAATTGAAATGTACTAACCTCAAGAAATTGAACTGTGCACCAACATTGGGTGGACCAGTATTAAATAGTGTTATAGTAGGTGACAGCTTTAGAATGTTAACCCTAGTCCTTTAGTTCAAAAGGTCGCTTTTCTCGTCTTTGCCCTCCCAAACTGAAGCACAGCATCAGAGAGATCCAAAGACTGGCCAATGGCATTTTCAAGTGATAAAATAGCAAGCGATGTCAGTCTCTCATTGGTCACTGTCGATCGAAGATATGTTTTAATGAGCCTGAGCTTTGAAAAACTGCACTCGCCACTCGTGACTGTGACCGGCAGCATGAGTAGAATCTTCAGAGCTATCAACACATTCGGAAAAGTGCCTTCAGCAATGCATCATGAATGAATTGGAGAATTTTGAGTGGAGAGTGCTTCCCATGTTGCAAAATGTGATGGATGTTGTCCAATTGGACATAGAGGTCTTTATCATTGATGTCCAAACATTCCCCATGCGTCAGCATCCGCTGAAAGTCTGTACAGTTGTTCAAGAGTATTTTCCTGTCTGCAAGCTGCTTACTAAGGTCATACAAACCCCCACAGGTCTTTTTGTGGTGCTTCATTTGTTGAAACCTTTCTTCGATGGACTCTCCAGCAGTGTCAATGAGTGACCAAAAACATTCCCTCTTGAATTTGTGAGCCATATTCATTTTTTCTATCATCATTCTCCTTTATGCTGCCATGAAAACGGGATGATTCTCCATCACTTTCCTCACGTTTCCATTCCATATCTTCAGGTAAAGCTGCTAATTCCTTAGTAATAGGACTTCCGTCATTTACGCTTTGCTCCTCGATTTCTTCTGCACTGGGACGATCGCTACTGCCTAAAGCCTGGTCTGTGTTGCTCTGTTTCAGATATTTTCTTATCAAATTTGCGCCTTGCTGCAAACTAGATTGCAGTTGAGCTTTTCGCTTCCTATACTGAGCTCCTGAAGGTTTCTTCGGGGGCATCTTTTATTTTCTATGGGGAAAACCAGACAGAATTAGGGAGAGCAAAAGTTTATGTTCTGCAGTCTTAGAAAATCATCAAACGTTACGTGGTAAGCATGGCAAAAGAAGTAACAGTATTTCTTTTCTATTGTTACATAGATAAGGGTTCGATAGCTATCTCTGGCAGCTCATTAAATATGTACTTTATTAATCGCTACTTACACTCTTCAAGTCTTAAAACACACGTGCACTTTCACAATTACACAATAAAACAAGGCTCAGAATATCACAGCTTGGCTCTCACTTCACTTCACTTCGTTCTTATATCTCACAGACTTACTGGTGGCACCTCGTCCCTTATATACCCGCAAGGGCATGGCTGACAATATTCTAGGAGGTTCAAGGAAAAAATAATTCTCAGAAAGTCTGGAAGGTTCCAGGAGATTCTACAAAGGTCCAGAACATTCTAGGAGGTTAGTGAAAAATTAATCCATATACAGAACACCTGAAGCAGTTTACTTCACACGTTCTATTTTCCCTTTTGTTGCTAACAACCAAAACAGCACCCTGAGCCTGGTGCCCTCCCCAAGCCCAGCATCCCAGATGGTTGTCAGGGTCTCCTGCCCCTAAATTTGGCCCTGCTTTGTAGGACAAGGTTGTAACTGATTCTTAAATTGGGTTCCCTTTCAAAATATTTTAACAACATTCACACGACACTATTCCAGGGCTTCTCTGCAAGGTGCTGAGCTTTCACGTCTCCCAGTAACTTCACTGGGAGTTGGAGGCACCTACCACCTTGCAGAGGGAGCTGGGCACATGGCAAGACTAGCCTCTCAATCCTTTCACTGTTTTATATGGTCTCTCCACTTGAAGACATATGTGAGAGACAGGTTCCCATTACCATGCTGAGATTTGCTGTGCTTAAAATCTGCACTGAAGAGCAAAATCCCATCCAATATCTGCCTTATGGAATCTCAGCAGGAAGGCTGTGATTTGTAACATACCAGCAGTGTTTTTTAATGAACTTTAATAAGGGAGATTATTATTTTTCTTTAAGTGTAAAATCTATACAACACTATGGATGTCTATAAATTAAAGTTTTAAAAAGACACGGCTAGACACCTTGTTGTTTTTTTAAACACCTGTCTGCAAGTTCCCCTCCACTTTGCAATGGGAAAGATGATGGTGTTGACTTACGAATCATGAAAATGGGTTGGGGGCCAGGGTACCCAAGAGCAGCCCCCAGCCTGTGTCCCCAGCCCGGGGCACACCTCCTAGGGCAGGTGGAGGGTCTAGGACTCTGGGACTCCCCACAGTGGCCCGGGCGCCCTGGGTGCTCTTACTAATGCCTGGCTCTGGCTTGTGGCCTGGCCAGGGTCAGGGCCTCAGGGGGAAGAGGAGGAGCATGGGGAGGGGCCTTGTGGTGAGGGAAGGCTAATGTCCACCTCAGCCTCCCGCACCGGAAAGTGGGTGGCGCCACCCCTGCGCCTGAGGCAGACACGGACTATGCTGCAGGGAGTCCGGGACAAATGCTGTCCCAGAGTCATTCAGCCCGGGAGTAGGACTTGAAATGCACATTTGGGGACTGTCCCTCCCACTTAGGGATGGGTGGTCACCCTATTTGGTGGCCATCTCCACAGGGATGAATTTTACCCTAAAAGCTCAGTTTTGGGCTCAGATCAATTAGGATAACTTCTACTGACATTGTTTCACTAGTGATAAGAGAAAAGGCAGGCAGAGTTGTAGGAAAGAGATGTTTAATAAGCATGCTGAGGCCTTTGTTACCTGCTAGGGCATTAGAGTTTGAGTTCAAGCAGCTTGTGGCCCAGGATGGATTTCTGAGCCCCCCAGGGCCACACCAATGTAGGGACTGCCTGAAACTTGACCCTCTTTCTCCAGTTCCAGTCATTATGCTAGGGACATCAGCAGTAGTGGAGGGCAAGTTGGGCACAAAAGTAGATTCAGGCATCTTTTTACCTTTAATGTAAAAAGGCTGAAGTAAACACTTAGGTCCTAACTGTGGGATTTTCAAAAGCACTCAGCACTGGCCTAACCTGAGGTGCAGATAGACCAAAGCTGCCCTTTTCTGGAAAACTCCACTCTCAGTATTGGAGAGTGTGTGTGAAAACTAATCTGTCTGGTTGCTCTCTTTAATTAGTTATATTACCTTAGCCACAACATGAATAACTTGGGGGCAAAACACTACTGGCTGGTATATGCCCATAATAAATGTTACTGCCCCCCAAGTGCTGGTTGTTTATTCTGACATATACTACTTGTCTTTTTTTAGCTAATAGGTGCCGAAAAAGGAACAATGAACTAATGGCTCCAAATGGCTGTCAGTAAATTTATTTTGTAGTTAACAGCCTTTGTAATGCACAGACTAACTTTATCTCATTTCACTGTGGGTGTGCTGGGATAATTGCTGGAGTACTTTGTTAAAAAGAAAAGCTCTCTGTATTTCCATTAACTCACTGCATGGTGTCTGTTTCACTTGACTGCACTAGATACCATTTACAGTTCAATTTCACAATCATGATGGACTGAAACATATAAACCTGCTTTGTCTCCACTCCACTACTCACATGCATTAATAAACAGGGAGATTCATAAGGTCTTTTATTCTTTTTTCCTTTTAGTCTATTTTTATGACTCAAACCATGAGCCTGTTTCTTATTGAAATCCAGATTTCCACAGGAATAAATAAAGTACCTTCTTATTCAGCAGGGTGTAATAAGTTACTATTTTCTGGATGCAAACCAGGCATACAGAGGTTGTAGCAAATTAAAAATATAATAACAAAGAATAGCATTGTGTGATGTCAATCTACAGAATGCATGTGTTTATATAATCGCAATGGAATTTACTTTGAACTTTAGCCTGGAAAATTCACTTAGTGGGGGAGGAGGAAAATTCAAGTATCTAAACAATGAAGTAGCTAAGACAAAATAGTAAAACTGTGTAGTTGGTTTTATAACAAAAGCCACACAAAAATGCAAAGAATCCCTTTTGTAATGGATAGGGACTAGCAAGCCACTCAATCATTACAGTATGAAATAAGTATACATGGGACAGGAAATGCTAATATTACTCGCATTCCTCTCATTGCTTTTCTTAGGATGGCTATTTTTCTTTTTTTTTGCCTTTTTAAGGAATTGTTTTTGAACATGACTGGCTCTTGCTTTTTTTTTTTTTTTTAGCTGAACAGCTGAGATGATTAAAAAGTGAGAAAACAGCCCCGATCACCATGACATGAATTAAAGCATGGCTGGAAGATCAGAACACTGAGGGCTGTCTTCTCTCCATGGTTTCTTTTGTCAAGCAAGGAGGAAAAAATGTTTGGGCCACAGTGAGGGGCAAGTTCGTGCTGCAGTGGTCTTACTTGTGTAGTCCCAAGTTCAATGGTACTTTTCACGTGAGTAAATACTACTCATTGAAAGGTTACAGAATCTGGCCCTTAGTAAATGGGGATATTTATGTTTCCCTACCTTGCAGGCATGTTGTGAGGTCTCGGTCAATGCGTATGAGTAAAGCACGCTAGTCCGTTGGGCCAGATTTTCACCCAACAGCTCCTAGCAGAACATTTGTGGTCAGATATTAAGAACCACTCAATACACTGGATATTGAGCTTTTCTGAAAACCTGCCTACTTATTTTGGCGCCAAAACGGGAGCTGAGCCCTCTTGAAAATCTGGCCCATAATGTGCAAAGCAGTTTGTGACCACAAAATGGCAATAGGCTCTGCTTATTTAGGGCCCATCCTTCAGTGTTTACTTGAGCAAAAATCCCACTGCAGTCAGTGAAAGTTTTGCCTGAGTAAGGGCTACAATACTGGGCCTTCTGATTTTTCATTTCTTTCTATCAAGAAAATAATCCTCAGATTCTTATTATTAAATCACCGATATTCTAACACTCAAATCCCACTGTCTTCATTTTAAAAAAAAAAATATTGTTTTTTCAGCATATTCTTCTGAGAGAAAAAATATCAGAGAATTAAGATGGCTGGGATTGTATCTTGTGCTTGAACAAACATTAGGAAGTATGCCTCATTCCAAATAAATGCCACCTGTCCTAAAAGCCAATTGGGTTGCTTCTGTGATAAACCACCTGCAATGTACAATGGCAATGTGATTCATCTTCAGATTTAGCTGTTGCTTCAATAAGGTTCTTTTCAGACTACAGCTAAGGTAATTTAATGACAATATTGGAGCTAGAAGACATAAGCATATTGTAAGTTCTTTTCTAAGTGACTCACATAGTGTTTTGAAATTAAATTATCCATAGTGGGTAGTCTTTGCTTGTAATTCACTCTAATTCCCCCACTTTTTACCAGCTTAGGAAACAAGTGCCTTAAAGCATGAGACCCTGCACTCCCTAGTGAGTTAGGGGCTCCAAGGAAAAGGTAGCAAAACATGGCTCTGGGTGGCCTCTGTGTGTGTGTGTGTTGGGGTGATGATGGAGCCACACTTTGCTCGCCTAATGACTCCTCCCTCCATCTCAAATCTGTAGATTACCCTCTGCAGGAAGGGGAGTGTTGCTGCAGATGTGGATGCAAAAAGAGAAGCTGGGCTTTAAAAATTGGACCCATACGCTCCACAGACTCCAGATGGGTTATATTGAATGTCCTTGATGTTCTGCTATTAATGGAACGTGCCATGGTTGTATTTAAGATGATCAAATGGAAGATGTTTGAAAGAGCATAGATAGACTGCATGGAAATGAAACTTTTTTCATGCAGTACCATGAATCCAGCTCACTCAATAGCTCTCTCATCATGAGAGCTTCAGCTATAGTGTTAAACATCCACCTCCCACAGAAGATGAAAAGAGGATCTCTGGTGCTCCTATCTGTATTCTGTGGTTGTGCACAGATCTGTATATAACCGGTGGATGTTCTATTACACCCAATCCAGAATAACCAGCTCAAACTGTTGCTCTTTCCATGTATGGCAAGTATTTGGCTCCGTGTGTTGACTGGAGAATTGCATTTTTATTTTGTCGTTGAACACTTTTAGACAGTATTTATTGTAAAGGGACACTGTCAACTTTAAAATATTTTAAAGATCATACGTGTACTTAGTGAGGTAGGTGAAATTTACTTTCAAATTTACTTTCTTTTCAGATTTACAGCCTGTTCTCATATGCTAGTTCCTATGGGAGACTGAGAATTTGTTGCCACAACCTGGTATTTGCCCTTGGTGGGCCTGATCCAAAGCTTTTGATGTCACTGGGAATCTTTTCATTGACTCCAGCCCACAAGTGCCAGTATAAATACGCCATCTTGCTTTACACCCCACCCTAGAAGTCACTTGCCTTCTCCTGTCTTTCCTTCACTTTGTAAGAACTGGACAAAAGGTATAATACATGCAGGGCTGATGAGAGAGGAGGTGAAGGGGGGACAATTGTATCAGGGCCCCAAGCTCAGGGCCACCCCCAAAAAACATCGGTAACTGTGGTTAAATGGGCAGGACAGAGGTGCAGCTCTAGCAGACATGATGTACCAGGGCCCCAAATTTCTCTCAATGGGCCTGAATCTGTTCAGTAAAGGTATTAACATGCAGTCTTTGTAGGAAGCATGCCCTTCCCACATAGACATACAGTGTAGTGGAAGATGGTTTTTCAGTCCTGAATGTTTCCTGTGCTCTAGCTTTTCAACACCAGCTCTTTTTCTGAGCAATCCTTGCAGGCTGCAGCAGTCCAGGCCAGTAGGACTCAATGGCCATTCCTGTGGGCCATGAGTACCAGGTGATGCCAATGGGGGTCATCAAAAGATGAGCCTGGGACGGTGACTTGCCAAGAATGCAGTTCAGAGAAATTTTAAAAACCAGTGTTTGTGGGAGAAGGGATTATGAATGTACATAATATAAAAAATAGTACCTTTAAAGTGACAGTGTCTTTTTATATATCAGAAAATTCATTGCTTTATCAGGTTACACTGTCTTTCCTGGCTTCTGCTTTCATGCTGATAATGATGGTTTTAAATGGGAAACAATATAGCATTAAAGTGACAGCCTGTGTTCCTGAGGTAGAGTCCTTGCCAAAATAACAACACTGGTCTACACTAACCCCCAAATTCGAACTAAGGTACGCAACTTCAGCTACGTGAATAACGTAGCTGAAGTCGACATACCTTAGTTCGAACTTACCGCGGTTCAGACGCGGTCCACACGCGGCAGGCAGGCTCCCCGTCGACTCCGCGGTACTCCTCTCGCCGAGCTGGAGTACCGCAGTCGACGGCGAGCGCTTCCGGGATCGATTTAGCGCGTCCAGACCAGACGCGATAAATCGAACACGGAAGTTCGATTGCCAGCTGTCGAACTACCGCGGTAGTGTAGACCTGGCCTTAGCATTTGCACAATGCTTTTTCTTCACATCCCTTTACAAACAAATTCAGACCTGGTGAAAGCAGCAACAGCTCCATTGATTTTTGGTGGCAAAGAGCTTAATAGGTTTCATAGAAGAATTACACACTTGCATGGGTAATAAGAATATCGCCTGCTGCTACGCTAGGTAAAATAAAAATGTATTAGGGATATCAGGTCTCATGCTTCAAGCCATAAACCAATCATCGGCTTCTGGGGATTAGTGGGAAATTCCCTCATGCACAATTTTGCAACATGCCTATTTATTGGGGTGTTATACTTTTCTCTGAAGCCTCTTGTACTGACAGCTGTCAAGGACAGGATACTGAACTAGAGGGACTACTGGTTTTATATGGCAATTGCTCTGTTTCTAGGAGTTTTCTGCTTGCTCTGGAGCTATATTTGGCCTATAAACTAACTAAAGGCCTGGTGTGCTCAACCCCACCTGTCTTAATACAAGGGCACCTGACACCTTGCAGGGACTGCCCCAAATATTCTAAATACCCATGTGAAATATGTGAGTCTCATCTCCACTTTTCAGTAGAGGAAACTGAGGCAGGGAGATTATATGACTTGCCCAAAGCCACAGAGGAAGTCCATTGTCAACTGGAACTACAATGTTGGAGTTTCTGACTCCTCCTCATGTTCTCAGCCTAGTAGATCACAACCCTCTCCAGCAAGAAATCTGTCTAGTTTGAGGCAATACAGGGCTGTGTCTAGCAAGTAATAATAAATAAACCATAGAAACTGGCTAACATTCAAAAGTGAAATGTCCTGCTGTCTCTCTTCGTCTGTTCCTGCAAATAGTTGAATAACATTCCCCAGAAATCATTTGAAATGGGTCATATTTAGCACCAATTCAGCACTGTGGGAGGCTCCTGTGGGCACTCATCAAGCCATATAAAATGAGCGGAATTATAAATTAAGAGCATTTTTGCACCTTCAGGAATGCCTGAACAGGACTCTGCACTACTATGCCTTTTATGTAGCTCAGGTCCTAGCTGATGAAGACACTGATGTTGCACCAAGTGACTGAAACTGAGATGCCAAATGAAATCAAAGAAGTTGTGGATGATTCTGACAAGATATCTAAAGAACTGGCCAATACATGAACCAGTGACTGCACTGCCTGTGACATATAAAACAATGGAATAGCAGCCACCTGGTATTTTACATAGGGGAGATATGGTTACAGTCACTGCAAACTATGGTATGCCTCTGCTTCAGTACTGTTTCTTATTACCGATATTAGGGAATTAATGCTAGGTTCCCTGTAGTCATAGTACATTAAAATATAGGCCAATATTTTTAAAAGTGAATTCCAGGCTCTGAGGAACCACGAGTCCATGACCTATATTGTATTCATTAGCACTGTGATGTTTGCATGGCCTGTGATTGTCAATCCAGGCACTCACAGTGAACATCAGCCCTTAATGTGGACAGAGCTGTCTAAACTGTGCTTGCAGGACATGGAAATTGCTAGTCCAAATGTTACATCACAGTGATTTGTGAAATGTAATTTATTGGGATGTTTTAACAACTGTTATTTCAATAACCATGGGTGTCAGCAGCCTGGGGAATTATCAGCCACACCCAAATCAGCCTTTAGCCCTTACCTGGGGGCTCCATTTATTGTCCAAACAACGAACAAACTTGCAAAAAGGAAAATGAGATTTCCAACTGGAGCCTTCTTCCCAGTCACATCTCCTGTGTGGAGTCTCCCATTTCCACGGACTACTCTAGGAGAGGGTCCTTTCGTGCATTGTCCCTCTCCAGATCGCCCTTTCCTACAGCTCTTTAGAGGGAACATCTGTCCCCTTCTCAGCTGTATCTGATTACTGAACAAGGCTGGCTGGCCCCAGGCCTCTGGCTCTTAAAGGGGTAGGCCAGCTTGTTACACATGGGTGAGTAGTTAACCTTTTTTTTTTTTCTTGCATGTTTTGGCCCTTGGGTTATTGACATAGAGCATGCCCCTCATCTCCTGTGATGCTGGCTCACATTCTTGCAAGTATTTCTATGCCAAATCTTTTGAATTTTTTCTTGTTGTTTAGTTTACACTGTTTTATTTCTTTCCTCTTCTGCCGTCTCACCTGACTACTGAATCTATTGCTTTCCCTTATGAGAATGTAAAATCCCTCGGGGGCAGCTGGAAGGGTGTCCTCTTTATGGTTTCCAGGACTCTGAAATTTGCTCCCCAGTTTGGCCTGAAAAAGTCTTAATTTGGTGACCTTCCAGGCATGCTGCAAAATACATTAGTTTGAGAGGGCTTAGGGAGAGGGCTGAGGGTATGTGTCCCACAATGGTGAGGGGTGGAAAGGGGTTTTTGAGGTGGCTGAGTTCCTGATGAACTGGTTATTTTATTGCTGTTTGAGATTTAATTGTGATGCTAATAGTGTGTTAGGGCACCTAGAGCCTTGGATAGTCATCCTTTTAGTTATATATATTGAAATAAATAAATAAATAGGCCCTCAAGTCTCATTCGCCCCCTGGGTTGATCTCTATTTTGATCTCGTCATATGTGGGAACAAGAGCAGAGTAGACCTCCAAGGATCTCTCATGTGAAGCAGAAAGGAGAATTTAGACTGAATTACATCATTGTGCCCCTTCCCTGCTATTTCATAGTTTCTCGATTGCCTGTAAATCAACTATTTTATAGCAGCATTCAGTCTTTTCTGTACTCTTCCCAATTCTCAGTGGAACCCCAACAGACCACGGTTGTCGGCGGGTGGGATTGAATCTGGGACCTCTGGAGTTTAGTGCATGAGCCTCTACCGCATGTGCTAAAAGCCACGTGGCCTTAGCTAAAGCTGTGGAGTAGACTCATTAATCTCTAATGGTCTCGGTGTCACTAGAAGGGACAGAACACCACACCCAGGAGGTATGTGGGTTACATCGGGAAAGTTTCTTCATCTAGTTTATCAGAATTCCTCTGCAGTAGATAAATTAGGAGACTAGAGATTTATTCTTCATATCCCTGCTGCATCCTTAAGTGTATTCCTGTAGGGGACACCATGGCCATGTTCCTACAAATCCCTGGAAACATGCTTAATTTTAAGCACATGAGTAGTTTCATTGACTTCAGTGGAACTATTCCCAAGCTTAGAGTTAAGCATGTATGTGTTTGCAGGATTGGGGTCCAAATTGGTTTGCACCAGGTTTAATTTATTTTTCTTGAAAAATGGCCTTATTTCAAAATAGATTTTTTTGGGGGGGGGGGGGGGTTTGAAAAATTGTCAATATTATCATAGTGTTCTATTTTGCAATGTATTTGATCAAAATTGTTATTAAAATTTACCAAAAGCTGCACTTTGTTGCTGAAAACTGGGATTGGGGTAAAATATTTTTTTCAAAAATGATTTCAATAAAAACATCAGTATTTTTTAGTAAAATATCACAGAAAATGTAGCCAGCAATGGAAATTGGGTCCATGTCAAAATCTGTAAAATGGACATAACTTCAAAACATTGGGAACTTGTCACAATCATTTTCTGCTTTTCTGACCAGCTCTGTATGGTATATTTAGAGTTTATTTTCTGTTGTTCTGGACTAAAGTGTAGTCCTCACTCTGCCCTAGCTGGTAACATTTTTGTATGACTCAGAGTTGTGAGTTCAGGTCCTATGCCAGGATTCTGTCCATTAAGCTACTTGAATAATCCCAATCCTTGTCTCTAAACACCTCACACATATTTTATCTTCTGGACTCTGAAGTACAAAGGTATTATTGCTCCATTTTACAGATAAGAACTGAGGCCTAAAAATAATGAGTAATGTGTTCAAGATCAGAGGGGAAGCATGCAACAAGGGCAGGATTTGAACCTAGAACTTCAGTGGCCTTGCCAAGGGCCTTCACCACTAGACTGTTCCCTCTCCATTTGGAATCAGCTAATGTGATGTCATAAAGTGGTTTGTGAGATCTAGAGTATGAAAGATAATGTATAAAAACCAAATCCTCTTCTCTTCTGTACAGTGAATCACCTGTTTCCAAAACTCGGCCTTTATGCAATGGAAACCTGGTGAGAATCAATCCTGTAATCTACAGTTAATGCTTATCTTTAAAATACAAAAAAATGTATCATTGCCCCTTAAAAGGGAAACTACCCTAAACCATGGGCACAGATGGGGGAGAGGGGAATGAGGGGTGTTGCCACCCCAAACTGTATATGTTGATAGTGGGGGTCACAATTTAAAGGTTCGGCTGCCCCCCAAGCAACTCGAATCACGGCTCGGGCCGGCCATGCACAGCAGTGCACAGGCCAGTATTGCCAGGCAGGGCCCGGGGAGAGAGCGCTACCTCCACACCTTGACTCACCTCATCGGGCCACCCAGTCTGTCGGGGGGGGGGGGGGGGACTAAAAATTGTAACTCAAAGTGGGGGCTCAGCTCAAAAAGCCCCAACCATGGGTGGCATGTGAACCCCCCTTCGGGGAGGGTAGCCCCTGGCCTCGCCCCTTCCACACGAGGCCCCGCCCCACCTCGTCCCTTACGCCCCCCTTTCCCCCACTGCAGCGTCAGCTGGAGGAGCCACAGCTGAACCGCCCCGAGCATTGGCCTGCCAGTTCCAGCTCCAGCTGCCTCTAGCCCGGGGCCACTGGCCTGGCCTGACCCGCTGGCGACCAGGCAGCATGAGCCATCAGCTGGCCGAGCCCTGAGTTCCAGGCCACCGGCTCGAGCCAAGTCCCCGCCAGCTTCGGGGGAGCTTGGGAGCGAGGGCGGGGCCTCAGGGCAGAGCGTGAGTGGGGCCATGGCCTGGGTGGGAGGCTTAGCCTCCCCTGGTCTGTTATACCCGCCACCCATGCCCCCAACCCAGACAGGTCAGGTGGCCCACTGAGGTGAGTTGGGGGGTGGAGGTGGTGCTCCCTCTCTGAGCCCCACCATGCGCGGTTGGCTCAAGCCCCACCAGGCCCTGCCTCCCCAAATATAGAAGTCAAACTATACCTATGCTCTAAACTACTTCAATTTCTGTACAATGCTGAGACTAGCACTCCCCCTGTGCTAGCACTGGGTGAGCTGTAACAGTGGGAGATTTCCTGGAAATTGTCAGTGTAGTCACAGCCTGCCGGTATCTCTCTTGTGAGCCAGATTGTCTCCAGTTGGGGTATCCACAACTACTCTAAAAGCTCTGATTGTGTAAAGATTCAGAACTAATTCCTTCTTGTTCCCTGTTCACGTGGATTCAGTTAGATTCTGAACTGCACCTAGTTTTTGTGAAAAGAACGAGGAGTACTTGTGGCACCTTAGAGACTAACAAATTTATTTGAGCATAAGCTTTCGTGGGCTAAAACCCACTTCATTGGATGAATGCAGTGGAAAATACAGTAGGAAGAGATATAAATATACACAGAGAACATGAAAAAATGGGTGTTGCCATACCCACTATAACGAGAGTGATCAGTTAAGGTGAGCTATTATCAGGTTTCATCTTGTTTTCTCCCAAACTAACTCGGGGATTTCTTTCCACTCATCATTATCTACTGTTCTGAAGTAGTTGACAGCCGCTTCCTAGGGACAATCCATCCACTCACTCTTTTCTCCCTTGTGCTTTCTTCAACAAAATCAAACTTTTAAGGAGACCATCCCATTGTGCAATCCTTTTCTATTTTCCTGTGTTTCTCAGCCTCTTTATCCCATCACTTGGTAGATTCTTCATTTGCTGCCTGTCAACCATTTCCCACACAGGCCTGTAGCTTTTACTTGATTCCTCTGGCCCTATGAATATTAATTCCTCCCCGGCCCCTCCTTTTCAACTATATATTGTTTCCAAATCTCACAAATAGCTAGAAACTATATCTAGTTTCTCCATAACTCTTGCCAAGGAAGTGTTTTCAGATCACTGCTTTCATCATTCCTAGCTTCCTATTTCACATCCTCTCTATTATCCTGTTCATCTAACAAGATAAACAATGGCTGCAAATCACACCACTCCTTGTCCTTGAAGATTTCTTGCCTGAAGTAAAATACCTTCTTTTCCCCCAGCCTTAATTTTAACATGCTGTGATTGCTACTTTGTTCCACTCCAATTCATTGTTGAAACCTAGCCACTCTCTTTATTACAGATATTCAGATTTTTTTTCTCTTAATACCATACTTGGTTTTGCCCACACCAGTGTCACAGTCATCATTAGTCATGTCTTTAGTAGCGTCTCACCAGCTGTACCCTTAATTCTTTTCCTTCTCAGATGCCCAAGGCTATGCTACGTCTCTTGGGGCAGCAGGTTCAGTGGATGGCTGTTCCAGGCTGTATATCATGTTGCCAAGCTCAGCATAATCATGCCCATCCTCCGTGATTGCCTTTTGTCTTTCCAGCTGTTAGAGACCTTTCCCTCAGTTGCCAGTGAATCTGTCCTAGCAACAGAGAAAGTAGCTGCAGTGAAAAGGCTAATCGGAGAGACAAATCATAAAAACATATTAATGATGATTAACCCTGGAGTACTTTTAGCTAAGAACAACCTGGTTCTACTGATTCTGAAAAAACTTGGCCTTTATGCAATGGAAACCTGGTGAGAATCAATCCTGTCATCTGCAGTTAAATGCTTATCTTTAAAATACAAATATGATAAAAATAACAGCCCTTCAGAGTCTGTGCTTGATAGATCAAGAAATACTCTGTGGTATATTTAAGATTAAATCCTTGACTAGCAGTAATTCTTTAATTACAGCATGAAGCCTTTATTTTATGTTGGAATATGGCCATAAAGACGGTTTAGCAGAATTGATTAAAGATTTGAATAATGGTTGAAATATTTAGAATATTGTCCAACACCCAAGAGCCAAGTACTAAGTGAACAAATAGGAAAAGCTTTCTCTTCCAAAGCCAAGCTTCTAGGATGATTAATACAAATGACTAACTGTATGAAAATAATGCAGTACTCCTTGAAATATTTCAAATGTTTTCAAAGGCCCATTTGTTTGGATGCAGATGCTCCTGTGCAAGACAAGATCAAAATGAATAATATTTTTGTGCCTTCCAGTGGTAATATCTTGGTACTGGAGGGGGGAAAAAAACATATTATCTTTCTGTCTAGAACAACATTATTTTGCAAATCTGTCACTGGTAGTAATATGCTAGGAGAAAGAGTGATCATAATAATTTAGTTATGAGACATTGAGTAAAACAAATGATCTTTATAAAGCAGGAGGTGTCCTTACTTTTCATTTTCTAAGGCCCATGTTGCCTATAATTTTCAGGTGCCTGGATAAATACCAGCTGTTGGGATCCTACCAGCTATGCCTCTTCCTGAAGAGACTCTGGTATCCTAGAAAAAGACTAGCGATGCTCTTCTGGAGAATAATCTGTGCTACAGTAACCATGAATATAAGAAGCCATTTCATGCCCAGGAGAATCAGTGTTCATTGGCACACCCCTAGCACTCAAAAAGGTCAATGCCTAAAATGATCTTTGCTCAGTGTCCTTTTAGTGCGCAGGGAGAAAAGCTGGCCCTAGATAGGAGACTTTAAATTATCCCCTCTCTTCCCTTCATAATCATATGAATTTGCAACCATTGGATGTAGTTTTAGGGCATCAGGATACTCCATAAAAAGAGGAGGCGACATTTGCCAAAGAACCATAAAAGTACCTACATTTTTGTAGCTTGGTGACTCAGCAAACAGCAGGTTGTCTATAACCATAGCAATCAGCTGTGGTGTGACAGATTCCAATTATGCTGATCACAGAGGTAATTTCATTGGTTATGAAGGGGAAACTTGTCTTATGTTTAAGCTGTTATACTACATTTTTACTAATTATACTGTTAAATTGGCATTGTTAGTCATATTGTGATCTCTGCTATATTGGGAAACCAGCATGCTGATTACACTGGGAAATTTATTTCTTGGTTATAATGGGGGACAGGTTTTACTAGAAACTGGCATATTGCATTTACTTGTTATGATACAGAAAGTGGTTTTGAATTATTTTATCTTGTATGGTACACTGCTTATCAGTTTCACAGGTTAAGTCGTATGAAGTAACTGAAAGTAATATAGATTCTAAGGCCAGAAGAGACCATTATGATCATCATTCCAGTCTGACCTCCTGTCTGACCACAGGTCATAGAACTTCCTCAAAATAATTCCCAGAGCATATCTTTTAGAAAAACATCCAATCTTGGTTTAAAAATTGTCAGTGATGGAGAATCCATCATGACCCTTGGTAAAGTGTCTCAGTGGTTAATTATTCTCACTGTTAAACATGTATTATTTCTAGTCTGAATTTGTCTAGCTTCAACTTCAAGCAATTGGATGGTGTTATGCCTTTCTCTGCTAGACTGAAGAGCCCATTATTAAATATTTGTTCCCCATTTAGGTACTTAAAGACTGTGATCAAGTTACCCTTAACCTTCCATTTGGGGGAGAGATAGCTCAGTGGTTTGAGCATTGGCCTGCTAAACCCAGGGGTGTGAGCTCAATCCTTGAGGGGGGCCATTTAGAGATCTGGGGCAAAAATCTCTCTAAGGATTGGTCCTGCTTTGAGCAGCGGGTTGGACTAGATGACCTCCTAAGGTCCCTTCCAACCCTGATATCCTATGATTGAGCTCCTTGAGTCTATCACTGTAAGGCATGTTTCCTAAACCTTTAATCATTCTCATGGCTCTTCTCTGAACTGTCTCCAATTTATCAACATCTTTCTTGAATTGTGGGCACCAGAACTGGACATTGTATTCCAGCAGTGGTTGTACCAGTGCCAATAACAGAGGTAAAATAACCTGTCTACTCCAGATTCCTGTGTTTTTTTGTATCCCAGGATCGCATTAGCTCTTTTGGCCCCAGCATCACATTGGGAGCTCATGTTCAGCTGATTATCCACAGGGACCTCCAAATCTTTTTCACAGTCACTGCTTTCTAGGACAGGGTCACCCATCCTGTAAGTATGGCCTACATTCTTTGTTCCTAGAGGTATACATCTACATTTAACCATATTACACATTTGCTTGTGCCCAGTTTACCAAGTGATCCAGATCTCTCTGAATAAGTGACCTGTCCTTTTCATTATTTACCACTTCCCCATTTTGTATCATCTGAACTACATCAGTGATGATTTCATGTTTTCTTCTAAGTCACTAATAGAAATGTTAAATACTGTAGGGCCAAGAACTGATCCATGCAGGACCCCACTGGAAACACACCCATTTAATGACTATTTTCCATTTACGGTTACATTTGGAGACCTATCAGTTAGCCAGATTTTAATCCATTTAATGTGTACCTTGTTAATTTTATATTGTTCTAGTTTTTAATCAAAATATAAACGGAGGCAGGCATAGAAACAGTACAAATATATTAAAATGAAGTCTTAAGTACTAATAAAGAACAATTGAAATATTAGATGTTAATCAGGAGGGTACCAAACATTGTGCTTACCTGATCTGGACATATTAATATGTTCAAATGATGCTATACACTTTCCTCTGGGTGTGTGTATTTGTACATAACTCTCAGTTCTGGAGTGGATTTCTCATTGATGTGCATGTTATAGTGTATGTATCAGCAATAAGTAAAAGAAATACAGATCACATTAATATCAGACATTTGATGCATTCAGAGGCTGATATTTTATATACACAGTCCTCTGCTTGCTTGGTATTGCTTGCACTACGTGGGCTCCATTACATGCATTTGTTAGCAGTATGAGTTCATTGGGGGCATCCTTGTCACCATTCAGTCATATTTTCAGTGTTAGCCTTCTGTCCTTCGAGTAGCTATATACCCCAAGAAGCAAATCTGGCTGCATCTTCATGTGTGGAATTGGAGCTGGGCAAAATTTTGTGGACAAATATTTTATTTGACAAAAAAATTGTTTCTGGTTGGCCTGAAATTACCCGTGAATTTGACATGAATAATTTTGGCCAGTCATCAATTGTGCAGTTGTGCACCCTACTTCTCCATAATCTTTAGCCCAGTGATTAGGGCACTCATCTGAGATGTGGGAGACTCAGGTTCAAATCCCGGCTCCGGAAGAGACCCCAAACAGATTTTACTGATTCACCAAAAAATTCAGATTAATTTTGACCCAAACAGAATCTTTTTGGATTTTTTTCCCCCTAGAACTGCCACTGTACCAAAACATCAGTTATTTGTGCAACTCTTTGTGGAATGGAACAGGACTTAAACAATGTGAACCTCCCTTTCTGCACTGCTTTTGTATGGGTGCACAGACTGTATCGGAGATTCATGCCTGGCCACACCTCCCTTTCCAAAGGTTACACGTTTCCAGAGTGCTTGAGAAGTGACGGTGAAATGCACATTGCACCTTGCTCTCCCCAGACGCCTTCCCTCATCCCCTGTGCTTGTGATGAGGAACAAGCTATATTTTTGTTGTATCAAGCTTTATTGAGAAGATTCCATGTCATTTGCTTCCTTTCTGTCAGCCACTCAACATGCACCAGATGGGACTCCCAGGTGTGTAGCTAGACTCGGGAGCTCTAACAGTCAGGAGCTCTGCTCAGTTCTCTCCTCCAGTCTGTTTTATAATGAACACAGCATCCAGTAAGGGCTCTTTTCTGTTCTAAATAAAATGCTTTCAACCTCATCTTGAATATCTCTGTAGGAAAAGATACATTTGAGAGAATATCATAATTCTCACTTCCAACACAGCCTGCCCGAATGTCAGGAAAGCCATTTATACAGAGCATACAATAATTGCATACTTAATATTTCATCAGCTATATTAAGCATAATGTCACTAAAATAGATATGGATTTGAAAGGATCATTTTAAAGAAATGTGGTTTTAGAGGTTCTTGTGTATAATGATAGCTATAGTATATATTATTGTAGATGTTGCTGTGGGCTTATTGCTGTAGAGAGCAATTATATGAAGCTGAAGAAATTTGGACTCTGTTTCTAGATATATTTGGATAAAAAATGATAAAATGGCTCAATGAATGCCAGACTTCCATTTCTTCTAACCCCTCCTCCTTTTCCTTCTCCTCTGGTACCTTCCTTCTCTCTTTTCCCTAGTCATGTATGTCTTCTATTTTATTACTGTTACCCAACCCTATGTCTGTGTACTACAGTGTTGTCAGGTTTTGTGTTGCCTGGTCTTGCAGCTTTGACAAGTTGTAAAATGGCACAATTCTTTTGGAGATCCCATAAAACATGCAGTATTTGGAAACATTTTTGTACTTTTCAGTCTGTTTCCTTATGGAAATGAATAAAAAATTAATCACAAAAAGAGATGCTTCAGCGCTGTAGACAGTTGCTGCAAAAGCCTGCCATGAAAAAACGCTCCAAACTATTTTTTAACATAAGGCAGAGATGTTTATTTTATAACAATGCTTCAATACATTTTAATTCCACTGTATTATGTTACTACTACAAGAAAAATTCTGCTGAGGTTTATAATGCTAAATATATATCTGTAACCTAGTGAGCTTATCTGCATATTGAACAAAAAGAACACCTTTATGGACAGTGCTGAAATGGCAAGCCCCAGTGGTTTCTTCTTTGGTTAAAAATATAATATTAGTTATGTCTCCCTTTACTATTTGAACGTGTTAATGTTTGGAAATATTTTCATCAATTCTCTGAATAACTGTGAGTACAGTGGTTTCCTACGTACATGGAGGCTGGAGCAGACAGGCAGGCTTGTAGGAAAGAGATCTTTATTAAGTATGTTGAGTGGCCAATGTTACATGTGGGCCTTGGGGGGGACTTTAGAGTTTGAGAACTAACAATCTGGATGCACCTTGCATTTCTAACCTTCCACTGGTGTCACATTGAATTAGGCTCTCCTGAAACCTAATCCTCTTTTTCCAGTTCCACTCATCATACAAGCTTTCAAAATGTGTATTCTCCCAACTTGAGCGTGCACAAATGTTGATGCATGCAACCCCAGATTTGTACGTGCATTTAGAGCACCGTGCGCATGTGCAAAGCACGGTGTGCATACACACTGAAATTTTTGCTCATCTAAGGCAGACATGCACAAAAGGGTGGATCCGTGTTAAAAAATGTGGACGAGGATGTCAAACCAAAAAGAACACCCATCACCAGGACAATGACTTATTATCTGCCATTATTGGTAGACATGTCATCCCCGGCTTGGGGGGGGGGAAAAAAAGGTACTTGCATGATGGGAAATGGAGGCGTTATTACAGTACTCTGTTTGTGTAACACTAGAATATTGCCATGGATGCTATAAGCATGGTGTCCCTTTGTGGGACCAGCTACCAATCATCAGTTCCCATTGTTATGGGACTCTTCATTAAATGTAGACTTCTCTGTAAGTCTTGTAGATGTAAAATGCACAGATTTAAATACTACACCGCTACCCCAATATAACACGAACCGATATAAAACGAATTCGGATATAACGCGGTAAAGCAGTGCTCCGGGGGGGGGGGGGGGGGGGGGGCTGTGCACTCCGGTGGATCAAAGCAAGTTCAATATAACGCGGTTTCACCTATAACGCAGTAAGATTTTTTTGGCTCCTGAGGACAGCATTATATCGAGGTAGAGGTGTATTAAACCAGTTTTAACTGACTACTCATAGCATCAACTATAATTAGTTGTGTGGGAGAGGTAGTCTTCACCTAAATACTGTTTTAGGAATACAATGATGTTTTTTATTCCAATTATATTTTGGTAACACCTCTAATTTTCTCTTTATGCTTGGGGGAATAGAAAATTCTATATTATAAGCTGCCTTCCCCATTACAGTTTTTCCGATGCTGCATGTGATTCAGTTCTGGAATAACTGTTACAATGTAACAACTTATATTGACTTTCCAGTAAGTTGGCACTGTTCCTGATAGATGTATAGCACTATCTCATACCATTCTCCCTCCTCCATTTGGAATCAAAAGCTTTCCTCCCACTTATCTTGTTCTTGTTTTGTTAATTTTATTCAAACAGTGTAAGCTTTTATTTAGTCTACCTGTAATATCCTTCCATTAAGCTAGGAATAAATATATCTGTACCACAGTTATTCCATGAGTTAATTACTTATTGCCTATTATTTGTACTGGAATTATAAATATAAGGGGAAATTATTATAATGTACCTCCCAGTTTCTTCAGTGTAATAAATTCTCTATTGTTAAAGAAGTTACTGCAGTAATTGTATACCACTTTTTTATTAAGCTTCTTTCTCAATTATTTACATGGTCTGGAGAAAAAATGTTAAGTTCAATAATAGGAGTAACTGGAATTACCTAATTTTTTTTTAATCCACTTTGTTTTTTATTCGAGTCCATGGGCAAGATTTTCTTGCTTACTATGGTATAAATCAGGGGTAACTGCATTGAAGCCAATGGATTCAGGACCATATTCGTAGTGGTGCCATAAGTAAGGGATGCTTTTAATGTACATTTTCCTCACTCTCGGCCCATGGAAGAGCAAAGGAAGATTTAGTATCCAGTTCCAGCTCCAGTTGGGCATGTTTGTGTCCCCACCTGTGTGGAGCTCATTACAGGATGAGGGCCTCAAACTGGACAGTTTCTTTTTCCATCTGAATTCAAAGAGAATCCCATTTTCCATTATTCTAGGAAGCTACCTTAAGAAGGATTGCAATAAATAATAGTGCTTAATGGTTGGAAACTCCTTGCCTCTTTGTTCTGAAGGTAACGGCGGAACGTTCTTATTAAGCTGAGCGTGTCAAAAGGGCCACAACAATCTAGTAGCAGTTTCTTTTCTAAGGCAATCTTGGGTATTTCTATGGGGAGCGTAGAGAAAAGGTCAAACACATGAGACAGCCAGTTCATAGCCACCTAACCAATTTACACAGGTGCTGTTGGTTTTTTTCGCTGTGGCTTCCTCCTGGAATGCCAGACTCACAAAGTGAATAAGTGTTGTCAGTTACATATTCACCTAAGTATTTTTGTTGAGGCCCATGAGAAGTGACACTTGTATTCATCAGTGTTGATGCAGTACCTTATTGAGCATCAGTGCCTCATTCTGCTAGGTATTAGACACACACATAATGAAAAGAGAATATTTTAGCTTCTCTATAGCTTCTTGCTTTATCAGAATAGTCAATAACTCTAGGTTTTGAACGTTTACTTTAAAACCTGAGACCTGGCTAAAGCTTGCTATCTTCTGGAAAATCAGTATGTGTTAAAGATAAGGATTACATAAAGTGCAGGGATGTATCATTGAGACAGAAAATATTTTGTTCTGTGGTTTCTTCTGATATAACCAGTCATATTACTTATTTAATGCGGTTGCGTCGGTTCTGTAGGGTTTGCATCTTGCTATGTGTATGCATTGGTGTAGAAATCCTGAAAGGCAGATTTAATAGATCTAGGATTGCAGATTGTACCCCTTTCATTTCTTATATGATAAACTGCTTTCCCATGAGCTCTCCTTCTAAGGAGATATGCCAATATTGGTTGGTATTAATTACTTAATTAATTAATTACTTCGTTGCTCTCTTTTTTTTTATAAAAGATTCTTTTAGCTCGTTTTATTTGCCACTCTGCCTTTCTGCTCCATAGCATCTTAACTTCTCCCCTTACATTTAGAAGGTATTTACACTGATTTTGATTTCCCATGCTCTTAGGATGAGCTTCCCATCGCTTTACTTCTTTTTGAAAGAAAGTAATTCTTTCCATCTGTTTTTTCTTCTTCTTTGTTTGTCATGGCTAATAATCTCCCTTGAATTGCCACTTTGGCCACTTCCCATAGAGTAATATTACTAATATCTCCTGGATGTCTAGTTTTATATAGTCAGGAATATCCTATTTTTTCCCCCTGATGATCCTTAGGTTGTGTAATATCACTAGGTTCTGATTCACAAAGTGCTTAAATATGTATTTAAGTCCCATTGATATCAATGGGGCTTACGGCCTTTTCGGAATAGGGTTGGCCTTAATCATGAGCTTAAAGTCCACCAGAATGTGGTATGAAGATCAGGTTTCTGGATGTCTTAGGAAACCAAGAAGAATCTAAACAACAGGGGCCTGGTGCACCATTGTGTTGCTCTACTTTAGTGCCACTGTGACTCTTGAAACCAATGGCATTATAACAGCATAAAACTGGAGTAACATAATAGTGAAACAGGCCCTTAGTGCTAGACTCTTCCTGATTTCCTGAGAGATCCAGGATTGACACTGTTTCCTCTGGTAGTGAATAATTGAATTGGATTCCTATACATGACCCTGATTCTGCTAGGATACCAAAGAGCCAAAGATATTCCATTTTTTTCAGTCTTCTTCTCCGTGGAGTGGAAGTACAGATGTCAGAGGAAGATGATTTTCTTTCCCTTTTTGTAGATTGAGTCTACTTCCATGGATAATTTCTTTTCTTTTCTTTTCTTTTCTTTTCTTTTCTTTTGTCTTGGAAGTTTAAGAAATGTATTGTCGCTGCTGTTCGGTGTTACCTGGAGGAACTATGGGGAGGGGGCTGGGATGGGCTCCTTTTATCTCAAAACCAGGCTCAGAATCTTCCACTGCCAAGAATTCTGTGACGGAAGCTATTTATGAAAGAGAGAGAGTCCATCTCTGCTTTCCCCTTCCGTAATCTCATATTTGATTTTCTTTCCCTGTCTTCAGGGCAAACCGATTTCCCCTGGATCCTAATTTATTTATTTATTATTATTACAGATTTGAATTTGGGCTGTAGAATTTCTAGTTGACATGCTGTGCTGCCCCTCCAGGCGAAACAGCACCAAAGGCTCAACCCAAGGGACAGTTGAGGCAAAGACGGCTTTAAGACCCTTTGCAGCCTCTGCTTTTGGAGGCTGGTGTGCCCCAATTAGAGCAGCCACTGAGCCTCCAGCCTTGCTCCATGCTCTGTGCTCTTCCCTTCCCACAACCAGCTCACATTCTGCCACCCTGGCATGCCCCCTGGCACTGAGGTTTGCGAGGGGGCCAGCTTATGGCTTCTGTGCCCGCACCACTGAAATCTTTCCCCAGCCTCTCAGGGTATGTCTACACTGCAATAAAGAACCCACAGCCCAGTGTCTCGGAGCCTGAGTCAATTGACTCACGCTCACAGAGTGTGGGCTATAGGGCTAAAAATTGCAGTGTAGAAGTTTGGGCTCGGGCTGGAGCCCGGGTTCAAAGAGTCTCCCCCCACATGGGGTCTCAGAGCCTGGGCCCCCGCCTGAGCCTTAGCGTCTACATTGCAACTTTTAGCCCTGTGAGACCAAGATAGCTGACCCGGGCCAGTTACAGCCATGCTGCAGGTCTTTTCTGCAGGGTAGACATACTCTTAGGGTCAGGTGTGGGGACAGGATCGGTCCCTCTGTCTTCAGTGTCTCCAACCTGGCACTCCTTACTTGCACCAGTTTTATGGTATGTACCCAGAAGTGAGACTTTTGCCTCGCTCCATTTCTTCTAGAAATGTATGTTTTGCCTCATCAGGGTTTCCCATGCAGCCTTTTCTGCTCTCTCCCTGGGGCAGATGGGGGAGAAGGGCCTTATTTTACTTCTGAGTAGCCTGCTGAATTGTGATAAAAATCAGTCATTTTAGCTTTGTGGCAACCTTCAAGCCTGCTTCCGTGTTCTTAGAAATGGCTCTGTTTCTATTTTTGTGGGCACAGCAGAAATTAACTCATTCCTGGTGATGGACTTCAGATCCTGACATGCAATGGGAGCTAGGAGCTCTCTGCAGTTTTCAGCCACAAGACCATCTAGGTAAATATTTGAACTCTAGGGAGATTAAAACAAATAACCCCCTATTTTTGTAGCTATTAAAAAAGGGAACGTTAACAGGAGCTGTAGAAGGGTGATGAGACTCAGCTGCACTTGTCCTATTCAAAAGTGGTCATTGTAGAGAATAGAAACATGAATATGGGGGTTTATTACAGGTTAAGATGATGCTCCTTTTTCTTTTGTGCTAATTGCTTTGAGGAGTAGGCCTGTTCAGAGACTAAATGGCTCAGGGGATTGATAATGGTTTCCGAGGCCTTTCATTTTCAGCAGCCTGGTTTGAAAACCGGCCATTTCAGTCTCCCTGTTAACATCTGCTGATTGCTTGGGAGCATGTAGGAAATGCCTGAGAGCAACAACTCCCATTTCTTACAAACAGGCATCCTCGTCATAAAAACCTGTATTGCAGTTGGCACAAAGTGGGGCATTGGCTGGTTGGGAGGCTGGTGAATGAATGAGCATCAGAACTGAAAACCCCTCTCCTTGTCAGATGGTGATTCTCTACACCAGGACAGGAAAACATTTGGTGGGGTAATGTGGGGAAGCTAAAACAGCTGCTGCTCAAACTATACTTACTTATTCTGTGGCTAGAGAGAGATCTGGTGCAGTCTGGAGGAGAGGGAGCTAGGCTGGGAGCTGGTGCAGTCTGGAGGAGAGGGAGCTAGGCTGGGAGCTGGTGCAGTCTGGAGGAGAGGGAGCTAGGCTGGGAGCTGGTGCAGTCTGGAGGAGAGGGAGCTAGGCTGGGAGCTGGTGCAGTCTGGAGGAGAGGGAGCTAGGCTGGGGGCTGGTGCAGTCTGGAGGAGAGGGAGCTAGGCTGGGAGCTGGTGCAGTCTGGAGGAGAGGGAGCTAGGCTGGGAGCTGGTGCAGTCTGGAGGAGAGGGAGCTAAGCTGGGAGCTGGTGCAGTCTGGAGGAGAGGGAGCTAGGCTGGGAGCTGGTGCAGTCTGCAGGAGAGGGAGCTAGGCTGGGAGCTGGGATTACCTGTGCGCTATCCTGGGGTTCTGTTCTGTGTGACCTTGGACAAGTCACTTCTCTGTGCTGCTCTTTAGATGGTCAGGCCGGCTTGGCCGGGACTGTCTCACACTCTGGGCTGGGAGGGTGCTTCCCAGCATGGGTAGACAGATGCACAAGCTCATTTAAAAATCGCTGCATGGCTGCAGCAGCACAGGCAGTGGCTCAAGCCGGCCTCCCAAGAATATCCTGCTCTTGGCTAGCTGGAGTCACTGTGGTCACGCTGCTATTTTTAGTGCGCTAGCTCAAGAAGAGCTAGTGCGTCTGTCTACCCACGCTAGAAAGCACCCTCCAGCTGCTGTGTAGACATACCCCAAGTGTGTGTGTGAGTGTACAGTGCCTGGCACAATGGGGCTCCAATCTTGCTTTTAGCCTCTAGGTTCTAGTGTAATACATGTAATTTAAGAGGCTTATGCTCAAAACTGGTACCTTTGATTAACCACTAAATCCATCTGTTAAAGAAAAATGAATCATCATTATGCTGCCTGTCAGCAAAATACCTGGGTTTTCTAGGTTAGATACTAAATGGAGTTAGCCCAGGTTCAAATGTTTCATTCATTATAAAGCCTGACACCACTAATGTCCTGTTTTATCAATGATATCTCATTTTCCTTTGGCTTTTCCCTATAGAAGTGTCATTAATATTTTCAGCCCTCTGTATCCTTAATGATCTACTTGGCTGACCCGCATCAGATAAAATACTTTTTCATTACAACGATTTTCCTGTTTAGATTCCCATGAGATTCTGATATGTAATTAGTTTTCTCTAAGGGCAGGTCTTCACTACAGGGGGGGGTCGATTTAAGATACGCAAATTCAGCTACGCGAATAGCGTAGCTGAATTCGATGTATCGCAGCCGACTTACCCCACTGTAAGGACGGCGGCAAAATCGACCTCCGCGGCTTCCCGTCGACGGCGCTTACTACCACCTCCGCTGGTGGAGTAAGAGCGTCGATTCGGGGATCGATTGTCGCGTCCCGACGAGACGCGATAATTCGATCCCCGAGAGGACGATTTCTACCCGCCGATTCAGGCGGGTAGTGTAGACCTAGCCTTACAAATGACCCCCTTTAACTTCATTAGTTCAAAATTAATTTGCTAGCATGTATCTAAGATAGTCAACATCTTTGATTAGTCAAATGGAGCAAAAAGGATCTTTCCTCCTTTATGGTCAAGACAAATGTTAATTAAACCCCAGATTTGTTGGCTAATTTTATTTATGATACAATTCAATGAAGTGTTTGGGGTGTACCATGTTGCTAATTGAGATGGGGATGGGATTAATGGGTCTGTGTTCTTGTAGTATATTGAAATGATCGTATTTTGCAGAAAATATTACTCCCTTCCTGCAGCATGTAGGTGAGTTTTTAAATAAGCAAGCCCAGACAGTGACATTCTATGTGCTGTGCAGTAGGGCAAGAAGGTAGTGAGGGCTTATACGCGGATGTGATTTCTGATGGCTGTTGTTTCTCAGTTATAGCCATTCACCTCTCCTCTTTGTGCACATCAGCATTAGCTGTCTGGCTATTTTCTGTCATATGTCGGTATCTCTCTTAAGAAGTACATCCTCATCTCAAGGCATGGAAATTGACAGAATTAGACACACATCACGATCATACCTTAGTCTTTGCAGCATTCCATCTTGCAAATCTGCTGCAGCCAGATCTATCCTAGTGGCACATTTTTCTTCCTCTCGTTTGACAGTAAGTGTGCTTGCTCTTTGCACTACCATGCAGGATGCTTGATGAGGCTTTATGGAATGTGTGTAATGAATGATGGTAAGGCGTTGATTATGAAATAGCCATTACTCCTGGAGAGATAGGACAGTCCCAGGGTAGCCGACTTGAGAGGATTTGTGTCCCCCTAGTCTTATGTATTTTTATTTTATAAAGACAAAGATTCAACCGGTTCAAATAACACTTCTAATAAACTTGTTTCCTTCTAATGTGACAGAGAGTCCTGTGGAACCTTTGGCCTGGTCTACACTATGAGTTTAATTCGAATTTAGCAGCGTTAAATCGAATTAACCCTGCACCCGTCCACACAACGAAGCCATTTATTTCGAAATAAAGGGCTCTTAAAATCGATTTCTGTACTCCTCCCCGACGAGCGGAGTAGCTCCAAAATCGATATTGTCATTTCGAATTAGGGTTAGTGTGGCCGCAATTCGATGGTATTGGCCTCCGGGAGCTATCCCACAGTGCACCATTGTGACCGCTCTGGACAGCAATCTGAACTCGGATGCACTGGCCAGGTAGACAGGAAAAGCCCCGCGAACATTTGAATTTCATTTCCTGTTTGCCCAGCACAGGAGAGCATAGGTGACCACAGAGAGCTCATCAGCACAGATAACCATGCAGGCCGATAATCGAAAAAGAGCACCAGCATGGACCGTACGGGAGGTACTGGATCTAATCGCTATATAGGGAGAGGATTCAGTGCTAGCAGAACTTTGTTCGAAAAGACGAAATGCCAAAACTTTTGAAAAAATCTCCAAGGGCATGATGGAGAGAGGCCACAATAGGGACTCAGAGCAGTGCCGTGTGAAAGTCAAGGAACTCAGACAAGCCTATCAGAAAACAAAGGAGGCAAACGGTCGCTCCGGGTCAGAGCCGCAGACATGCCGCTTCTACGCTGAGCTGCATGCAATTCTAGGGGGGGGCCGCCACCACTACCCCACCTCTGACCGTGGATTCCAAGGCGGGAGTAATCTCATCAACCACACCTGAGGATTCTGCGGACGGGGAAGAGGAGGAGGAGGACGAGCTTGCGGAGAGCACACAGCACTCCGTTCTCCCCAACAGCCAGGACCTTTTTCTCAGCCTGACTGAAGTACCCTCCCAAGCCAGTACCCAAGACCATGACCCCATGGAAGGGACCTCAGGTGAGTTTACCTTTTAAAATATAAAACATGGTTTAAAAGCAAGCGTTTTTTAATAATTAATTTGCCCTGAGGACTTGGGATGCATTCGCGGCCAGTACAGCTACTGGAAAAGTCTGTTAACGTGTCTGGGGATGGAGCGGAAATCCTCCAGGGACATCTCCATGAAGCTCTCCTGGAGGTACTCCAAAAGCCTTTGCAGAAGGTTTCTGGGCAGTGCAGCCTTATTCTGTCCTCCATGGTAGGACACTTGACCACGCCATGCTAGTAGCAAGTAATCTGGTATCATTGCATGACAAAGCCTGGCAGCGTATGGTCCCGGTGTTTGCTGGCATTCAAGCAACATCCGTTCTTTATCTCACTGTGTAATCCTCAGGAGAGTGATATTGCTCATGGTAACCTGGTTGAAATACGGGAATTTAATTAAGGGGACAGAGGTGGCCATTCCTACTGGGCTGTTTGCCTGTGGCTGAAAAGAAATCCTTCCCAGCAGTTAGCCAAGCGCTGGGGGTGGGGTGGGGTGGGAATTGGCGCTGAGCTTTTCGCCTTTGGCTAGCAGAGATCTTCCCTGATACCAGCCACACGGTGGGGGGATGGATAAAGCGATCATCCCAGAGAATTGGATGGGGGGGGGGGTTAGTTTGTTTTCTGCTGCTGAAGGTTAACAGGAAAACTGCAGCAGTAAACGGGCTTTGCTTGGTATGTGGGAAAGGAGGGCGCAGAAGCCGAAAGACAATGGCTTACCATGGCTGCCTGCAAGCCGAATTCTGTTGCCTGGACCTGCATCTGTGATCTCTAACACCAAAGCCACAGGCACTCAATATTAAGATGGAAAATGCGACCTTGTACTGAAATCACATGTGCTATGTAATGTGAATAGTGTTTTTCACCGTGAAAGAGTATAAGCATTGTTCTGTAAAATGTATCTTTTTAAAAACTTCTCTCCTTTTTTCCATCCCTCCAGCAGCTGCAAATTTTTCAAGCCTCCCTCCTTCATCCCGAAGGCTATCTCAGATAAGGCGGCGGAGAAAGAGGACGCGAGATGAGATGTTCTCGGAAATAATGGAATGCACCCGCAATGAAAGAGCTCATTTGAATGAGTGGAAGGACATGGTATCTAAGTACAGGAAAGATGCCAGTGAACGTGAGGTCATGAGGGACGCTCGAGATGAGAGGTGGCAGGCTGCAACGCTGGGGCTGCTGCGTGATCAAACGGACATGCTCCGGCGTCTGGTGGAGCTTCAGGAACGGCAGCAGGATAACAGAGTGCTGCTGCAGCCGCTGTATAACCTCCCTCCCCCTTCACCATGTTCCATAGCCTCCTCACCCAGACGTGTAAGAACGCGGGGGGAGGGGGGGAGGCTCCGTGCACCCTCCCACTCCACCCCAGTGGACAGCCCAACCAAAAGGCTGTCATTATATTGAATTTTTTCAGTGGCCTTTTACTTCCCTCCTATCCTCCTCCCAAACCTCATCCGGGTTACCTTGTCGGTTCTCTCCCTATGTTTATAATCAATTAATAAAGAATACATGATTTTTAAACGATAGTGACTTTATTTCCTTTAAAAGCAAGCTGTGATTTAAGGGGGGAGGGTGGTTTGCTTACAGGGAATGAGTCAATCAAGGGGGCGGGTTTTCAACAAACAGAACTTTCACACCGTAGCCTGACCAGTCATGAAACTGGTTTTCAAAGCTTCTCTGATGCACAGCGCTTCCTGGTCTTCTAATCGCCCTGGTGTCTGGCTGCGCATAATCAGCAGCCAGGCGATTTGCCTCAGCCTCCCACCCCGCCATAAAGGTCTCCCCCTTACTCTCACAGAGATTGTGGAGCACACAGCAAGCAGCAATAACAATGGGGATATTGGTTTGGCTGAGGTCTAACCGAGTCAGTAACGAGCGCCAGCGACCTTTTAAACGGCCAAATGCACATTCTACCACCATTCTGCACTTGCTCAGCCTGTAGTTGAACAGCTCCTGACTCCTGTCCAGGCTGCCTGTGTATGGCTTCATGAGCCATGGCATTAAGGGGTAGGCTGGATCCCCAAGGATAATTATAGGCATTTCAACATCCCCAACGGTTATTTTCTCGTCCGGGAAGTAAGTCCCTTGCTGCAGCCGTTTAAACAGAGTAGTGTTCCTGAAGACGCGAGCGTCATGAACCCTTCCCGGCCAGCCCACGTTGATGTTGGTGAAACGTCCCTTGTGATCCACAAGTGCTTGCAGCACCGTTGAAAAGTACCCCTTTGCGGTTTATGTACTAGGTACCCTGGTGCTCCGGTGCCAAGATAGGGATATGGGTTCCATCTATCGCCCCACCACAGTTAGGGAATCCCATTGCAGCAAAGCCATCCACTATGACCTGCACATTTCCCAGAGTCACTACCTTTCGTAGCAGCAGCTCAGTGATTGCTTTGGCTACTTGCATCACAGCAGCCCCCACAGTAGATTTGCCCACTCCAAATTGATTCCCGACTGACCGGTAGCTGTCTGGTGTTGCAAGCTTCCACAGGGCTATCGCCACTCGCTTCTCAACTGTGAGGGCTGCTCTCATCTTGGTATTCTGGCGCTTCAGGGCAGGGGAAAGCAAGTCACAAAGTTCCATGAAAGTGCCCTTACGCATGCGAAAGTTTCGCAGCCACTGGGAATCGTCCCACACCTGCAACACGATGCGGTCCCACCAGTCTGTGCTTGTTTCCCGGACCCAGAATCGGCGTTCCATGGCTATAACCTGCCCCATTAACAGCATGATCTCCAAAGCACCGGGGCCCGCGGTTTGATAGAATTCCATGTCCATGTCCTCATCACACTCGCTGCCGCGCTGCCGTAGCCTACTCCTCGCCACCTGGTTTTGCAGGTTCTGGTTCAGCATAAACTGCACGATAACGCGCGAGGTGTTTACAATGTTCATGACTGCTGTCTTGAGCTGAGCGGGCTCCATGCTTGCCGTGGTATGGCGTCTGTACTGTTCACCCAGGAAAAAGGCGCGAAACGGTTGTCTGCCGTTGCTTCCCTGGAGAGGGGGGAGGATGTACCCAGAACCACCCGCGACAATGTTTTTGGCCCCATCAGGCATTGGGATCTCAACCCAGAATTCCAATGGGTGGAGGAGACTGCGGGAACTATGGGATAGCTATGGGATAGCTACCCACAGTGCAACGCTCCGGAAATCGACGCTAGCCCCGGTACATGGATGAACACCGCCGAATTAATGTGCTTAGTGTGGCCGCATACATTTGACTTTATACAATCTGTTTCCAAAATTTGAATTATATAAATTCGGATTAATCCCGTAGTGTAGACATACCCTTTAAGACTAACAGATGTATTGGAGCATAAGCTTTTGTGGGTGAATGCCCACTTCGTTGGATGCATGTCACTTGGATAACCTTCCACCTTTCTGGTAGGAAATCACAAACCAAGAAGAAGAAGAACTTAGACCCTCCTGTACAGTGGGGCTGAGCCTTTGGTCCTCCTGCCCCATGTTGGACTCCAAGCCCTGCTCATCTGGATCCTGCTAACTGATAGCCACAGCAAGTGCTTATTCTGCATGGACAAAAGCACAGTGTGCTGCACCTTTTCTAGCAGGACATGCTAATCATGTGACACTCAACTCCAAGCTCTGCTTGCTGAAGCAGTCTATGATGGTCACCTCAGACCCCAAAGAAGCACATACTGAAGAAGTCAACATCTATGATTGCCCCCTCCAGTAGGCATGACACCCAAATTCAGTATCAAGAAACCCTCAACATCAAACAAACTGCTGGCATCAGAGACAACCCAGCAAAGAGAGGGTGTTCCAAGCCCAGAAGCTGAGACTCCAGAAGTAGCTTGGTATCGTCCCACAAGGAGAGACCAAGACATACCCCCAGGGATAAGGCCACTAGCTCCTAAACAAAAACAAGAGCTAGTGAGGCAGAGCTGGCTATACTTTCAGTAGTGACGAAATGCCCTGGTGATGACTGTACTGGCATTGATTGGTGAGCGTGCAGCCACCGACATCAACGTTGTCTGTAGAGTCACTCATGGTATTGGCAAAGTCCTTCTGGAAGAACCCACACTGACTTTAAGGGGGACTCTGGCACAGAGACAAATACCGATGCTGGAACAGACTCTGGTACTTTGCTGGGCCATTTCTTCTCACCACCCTCAAGCAGAGAACTTCTCCCTTGAGGTTTGCAGGTGACCCAATTGATAAACCAGGAGCTTCTTTCTTTAGGTCTCCATCTCGCCATCACCATGAATCAGTCAATTAATTTATCTGCACTGGGGATGAGAAGTTACACGCGGTGTGTGTTTCCAGAGCTTTACTCTTTTCTACAGACAGAACCAAACCTTTCTGTCTCTTCTGTTATTTATAGCTGTAGTCTGCTATCCCAAAGATCAGGCCATTTCATCACAAACAATATCTAAGGGGATCACATGGCACAGCTCCAGCTGTTACCAATTGGCTGGCATACTTCTCTGCTTGAATATGAAGGCTCACTCCCCCAGAGCACAAGCAACATCTTCTGCCTGCTTTAGAAATGTGCCAATACGTGAAATCAGCAGGGCGGTGACAGGGAATAATCCAATTACTTTCATCAAACATTGTACTTCAAACTTAGTTGTTAGGTCAGATGCTAAGTTTGGGAGAGATGTACTGCAAGTGGACTAAATCAGCTGGCACTCCTCCTCATTCTCACCATCCTGCGGGGGTGCTGCTTGCTGGTCACCCCACTAGTATCCACACTGACACATACTCAAAGAAGATAAACAACTATTCTATCTTTATAGTGCATGTGTTTCTCTAAGATGTTGTCAGTGTGGATCCCACAAACCATCCTCTATCCTTGCTTTTCAGAGTCCTCAGCAACCATGAACTTTGAGCTGCGAGTGAACTGAGGGAGGGTCTGGCCGCTCTGCCCTTTTTACCCTCACACGGAAGCATGAGGAGGTACAGGGTGCATGTGTATATCCAACTAATGCTGGTGTTCAGAAGATGCTGAGTTTGCATGCGTGAGGCACATGTGCACCTACAGTAGAAGCCACACAGACAGCATCTCAAAGAACCACAGTTACTAAAAGGGAAGTAACTGTTCTTTCTGAAAGTGTGGCTGAAAGAGAGATCCATGTAGCCAGTCAGTGTAAAACAAGGTTCTACTATAACTGCATTGCTTACCATACCCAGAACTTACCTTCGATTCATGGTCCATTAGTCACCTAGACAAAGATGGGATTTAGACATTTGAATTGCTTCCATTCTCCCACCCATCTCCATCATTGCCTTCTCCACAAAAGGTGCTGCGGCTTCTGCTCAGTCACATGCAGAGACTGGGCGCCGATGAACAGAAGTACGGTGTGACCGTGTCCCTACAGGGCTCATGACAAATCGTTGCCTGGACTCCAGTAGGGGACAAGCCAACAGAGTTTTATTGAGGACTGTTCTCTAGAGGGGTACCATTGACTGCAATTGTCCCATTTAGACAATAAACAGGTCCCGAGTAGAACAGTAAACACAATGCCCCAGGTCAAAAAGGGCACTCAGTAGTCCCAGGTAACAAAGTAAACATAAGTCTCCCATGAAGCCTACTTTCCTTCAGGGAGGCTCTGGCATCTATCAGTCTCTGATTGAGGCCTTCTTTCAGGAAGCCAGCATAAGAGATCTGCTCTCCCACCCAGCCTCCTCTTAGCTGAGCTGGCTTTCTTCTTTTAACTGCCCCCTCCAACCCTGACAGGGCTTGTGGGTGAATCAAGGCAGGGCTGACTGAACCCATAGCAGTTTATGAACCCTTCCCTGGCAAGTGTGGGGTTTGTACACCCCATCATATATGGACAGAAGACAATGGCGTGAGACTGGCCTGCCAGCAGAGCTTAATTTGTGTTGGGGCTCGCTAGGGCTCAACCCTGGCACCTCTTTTGTCAGGGGCGTACAAGGCGTGACCTTACGCGTCTGATGCGTGCAAGCTCACACTGTGTGGAGGACGCCATCGTTATTGCTTGAGCCTTGGCAACTCTTTCTTTACAAATTAAGCACTGCCAGCCAGTGACTGATCAGGATGGTTCCAGTGACAATGTGGTTCCTTTCCTTCCCTTCCCCTGCCCCGTCCATCACACACACACATTTAGAGTGGACTCTTAGGCATCCATCTTGGCCTAAACCTGCACTTCCCCATACCATACAACCCTCGATCCCCCCACCTCCCTCCTCCCCTCTAATTTAGAAAGCTACCTTTATGTCTATTTTGAAGTTGGTTTTGTCTCTTACCCAGGAGGAGGATTTGAAAAACAGATCCATGTCAGAGTTTTGAATAAATATATGTAAAAAAGGTTTCTTTTGAAGTGCTTTTTCTAACCCAAGAAGTGTTATTTCACAGACTCTTTCCAAGGGTGTCTCTGAGCCTGGTCTTTTTTTATCCCTTTATTCCTCCGAGTGCAGTCTCTCTTATTTCCATGTCACTGGGCTGAGAGGTACAATATGCTGCTCACGTACCTGCTCCATCATCCAATCTACAGAACAGCATTAACGTTAGTTTTGAAGGCTGCTTCTGTTCTGCTGTCTCATTGGATGTGAAGTGTTGCAGTGGTGGCCTCTGAGCAGAGGAAGACGGGGTTGGAGGGAAATAAAATGGGGGCAAATGGCCTGGTAAATTGATCCTACTGTATTCATAGAAATAAACCTTGCTATGAGATTTAGGCAACCAATTTAGATCTGAAGGAAAAGAGATTGAAAACACTAAAGCAATTTATTACCTTGTAAATCTAGGGGGAAATCATAAGTAGCACTTAAATTTAACTATCCGCAAAGGCAAATGAAGAAAACCATAATATTTCACAAAACCATAATCTACTACATTATGAAGGCATTTTCCCCATTTTGATGTGAACGAAATAAGTTACTGTTTCATGTCTTTCTTTTAACATGTCTGCTACAAAGCAGCATCCAGAAATACCAGGTGTGGGATTCAATATTGCTTCTGATTTCATTCTTTCTGCTGTCTTATCATTTGCATGAAATAGGATTCTCCCCCCCCCCCTTTCATATTGCTTCACTCTAAGTTTTCAGCACAATAAGTATTTTGCCCACAAGGCCTATATCTAATGTTGGTTCATTTTGAATGTCTTTTCCCATTTACATGTTAGTCCAGAAAACCAAAGTGATTGTAATCGAATGAGCATGCTCAATGTATCGTTTATATGGCTACGGGGTGATTTTCTTGTTCTAATGCAAATGCTCTTAGAGAACAGGAGGTAGATGATTCAGGAGCTGTTCTAAGAAGAGTCTTGCTTATGGCAATATTTATTCAGAGGTGGATTAAAAGAATAAGAGGCGGCATCTGAGGAAAGATTAAAAACACAATGGGCCAGGATCTGCTCTGTTACACCAGGGCAAATTCATTGAACCCAGTGGAGTTGCACTGACATAGGTGAGACCTACATTTGGCCCCTGTGCTTCAAATAGTGTCTCAGAAAAGCCGTCTGAAAGTCCAAGCAGTTCACCATAAAAACAAAAAATTAGGGGGCAATCAGCCCCAATAACCTGATACCTAGACAAACCACTATTATGTGCCTCCACTCTTGATACTTCCTTTCAGGCTTCAAGGGCAAGGCATTCTGTGGAACTTTCCTCTTTCAGATCAGGAAGAAATGCATATTCTTAAGAATACTATCCCTGATTCAATAAGGTTGAATGATTAAGGGCTTGTCTACACAGGGAAATTGACCAGCACAGCTATTCCAGAACAATTATGCCACTATAGGAATTCCAGAACAATTCCCTTTGTGGACACCCTATTGTGACTTATTCTGGAATGATTATGCTGCTTTGGATGTGAAGTAATTATCTTGGAATAAAATCACTTTTATTCTGGAATAGAGTGTCCACACGGGGTAGTTATGCCGGAATAATCATGCTGGTCAATTTCTCTCACATAGACAAGCCCTAACCCATGACTAAGGCCTTGTCTACATGGGGAAGTTTAGTGGCATGAATATACTGGTATTGTTACACTGCTGCAGTTATTCTGGTATAGAGATACTGATATAATTATATCAATATAGTAATGCTGAGAAACGTCTTCTTATAGACAAGCCAAACCTTAAAGGGCCCTGCACTGAGAACGTTCTTCCATCTTCCCCACCATTGTATAAATTTGGGGATGATCAGTGAAATGGCTTCAGCTGATCTCTGCCATCAAGTCAGAGTCTGAAGTCTTCCCCAACAGCACCCAAACCATAAGATGCTTTGGTTAGAGCTAAACTAATAATCTGCAGCAAGTACATTTATTCACCAATCTACCCCTCTCTTTTTTTGTTCATAAAAAGTGTCTGTCAGACACTTACAATTTTCACAGGTTTATAAGATATTTATAAATATTTAAATAATTTCTGCAAACAATTCTTGGTGTGTAGATCTCTTAGGCTACAGATCTACTGGCTTTATAGCCACTTTATAATGCTGGAACTAATGTCTCTTAAGGCAATGGAGATTCTGGGCCACAACGTGTTACATTATGAAAAGCTGCTCCGCTTTTTTTAAACTATTATCCAAACTTGATAGGAAGTATTACATTGACCATAACCATAGCTAGGGCCCTACCAAATTCATGGCCATGAAAAACATGTCACAGGCCGTGAAATCTGGTCATCTGGTTTCCCCCCGTGAAATCTGGTCTTTTGTGTGCTTTTACTCTATACTCTACAGATTTCACGGGGGAGACCCAGCGTTTCTCAAATTGGGGGTCCTAACCCAAAAGGGAGGTGGAGGTCACAAGATTATTTTAGGGGGATTGCGGTATTGCCACCCTTACTTCTGTGCTACCTTCAGTGCTGGGCGGCCGGAGAGCGGCGGCTGTTGTCTGGGCGCCCAGCTCTGAAGGCAGCGCCCCGCCAGCAGCGGCGCAGAAGTAAGGATGGCAATACCATACCATGCCACCCTTACTTCTGCGTGGCTGCCTTCAGAGCTGGGCAGCCGGAGAGTGGTGGCTGCTGACTGAGGGTGGCAAGTAGTAAGGCAAGAAGTAAGGGTGGCAATACCATACACTTTGCTGCAACCAACCAAAGAGTGAGACCTGTGTTTTTCTACGACAATACCATGCCATCTTTACTTCTGTGCTGCTGCTGGCAATGGCTCTGCCTTCAGAGCTGGGCTCCCAGCCAACAGCCGCCACTCTCCAACTGCCCAGCTCTGAAGGCAGCACCACCACTTCAGCAGCAATACAGAAGTAAGGGTAGCAGTACTGAGACCTTCCCCGCAACTTCTTTTTGGGTCAGGACCCCTACAATTACAACACCATGAAATTTCAGATTTAAATATCTGAAATCATGAAGTTTACTATTTTAAAAACCCTATGCCCATGAAATTGACCAAAATGGACTGTGAATTTGGTAGGGCCCTAGCCATAGCTAAAGAGATTCTGAATATGGATCTCTTTAGCTATGGCTAAAGTTGTAAGGTTTGTTTTTGTTTTTTAGCTATGGGGGTATGAATTAATCGGGCTCAGGATAATCCAGAGAGGGGGAAACTTGGGCTAGTCTTCACTACAGGGAGATCCACGCTGCTGCAATCAATGCAGCAGGGATTGATTTAGCAGGTCTAATGAAGACCCGCTAAATCGATGGCAGAGCGCTTTCCGGTTGACCCTGGTACTCCAACTCTCTGAAAAGAGTAAGGGAAGTCAATCGGAGAGCGTCTCCCATCGACGCAGCGCAGTGAAGACACTGGGGTAAGTCAACCTAAGCTACGTCGACTCGAGCTACGTGAATAACGTAGCTGGAGTAGCGTAATTTAGGTCGATTTATCCCCGTAGTGAAGACAAGCCTTTGTGTTGAAATTCATCCCAACATACTCTAAAGCTGAAGTGGGCCTTAAATAGTGTATGTGACCTCTGAGGACGCTCTGTATAGGGGTGAATTTCACCCCACACTGACAGCATAAGTATAATCTTGCCCATGTGATAAAACTTTTGATCCTACAGAGCTTGAACATGCAAAGTGCTGTGTGTCTCCTGTGATGTGCTGAATGCCCACAAATCCAGCGGCAATTAATTGTACTTTTAGCACCTTGCAGGATCAGGCCTTCACTAATTTAAGAACCACTGTGATGTTACATTCTCTTAATTTCAATGAGCCAGATCCTCAACTGGTGTCAAGTGATATAGCTCCATTGATGTCCTCATTTCCTCTGGATTGAAACCAAGTGGATTTATATGGAGCTATGCTGATTTACATCAGCTGAGGATATGGCTCTATATGTTCACAAATCTGTCACTCACACCAACAAATTTTTCTCTTGGAGAAATCTTTCTAGTTAGGACACAATTAAAAGTGGAACCACGCCAATATTTATATGAACCGCTACCCCAATTTTCAGTGGTCACTTTAATTTGAATTTCAGCTGCTTTGTTTTATTATGAGGCACCTAGAATGTTCTGGCCAATAGGCACCATAAAAGCAAATGGATTATTATTAGCTACGAACTTCACGGCACAACAGAAAAACAAAATGATAATTTGTGCCACTGCATAAAACACACGAACAAATAATGACAAGGAGCATATTTTATTACTTTATGTCATATTTCATTAGAAAATTACTGCACTTTTTGACCTCGCACTGTAGACACTTGTACGATGGTTCCAGGGTCAGATATATAATTTTGTATGACACTATTGCTTAGTATAAAATCATAAAACTTATCCCCTAATCTATTCTAGAAAATATTTACTGGGAGAGCTATATTGGCAAACCCTCCAGTGTAGATGCAGTTTATACCTGCAAAAGGGTATTTTTGCTGGTAGAGCTTATACCAGACCCCAAATGAAATAAGCTATAGCACCAAAAGCCCCCTTTTTACCAGTATAACTGAATCTACACTTGGGCTTTTGCTAGTATAAAATGTCATAAAAATCACATCCCCAACCAATATTTTAATACACCAGTGAAAGTTTCTAGTGTTGATCTGGCCTAAAAAGCTAGCCGGTTCTCTAGCTTGTCATCTGAGGCCTGGCTTCCTAAAGGAATGAGTGCCCTCTAGGTGGTATTTGCATTCAGCCAGCACACTTGTGGTATGGCATACCAGCACCTCTCTCATGTTGCTATCTTGTTCTCCAGAATCTCAGCTTTTCTTTTCTTTTTTTTTCTTTTCTTTCTAAATCTCTGGCCATTATGGTTGTGGAGGGTATACACACTATGGGGACAAGGGACTATGCCAGCATAGCTATGGCACAGTAGCTATCCTGGCATGGAGCCATAGCTATGCCGACATGGTGTCCTAGTGTAGACACACCCTATGCTGATGGAAGG
This sequence comes from Emys orbicularis, assembly GCF_028017835.1. NCBI lineage: Eukaryota > Metazoa > Chordata > Testudines > Emydidae > Emys > Emys orbicularis. The sequence goes on along the minus strand of NC_088689.1, from coordinate 16,472,581 downwards.
AGTTTCTTCATCAGTGTAGGAACACCACCTGCCTGAGCTGTGGCAGCTAGGTCAATGGAAACATTCTTCCATTGACCTAGCTGGGGGTTAGGTTGGCATAGGTACATCACTCAGGGGTGTGGATTTGTCACACCCCTGAGAGACGCAGCTATACTGACCTAACCCCAGTGTAGACCAATGCTAAGTTGATGGAAGAATTCTTCTGTTGACCTAGCTACCACCTCTTGGGGAGGTGGACTGCCTACACTGACAGGAGCAACTCTCCTTTTGGTGCAGGGAGTGTCTACACTGAAGCACTACACTGGTGCAATATTTTAAGTGTAGACAAGTCCTAACTTTTAAATGTAAACCAGGCCATAATAAACATCAGAAAAGTGAATGGGGTTTAGATGTCTGTGGAGAGCTGGAACCATAGTTCTGAGAATTGTGAACTGCCCTGTTATTCTCAGTGAGGTGTTAACTCAGTTGCTGATAATCTAATGTCAACATTAACTATCCCTTTTCTCATGTAAGAAAGGAGAAGGGAGTGTCACAGATCTGCACAATATACTGTGAGTGATGTCTCATTGTGGTGCCACAAGTAGGTGGCATTTAGAAAATACCCCCACTTATTTTTTCCCTCAGTCAAGAAGGAACCAAGACCAAGGAATCGAGCATAGCTAATGGGCATATTCAAGACCTCTCTGCCCTACCCTGGAGGGGAGCCAATCTTAAGGAGCCCAGTGAAGCTCATAAAGCTGCACAATTATATTTTGAACATCTGCACAATCTACTCTGAGCAGTATCTCATTTTGATGACTCATGTGGGTGGAGCTTGCTTTGTGGGCAGAATGTGGAAGAAGACCATTGCCTCCTCTTCTCTTCCCCCACCCATTTCTCTGCCCCTAGGATGCACTGTAGCAGGGAGAAAGGGTGGTCAATACCATTGGGAAACAGGGCCCAATCAAGACTTATGTCTCCCACTGGGTGTCTTGAGGATTGCTGACTTGCCAGTGTTAGGGACCAGGCCCTCCCCACATTGCTCCCTCACTATGCTCTAACTCCTTCTGCTGCTGTGACAAGCCTCAAGCCAAGAAGTATTAGGTGATAGCAGTACATACCAGTAGCAGAAGTTCGTGTAGAGCCTACAGTAGCTTCATTCAGGGAACCAGAGTTTGCAAAACTGGGAGACATAAGTAAATGGCCAAAAGTATAACTGGGTTCAAAAAAGAATTGGATAAGTTCATGGAGGGTAGGTCCATCAATGGCTATTAGCCAAGATGGTCAGGGATGCAACCCCATGCTCTGGGTGTCCCTAAACCTCTGACTGCATCTGGCATTGGCCACTATCAGAACACAGGATGGACCATTGGTCTGACCCAATATGGCCACTCTTATGTTCTTATGAAGTGACCTCTCCTCATACTGTAACTGTTCCTGGTTAGAGCTGGTTGAAATTTTTTGCAAGGAAAGATTTTTTTCCTCCTGATAAATGCCCTTTATTTTTCAAAACGGATTGTTTTTGTGAAAAATCATCAGCATTATTAAAATTTCCCATATTTTGGCTACATTTTCCACAATATTTACCAAAATTGTTACAGAAATTTTGGTTCAAGTTTCATTTAAAAATATTATGAAAAAATGTGAAAAAGCTTAAATGGGTCCATTTCGAATCCTGTGCAATGGAAACAATGTTGCCCTCCCCCCCCACTTGTTTTCTGTTTTTCAGCCAATTCTAGTCATGCTAGGTTGGTGTGACAGATTGGTCCATCATAGACAGTGATTTCTGATTGGCTGGAGTCTAGTGGTGGCAGGGCTCAGGAACTATAAAGCTTTCTCTAGCTTTGAATGACAGTCTATTCTGGGAACTTGGCTTAGATAGAGCTTTGGCCCAGTTTTGGAAGACTTCATTAGACTGGGACTGAAACTGGCGTGGAAGCCTGATGTAGACAGAGGCCTGCACAGCTTGAAAGATTCCTGTAGCCCTGAAAGACTTTGTTTAGCCTGTGGGTTTGGCTTAGACACAGGCTTACTCCAGACATGAAAGCAGTCCACCTTGGAAGTTGAGTGTAGGCAGCGGTTTGCTCTAGCCCAGTATGACTTCGTATAGTCAGGGAAGCTTAGTTTCAGGCAGAGGCCTGCACCAGCCCAAAAATATTGTGTTCAGCCTGGACAAAAGCTAGTTCTAATTCTGTAAGGACTTTTAGTTGGAAAATACATTGTCCTCAGGGTGTATGGAAACCTTTGGCACCTAAATTATTTCAGTTTCTATGGCACTTAAAATTTTTAAAACTATATTTTACCTATTTTGCTGCCATGTCTCTTTCTGCCTTTTCCCGTTTCTGCCTTTTTCCCTTTCACAGGATCTCTATCATATGTATTAGACTGAGTGTTTGGGGTTGGGACAGGGTAAAGATGTAGGGGGGCATCTCTTTTGGAGAAGAAAAGGAGGTGGTGGAAACTGGCACACAAAGAGGCATGTGCTGGGTTGGGAGTTGGGAGGTACTTCAGGTTGAGTATATTCACCTTCCGGGCCAGGAGGGTTAAAAGCATATTTCTTCTCCCTCTCTTCCCCGTGCCCATCCCCATTACCATGACATCTAAATTTGAATGTGTGGTGATTAATAATTCACTAGACTCCGATCCAGAGGGAACATTGATGCACTTTAGAGTCCTAAAGCACAACATCGCTAGATATGATGATGCAGGAAGTTAAAAAATTAACAACATTAAACATGTTTATTACCAAAACATTATACACCAGTAGTGACATTAGGGCTCTCTTGCATTTCTGGACTTCCAGTAGGTGGGCGAGTGCTACTGAATTGTTTCCTTATCCAGAGATCATGGCTTAAGTCCTTCCACCACAGATACCATGGTGATGAGTCTGGCACAGTTGCCTAGGAAGATAGATCAAATTAGCACTCAGTTCCTGGAGCTGGATATAAAGGCCTCCATTCCATATGTGCAATGTTGCTCTTGAGATAAGGAAAAACTGGCCTATAAAATTCTCATTGACCTAACAAGTCAATTAAAGGTACAAAAGGAGCAGTTTGATGGCTCAGTGCAGCAGTGGAAATTATTTGCTGTTGATCAGCTTGGACCTCAACAGTTTCACTGCTTGCAGAGGTGAATAACTAAGTGGGCTTTTGGGGATAATGCAGCCACAGAAGAGAGAGAAACCAAATCAGGAAAATAAAATGGGCTAAATTCATCCATGGTGTAACTGCAGAGTGAACTCAGCGAAATGGCACCAGGTATTAAATGTGTCCTAACACCATTTACGTTCCCAAAGAGCTAGCATTACAGGCTTTATTCATCAGCCTCTGATGAAATATAAAGGATCTGTATCATTCAGAAAATCCTTCAGAGGTCAGAAAGTGCATTGTTTTACTCTGGGGTTTTTAGTGTCAATGGGAGAGTAGATTTAGTTTCTAAATACCGAGGGAAAATCTAATGACTTCCTGATATGGGCAGGGGGATGCTAACAACCAAGTGAAAATTTCCAGATTAAAATCAGACATGGATATGGGCAGCTCAGCTGCCCTTTCTGCTAGCAGAAGAATTAATCATGAGAAGGATAATTTACATCATCCTTATGTGAGAAAAAAGCAGAGACATTGCTACTACTTGCTAATCCACATCAGCAATAAAATGGCTCTGTGGAAGGGAACTGGCAAAGGTTATCTCTGACCTACTTCTTCTTTCATAATTTTAAAATCAGCCCTGTAAACAAGATACAATGGTGAAGCAAAGGGCTGAGTCGGATGAGATACTGAGAGCTTCTTGCTGAGTGTTGTGTGCCACTAGGGGTACGTCTATACTTACCCGCTGGTTCAGCGGCAAGCAATCGATCTTCTGGGATCGATTTATCGCGTCTTGTCTAGACGCGATAAATCGATCCCGGAAGTGCTCGCCGTCGACACCGGTACTCCTGCTCCGCAAGAGGAGTAGGCGGAGTCGACGGGGGAGCCTGCCTGCCGCGTGTGGACCCGCGGTAAGTACCTTTAAGTTCGAACTACGTTATTCACGAAGCTGAAGTTGCGTATCTTAGTTCGAACTGGGGGCTTAGTGTGGACCAGCCCTTGGTCAATGGGTGTTAGGGATATTCAGCACCTTGCTGGATAGATCTCTCATTCACATACAGTCTCAGGTATGCAATCTACCTGTGTATTCTTTTAATTGAATAGCCGAGAATAGTCAATGGGTTTATAGCACCAATGTGCAGTAACTTAATTTTTACATGGCAACTGTGGGGCCCTCAGCAATTCTCTTTCTTTTTTTTAACTGAGTGTTCATTAACATTTAAGTGCAGAAAGGGAATTCTTTCTGGAATGACTTTGAACTTTTTGAGCTTGCTCATTCTCTTATAAAGTACACTCCAGTTGCTCTGCCCACAAGCATTGATAGGGTTTAGGGCTGGCCAAAAACTTTCCATCAAAACTGAGTTTTTGACAAAATAATTTTTTTTGCATGAAAAATGCCTGTTTTCCATGGAAAATGTCAACTTTTTTGTCACAAAACCAAACTCCAGAAAACTGAAATAAGTGTATTCAGAAATGTTGCAGTAGTGCCTCATGGGAGATGTAGTTCAGTTTTGTCTTGTCCCCATTCTCCTCTGTAGGCTGGGCTCCCCAGCTGGACTACATCTCCCATGATGGACCACAACCAAAGACTGCCATGATACAACTGCCTCCCCTCACCATGAAAGGCAATCAGGGTGCATTGTGGGAGATGTAGTGTAACCCTGGCACCCAGCCTACAGAAGAGAAAGGGAGCTGGAGGCATCCAAAGTACACTATGACAGCGTTTGTAAATTACAATATATTGGTTTTTAGTTTTTTTCATGGAAAAGTTGAAATTTTCCACTGGGGGAGGGGGGATTTCGTACCAGTTCTAGCCTTTATCTGTCTGCTCTCCAGTGTGAAGCACAGATGTAGGAATATGTTTTATGTAAATTTGACATGATAAAAATTTACAGGAAATATGAAATTTAAATAAAAAATTTGTTTAAAAAAAGTGAAGGCATGGTTCTGCCACCCTTACCAACATCCAGAGGGATCTTACTCTGTGAACAGTTCCACTGACATCAAAGGGGCTACTTGTGGCTCAAGGTAGTACTTACTGTGAGTAAGGGCTTAATTATGCAATTGTTGCTGACCCTGTTACCTCTGCTGTGCCCCCATAGGGACAGTCTAGGGGTAAGTTAGTGACTCTGGGCCATATTCTATTTTCACACCAGTATAAATTCAGTGTAATCTCTTATTTACATTGTTGCGAATGAAAGTAGAATTTGGCCCCGAGCTATAAACAGGGAAGATTTCAGGCCTCCATTCTATTCTCTTCCTCTTCCTCCCTTTTTCTCTCTTTTACCTTTCCTGCTCCTCTTCATTCTCCTCCATCTCCCCTCAGATATGACTGCAACGTGGAATAAATACATTAATCTCACACACTTTCATGAACATCAATTAAAACTTGAATCCCAGAAGATTCTTCTTACTTTCGGTAGATCTGAGGCCTAATTCCATAGTCTTTACTCAAATCCTTTCTCTGGGGGGTTTCTCTTGACTCGAGTCTGCCATCTTTTCCTCCAGAGCATGAGGGTATTGGTGGAATTTTCTTGCTTTTTTCCCTTTGTTGCTATGAATATGATCATCGTCAGGAATAGGAATTCCCCCTTCTGTCCTTGAAAGGGAATATTCATATAAGTGCTTCAATAGACTTTGGAACATAGGGAGGAGTATAAGCCTATTTAGCTCGATTACCCTAGAATTTAGCTCTTTCATGTGTGACCACATATCATTGTATTTTTCCAGTAAAACTGAAGTTTAAAAGGAAAGAAAAATTGGGGGTGGGTGCTGTTAACTGGCAGAGTTTATGTACGACTGGGAGACAGGGCTGTAAATGCTTCTCTGATTTTGTTGTCTCTGTTGTGTTAGTTTCAAATCTTCCTGGCAACAAAAAGGCCAACAACATAAAGCAAACTTGAACTCTGTTCTGTTCTGCACATGAAATCCCCCTTTGCTTTCAAAGAATCCAATTTTACGCTCAGCAAAACTCTCACTCACTTCACTGCGAGCAGGAAAAGGCCCAAAGACAGCTGGTAACTGGTCCAAGTTATTATTATTATTATTATTTACTATTTATTTGTATTGCAATACTGCCTGAATGCACCAGTCATGGACAACGACCCCATTGTGCCAAGCACTGTACAAACACGGAACAAAAAAGGAGACCCTACCCCAAAGAACTCACAGTCCAAGTAATGCATACAAATAATGATCGCAGCAGTTTCTATAAGGGACAGAGTTGTTGATATCCTAGTCACAACTCCCCCCAGCTACACTCCTAAAATTGTTTTAAAATGGAGAGTAGGGAGCGTGAAAGCTGTGTGTAAAGGGAATCTGTCATTAGACCTGCTCAGGAAGTTGGGCCTTAACAATGGCTAAGTGATTGGGGGAGGGTGAACATTTTTGAACAAAGACCAAATGTGTATCTAGCACTCCTAGGTTAAGGTCTTGTAGTCTGGCGAAGTTTTACAGCCAGAGATCGCAGACCTTCAATTATAACAGAGATAATGGGCATTGCTATAATATAAAAATAACTAAAAATAAAGGCTTCAAATGCCAGTTTAAACATACAAAGTATTTCTAAATGTGATCATATTTTCTGCTAATGGAACAATACTGTGTGAGCCTATGCACTGCTGAAGTATGTCTTATCTTTCAGATACTAAGGGCATATTTACATGCAGAGTTGGACTGGTTTAAGTCAAGGTGTGATTTTAAACCAGTGTAAAAGACTGTGAGGATACTTTTATTTCATTTAAACCAGGTGTATTTTGATTGATCTTAAATTGATTAGGTGCCCCTGCCCCGCAAAAAAACCTGTCCACACAGGGTGTTGCATGAGATTAACTAAACTGGTTTAAATAAACCAATGCAAGTTTGTTTGTAGACGAGGTCTGTTTATCAGAGCATAGATTCCTTTATGGAGTGTACTCCATTTAGGGCCTGCTCCTTTGAAGTGATGAGTATCTCATTTCCCACGTCAGCAGACATTGAGGCGCTGAGCGTTTCTCAGAATGGGCCATTAAATACCTATTTTTTGATTAAATGGAGGCTACTAAATGTTCTTTGTCTGTTTTGTGGCTTGAAAATACTTTGTTTTATTTTCTTATGTGAAATTTCCCAAAATTGTATGTTCTGTTTCCGATAGTGCCACGAAGCTTAGTTTGAAGAAATTATAATTAATTTATATAATTAATTTAATTGATAAAGAAATTAAATTGGCATGTTGGAATGAGATCAGCAAACCAAACAAGGGAAAAAGAGAATTGTTTATAATTCTAAAGGCCCAGTAATAACATGATGCATAAACTTAAGACCTCTTGAAATTCATTCATCACTTTTAAGGAATTTTGGGGATCTGGGATTTTTTGGATTTTTTCAGGGGTGGGGGTGGGGAAGGGGGAAAGCTCTTTCTAGGTTTTGTTGACAAACCCGGGCCTATGCAGATGAAGCAATTTGTGCATTGTTTTTAAATGTACCAACAATTGTAAACTTTGAAAAGCAGCTCTATTAATATGCTAGTCAGGGCTAACATTACGATACAAGTTACAGAGAGAGCCTCAAAAGTTTGAGGAACCAAATGTCTGGGCATTAAAAGCAATCACACCACACCCACGTGCATATTCTTACACAATAGAATCTTTTTCCTATTGCTGTTGACAAACTTTGGCTAATGTTTCTGCTCACTAAATGTTTTCTGCCAATGCAGCAGCATATTGCAGATAAAACCTAATGAGCTGAGTTTAACAAAAAATGCCATGTGGCTTTCTCACGGTGATGCCCATCTGTCGGCTTGGTGAAGCAACAGTGCACTGCAGCTGTACGCCTTTTCTTTTTATCAAATCAAAATAAAGCGGTGCACCCCAGAGTCAGGTATGATAAACAGGCGAGCAAATTGCCTTACATGGGTATCATACAGCTCCTTATCTGTCTCACTTTTCAGTGCAGCATAACCAGATGGCTTCTAACGGTGGGTGAAAATCTCACCGTTATGTTTTTGGCATCAAGCTAGAGGGAGGTAGTCCAGAAGTCCACCACCGAAACCACAGATATTTAAATTGGACTGGGGCTGAGATTACAGCCTGCAAACAGAACTTTTGAAATTAAAGCAGATTCCATTAATAGCAAAGGAAATGTCTATTGAGAGCAGGCTTGGTGTAACAGAAAGGGCACAAAACAAAAAAAGAGGGGCTTTGTGTGCAGCCTTCCAGAACAACAGGGGCACTGGCTATGCTCCAACCACCCTGCTGGCTAGTGCAGCATGACAGCTCTTTCCTCACCCTCTTGTTCATGAGCAGGTTGTTGTTACTAGACTCAGAGACTCCTCTGACCACTAGGAGGTCCCTGGCTACCTGCTCCCTATCTGTTCCTCTCTGGTGTTCAGATGTGCAGAGGGGACTAATAATCATGCTGGTCTTTGAAAGAATGGTCATTAGGGAGGTCTGGGGATATGGAGCAGCTGCATGCGGTCGCAAATACTAGCTGAGAACTGGAATCCACAGATTTAGGGCCAAGGTTTCTCCTGGATCCCCAGCCAGCCATGTGGCCAATATTTCTCTTGTTAATCTTCTCAATTTGTTGTGGCAAGGTATAAAATGTAATGTGGAATTCAGTCCTCTTTCAGTGGAGCACCACACAAATACTGGTTTTGGTAAACACTGCTCTACAGCCAAAATGCTTCTGAAATAAATGTAGTCAAACTTTACTAATTCTGGGTCACTGAGAACGAAAATGATGCTTAAAATTGTTGATTGGCTCTAGTTTTCAAGATATGCTATTGGGTCAGTATATACGACCCTTGACTTGGGAATGGTGGAGGATAAGTGAGTTATAAAGGGAAGGGATCTCAATTTAAACCAGAAATGACTAAAATACATCTTTGACTGGATCTATGAATAAATCTATGACTGGGTTTGGACAGTACTAGCTTTTTAGGCAAAACAATGAATGATGCAATCTGAAGCTGGTACTGCGTCATACATGATATGAATTGTATCATGTTATTCCTAGAAGTCATGGATGATGCAATCATAACGAAGCTTACATCACTCTGCTGAACAAATTGCCCTATATCAGCTCTAGAAATCATACAGTGTCGTGCTCTCTTATTTGTCAGTGTTTGATTTTGCAAAGGGACACATTTCTGTTTAGCCAAAGTGAGCAGAGATGCCTCGTACTTGTGTGAACAGTGCAGATAACTTCTGTTATGTTTGTGGTGAAGTGACTTTTGCATCACAAAAGCGCAGTATAACCACTATGGTTAAGAAAGCCTATCACCTTTCTTTTGGCTGCAAAATTGGAGATCAGGACAAGAGGTGGGCCCCACACATATGCTGCAACACTTGTGCAACAAATCTTCGCCAGTGGTTGAACAGGAAAAGGAAATCTATGCCTTTTGCAGTGCCAATGATTTGGAGAGAGCCAACAGATCATACCAGCAATTGTTACTTCTCCATGGTGCCTCCAGTTGGGAAAGGTGTGTCAAAGAAGAAAAAGTGGACTGTGCATTATCCAAACATTCCATCAGCTATACGCCCAGTACCCCACGGAGAAGGACTGCCGGTTCCTGATGCACCAGAATCATTCTCACTTGAGTCAGACGAGGAAGAGGAAGAGGATGAAACTTCTGGTCCTGAACCATCAATGTCACAGGACCCACATTTTCTCCCATCCTCCTCCTCTGAACCACACCTCATAACACAAGGTGAACTGAATGACCTTGTCAGGGATTTGGAACTACCCAAGAGTAAGGCAGAGCTGTTGGGCTCCAGACTACAGCAGTGGAATCTCCTGGCAGGTGATGTTAGGGTTTCCATGTTCCGTGACCGTCAAAAGGATCTTGTCCCATTCTTCTTCATGGAAGGTGATCTTGTAGCCTGCAACAACATCGATGGTGTGATGGCAGCCCTCAACATCGTTCACGATCCAGATGAGTGGAGACTGTTAATTGATTCATCGAAGACGAGTCTTAAAGCTGTTTTACTGCATAATGGCAATGTTTTGCCATCAATTCCAGTTGGTCATGCAGTCCATATGAAGGAAACCTCTGACAACATGAAACAACTTTTGAGGTGCATAAACTATGACCAACATCAGTGGCAGCTTTGTGGCGATTTGAAGGTTGTTGCTCTCTTGCTTGGTCTGCAGACTGGATACACAAAGTACTGCTGTTTTCTCTGCGAATGGGATAGTCGTGCAAGAGATTCCCACTACATCAAGAAAGATTGGCCACTCCGACAGTCATTGGAGCCTGGGAGGAAAAGTGTTCAGCATCCACCACTTGTTGAATCAAGGAAGATTTTGTTACCACCCTTACACATCAAGCTGGGTCTGATGAAGAATGTTGTCAAGGCCATTGACAAAACACAAGCAGCTTTCAAGTACCTCCGTGGAAAATTTCCAAGGTTAAGTGAAGCTAAGATAAAGGAAGGTGTCTTTGTTGGTCCTCAGATTTGTGAACTTCTTCGAGATGATGCATTTGACCATGCACTGCGTGGCAAGGAAAAGACGGCCTGGAAAGCCTTTCAGTTAGTGGCAATAAATTTTCTCGGAAACAACAAGGCAGACAACTACAGGTTGTTGGTGGAAAACCTCCTCAAGGCATACAAAAGCCTTGGTTGCAACATGTCACTAAAGATACATTTTTTGCACTCTCATCTAGATTTTTTTCCACCGAACTGCAGAGCAGTGAGCGACGAGCACGGGGAGCGATTTCAGCAGGACATTGCAACAATGGAGAAACGCTATCAGGGCAAATGGAGCCCATCAATGCTTGCAGACTATTGCTGGACAGTGACAAGAGATGCTCCATTTAATGAATACAAGAGACAAGCCAAGAAGCGCCGAGTAGACACTGAATAGGACTAAACTATGTACAGAATAGTTTTTTGCCTTTTGTTTCATAATAAATTTTATTTATGTAACCCTTTTGCTGATTTTTAAAGTGTTACATAAACAGGACAGATGAAATATTATCATGTAAAGCAACCATAAACACATGAGAAGACCTAGGTTTACAATTTATGATTAAAACTCTACTATCTACACAATATACATAGACATAAAATGTAAAAACTTAAATATCTTAGAAGCAGTAGCCAATCAGTTGTTTTAATTGTCATATTTGAATTCAGCACATCAAAATACATAATAAATAGCACATTTTATCTCTGAAGCAGACGACTTCTCAAAAATTGTAGACCAGTGTAATCTGTGGTCTTGGCTTCAAACCCAGGCTTGGCCTACAGACAAAAAAAAAGATTTCAACTCTTACTCAGTGAGAAGACAGTCCATTTATTTTGTCAGCATTTGGCATGGGAGTATTGTTAACGCATACTGTGCCCAGGTTGTGTAGTTGTGTGAGGTTTGGAAGCTGGATTGGAATTAGGTAGGATTTCAGACATGAATAGCAAGCTCACCAGTTTGCTACATTGTATGACAACGCCTTCATCATGGAAAAATCTGGAACAGATTTAAACAAGTCAACAGCCCTTGCTCAAAATGAGAGGGAAAAGTATTAAGTCAAGCTGGTTGAAATTTTCCAAATTTTGAGATTTCCATGAAAATTTTCATCAGATTCAGTTTTTGATTGATAAAGACCCAGTTGAAAATTTTGTTGAAAATGTTTGTGGGTTTTTTTGTCCATCTGTAGTACCAACTTTGCCAAAAGGGGGGTAGGTAATTTAGACCTTACAAAAAAGTTGCAACATCTTCAATTGAAAGCTAAGAACTAGTGTTTCACCACTGTGATCAAATCTGCTTAAGGTACAAAAGGAACGAGATCCAAGTTTGAAGAATTTGTTCAAGGTTTTATCTGTTGGATGTGGTCAGGATTTTCAAACCTGTGTGCCCAAAGTTCCAAAGTCCCCAAGTTCCAAACTCCATAGTTAGGCACCTAAATAAAAATGGCCTGATTTCCCAAAGCATTGAAGTCCCACAAGGTACACTGATGTCAGCAGAGTTTGAGAGACCTCAATACCTTTGGAAAATCAGGCCATTTTTATTTAGATACCGAACCATGGAGTTTGGAGCCTAACTTTGGGCACCCGGGTTTGAAAATTGTGACTCTTTCGTCCATAACACAAGCACTACTCTTCAGTAAAATTTAATTCCGTGACAGTGTCTGTTGAAGAGGGCCAAAGACAGGTCTGTATTGTAGAGATATTGAAGGCCATGCTGAGGTAGCTTTGGAATCTCCAGTGGGTATAAAATCAGCATAGCTGGCTCTTACGCTACCCACCCCATCAGTCCTTGGTGTAGGGGGGCATGTCAAGGATTTGAGCACACTGAGCTCTGGCTGTCCATGGCTGATGGATGACCCTTGGGGGTCATAGCCAGCTGATATGGATTAGAGTAGGGCTGCTCTAATCTATATCGGGGCAGGACCGTCATATAACGGGTGTCAGAATCAGGGAGCCATAACTAATTTCTTTCTCTCTGCCTGTCTCCCTCCCCCCAGCAGTTGCATCCAGCGGAAGGGAGAAAATGAGCATGCAGAACTCCTCAAAAGGGTCTCAGTTACCTCACCCTGCTTTTCGAAGTAACTCCTGTACAGCACTGTGAAATCCGTATGTGGATCTCTAGCAGTGATACTGAGTCTGAGACCCTTGAGCCGCAAGTGGTTCTTTAATGTGTCTCCTGTAACTCTTTCCCGCACACGATATTAAAGCACTGTTTGATTGTTTCATTTACTATAGTACTATAATGTTCAATGAATTCACACGACTGTGGCTCTTTGGGGTATTGTTAATTGCTAATTTGGCACCTGAACCACTGAGGTCTGAGTATCACTGGTCTTTAGTATACCCTGAGCATGAACCCAAAGTTGTGGCCACTTTGGAAATGATAGCAAATGTGATGTTAAACTGATTTTACATGAACAAGGTCATATCTTGGCATTCTCAATGATTTAAGGGGAAATATACCATAAAAATATATGCACTTGGAAACAAATCTGCTGTTTGCAGGGGTGGTCACCTGATTTATATGTACAATCAGATGGGAATTTTGTGCATGAAATTGAACCCCCAGTTTAAAAGAGCAATCTGAGGATGTGCTATTATAGGTTTGTCTGCATGGCGAGTTAGCATGTGGCAAGCCAGGGTGTTAATCTACAGTGCATCGGTTTGTTGCCCACTAACTCGCTGTGTGGACACTGATACAGTGATGGCACTCCAGTACTGTTGCTGCGCTGGAGCAGTGTCCACACAGTGAGTTAGTGGGCAGCAAGCTGGTGCCCTGTAGATTAACACCCTGACTTGCCATGCTCCAACTTGCTGAGTAGACAAACCCTGAGTTAACATTGTGGGAACAATGCTATTGTTTAGAATTTTGGCACTTCTGAGTGTTTGATGATCTTTCCTTAACACTGCGTTAATGCTGAGTATTTTGTATTTAATTTTTTAAACAGTAAACTGAATGGAAATCCCTCAGTATTGAAGAACAGTTTAGAAATCCGGCCCTTTCTGTGATGTTATAATTTGCCTAAAAGCAGGTTGAATGATTTGACTTTCTTCCTGGTATTTTATTCATGATTGCGATTCCCTTCTTTTAGCCAAATGAGAGTTCAGAGGAAGAATGAAGAAGATGGCTGAGTTAAATATAGCACAGGGGTGGAAGAATAAAAGTCATCAAAGAAAAAAGAAATTGCTTTAGAGAAGATTAATAATAATAATAATATAATTAATGGAGATATCCCATCTCCTAGAACTGGAAGGGACCTTGAAAGGTCATCGAGTCCAGCCCCCTGCCTTCACTAGCAGGACCAAGTACTGATTTTGCCCAGATCCCCAAGTGGCCCCCTCAAGGATTGAACTCACAACCCTGGGTTTAGCAGGCCAATGCTCAAACCACTGAGCTATCCCTCCCCCCCCAGATTAAGCACTGTCTCTATAGAAGTTTTACTTGAGTAGCTCCATGGTTAGCTCAAAGGTAAGAGGAGGTTCATGACTCTCACTCCTGAACTAGTTTTGGCTGTGACAGAGCTTCATTGTGGAGTTACAATTCCCAGGAGTAATTTTCTCTGTACCTACAAGAAGTTCTGCATGCCACTAGCTCTAAATCCTAATGGAAGTTGTGCACAGAAATCCCCCAGAACTGAAGGTTGAATGTATCCGTTCTGTTTATGGCTGGCAAAGAGTGTGGCTCTTACAAGCCTTCTCTGTAGTCTTGCTGTGGATTAACTCTACACAGCCTCTGAAGAGGCTGCCCATCTGCATTGTAGGCTGCAGGGTCTGTGCCACACACAGAGCCATTTAGAAACTAAAGGGAGAGGGATGGTAAGTGGATGGGTGGGTGGAGAACGTAGCCTGGAACGAAAGGCCAGAGTTCTATAACTGACCTTGGAGTTCTCTGACATCTTGGACTGCAGAACCAGGAGATGCCAAAACATATCACATTTTCCCCCATCAGAATAGTGGGTGGTGTGGCAGCCTAAGTTTGACCTTATCCTACAATCCTCCAAAATAATTAGAGGTGAGTTATGTGTTTGTGATGCATGCAGAAAATATTTGTAGCTATGCTGCTCTCTGGGAGTGGGGGCTGGCAGGATTTTGTGCCTGAAATGAACTGGTGATGTTGGGGGGAGGGAGGAGAGGAATAGGTGAGCATTACGGACTGAGTGTGTCTGGCTTGCTAGTGGGTGTGGGGGAGTTTCTCTTCTCCATCCACCTGTACAGCACTTGGTTCCGTTGAAGTGGCTGCTTGAAGAGACTATGGAAACTGGCTCCACCACCTCTTGGAATGCTGCTTCCCTTATTGCCCAGCAGTGTGCTAGGAAAAGGTGAGGAAAACGAGCTCAGGAACTTTATTTTGATTGAGGGCTGGAGGGGACAGGGCAGAGGGCTGGAATAAGAGGAGAGAAGGGAGTGAATTGTTTTTCCTCTTCTTCACTAGTGACTGCAGGGTTTACTTTTGCCGTCGTTCATATTGGATTTCTCAGCTGTGGTGGGACCCACTGGGCAGCCCCTTGGTACAGACTTCTGAGGCACACCTCACCAGCTGAGAATGCCTGCACTCAGTGCTCACATACCAGGCTGATGGGCACACTTTGGAAATCTAGAGAGATGGGGTTTGTTATGGGTACACAATAGGAATACAATAGCTGCACAGAAGAGAAGTTTTCGCTACTCCTACTGCTGTCCTCTTCTCCACCCTCCCCAAGTGTAAAATGTCCACCTCCACCCCCAACCGGTTTAGCAAGAGAAGAGATAACATGTCATGCAAACCAAGATTAGAATTTTAAAAAATTGCATATTGAGAATGGGGACATTTATCTGCTGCCATTTTGTTTCTTTAAAAGCATGAAAATAGTGGTGATTAGTGAAAAGCTTTCATTAAAATATGTGCCATACCTTTGTATACCCAGAGGTTGCCATAGTAAATTGCCATTTATACGGGATAGCAGGACAAAATCATCATGAAACTTATAGCGCAAGTTAACCCACAAAATAGACCAGCTCCCAGACAAATCTTTTCCCTTCAGTACCTGTTCCTGTTGGGTGAGGGTGAGACGGATGTTGGACTGTAGTTTCATTTTTGCTTGTGCATCTCTCAGATTTATATTAAAGTCATCTGTGCACAAGGCAGTCCTGTGTTCCATGCCTCTCTGTAAGGGTTATTTTACTTTAAAAGAATGTGTTTCATCTTTTGTGAACCTAGGTGTCACATAGGCAGTGTCCGTGTATGAAACATTATTTTGATTAGGCCAGGTCTACACTACAGAGTTAAGTTGACTAAAGTTATGCCGACAATCATAAACTGCTGTAATTACATTGCTTGTGTACATTCACACAACACTCCTTGTGTCGGCAGAGTGCATCCTCAGTTAGTGCTTTAACACCGTCAAAGAGAGCAGTGCACCGTGGGTAATTATCCCACTGTGCAAATCGCCATCTTCTCCCACTAGTAGTTCTGGGAATGGATCGCAATGCATCATGGGTAAGGCTACGTTTATGTCATGGAAGTCACGGAATCCGTGACTTCCAGAGACCTCTGTGATATTTTCTGCTTAAGCTCCTGGGG
The DNA here is from genome assembly GCF_028017835.1 of Emys orbicularis. Classification (NCBI taxonomy): domain Eukaryota; kingdom Metazoa; phylum Chordata; order Testudines; family Emydidae; genus Emys; species Emys orbicularis. The sequence continues at coordinate 16,456,511 of NC_088689.1, read as the reverse complement.
CCGCAGGACTGGAGCTGGTAGCCAGTGGGTCCCTGGCAGGGTTCCAGCGATGGGCGACAGCCTTCTCAGGGGGGCCCTCCTCGGGGTTCCAGTGATGGGAGAGAGTCTCGCACGTGGGCGGCAGGGGGCGGGGGAACAATCCTGTAGCTCCCACCCACCACGGTGATAGGAGAAACCACGGAGCTGCAGCAGCAAAAGTCACAGACAGATCACGGCTTCCATGAATTTTTGTTTGTTTACCATGACCTGTCCAAGACTTATACTAAAAATAACCATGACAAAAGCTTAGCCTTAATCATGGGTGTGGGATCTCTGTCCCCATAATGCAGTTTTCTCTGTCCCATAATTCCAAGGGCTTCCGATTGTATTTCACACCATTTTTCAACTGCTCCTGTAAACTTTGTGGCCGCCATCTCTGCCTGAAAGTATGGATCCTGCACTGTTCGCCAGTTTTGTTATGAACACAACTGAGCTGATCCTGCAGTATTTAATCAGCTGCGAATCTGAACAGGAATGCATGCTGCCTGCCCTGCTGTGTGCCATGGAAAGAAACAATTCAAGATGGATGTTGGCATTCACAGAGCAGCTGCACACGGTGGACTGTCACTATTGGGCTCAGGAAACAAGCATCCAGTGGTGAGATTGGATTGTGATGCAGGTATGGGATGATGAACAATGGCTTCAGAACTTTTGGATGTGCAAAGCCACCTTCCTTGAACTGTGTGTGGAGCTCACCCCTGCCCTGTGGTGCAAGGATACCAAACTGAGAGCTGCCCTAACTGTGGAAAAGTGAGTGGAGATCACTGTGTGGAAGTTGGCAACTCCAGACTGCTAGCGATCAGTCATGAATCAGTTTTGAGTTGGGAACCCTACCATGGGGATTGTGGTGATTCAAGTTTGCAGGGCCATTAATTGTCTCCTGCTACGAAGGACCCTGACTCTGGGCAATGTGCAGGAAATAGTGGGTGGCTTTGCGGCAATGCGATTCCCTAACTGCAGCGGAGTGATAGATGGCATGCATATCCCAGTTTTGGCCCCAGATCATCTTGCAACGGAGTACATCAACAGAAAGGGGTACTTCTCTATGGCATTGCAGGCTCTGGTGGATCATCGGGGTTGTTTCATTGACATCAACACAGGGTGGTCAGGGAAGGTGCATGACGCATGAATCTTCAGGAACGCTGGCCTGTATAGAAATCTGCATGCAGGGACTTTCTTTCCAGACCAGAAGATTCCAATAGGGGATGTGAAAATACCCTAGTGATCCTGGGAGACCCAACCTACCCCTTTCTCCCATGGCTCATGAAACCATACACCAGAAACCTTGACAGCAGCAAGAAGTGGTTCAACAACAGGCTCAGCAGGTGCAGAATGACTGTAGAATGTTCATTTGGCAGATTAAAGGGTCACTGGCGCTGCCTTTTTGACAGGTTAGTCCTCAATGAGGAAAATATTCCAATGGTCATAGCAGCCTGCTGTGCTCTGCGTAATATTTGTGAATCAGAGGGGGAAGAGTGTCCCCAGAGGTGGAGCATTGTGGTGGATCGCCTGGCACCAGAGCTATTAGAGGGGCTCAAAAGGGGGCTATTCGAATCTGGGAGGCTTTGAAGCAGCATTTTGACAATGAGCCCCAGTAATGTGTCTTTCTGTAATGAATTGAGACAGGCATTGTTTACTTCCCACCTTGAATGACCCCTGTAATGATTCCTGCCTGAGTGTTAATGGTAGTCTGCAAATATGCCGATTGCCACTGTGTGTGAATTTCTGTTGCAACCACTCTGTTTTGGTCACAAGAATCACTATCTTTGTAAGACTAAATTTTTATTAAACAGCAATACATAGATTAACATTTCTTATAAGGGACATGACAGTGAGCTGCACTCTCTGAAGTGAGGATCTCACAGCTGTGTGTAAGTCCAGCTGTCATTATGGAAAATGTCTGAAGGGGTGGAGTGCAAGGGGTACTGCGATAGGCTGGGAAAGTGAGAGGAATGTGTGTGGGGACCTTGGGGAGGGGAAGGAAGATAGTTTTGTATGGGCTGTAGAGGGAGTCGAGCAAGCATGTGTTCTGCCTGCAGCACAATCAGGGACTTTTTTTTTTTTTTTACCTCAGCATCTCTGTTTGGTCCTCCATGAGCTTTATTATCTGCTCCTGACCCTGTCTCCTCTCCTGGCTATCCATTTGTAGTTTCTTGTTTATTGTCTCTCTCCGTGCTCTGTGCTCACTATCGGCCTGATCTGACGATTGCAACAATTCGCGAAACATGTCCTCCTTACTCCTCTTCGTTCGTCTCCTTATCCGATGGAGGCACTCCACCAACGTGTAGAAGCTGGCCCTCAAAGGCATATCTGCAGAAACAAAAGAAACAATACACAAAGTCAGCACTGTGTGTGCACTCACAATCTTGAATCATAAAAGTTGCATACACCTCTTTCTCATTTTCCCTTGGCAAGCACACAGCATGGTCAGAGCACTAAACATGGTGAGTTCGGCCTGGGATGGGGGCGGGGAGGGGGAATGCAAGACGGGACAAAGGGTCTGGATGGTTTCAGACGGGGATCAGTACAAGCACCTGGGGACACTATTCAGAATACTGGCACTGTTTTCCACAGGCGGGGGCTATGAAAGCTGAAATCACACTACTGAGGGTAACCGAAGATGCAATGGTGCGTCTCCTGCATGCATGCGGCTTCACATCGGTCCGTATGCTGCTCGCCTGTGCTGCTTTGGTTCCTCCAGAAGTAACTGCCGAGTGGCGTGGCAAAGTTTCCTACAATGGGGGAAGAAACAAAGCAGCTCTGCCAAGGAACCTTTGGCAGAGGATTGCAGAGCATCTGCAGGAAAGTGTCCTAGAGATCTCTATGGAGGTTTCCCCGGAGATCCCGGTCTGCATTAACAAAGTTTTTTGCAGGGCCCCCACTGCATATCTGCACAGGGGAATGTGAAGCAGATGCAAACAGTACCTAGTGTTAATTTCGTTCCCTTCTCCCATGTGCACCGTATAACAAAATAAAGGATACCTCTACCTCATGTAACCATGCACTATCAAAGAAAAATGTTTACTTACCGGCGCTCCCCTCTTCTGCTTCAGGCACACCAGAGCCAGACTGCTGGTAATAGCTGGGCCCCTCTGGAGTCAAAAAGAGGTCCTGGCTCACTTTGTCAGCAGACGAGCCTGTTGCCTGTCCTATATCATTCTCCACTTCAACGTCCTCGTCCACCAATTCATCCTTGGGATTGACTCCACTGGCTGCTGCCTCCAGTCCCCCCGAAGTACCCATGCGGCTCTTGGCAGTGGAGGTGGGGTTGCCACTGATGATGGCATGCAGCTCCTTGTAGAATCGGCATGTTTTCGGTGCCGCACCAGAATGATGGTTGGCCTGCCTCGCCTTCTGGTATGCCTGCCTCAGCTCCTTAATCTTACTCCGGCACCGCTGCATGTCCCTTTTGTGCCCCTTCTCCTCCATGCCACGAGCAATCTGCTTGTACGTGTCAAGGTTCCTACGGCTGGATCGGAGCTGCGACTTCACAGTCTTGTCTCCCCACAGTCCCAACAGATCCAGCAATGCCGGTGTGCTGCATGCGGGAGCCGGCATAGTCAGCTGGGAAGATGTGATGTGAGCTCTCCTCGCTGAGCAAACAGGAAGTGGAATTTCAAAAATTTCTGGAGCTTTATAGGGGGAGGGGTGCGTGCCTCTGTACCTGGCTGCAGGGCAGCGGAGTAGAAACTGCTTACCAGAGCGGTCATGATGGGCATTGTGGGACACCTCCTGGCAGCCACTTTGGGTGCCATAAGCCAGCGCAGTGTCTACACTGACACTGCGTTGCTCTCCCTTTGTCACAAAAAGCTCTTTGCCGCTCATCAAGGTGGTTTTATTACGTCGGCGTAGCAGGAGAGTTAAATCAGCGGGAGGAGCATTGTGGTGTGTACATCTCCAATGTTTTGTTGACGCAACCTGACTTTTGTTGGCAAAACTGTGTAGTGTAGACAAGGCCTTAGAACCACCGTGCTAGTGTGAAGTTCTTGAGTTGCCTTGGGTATAAAATGATTAAGCCATCACCATGTACAAGCTTACCATGTTCAAGTCTTGAGGCAGTCCGGGGGTTCCCTGTTTTGCTTAATCATACTGCTGTGAATATCTGACGGCTCTGTAATCTCATTTTCTCTATGGATATATGTCTATACTTGTGGTGGCGTGGAGAATACAGGTACTGCTCTCCCAGCTAGCATGGGTATAAATTGCAGTGTACACTTGAGGCACAGCTTAGGTGAGGAGAGGAGAGTGCCCTACATGCCGGAACCCTCAGGGTTATATCCTACACTGGCTCTCTACACTCACTGCTGGAGCTTTTCTCTGCTGCAATGAAAGGCTCCAGCTGTGGAGAAAGGCTTTGATAGGTGGGCAGTAGTGGGGAAGGGCTCTGGGAGCGGGGAGTTGCTGGAGCCTTTCCCCACTGACTTCCCCCTACCAGAGCCTTTCACTGTGGCATGTAGCTACACATGGTGTGCCTGTACTTTACACGCCACCATAAAGTGTAGACATAACCTTTCATGCCCAGTGGCGAGACTACAAAAGACTCCTACACACATAGCAGAACTCCTGTTTCCTAGAATGAATAAGATTCCTGGGCTTGATTCTTCACTCCAGGTACCAGCGGAGTCCCATCATAGTAAAACCAGTGTTAAAGAGTAGAGAATCAGTGCCTTTAACTTGCCTTTGTGATCACCAAGATATGCACTGTCTTAGACTGTCCTTTGTGAAAGTAAACTATTCCAAACCAAATCTTCATTCCCATGTTCACCTGACACACTGGAGCCTACATCTGCTTTTACATGGGTGTAAATCAGAAGTAGCCCCACTGAAGTCAGTGGAGATACATTAGTTATTAGTGAGGCCTGCCCACTAAGTCTAGCTGCTGGTTCTAGTGGCTTTAATAATTGATTTTATTTTAATAAAGGTAAGTACAGCTGATTTTAAAAAAATTATTGAAAAAATTTTCAGTGGAAATTGGCTTTGACATTTTTGTTGCTAATTTTTGGCTTTTCCATGGAAAAATGATATGATTTTGGTTTTCAGCAACCAATAATTCTATTTTTTTAACCAAAAACATTCACTCTTTGAGGTTTTTTTCCAATTAAAAGCCCCAAAAATTGTCAAAGAAAAATTTCAACAAATGGGGGGAAATGGGGATTGTTTTTGACAATTTTTCACAAGGAAAAAAAGTCCCAACCAGCTCGCCGGTTGAATTGTTTTTCCATTTGGTAAATTAGATCAATCTATCTAGGTATTTAAATGGTCCTCATCACCATCTCACTGCTCTTCCAATTGCATCTGTCCGAGCTTTAAAAATAAACACTCCAGCTATTTAGAAAATCCTTTATATATGAGACTGGATGGCGAAATATGGGATGGGACTAGAGCTGGGTGAATTTGGGGGGGGGGCAAACAGTTTAGCCTGGTGATTAAAGCACTCATCTGGGAAGTAGGAGATGTGGATTCAAATCCCTCCTCTAATTCAGGCAGAGAGAAGATTTAATCCACATCTCCTATCTCCCAGGTGAGTGCCTGACTCTATAGCCTGGCCCTAGTGATTAATTCGCACTCACTCTGTCTTTAGTACAATGAATAGTTAAGTATTTATACAAAGTGGAACAGCTTTAACAGAAGAGATTGAGAACAGCTGACCTCAGAATAGCCTAGCCTATAACCTGCTGGTTAGACCATTTACCTAAGAGGAAGGGGATCTGAATTTAAGTCCTGCTCCAGAGTTGGGATTCAAACATAGGACTCCCACCATCCAGATAAGCGCCATCACCCTTGGGATAAAGCTTACAAAAGAGGAAAATGTGCCTGAAATAAAATTTTCCAGTTTGCTGACAGATTCCAAACATTTGAGGGGACTGAACCAAATATTTCCCCAGATTTTGTCTGTTTGCTGGCTGAACTGAAAATGTAATTATTCACCCAGCTTTAGATGGGATTCAAAGCCTTTCAGCTCTATATCCCTTGTGGAAATCTAGCTCAGGTTGACAGTGATGAAAAATCATTATTGGGAGACCATTTGGTGGGTCATGAGAGAGAGGCTGGTCTTGTCACTGGCCAATTCTTAGCAAGCAGGCCACATTGCAAGAACAACTACCATGATGAGGATTACTTAACAAAGTACTAATGGTCTCCTGGAGTGCAGAGTAGCTTGGCAGTATGAAGAGAGAATAATAAGAGGCTCTTGCCCAGAGGATCTTGCATCTAGGGTCGGATATGACATGACATGAAGCAGGGAGAGGTCATCTCTGCCAAGACCAGGGGTCTCAAACACGCGGGCCGCATGCGGCCCGCGGAGCTCTTCCCTGCAGCCCGCCAAGCTCCCCGCGCCCCCCCCAGTTACTTCCTGTCGCCGCCAAACTCCCCTCACCCCCGCCCCGAGTTATTTTATGTGGCAGCTAAGCTCCCCGTGCGCTGCTCCCCGATGTTTGGGGCCGGGTCTCTCCCTCGGCCCTGCCTGCCGCCCCCACGCACCTCCCCCGAGTGTCCCCCAGCCTCACTTGCTGCCCCTTCACTGCCCCGGAGCCTGCAGCTCATGCTCTGCTCTGCCGGCTTCCCACATCACTTGCTGCCGCAGGGTCCTAGTGCCCCCCCTCCACTAAGGTCAGGGCAGGCTGCCCTTCCTCTGCCCTAGTCCTGAGCCTCTCCAAAGCCCCAAACCCCTCATCCCCAGCCCCACAGCCCTCACCCCTGCACCCCCTCCTATCCCAAAACTCCATCCCAGAGCCTGGACCCCCACCCCCTGCCCCAGCCCGGAGCCTGCACCCAGCTCCCAAACTCTATCCCAGAGTCTGCACCCCCGACCCCCTCCCCCATCCAAACTCCCTCCCAGAGCCGTAGGCAGGTGGGGGCGGAGTTTGGGGGGCAGGTTTTGGGCACCACCAAAATTTCTACAAACCTGCCACCCCTGGAAGAGGCAGAGCAGGGGTGGAGTGGTGGTGCAGCCCAGTGCAGTGAGGGGGGCTTTACTGAGTGTATATATATTATTAAAACCGCTTGGAGGTGGAGAAGAGATGGGGCAGGGGCGGGGTCTCATGGAAGAGGTGGAGTGGGGGCGGGGCCAGAGGCAGCGAGGGGGGGTGTCAGTGATGCGGCCCTCGGGCCAATGCACTAGTCCTCATGTGGCCCTCGTGGTCATTTGAGTTTGCGACCCCTGGCCAAGAGGGAGGGAAGAGATCTGTACAACGGGCACTAATTGGTAGTACTGGTGTTAGCAGTCTCAGATGAAAGGCCTAGGATGGACAAATAAGGAGATGGATCTCCTGGTTCTTAGATGGTGGGGATGGTTCCTCCAAGTCAGCTTGAAGATATGCTGGTGGGGCATTGTGTGCTGAGGAATCTTGCGCTGTAGGCAAGATGTCTCCAGGGATGTCAGACTAGCATTTTTGTCATGAGCACTAAGTTCACTTACATCAAAATAGAAGTAATTGAAGCAGTAATGAAAAATAACCTCTGAATGGATCCCCTCTCCACTCCCCCAGCAAATGTACACCATCAAAACACTCTGACAGAGATTTCAGCTTGGCCTAATTTCATAAAACATCAAATATTCATGTAGCAGTTTTTCCTCCTCCTCTTACTGTGGTGGCAGCTGACACCGATCACTGAAAGCCTTTGACAGAGATGATAATTGTCCTTGTTGAATCTTGTTTCTATTTCAACATCCCGTATAGCGGCATCTTTTCACACCTTTACAGATCTGCACATTACGCCCATTATTCATGTTCAGCAGCTTTCAGCTTTTGAAGTTCCAGCGTCTCACAATAAGCAAGTGTGCGTGTGTGTTTTTAAACACAGAGCATATCCCAGTGGAGCCAGCTTGTGGCTCATACTCTTGACAATTTTGACAGAATATGCATTAACACATCCCGGCACCTTTTGTACAGCTGACAAGTGTGGTAATTTTTAAGAGTTATAAATAAATAAAAATCAGGTGTCATATTAATGACCCTCTGCTCTCTTGTTAGCATTGTTCCTCCTCATTATACAGAATCATTGGGTGCCTGCAAAATTTGATAAACTACAGCACTTCACACATCTGCAACTGGCTAACTTGATTACTGTAGTCTAATTCTGCTTGAGATCAATCAGCTCTGTACACAATAAGATTAATTAATACCATCACTTTGTCAGTTATATAATAGGGAGGCACAGATCCTGAATGACAGATGCAAATTTGTGGAGGGTGCTAGCCAACGTATAAGTCTGCTAATGCTTCTCCCCAGGGAAAGAAGTTCTACAAAAGGTAAGTTGATCTGAGACTCAAAGCCCATTCATGATTTGAGATTCTCACCCACACCTGGTCTCTGCTAAATTCCAGTGGACAGACTCTACTTGTTATCTGTGATAATTCCCTTATTCTTTCAGCCAACATTCAAAGATTAGATTTGTCCAGGCAGGTAAACTCCATGTGATAATAAGTTATGTAATGATCAGCACTTGGAATAGCTGTTCCAATATTTTTGTTTTCAAGAGACAGTCTGATCTAGTGGTGTTCCCCAAGGGTCAGTCCTAGGACCAATACTATTCAACTTATTCATAAATGATCTGGAGAAAGGGGTAATCAGTGAAGTGGCAAAGTTTGCAGACCATACTAAACTGCTCAAGATAGTTAAGACCAAAGCAGACTGTGAAGAACTTCAAAAAGATCTCACAAAACTAAGTGATTGGGCAACAAAATGGCAAATGAAATTTAAAGTGGATAAATGTAAAATAGTACACATTGGAAAAAATAATCCCAACTATTCATACAATATGATAGGGGCTAATTTAGCTACAACTAATCAGGAAAGAGATCTTGGGGTCATCGTAGATAGGTCTCTGAAGACGTCCACGCAGTGTGCAGCAGCAGTCAAAAAGCAAACAGGATGTTAGGAATCATTAAAAAAGGGATAGAGAATAAGACGGAAAATATCTTATTGCCCTTATATAAATCCGTGGTATGCCCACATCTTGAATACTGGATACAGATGTGGTCTCCTCATCGCAATAAAGATATACTGGCATTAGAAAAGGTTCAGAGAAGGGCAACTAAAACGATTAGCGGTTTGGAACGGGTCCCATATGAGGAGAGATTAAAGAGGATTTTTCAGCTTGGAAAAGAGGAGACTAAGGGGAGACATGATAGAGGTATATAAAATCATGAGTGGTGTGGAGAAAGTGAATAAGGAAAAGTTATTTACTTGTTCCCATAATATAAGAACTAGGGGCCACCAAATGAAATTAATGGGCAGCAGGTTTAAAACAAATAAAAGGAAGTTCTTCTTCACACAGCGCACAGTCAACCTGTGGAACTCCTTGCCTGAGGAGGTTGTGAAAGCTAGGCCTATAACAGGGTTTAAAAGAGAACTAGATAAATTCATGGAGGTTAAGTCCATTAATGGCTATTAGCCAGGATGGGTAAGGAATGGTGTCTCTGTTTGTCAGAGATTGGAGATGGATGGCAGGAGAGAGATCACTTGATCATTACCTGTTAGGTTCACTCCCTCTGGGGCACCTGGCATTGGCCACTGTTGGCAGACAGGATACTGGGCTAGATGGACCTTTGGTCTGACCCAGTATGGCCGTTCTTATGTTCTTATGTATATATACAGTTGGGGCCTGATTATATTATTGTATAATAGTTTACACCAATGCACAAATACTACCAGAGCAGAATGGCAATGACGTACCGCCACTTTGCACTAGTGTAAATGTCTACTTGGAATGAGGAACTTCCCACTGATGACAAGACAGTGGAGTAGACTGCTATGCCAGCGGTACAGTCCTCAATCCCACCCTGGCATAGGGGCCATGTTGGGTGCATGATGGGGACATGGCAGAGCAAAGTGCCATTGTGCTGATTCTCCATTGGCATAAAGTCCCTTATGGACCTTATACCAGAGGAATAAGCTAGAGCAACCACTCAGCTGCTCTAACTAGGAGTGGGTCTGGGCCAGCTCTGAAACGGAGCTATAACAAGTTTCCTAATGACCCCACCCTTCCCCTATATTGAGCAGAATTTCACACACTAACTCAAAGGTAAAGGTTGTCTTCACAAAGCAGGCTCCAGGCAAGTAGAGCCAACCTTCCCATTGACACCCATTCTTCTGCAGCCTTCCCAACAGATTTTTGTCTTTCTGGGCCTGATTCTCCTCTGCCCTGCACCAGGAGTGTAGTAATTTACACCAGTGCAAAGGGGCATAAGGTGCCACCAGCACTGTGAGTGAGTGGAGATTTCTGACTTGTTTTGATAGCATTTTACACCCATTTTGCCCTGGTGTAGTGAACTGACTACACACGGTGCAAGGCAGGGGAGAATCAGGTCTTTGAGGGTGGTTTTTAAATGTGTGAACACATGCAGTTTTCTATAAACAAGCTAAGGAAAAAATGTGTGCCTTTATCTGTGATTAAAATGCTATGTACATTTATATGGAAATTAGATGCGGCCACACAGTTCCTGCCAAGTTGCCAATGCGCCTCTTCATTCTGCATATGTTGTAGACCACTGAGCTAGGTTAATTAGGGTGTGCTCTTGGAACTTGATTCAGATTCACTTTAAAAAAAAAAAAAAAAAAAAGTGGCGAGACTTCCAAGCAACCGGGAACTGAGTTTTTGGGTGAGTATCGCAAAATAGGCAGGTTTAAAGCTGTTTTATATCACTAGGTTTTCATTAGAGATGAGCTCGAATGAAAACCCTGGTGTGATGTGGCAGGTCAAGTGCCATGAGTACTGACAAATTCATTGCTGGCAACCAGTCTGTTTCATCTGTGTCTTAGTATGGTTAAGACGGGTATTGGACTTATACCAATGTGTTTAGACTTTATGAAATGCTTGTAAGATGCTGCATGCATTAATCTCATTTGTAATATCTTTATCATATGCTATAAAGTAATATTTAAATTTTTGCTTTGTAAATGTAAAATATGTTTGCTCTGTGTAAGGAATAAGGCCCTAGGCTGCCTGACAGACTGCCCTGCCTGAGGAAGCTAGCAGGCTGGTTCTGAAACTTAGCAGCAGCAATTGCTTGCTGGCTACTCAGAGCACATGCCCATGGACTCCCTACGCTTGTCTCTCCAAGCCCTGTTCCTGCTTTGCTGCTCCACTGCTCCAGATCCTGGCCTGCACCAGCCTTGTTCCCATCCTGTTCCAGCCTTGATCCTTCCTCAGAACCAGCCCTGCTCCTGCCTTCCCTGACTCCTGGTAATCTGGTTCTGACCCTTGGCTCTGACTCCTCACTCTGCATCTGCCTCAACCCTTGGTTCTGGCATTGGGCTCTGACCTGTCTTGACCTTTCGCTCTGGCATTTGGACTCTGACCACTAGGCCTGACTGGCTATGACCTGGTCCTATGACTGACACTCTGAAACTGTGAAGCCAGTTAGGAGGGATCGCCTCCTGCCTATCAAAACTACAATACAAAGACATTAATTGCCCCCTTTACACCCACAAAGAGGTTACATGCAAAAAGGCTTGTCCCATCAGCTCGAATTATGGAAGAAGGAAATAAAAATACTTGATGAAAATTTTTCTGTGCGGTGGTGTTGTAACCATGTCGGTCCTCACCCATCTTGTCTCTCTACGAAATTTTTTCATCTTTTGCTGTTTGGAGTCTCACAGGGCCGGAGCTACAAACGGAAGCAGAGCTCCCCAGGGTCAACCTGGGGCTAGCCAAAAAGACGTTCAGAGCTGTCATGTTACTGCAGCTTTGTCACCTTTTGAAACCATAGACTGTAACTCATTTGTGTATATGTGCATGCCTGGTTTAACCGTGTAATAACACTCTAATTTCTTTTCTTAGCTGGTAAATCCTTAGATAGTTTACTATAGGATTGGCTACAAGAGTTGTCTTTGGTGTGAGATCTAAGGTACAAATTGAACTGGGGTAAGTGACTGGTGTCTTGGGACAGGGAGCAACCTGAATATTTATCGCTAAGTCCAGCTTGGGTGGCAAGATAGACTGGAATGCCCAAGTGGACTGTCTGTGACTTCATGGTAAGACTGTTATAGTGCTTAGGAGTTCACACTTGTTGCTGGGTTGGTGAAATCTAACTATGGAGCATACAAGCAGTTTGGGGTCTCTGCCCTGCTTCTTGACTGTCTGCCCTGACATTGGAGCTCACGGTTGTGCGGCACTCCAGACAGCATGACACCCGGATCCGACACTTCTGCATGAATTTTTGAAAAGTTTTAGATCCAGATCTGAACATTGCGGCTCAGATCCATCTCTAGATTTTGAGCTCTAGGATTAATGCTGAGCACAGCTAGAACTTTGAACTTCCATCAGGCGAACAGTCATGGTTTGATTGGACAGTACTCTCCATCAACTAGCCCCAAATCCTGAAGTCCTCACTCATTATTAATTATTTAGAGTGCAGTAGTGCCCAAAATTGGATAGTCCTTTTATAAATAGAGGGAAGAGACAGTCACTGCCCTGAAGAATGTACACTCTCAGGCCCCGATCCTGCAAGCCACTCCATGTGGGTGGACTCTTCTGCTTTCTTGGAGATCCATTGAAATCACATGTGCAGGGGTCATTTTACCTTGAGCAGCTTGTAGGATTGAGTCCTTCATTCTTGCTCAGGCAAAACTCTTATTGAAGTCAATGGGAGTTTTGCCTTAGTAACGGTGTTAGGGATTGGCCCATTTTTATATAATTTAAAAAACCACTTACAATCCCTGGGCTGGATTCTGATAGTGTGAGTGAAGCTGAGAAACACTTTGCTTCTAGTGAAGTCAGGGCCGGTGCTACCATTAAGGCAAACTAGGCGGTTGCCTAGGGTGCCAAGATTTGGGGGCGCCAAAAAGCGGTGCCCCCAGTTTTTTTTTTACAGCGTTCCTACGCCCCTTCCCCGAGCGCGCGGTCGCCGCTCCACTTCTCCCGCCTCCCAGGCTTGCGGTGCCAATCAGCTGTTTGGCACCGCAAGCCTGGGAGGGGAGGAGAATTAGAGTGGGGGCTGCGTGCTCGGGGAGGAGGCGGAGTAGAGGTGAGCTGGGGTGAGGAGCTGCCGCACGGCTCCCTGGGGTGGGAGCTGCCGCGGGCGGGGGGTGCCTCAGGGCGGGGGAGGGGGGGGGCAGCTGCCGCAGGGCTGGGGGGGTGGGGCGCAAGGTGGAAGTTTTGCCTAGGGCGCGAAACTTCCTTGCACCGGCCCTGAGTGAAGTCCATGGGACCAGTTGTAGAGTAGGATGCTATTCAGTGTCAGTAAGGCTACCAGAATCTGACCCTCTGGGTAATCATTCTACATTTTTCTGGGTAATCAGCTGTTGTAGTAGATGTCTCTGCTGGATTGAACAAGCCAATGGCTTAATTCAAATGTTCTTTTTTGTTTGTTTGCTTTGCTTGACAGAGCCTGAGTCTTCGCACCAACATGCCAAAGAAATGGTATGCCCTTCCTAGCACCTACTAATGTGTTTTGCTACATTAAATCTCATTGACATGAAGACTGTAAATAGGAAAAAAAATGTCCTGGAAAGAAAATAAGTTTAAACACTTCTGGACGATGTTGCTCTTTGCTCATATGCAAATATAAAACGTGCTTTTTAACGTTATTCAATAGAATCCTTTCAGATAAGGAGTTTTTAACATTCATAATTCTAATTTGTAGGGTCAGTTTTAGTTGCAGAAGAATCCACGGACATAAGCTGAAATGTCATTATATGTACTGAATCAGAGCTATGTGGCTACAGGTCTGAACTAGGAGTCAGGACAGCTGGGTTCTGCTCCTGGCTCTTTCACTGACTCATATGATTGCATATACATTTTCTGTGCCTCGGTTTCCCACCTGTAAAAACTGAGTTAATGCTTACACACAATGCTTGGAAATCCACAGATAAAAACCACCAAGTACTATAAAGACTTTACTCGCTTGTTCCCGTAAGAAACAGGGTGCTGCAAAACCGCTAGTAAAATACATGATGTGTCATGCACAGCTCCTGTTCCATTCTCTTAATATACAGTACATACATCATTACCCTGACAGGTGTGCTATTATTGACTAACAGAGCACTGCCTTCAATATATCACATACACATGAGAGCGTGGTATTATGAAGTCATTAATATAACATGATGATCCCTGGCATTGTTTAGCACATTTGTTTTAGAATTGCTTTGATGGCATAGCCTATTGTTGATACTGCCATACTGTGTAATTCATGGTGTCCTCCTCCTGAACATTTACTACATTTAAGGGAAATGAATGGTGATAAACTGGAGAAATATATTTAACCTTAACTGTTAAATCGTTGTTCATTCACTGTTTCAGCTGTCACTAGCCAAACAGATACTTGCTAATGACTTCTGCTTTTAAAGTACAGTTTGATATTCCTTAAATCCATCAGAGACAGTCATTCAGGCAGTCACGCTGACATTTCCTATGGCAGTAAAAGGGACGGGAGGGGGAGGATCACATAGGAGTTGGGTGACCAGATAGCAACTATGAAAAAACGGGACGGGGTGGGGGGCAATAGGCGCCTATATAAGAAAAAGTCCCCAAAACAGGACTGTCCCTTTAAAAACGGGACATCTGGTCACCCTACACAGGAGAATGCAAGCATCAGCAGCAGTTCACTTGCAAAGTCTGCTACTCTGCTCCCCTGAAACTGTGCTTTGGGGGTGGGGCCATTGACTATTGCTTAGGGGTGGGATTTTAGTCCGTGCTTATCCATGGAATGCAATGGGGCTTTCTGTGACAGTTCTTGGGGTACCCAGGACTGTGAGTCATCTTGTTACCCCTGCCTCCAGCTAGAGAGAGTCATTACTGCGTTGGGCCAGACTTGAACAGGGAACCTAGGGGGAAAGACTTCACCAATTTTTTTGTCCATTCAGTTCCACAATATTTATTTTTATTTCACAGTGTTCTTGTATTGGTAGTTTTCTTATAGCATTATTCAGTACTAATCTTACCTACCTTGCTTTCACTCAAAAGATTCCTGCTACAAACCAGCCATTCCTGCATTAGAGCTCTGTTCAAAGTAATCACAGACTTACTGCTGATACAGGAGGTCAAAGTGTCACTCTGTTGCTGCTTTGAACAGAAGACAAAAAGACTATGTACCTGACAATGGGAAAAGCAGGAAGGGGATGAGGAATTTATCTCCGTGACTTGAGTGGTGGATTGGTGAAGGGGACCTTTTGTAAAGGACAGAGGGGAGAAAGCTATGAATCAATATTTCTCTGTTCCTTCTGCTACTGTTTATTTAACGCCATTTGTTTTTATGACATATTTCCCATGTGGTTGGAAATGTTGTTTCCTTTGATAATATCAGCAATTGATGTGTTACGTTTGTTGAACAGCTAGGCAAAACCCTGGCAATGACATGTCACTTTGATTCGTCTGCTGTTCAGGGCTTCCCCCCGCCCCCAAACGTGAGTGTTCACTTTCATCTTCCAACTGTAGCAATATTGTATGTTGTATTCTGAGCTCCATTGTGCAATGATGCTATTCCTGGGAAGAATGGACCGGCAGATAGTGAATGACTGAGGGTATAAACACTATTTTCATTGCATCAGAGCTTTGACATTTCACTTAATACAAAGCATCTTTTAATGACTGTCTTTAAAATCTAGCAGGTATGTTGCTGGTGCTCAGTGCCAAACCGTGGTAGGAAAGTGGGAGCATCAGTAGTTATGTGTTGCTCTAAGCAGCAACAAAGTGTCATCATCATAATCCTGAGTTGTATTCCACAACACAATGGAAGTAATATGATTAATACATACAGACTGAGATTTTCTAAGCCTCCTAGGTGATTTGGATGCCTGAATCCCATAAAGCTAATGGAAACTGGGTGTCAAAATCTGAGTTTTAAAAAAGCAATGGGAACAAAGTCATCTTTGCCACAAGAGGTGTAACTTCAATGCCATCCATAGAGTTCAACTTGCTGTTGCCAGTGCTGAATTTAGCTCAGAGTTTTTTATTTACTGTCACAGGATTCACTGCTGGGGCATCTCCTTGTGGCCACATCTGGGGATTAGCTTTCTCATGATGTAGTGTCCCTTCCTTTGGTTGCTCGCGCCATGGTGTCTCTCTGGACCAGGGATGACCCAGGTGCTCCTTCTTGGTGGCTTGGCCCTGCAGTGAGGTCAGTATAGATTTTCAGATGGGGAAAACTATACTGAGGTGGAGAATCCATATTGTACTTCCCTTGGAAGTTTGTTTCCCTGGTTAAGCACCCTTCCTGTAAAATAAATAAATAAATAAATAAAAAATTGTGCCTTATTTCTAACTTGTGCCTTTTTTCCATTAATTGACAATTCATTGACTGCAGTGGAATTACACCAGGGGCTGATTTAGCCCAATATTGTTAAAATAAATAAATAATAGAAGGCAGGAATGAGGGGGGCAAGTAGTAGAGTGAAGTTTTGGAAATATATAGAAATTACATATATTGGTAATAATGGAAATAATATAGGGTTTTAAAATGTGAGCTTTGAAAATATAGTTTAACTAGACCTGTTCACTTGATGATCATCTACATAGGTATAAAGTACCAGCCATCATGGCCTTTTCTTGTGGGAGTTGTGGTTAATTGGTTAGTTCAGAACTGGATTCTGAAGTGTGTTTGAAGAGTAAGAAGGGAGGATAAAGTTCCTTTTCAGTATATTTTCTGAAAAGATATAATATTAATCCTAAAAAGACAACACATGCAGTAATAATTTTAATGACTAGATGTCTATTTCTGTGAAAATGTATCCCAGTGTCACACTCTCTCTCTCTCTCTCTCTCAAATGTGTAATTGTGGCTGGAAGAAGCAATTATAACTATTTTTTCAAGATACAACACAAGAAAAGCTTTCCAAAAATGTAGTGTAGAAATCTTTTATTCCTGGTTTTGCAACGTCAAAACAGAACTATTCGTGTGGCATAAAACTTTTTTTTTGGGGTAGGAGGGAACATTTCCCTTGTGCGTCTCGTTTTCAATGACCCAGAAATATGTACTTGTAGCCTCACCCTTAGTTACTGGAATATCCTTTTTATTTTTTAATGTTCAAAAGTGGAAACAACAGGAGATCTACTCAATACTTTGTCAAGTCTGAATCAGTATCAGGAGAAGAGGAGTGGGTTCTCTTCTTTGTGAAAATGGTCTCCCATAGTTATTCCTATCCAGCAGCTGCCTCAAAAGAGGACCCTTTAAATGTAATTCTCTCTTTTCATGAGGTGCTTCTGAATACATCCTATACCCTCCCTAGTTGGATACCAGCCTCTTAAAGGGAATTCTTTTCTTTTCAAAATGAAGCTGGTTGGATTGCAACCAGGAGTAACAGGAGTAGCAGCAGCTGCTGCAGATATTAGTTATTTCCTCAA
The DNA here is from genome assembly GCF_028017835.1 of Emys orbicularis. Taxonomy (NCBI): domain Eukaryota; kingdom Metazoa; phylum Chordata; order Testudines; family Emydidae; genus Emys; species Emys orbicularis. The sequence continues at coordinate 16,439,187 of NC_088689.1, read as the reverse complement.
TTTGAAGGATGCTAAAATAAGTTGATAAAAATGTAACTTACTGCCATTTACTTAGGCTTGGTGCCCACTGCTCCATTTCCCAGTGGAATCGTTAATCTGGTGCTCAGGTGTGTTAAGTCTGTGGTAATAGAAATATACCACATTCCATATTAATACTATCCACTGCCACTCTATTTGTCTGTTTTGTCTATCTCTTATTTCCTGTCTGGTACCTACCTATACAGTAAGCTCCAGAGGGCTGGGACTCTCTGCTTGGTTACTTGTCCAGTAGCGACTAGCGCAGTGGGGGTCGTGAACCTTGGTTCAGGTTCCTACGTGCTAATCTAATGCAAATAATCAAGAAGACTGTTATTTACTTTCCATCTATTCTCATGCCGACAATACTAAACTAAATGCGAGTTTGGAAAAATAGAGTCAGTTTCATCATGACAATGAGATTACCAGGCAAATGGCTGAGAGCCTGTGACCAAGGAGGGGCTTGTTCAGGTCAGCTTGTGAGCAGTTTTGGTTGGCTCAACTTTACTGCATTGTGTAGAAAAAGATTTCTTGCTTTGGATGCATTGGTATCATTTAATCTAATGAGCTTTTGTAGAGAGCAGTGTATTCTAGTAGACTGAGGCGGTATATACTCTGGGAACCAGGGCTGGTTGGAAAATGGGGGAAATTTTAAAAAAATGTTGTTTTCTCTTCCCCTTCCCTCCCCCCATTTTTGGTCAAAATTTGAAACTTAATTTGAAAAAAAATGCCGAATTTGAAATAAAAAAACTTCAAATCAGTTTTAGTGGAAGCCAGAGTTTGAACCCTGGTTCTGACATCCAACTCCATGTGTGGCTTTGAGCGAGCTACCCGTCTGCCTTTGTTTCAACTACCTCTGAAAGGAGAATCGTAAAACTTAGTTCTCAGTAGTGTGATAAGGGGTAGTGCTTTGAAAAGTGCTAACTGTTATGGTAGAAGGCCCCAGTTCAACAAAGCATTTAAGAACATGATTAACTGTAAGCATGGGAGTAGTCTCATTGAAGTCGCTCCGTGGACAAATTTGGCTCATTATATGGGTGGCCAAGGTATCTGGAGGACCTGAGTCTCAGATCTGAGCCATATTTGGACAGGTGAATGCAGTAGACACAATGGGTGTTCTAGTCTGTGCAGAGAATAGGTGGGGTAGGCTGGGTTCTCTGAGATACAGTGGATAGGAGAGTATTGTAACTGTTGATACTATGTGAGGCGTGATCTCTGGCCCATATCAGAAAGGTGAACTGTGGAAGATTGGCTTCAGATGCAAATACTGTACAGTCTCTCTGGATTGTATAAGCTGTAGCTATTCCACATTTAAAAGAGATCAGAATCTGACTCATTTACTTTATTCTTCAGGTCTATTCGTTACATATTTTGCTTATACAAATAATCCAAAAGAAACCTAGAGTCACTTTTGTATTTGAAGCCATTCCAACTGGCTGCTTAAAGGCTGCTTTTCTTAAGTAAATGCTTTATTAATAGTGTTTGGTTGAATTCGGTGAAACAAATTAAACCCACAATAGTGATTTTTGCAGAGCAGTTCACTTATTTTGTAAAGCAGCGTGTAGAAGTTCATTTACACAGTATGATACTTCACATTTCACCTCTGTGAAGAACACTTTAAGAAAGCCACATTAAAGATAATTAGATTTAATTTAGATTTCCTGCTACTACAGTAACTAGCCTGTAAGTTGGTTTTTTTTTTTTTTTTTTTGTATACACTCCATCAGTTGCAGCAGTTTTCATGAAAAATTGTTATACATCTTACGCCAAACAGGTAATAATATTTTATGTTTACTGCATTTTTCCAGGTGTCCAGTTGTTCATAGTAAATAGGGCCTTGGTGTCAGAATAGGTTTTCTTTTGTTGCCCTTACATTGTTTTCCATTTACTCTATTATTCTGCAGCACCTTAATCCCAATCTTGTATCTTCAGTGATACTAACCGTGGTCCTTTTCTTCAGCCACATCCTCAGGTGGTGTGAATGATTTTCAGTGAAGCACCAGTGAAATCAGTGGCTCTCCACTAACGTACACCAGCTAAGAAGCTTCTTGAGTCTTCAGTGCTTTGCCTTCCAGAAGGTTAACACTATTGATGCTCTGTAATTCAGCCAGCAAAGGTTGCTTTAGAAGAGTGCTGGTTTGCATAGTCCCATTAAAATAAATTTGTTCTCAAACCGAAAACCACAAACTTCCACCATATATATGCAAAATGGGTTATTTCTGCCAATTGAATTGTGCTCTGATATCAGATGAGACTTCTATAAAGCCAAGGTGATAGGATCCTAAATAAGAAACCAAATCTGTGATGGTGAATGATTCTTGGAGCCCAGCATGTGGCAGGGATGGGGAGAAATTCCAATTGTCCTACAGCATATTTTGCTAACGCTGAATTGATTGATCAAACTATTGGTTACTAGTTTTAGCACTACAAGTCAAATTACTTGATGTCAAGTTGAATGACACGTGGCCCTAAAGTGTAACTTACTTTTTGTCATTTATGCTCTTTGTTGACATTTTGCATTTGTTAATCTTGGAAAATGAACTAGATTAGTCAATTTCACTCTCTTGCTCTCAGAAATTAGCACAGTACTGTAGTTTCAGCTCTGTGGCAGAAGTGTTTTAAATGGGGGAGGAGGGTAACTGTTTTCAATGTGATAAAAATGAGGGGTTTTTTCATATTGGGTTTTGTAATCTCTTCTGCCCCACCCGCCCCAACCCAGAAGCATCTGAAAAATTTTAGGCTTAAACTTCTTGACATTAAATAAACCCTATTTACTAGACTCCAAAATACTATTGGAGTTAGTTGTATTGTAAATCCTTTCAGAATTTTTTTCTTTATATAACTTTAATTGTTTTTGCATCCAAAGCCCTTTTTATATTTTAATTGTTAGATTCAAAGGGAAAAAAAACCCTGATGATGATGAATCTACAAAATAAAGAACCAAAATCCGAGAATCTGCCAGCACTTTACCACTATGAAAGAAAATCTAACCTAATTTATTCCATGATTAAAGTTTATTTTACCAGAACCAAAGTTGTTAGTTAAGTGCTCATACAAATCCTTCAAATAAGTGAGAAAAAAATGAAAAACATAAAGATACAAGAAAAAAACCCCACAATGTTCCTGAGAAGGCTAGGGTTTCCCTTTTGCTTTTAGTCAAGAAGGACTTGAATGATAAATGGTGTGCTTTTAGAAAGCTTACAATAGACTGGACACACAAATGAAGGTTTAGTAATGGCGAGGGAGATTACCAAGAGATAATGGAGCAAGTCAAATTAGAAAACATGATGAAACAGCAGAAAATTTACATACTTTTTTGGTTGTCCCCCTTGGCAAAAATAAGACCACGGACATTATTATGTTTGTAGCATTATTATACAGTAAAAAACTGTGTTACTAGTTTCCGGCTGCTAATGACCTACAGAGCAGTAGCCAACCCAGCAATCACTCTAGTGAAATATGTTTATGTTTCATGTTAGGCCATAAAAAACAAGGTCACTTGGAATTTTGAAATATCATCTGTGGTACATTACCACATAAAACCTGCCAGGCTCTCATAAAGAATCTAAATTTGTGATGGGAGCAAAAATGATATATATATAGTTTGGCCTAAATGAAAACACATTGGTGCCAATTCAGTTCCTCTGGAACACAGGTGGTGCATATTATGCAGTGAAATCAAGCCAACTCATTTTGATCAGGCAGGAGTGGGCCTAAGCCAAGCTTCTGACAGGCAGCTAGCCTTTCAGAATGGAAATCTGAATGAGAAACCTACAGCAGACTTGGTTTAAAGCTACTGATTTAAATAAAGTGTGTATGCAAGTTGCATAATGTAACCATTTTCATTTTGTATAAAGATGTTTCATTTCAGTTGTGAAACATAATGGCCCCCTGGTGGCAATGATTGATAACAAAAAATATGGAGCATGCTTTACAGTAGTCTAGTATTGTTCCACTGTCAAAATGTTTGAGTTGAGTGTTTTCATGAAATATTTAAACCCGTTTTTAACGTCCAGCATGTTAACAGATATACTTGATCTTATGTTTTAAAAGAACTTACTAGAAAGGACTTTCACTTTGTCGGTTATGCAGAAACCAAGATGGACACTCTGCTTTCAGCTATGAGCAATAAATAGGCAGTTTCAAAAGCCTCCCCTTGCCCCTCTTCACTTCAAAGCCCCAGAAGATCCCTGACCTATTACATATTCCAATCTTGGGCTCAGCAAGAAGGATCCCTGTGAGAATAGCTTTAATTGTTTTTGTATTTTTTTTTTATAATACATAAGCACTGATGTGCACAAGATAGCCTTTGAATATTAGGCTTTCACATATTTGATAAGCACTCAGCTGCTTTTGTAATTTATTGAACGTGCCATGACTTTTCAATGAGTCCACTTTACTGCTTGTATGGGTCAAGTGCAGTGGAAAGACGATATTTGTAATCCTTAATTATTATTAGGGTTTGTGGCAATGGATCTGTGTGTGGTTGATTAAGTGGCAGGATTTAAAAAATCCAGTTTGTAAGAAATTAAAGTGAGATTAACAGTGAATTAAACAACAAAATCTACTAACTATGGACTTAATCCAAAGCTCCTATGAAATCAACCTATGGGACTGAATGACACAGGAACAGAGATGTGCAAAATATTTGCAGCAAAACAGCATGTACTCTAAATACTAGAACTTTTCACATTCCATTATAAATAAGAAAATTCATAGCTTTTTCCTCCAAAAAAAGAAAAATATTGCGTTGAAATTAAACTATTGGAGGGCGGGGAGAGCTAATTTTCAAGTGAAAATTGAGCTTCTTTTTGAACAAAGGCAGATTTTGCAGTGAAAAGATCCTAACATCTTCAAAGGAGTTTGATAGGAAAAATAACCATTTTGGTGAATTTTTACAGAGTAGCACAGTTTGGGAGTAAACTGTCAAAACTTAGTGTATACAAGGCTACAAAATTAGCCTACAATTCAATGGCAAAAAAAATCACAAATATTTTTAACTTCTTATTCACACTTCTGCTGAGGAATCTGACAAAAGGGATTCATATTGGCCTGAATTCTCGGTTCTGCTAAGGCCCCTTTACGTTGCTGTGGTGGTGTGATGGGCACCCAACTTTATACCAGTGAAAGGGGATTTTAAAGGAGCCTTAGAATAAGTGAGAATCAGGCCCATTATATTCAGCTTAGCTTGGTTGTGAACAAAAGTTATCATCAGCTGGCATATGTGAAATGAGTTTGTGCAGTTCAGATCCACATCATGAAGACTCACCAACACACTTTGCACACCCTGCTGGCAGTCTCAGCAGAGAACTCAGAGCTATAGACTAAGGGCTTGTCTCCACTACAGGAGATTGATGCAATTGATGCAGCAGGGATCGTTTTAGCGGGTTTGGTGAAGACCCGCTAAATCGACACTAGAGCGCTCTCTGGTCAACCCCGGTAAGCCAGCTCTCCGAGAAGAGTAAGGGAAGTCAACCAGAGAGCGGAGAGCATCTCCCGTCGATGCAGTGCAGTGAAGACACTAACTAAACTCTCACTTGGCTTCTCTTCACTACCGGGGTAAGTCGACCTAAGTTACACTACTGCAGGTATGTGAATAACGTAGCTGGAGTCGACGTAGCTTAGGTCAATTTACCCCGGTGTCTTCACTGCGCTGTGTTGATGAGAGACGCTCTCCGGTCGACTTACCTTACTATTCTGGGAGCGCTGGAGTAGTGGAGTCGACCGGAGAGCACTCTGTGGTCGATTTAGTGGGTCTTCACTAGACCCGCTAAATCGACACCCGCTGCATCGATTGCAGCAGCGTCCATCTCCCCGGTAGTGAAGACAAGCGAAGAGCTGAGGCATGCTGGCAGGCTTGGTGTGGGGAAACCTGCACTTTTACTGCCTTTGCTGTACTTATTCTGTGGATGAATAGAGGGTTGCAGTCTCTGGGTCTGTCAGTTGGGCATCTTTCACCAGGGGCTCCATCCTCATCTTGGAGGTTGAAAAGACTGGTACTAAATTCACCAGTACTAAATTAACCACCCTCCAACAAATCTGTCTCTCACACATATTATAGGTGGGGCTGGTAGCACCTCTTATTACTAAGATTGCCCAACACTTTTTATTTACAAGACCCTGTTTTCAGTTGATTATTACTTTGCCATTCTTTAACTGTTTGGGCTGAAATTTTCCATGCTGGGTGTCTGCCCCAGGCTGAATGCTTTTGGAAAATTTCAGCCAAAACAGTCCAGCCATTTATGAGAACAAGGTTAGAGAAAAATATATTGTTTTGCAATGATAAAAAAAAATTCAGATGACCTTTTATTTTGAGATGCTCTAGTGCCCCCATGCTTTGGACCAGGGACTTGAAATTTCTCAGGGGAAGAGGATGACTTTGTATTAGGGATATGCCTATTGCTGTTACTGTGAAAAATTGGCCAAGTTATAAACCTTTGGAAAAAATCTCAGTTTGCACATGCTCAGGAGAGACCTCTTAGAGTTTAGCAGCTAAAATCTCCAAAGATTCCATCCTCACTGAGCATGCTCCATCCCCTCACAGCTCCTTTGTATGATCAGAGTGCATGTGCACCATGCTCACAGTGCTGAGTTAACAAGCTCCAGACCAAGGCTACCGGTGTGAAGCCAGACTTTCCCTGTAATGGTTGCTCCTGCTGCTCTGGGCGGGGCACTGGAAGTAAGAGCAGGGAGCCTGTCTCTCCTGTGTTCTCAATGACTGTTTTTCCCCTCAGTTTACTTTTTTAAATACCTAGGTAATTGTGCATGCACACACACACTTGAAAAGACTACTTGAAAAGACTATTATTGATGTTGCAAAGCCAGACACTCAAAAATCAGGACATTCCAGGATTAAGGTTGCCTATGCAATTTGTTGGGCCAGTTATGCTCTAAATTTCCAAACAAATACAACTGTGGGCTGGGTAACAGTATGAAAAACCTCAGCCCAAAAGAAATTTAAGAAAAGAGAAAATCAAATAAGGTGTTCAAAATGGAAATTGGAAGTAAATCTTAAGCACTGTGGGTGCTATAATACGCAATAGAGCTGATAGAGTAATCTCATTATGACATCCTTGGGTGAATGCATGCCAGTTGATGTGCGCCTCAGTTTTGATACTTGTCAAATAGGAATAATAATTATCTGCTTCACAAAAGGAGCATGTAGCTGAATTCTTTAATGAACTGCTAAATTACGGCTAAATCTTATTACTAATTCTTTTGTCACAGGGCTTGTCTTCACGAACACTTAGTTTGTGGCAAGCTGGGGTTTAAAGATATCCCGCAGTAGCCTGCTGCACACAAAATGTCTGTGTAGACCTGCGGCCATGCATTAACACTTCCCTAGTGTGATTTAATTTACTCCCATTTCAAAGCTGGGTCCATACAGCCACTTAGTGCACGGCAGGCTAGTGTTGGGTAGATTTACACCCCAGCTTGTGGCAAACTAAGTGTTTGTTTGTGTAGACAAGCCCTTACTAAGTCAGAAACCAATTCCAAAATACAAATATTCCTTCATATTGGTGAACATAAGTAGATAGAGGAAATAATCCCTATGATTGATTATGACTGAAATAGGGGGTTACGATGGAAGCTGGAACTCAACCCTTACTGTAGCCTCATTTTCTGTTTGTGAATCATCCATAAATAGTGCAGGTCATTGCTATATGCCTAGATGGAAACAGAAATCCTATGCCCATGGGACTGCCTAAGTGTGCTTTCTGGATCAGGGCCGCTGAGAAGAGAATAGATTTCTGCTGAATGAACCAGTCTCACTTTTGGATTAAGAGATTCAGTCACTCAGATAAGATCTGACATTTTGGCCTGATGTCACTTGAAGTATTAAATATAGTAAGCACTTGGCACATCTCAAGAGGGGATACGAGTGCTCTTTGTGCTCTTCTGTCTCAGGGATGTCCCGCTGCCCCATCCATTCTAGTTATGGTAGTCAGAGATCGCTGAGGTACAAGGACTCCCATCCTGGCACATGATAATCCAGCTTCAATTATTCACAGCTCTGTCACTTCTTGGGTGGACTAAGCAATGGGATATAGCGAGGCATTCAGCCAACTCCATCTAGTACAGCACACTGCAATGTATCTCCTCAGCAATACAGGCTACCACAAGGACATCAGACCCGTTCTCCGCTCTCTATACTGTCTTCCCATAGAATCTGAATCAAGCTCAAGGTCTCAATCCTTATTTTGAAGGTGTTCTATTGCCTGAGCCCACGGTACCTGCCTAAAGCTCCAGGATGAAGACTGTGGTCAACAACTGCACTCCTCTGGCACAATGGAACTTTCTCTACAATAAAGGTGAAGTTCGTCGGTATAGGAGAGAGAACTTTTCAGGGGCTGGTCTGAGACTGGAATGAACTTCCCCAGGAGCAAAGGACCGACTTAAACCTTACCACCTTCTGCTCAAAGTTCAAGGCACATTTCTCTGACCTTGCCTTCTCTACATAAATACATAGCAACATGTATAATGAAACAAAATCACCCCTCCCCCCAGATCCTACCAAAATAAGATGCCCCACTACACATGCTTCTCCACCTGGGGAGACTGAGAGAACAAACACCACATGACAGGTGTGTGGTCATGTTGCTTATAGTACTGCTGGAAGGCATTCAGATAGTACAGTGATGAGTGCAATATAAGAGCATATATAGAATAGACTATATTAATATTAGCTCTAAAGGACAAGACTACATTTTCGTTGTATAGAGCTAAACAAGCAATAATATATCTATTGCTATCTATCTATCCACACACACACACACGTACGTACAGTCTGTCATATCAATTTGTCAACAATGACAAATATTTATTTTTAAATGCACTGTTCACCGTAAGTGATGTGGTTTCTAGCCAGTTGTTGAACTGACGTGTTAGTGTTTTCTCTTTATAAATTTGTGAAGGGACTTTATTCCTGGAAGTAGCTCTTGGGGCAGGAGAGGTCCCGGGCTCTTTCTGTTGTCTTTGTTTTGCTAAGTTTAGTTTGCTGAATATTTATCTTTCTATGGGATAATAAAGCTGACTTTAGCTTCAAGGAAGAGGTAAATTAACAAAAACATACATGAAAAGGAATACCTAATGGAAAGTACTCCCCCGAGTGGATACATGTATAAATTGTAAGAAAATAATCTCCAAATGCAGCCCCTGGGACTTGAATTATTTACACTCTTTTAATCCTCTTAACTTCAAATCAAGATAATTCATATTGCTTTAAAGTCAAGCTTTCAGTTGTGCGTTCACAAATAATTTCCTTGTCATTCACTGCATTGAACAAACTTGTAATCCGCTCATATTTTCAACATGGAATCATTTGTCTGTTTATCCTACAGCCTAACAACTCTCATCTTCATCCCTACTTACTCTTCTCAAAGTCATGTTTTCAAGTTCTCTGCCCAAATTTCTTTATGCATGAATAAAACTGTCAACAGCAAATAGGAAACTGAATGCATTGCTTCTGTTTTAATCACACCTGATATGAAACAGCTTTCAGGTTGTAACATGTTCAGAAAACAGCTAAGGAATTCAAAGTTGGATTTGACAGTCTACCTTAAGAAAAGAAGCATTTCAGGGATGGTTTTAAATTTGTATTGCTTAGTACAGTACCTGACAGTCTGGAATAGCCCCAGAACTGTTCTTGTTCATTGGCTAAATACGTGAAGAGAGGGAAAGATTCCTCTTCGTGTTTGGGGATTTGCATGTATAATTCCTCACACATCCAAGATGAGAATATGCCCTTTTGGCAGTTTTTACTGATTATTATTTATCAGACTAGAGTCTTTGATTAAATATGTATTTTAACACTTTTAACTACATTAATCTTAGAATGATTCTGGATGGTTAAATATATGATTTTGTAAGTACATATGGATTAACTGTTGAGTTATGCAAACATAAGTACATAAGACAGGCAGTAGGTGTACTAGGATTATACAAAAAAAATCTCCTTATGTGACATAATTACATCTCACATATATAGCAGCTAGTTTTCAGACTGTTTGCTTTCCATTCCAAAAAGACCATATAATGCGCTTGCTTATCAAACAATGTGTTCTTCAGCTGTGAAAAAAGCCTGTTGAATAAAGAGTTCTTAAAACACTCACGTAACTCAGAAATGGCTAACCATAGACTGTTTTTTAAGTTTGGAAAAAAATCATTGGTACTTGTCTCAGACCTGATTGCTGTGTTTTGGGCTAAAGTGAAATGCTGTATTCCATATATAAGCCAGTTAGCTCACATCTTGCCCACAGCTGAATAAGTCTCAATTTCCCAATAATTTCACTGGGAGTTGAGGACACCTAACACCTTGCAGGATTATCCTCTCAACAGTTCTGAAGAAAAGCAACGTCCTGGCTGATTTACGCTGCCATAAGGGGACATATAGTAAAAGATGGTTTCTTAGATAATTGAGTCCTAAACTATTCAGGGCTTCACATATAATCAACAATACACTGAATTGTCCCTGGAAATTAACAGAAAGGAAATATATATATTTGAGCACCAGTGCTCCGTTTATGCCAGCATATCCCATGAAGGAGGCAGGCACAAATTTTGAAGGGTTTTCAAACTCAGTTTTAGTAGGAGTAGTATAGCATATAGGTAACAGGAATAAATAACCTTTGTGACGCCTTCAGTAGAGAGGAATGGTAATACCACCTTGACAGCAGTAAACAATCAAAGGCATTATGGACCATTATCACTACCTGAGAATCTAAGAACAGTGGTGGATCACTAGACTTGTACACCATTTTGGCAAAAGGAAGGCATACACCATCAATACTTGGTACATGCCCTCTTTCAACTTCTTTATTAAATGCCTCCCTCTTCTTCCCACTTAGCGGTATTAAATCTTGGCCCGTTTACTTTCATTTAGATATCTTCCTTATTCGGTCATGGGGGAAGTAGACTGTAAAATCTGAGTTTGAGGGAAAGGAGACTTAGACCCAAGTATCTGCATGTTGATAACAGTGAAGCTCACAACGTCTAACAATCTCTCATAGTAGCTTTGCATACATGTTGAACAGGAGTGGTAATAAAATGGAACCCTGTGAAACCTCAAGCTTGAGAGCCCTTGGGGGAGGATTGCTTAGCATTAACTCTGGGGCTACTCAGAGACAAAGGACTAAATTCATTGAAGGGCCGCTCCATCCACCACACAGGAGAGTGGTCAATATTTCATGATCATGGCATCAAAAGCTCCTGCTACATATAATAAAAATCTAAATAGGCACCTTAATGTGATCTATCAGTAGGAGATCAATCACTGATATAAAAACAGAGTCTGTTCTATACTCAGGTATGAAAAAAGGCAAACCAATAGGAATCAAGGAAATATGCAGAATTCAGATGCAGCTGGAGCTACCCCTTAACACCACCTTTGTTACCTTCCCTAAAAAAGGAGGTTTAAGATAGAATGGTAATTAGCAAATTTATTAAAGTCAAAAGATAATTTCCCAAGCAAGAGCCTAACTATGACCTGCTTAACAGCAGCTGGCGTTTACCCTCCACAAACATGGTGGTAATCTCCATCACTAAAGCTCCCAAAGACTCTCCAGTGGCCTTAACTAAGGATCAAAGTCATGAGTCCATCCCAGAGATACTTGGGCACAACTTCATAAACACATACTAAATCCCAGAAACTGAAACTAGGTGAAAATCAACCAAAAAAGAGATCGCATTTCTCACTTACTGCTCTGCGATTGTTCCTTTCTTAGGTAGGTAGCCATAATGATCCTGAGCTGAATGCTCTTGTCAACAAAATATTGACAATTTCTTACAGCAAGAAACACAAATCAAGTACCGAGCTAAGGCAGGCTGGCAGTCAGACTGCCCACAACTTAGAAAAGTTCTGCTGTTCTGCATTTTATAGATGACAAGGCTCTTTACTTTGATCAAAACTGCTACAAAAAACAAAGAAATTCAATATGGAACAAGTTTATCTTGCTTGTAGCAACTTTTTCTCCACCGGTACTCTAGGATTCTCCAACTGTGAATCCTTGTGACCTAAGGATACAATGTGAGGGGGAAAAGGCATCCAGGTGCCACAGTGTAAATGTCCCTATGCAACTGATATTTATAATGTTCCACTAGAAGGACAGTCACTGGCTGAGCAGCAGCATGCCTAGAACAATCTGTAACCTCATTATGTCCATCAGTTTCCACAGGAACAGGCCCACCATCCTTCCAGAGGCAAAGATTGGCAGTGATTCTATCCCAGAGCAGGTAATGATCAGACAATCATGAACGCCTTCTTTTAACACCCCGTATTTTCAATCCTGTCCTAAAAATTAGATGCAGAATGTGAATATAGTCATGAGATGAGTCAGAAACATTTGAAGGTAGTCTCACAGTTGCCACGAGATCTTGAGCAAATACACAAAAGATATTGACGGCATGGACACTGAAGTTCTCCAGAACAAGATGTCTCCACAGCTTTACTGCTAAACCATATAAGAACGCAATTCAGATAGGAATTATGGTGAATAGAGGACTGGTCTATAAACTACCAGAACTTGCTCAAATTCACTTAATCTTGGCACTTGCATATTGTACAAGTTGGACGCATTCTTACAAGCCTATCTTTGATATAAGATGCAAAAATACAGCCATACCCTCTGCCAGGCCCTCCATAGGCTCATGCTAAACTGAGTAGCTGGCTGGAATCACCTGAACCAGCTGAATCTTTCAGCAAGGTCTCTTAAATGGAAGTATGATCAGCTCCTTCATCCATGACTAAATATATTGGATGGTAGCAGTTTAACTAGCATTCAGTGATGTGCTATACAGCATGAGCCATAGGTTAGAGGCTCTGCTCGTCATTGCCCTGTAGGAAGCAGAAAGAACACAGTAAGAAAAGAAATTGACTGGTGAACAGAACCAATTTGTTGCCCAGAGCAGAGAAAGAGAATAAATATGGAACTTTTTGGTGCAATATTTTACAACCACGTTTGAATTTTCGCCACATTAAGTACAGTGTGAGGGTGCAAGTGCAGGGAATGTAATGCCATAATTTAGAAAGGAAACATATAGCAAAGGTAGGGTGATGCATAAAGTGGCCAAAGCTAGAAAAAAGTTCTGCAAAGACACCAATACCGGGCATGTGCGAAAAGGGAAAATGATCTAGAGAAAAGAAAAAATCCCAGGAATAGATACATTTTGGGCTTGTTTTCATTTTTCACTTTCCTCAAACATTGACAAGACAATTTATAAATAAACAGAATAAAGAAAAAATTATGCTGAGGCCAGATATATTCCTAGTGCTCACCTTGGCTCATAATTTTTAAACACTTGGCATTAGATCTGAGAGTGTTTAGCTAGATCAGCAGGAGAAATGACTTGATCTGCAGGTTAACAACACAAACACTTCCTAGTAGCAATTAAGATGTGCAAACGTTATTTACATATCTTTGTGATCACTAGAAAATAGACACACTAATCTAGTCTAAAAATTGTTTGCTGATTTAGATTTCACCATAACATTCATTATAAAGGGCTCTCTTCATATTAAATATTACACACCACCTGCTGCACAAAGAAAGCTGTGATACAGAGAAACAGCTCAAGTTAACAACAAAGTAAATTATCAGTCCTTCATCTTGTCGTGGTCAAGGCATAGCAACAGATCACCAAAATTGGATGATGGGAGAGGGACCAGTATCTATCAAAAACAACAAGGAGTCCTTAAAGACTAACAGGTTGCATCTGAAGAAGTGGGTTTTTTACCCACGAAAGCTTATGCCTAAATAATCTGTTAGTCTTTAAGGTACCACCAGACTCCTTGTTGTTTTTGTGGATACAGACTAACACGGCTACCCCTGATACTTGACATTATCTATCGGTAATCTGAGCTCTACAAGAGATATGCCAATGCCATGTTTGGCCTCTGAATCAGACCATGACTCTGTGGGAAACAGAGAAATTCCAGAAAGCTGCAACTATAGCTTATTGAATTTTGGTCTGAACAAAGCCTGATGGAGTCGTTCTTATTTCTGCCAAACTGATTATACCTAGATCAGATATATAACAAAAAAACATAACGTGGCCAAATTGTTTTAATCACTGAATGCATCCAGGCCCTTCACAACAGGCCGGCTCCAATGGCCATTGTAGTCTAATGGTTTCAATAAGCATGGATCAGACCCAATGTCATTTAGGCCAAAAAATGAATGGGCATGAATCCTGAAGTACCTTCACACCTCTCTAGAGATTATCTCACCAAATTAGGATTTACATCAGTGACATGACAGTGAGGAGCTGTTTGCACTGCTGCTGTTTGTGCTATATTCATTTTGTACATAAATAGGGGGGGGGGTTGCGCTTTTCATGTTGTCAGCATGGACAAGCATTTAAGCAACTAAGAACCAGTGCTACTGAGGACTGAAGATCATTATAGCAGGTAGTCATATATTGTATGTAATATTATTTATTAGAAGAATATTATAGAAGCTATTATCCTCCATCCACACACAGTAAGACAATTCCCTCAAATAATACAATTCAAATAAAGACAAAGTAGGTTTCTGATAGAGATGCTAGAAAAATGCCAATTGTTTTTCCACGGGAAATTTTGGGGGGAAAAAAAGGTTCCTTTTTTTGGTTTTGTTAAACCTTCCCAAAATGTTTTTGGTTGCTTTTTCAATGAAAAATCAAACCCATAACATCTGCAGCTTTTGATAAAAAAATTATTTTCCAGTTTTCCATTGAAAAACAGAAAATGTGTTTGAAAGTTTGTTTTCAATTAAAAGATTTTTTTTTTTGCCAAAATTATTTTTTGACAATTTTTTTTTCACCACTTCTAGTTTTAGCTCAATCTTCAAAGAAAAGTTCCAGGGTGCTCTACAACTCAAGTCCAAATACAGATGATTTTATGTACAACTTTTCTTTCTCATTTGTCTGATGTTGACTGAAGCCAACAAGGATCTGAATTGCAGTTGTGCATAAGCTGGTAGCAAAAGACACTACCTCACACTTCACAGCTGGAAACCAGCTTGTCAAGTACATCCTGAGAGATTCTAACAGAGATAAGTCATGGGCAAGTTCAGCCATGTCAGCAAAGTGAGTTTGGAGTCAGACACAACAACTAACAGCATCATGCCGTCACTCATTCACAAAGGCCCTCACCCTGTCTCAAGTTGGTGGCACAATTTGAATGACAGAGATTGAAATTTTTAAAGGACACGATCAACATAAAATGACAATTCTGTCTGAAATGTTTTACCTACTGTCATTATTATGGCCATGTCTTCACCTACAGCGCTGCAGCACATCTGGTGAAGATGCTCTATTGCTATGGGAGAGAGCTCTCCTGCCTGCATAAGAAAACCACCCCTACGAGCAGCAGAAGCTATGCCGATGGAGAGAGTTCTCCTGTCATCATAAAAAACACCCCCCCCCCCCCATGAGCAGCAGAAGCTGTGTCAGTGGGAGAAGCTTTCCTATTGGCATAAAAAACATACCCCTGCGAGCAGCGGAAGCTATGCCAGTGGGAGAAGCTCTCTTGCTGACATAGCACTGTGCACACTAGCGCTTATGTTGGTGTAATTTATGTCTATCAGGGGGTGGAATATTCACACCCTAAGCGACATAAGTTTTGCCGACATAGGTGGTAGTGTAGACATAGCCTTAGATTATAAACTCTTTGGGGCAGGAACTGTCTTTCTCTTCTGTGTTCGTACAGCACCTAGCACACTGGGGTTCTGGACCATGACTGGTGCTCCTAAGCGCTAAAATAATATAAATAAATAATAATAATTGCAAGTAACTCCTAAGACTACTATAACTGAAAGAGATTGGAGAATGTTTTCTGTTTTGCATTGGTCAGCACTCTGTACATAGTCAGTGTCACTGTATCACTATAATCAGTTCCCCCAGTTATTTGTGTGGGGTTTTTTTTATATAATAATATGGGAGTGGGGAAGAAAAGTTTCAAAAATAGGAATATTTTGAAGAAATTTTAAAATCACAAAAATTAGGAGGGAGATAAGGTGGGTGAGGTAATATCTTTTATTGGACCAAGTGGGTCCAATAAAAGTTATTACTTCACCCACCTTGTCTCTAATATCCTAGGACCGACATGGCTAGAATAACACTGCATACAAAAAAATGGTAGGGGCTGTCTAAGGCTGGTATAGTGCCTGAAACTACTTTAAACTCAGTTTTTAAAACGGACTAGATTTCAATTTCTTATTTCAACACTTACATAGAAATCATATGCCAGCAGAGGGCGACCTTTCCAAATTGCCTGAAAACAAATCCAAAATGAGTCTTTTTACTTCTAAATAAATGGGTTTCTGCAGGTCTTGAACTGATAAATACTGCTGGATTCCAGTGGATGGAATTGAAAGAGAACTCCTGAAATTTTCTCTTTCCTCACCTTTCAAGTTAAAAACATAATTTCTTAGTTATAGGAGAAATATTAACACCCTCCCCCCCCAATAACTAGAGAAAACTTCTGAAGACTAAAATTCCCTCCTTCCTCTGCAGTGATAAAACAGATCAGTTTTAACTCTGCTGCAGCTTGGAAAGGCTCTGAGCAGCAGCGGGGGCACTGAGACTGTTTGTAGTCTCTTTAAGACAGTTTGCAAGTAGGGTTGCCAACTTTCTAATCGCACAAAACCGAATACCCTTGCCCTGCCCCTTCCCTGAGCCTCTGCCCTGCACAGCCCCTTCTCCAAGGCCCCACCCCCACTCACTCCACCCCCTCCCTTCGTTACTTGCTGTACCCCACCCTCACTCACTTTCACCATGCTGGGGCAGGGGATTGGGATGTGGGAGGGGTGAGGGCTCCGGCTGGGGGTGCGGGCTCTGGGGTGGGCCCGTGGATGATGGGTTTGGGGTACAGGAGGGGGCTCTGGGCTGTGGATGAGGCGGGTGGGGTGCAGGAGGGGGCTCAGGGCTGGGGCAGGGAATTGGGGTGCAGGCTCCGGGAGGGAGTTAGGGTGTGGGAGGGGGTTCCGACCTGGGGCAGGAGGTTCGGGTGCAGGCAGGGGTTCAGGTTGTGGGCGCCGGCTGGGCAGCACTTACCTCAGGTGGCTCCCAGTCAGCGGTGCAGCAGGACTAAGGCAGACTCTCTGTCTGCCCTGGCCCCATGCGACTCCCAAAAGCAGCTGGCACGTCCGGCTCCTAGGTGGAGAGGCCAGGGGGCTCTGCATGCTGCCTGCAGGCACTGCCCCTGCAGCTCCCATTGGCCACGGTTCCTCAGGGCAGGGACAGTGCGCGGAGGGCAGGGACAGTGCGCGGAGCCCCCGTGCCAGCCCCTGTGCCTAGGAGCCCGACATGCCTGACACCTGGCAACCCTATCTGCAAGGGGTATGCAGAAAATGAGCTGAGACTACTGCTCATTATGCAGAAAAGTGCTTTTTGACTGTTACCTTTTCCTTCCCTCCATTTGCCTCAATACTGCCAAACCCAACTGTTCAAAAATCACACGAGTGTCTTAAAAATCATGAGATTTTTATTTTTATTTTTTAAAACTACCATTTTGGGTTCTTTTTATTTGCCTTTTGGGTTTTGACCTTTTTTGGGGGTGGGGTTACACTCAGATCACTTTTTCAAACTTTTCTCCACAACCATGAGGGCTTTTTAAAATGAAAGCCGCTCGTCTCACAGTCACATGATTACAGGAGCTGGGACTTTAAGAAAACCACCAAATATTGTGAGAGGTGTGATGAAATTGAGAGTGGGCTACACTGCATCTCTTTTGTCCACCATTGTGTCTTGTCAGGAAGCTAGGTTTGTATGCTCTCTGAAGCAGATAGTGCCTAGCACAATGGGGACGTGATCCTTGACTGGGCCCATTAGGCACTACTGCAATACAAATGACTAATAATTGGATTACACTCAGTTCACATTTGGAAGGTTTTCTCTGCTGCTACGAGGGCTAGAAACCCTTTTTAAATGACAGCTGAAATTCTGCAGCGGTTAGCAGCCCTGGCCCAGCACTTCCTCCTCCAGCAGATTTTCCAAGCTACGTCTCAGGGAAAATCACAAAGCAAAGCCCTTCCCAGCAGAGAGCCCTCCAGCAGATGGCAAATGGGGAGAGTCTCCCCCAGAGTAACAATCTCCCCATCTGGTAGGGTTACCATATTTTAATTTTAAAAAAGGAGGACACTCCACGGGGACCCGGCCCTGCCCCAACTCCACCCCTTCCCCACCCCAACCCCGCCCCTTCCCCAAAGTCCCCGCCCCAACTCTGCCCCCTCCCCTGAACGCTCCGCCCCCTGCTCCTCCCCCTCTCCTGCTTCCCACGAATCAAATGTTCGCGGGAAGCCTGAAACAGGGAGGCAGCAGGTAAGCTGGGGCTGGGGTGGGGTGGCCCAGTCCGTCCGAGCGGCTCCCTCCGGCGGCCGGCTGGCCCAGGCCAAGAGGCTCTGGCCCCGGCGTCTCCCGCCCAGCTCAGCTCGGGCCCTGGGGCGCCGGCCCCGGGCCAGCCGCCGGCCGAGCACCCCCCAGCTCCCGGCCGAGCACCGCCGGCCCCGGCCCCTGGCCGAGCACCGCCGGGCCCTCCCTCCCTATTTTCCCGGACATGTCCGGCTTTTTGGGATTTCCTCCCGGACGGGGATTTGAGGCCCAAAAAGCCGGACATGTCCGGGAAAATCCGGACGTATGGTAACCCTACATCTGGGAAAAGGGGGTTCCCCCACAGAAATGAATCTCCCTTCCCTATCCCTCACAACAGAAACAATGTATTTCCCTGACAGGTGGGGGGGTCTCTTCTCCTGCACAGGGTCTGTCAGTCCCCCAATTCACAGCCAGGGTACCGCCCACCACCCCCGCTGTGAGGCTGAGCAACTCGCCCTATCCACGCCTTGGCCCTTTGCCTATAGTGACATGGCGTCGGGAACAATGTCCCGAGGCCACGTCACGTGATACATCCTACCACCTCCCTGGCCTGGTAGACTACGATCCCCATAGTGCCCCGCGGCGGCATCGGGCGGAGGCTCCGCTTCAGCCGCCGCCGCCGCCGCAAAGTGTCGCGGCTTTGGAGCGGCGCTTTACGGCTGAAGCTCGAGTTTGCTTTTCCGCAGCTTTGCCCTGCCCTCCTGAGCCGGAGGTTCTGAGCCCTGGGATGTAACGTGCAGGATGGGAGGTCGGTTGTGAGCTCCCCCCGCCCCCAGCCGGACCGAGCGGGGCCCCCCTCCCCCGGGCAGGATGGAGGAGGAGAGCATGGAGGAGGAGGGGGGCAGCAGCAGCAGCTATGAGGCCATGATGGACGATCAGAACCATAACAACTGGGAGGCCGGTGTGGATGGCTACAGGCAGCAGCACCCTGCGGGCCATGCCCAGGCCCCCCTCGGGGACCGGGCCCTGCAGCTGCCCGCGGATAGGAAGGCCCAGAGGGGGCAGCAGGAGGAGGAGGAAGAGGCCCAGATGGTGCCAGAAGCCAATGGCCTGATGAAGGGCTGTGACTCTGCAGGGGCTGCTGGCAAGGGAGGAGCCGTCGCTGCTGCCACCATCAACACCTCCACCTCCAAGTTCTGTGAGTGACAGAGCCTGGCCTGCCCCTCTCCTGTCCTGCCCCAGAGAGGTCTGCACCCCACCCCGAGACTGCCCCTGGGTCCCACCAGCTTCCCACACATACACTCTGTGATCAGGGGGCCCTGGCCTGGAGTCTATACCTGTGTCACCACACACACACCCTGCCCCTCGCATACTCACACTCTGTGCCTGGGGTCTCACACCCTGTCCTCGTATTACACCTGCGAGTCTACCCTAACTGCCACTTCCCTACCCCCTTCTGTAAAACTGGGCTATAGCTGGGACTTCACCTGTGTGTCTGAGCTACCCTTCCCTCCACTTTCTGGAGTCAAGGCTGAAACTGTCCTCTCTCCCACCATGTGCTCGCCTCTCTCATCCTACTGCTTAGCTAAAACTGTCACTGTCTTTCGCTCCTCCTTCCCTTTGAACACGCTCTTTCCCCCACATACCTGGATGGGCCTTGAGTCTGTTCTCAAACTGGTCCACTTCCCTGACTGTCTCAGCCCTTGCCTAATGTGAACTAAGAACAAAAGTATTTGAACTGTTGACTGTGTTGGAAGTAGAAAGCATCCCTTCACACTCATGCTTCCCACTTGCCTCAGAGTTGGGACTTCCCATGCTGCCTGGCTCCTCACCTGGTGGGCAGTTGGGGCTCCAGGCAGTTTGGTATCAAGTATCAGAGAGGTGGCCGTGTTAGTCTGTAGCCACAAAAACAGCGAGGAGTCCGGTGGCACCTTAATGACTAACAGATTTATTTGGGCATAAGCTTTTGTGGGTAAAAAACCACTTCTTCAGGTGCAGTTGAAGAAGTGGTTTTTTACCCACGAAAGCGTATGCCCAAATAAATCTGTTAGTCTTTAAGGTAGTTTGGTAGTTTCAGAAAGGTCAAAATGGAATGTCATTTCAGCTTCTTCTGAATGAAATTTAGGAATTCTGGTTCTGCAAGAAATCTTGAAATTTAATTTTTCATTCTATTTTGGAGCAATTTTGTTAAAAACAAAATTTCAGAATTTTTTGTGTAATGTGAATTCCAGTTTTCAGACAATTCTATTTTTTAGGTTTGAGGGTGAAGGAACTACTGTGTTTGCTTTTGTGTTGTGTGGGTCTTCTAAAATATAGATCTGTCATTAAAATGGCAGATTTCTTTTTGTTTTAAAGCATATTTGAGCATTTGTTCCCAGAGCTTCCATGAAATAGCTATGTATTAGAAGGTATGCAGACCTTCACTTACCTTCAGAATTCCCTTATCCAGTACTGCTATGTAAAAACTAGTAAAATGGTTTAATCGGAATATTTATGAAATCATAAACAAGTGTTTGGTTCATTAGAACTCTTCAGTTTGATAGATCAGTAGTTCTCAACCGGGGGCCCGGGGCTCCCTGAGGGGGCCGCGAGCAGGTTTCAGGGGGTCCGCCAAGCGGGGCCAGCATTAGACTCGCTGCTGCGCAGGGCAGAAACCCGAAGCCCCACTTCAGGGGGCTGGAGTCTGGGGCCATCCGAGGCTGAAGCCGAAGCCTGAGCAGTGCA
The DNA here is from genome assembly GCF_028017835.1 of Emys orbicularis. Lineage (NCBI taxonomy): Eukaryota > Metazoa > Chordata > Testudines > Emydidae > Emys > Emys orbicularis. Next base: position 16,418,160 of record NC_088689.1, on the reverse strand, counting down.
GCTTTGTGGGGGCCCCTGTGGCGTGGGGCCCCAGGCAATTGCCCTGCTTTCTATCCCCTAACGCTGGCCCTGGCTTTTATATGCAGAAAAACAGTAGTTGTGGCACAGGTGGGCTGGGGAGTTTTTATAGCATGTTGGTGGGAGGAGGGGCTCAGAAAAAAAAAAGGTTGAGAACCCCATGATAGATCACCTTGGCCTGTCACAGATAAACCTTGGTGGTATGTGTACATGGGCAACATAGATCTTAGCCTCTGCAGCTGCTGCTGAAATGGCATAGTCTGTAGAGGCACTGTGATCTGAATGCAGGGCCAAGAACTCCTGTGTTTTAATCCTGGCTCTGACACTGACTCCATTTTTGGCCTTGGATAAACCATTTAATCTCTCTGCCTTAGTTTCCACATCTAAAAAATGGGGATAATAATTACTCCACCTGTGTGTTCTGAGGATGTTTTGAAGAGATAAGTGTGTGGGAGTGAGGAGATGGAAGAGGAGAGACAAACCAACAATTTCTCTCCTGCCTTCACCACCTCAGCAGCAGCTTACTGTCTAAACCAGGTGTTCTCACAACAAATTTTTTGGTGGCCTCAGAGTGCAGCCACTAACTCTTGCTGGTGGTGGCTCTTACAATTTTTCCTAAAATACTTAATTAACTTTAGGAAAAACAAATAAATATGCACATATACATGTCCAAATCATTGTAATTTATTTATGCAGTAGGAAGGCGGTAGTAAATAGAGCTCCCCATTCAGCACACCCAGACTTTGCTCCTATTCTTGTGCTCGGAGTGTGTCCTGGAGCGGGAGCCCCTCACAGTGCCGGGGAGCTGCCAAGCCTGTTGAACAGCTGTGGTACCTACAGCAATGTAAACAGCGAGTGCGGCCCCAGGTGCGGGAAGTGCCAACCCCTCTCTCTGTTCCTGCCCCCTCCGGTGCTTCAGCGAGAGCCCTTCCCAGGGAAGGTGGGCTGGGCACTCACCGGCCACCAGTGGAGTCCCAGGCTTCCTGTGCCCCAGCTGGGGGGAACGGGGGAGCTGCCCGGGGGAGCGCCCCAGCGACTGAATGCCGCAGCTGCTTCCGCTGACGAGCTGCCTCCGGCACTGGCCCCACTTATCTTCAGAGGTGCTGCCCGGAGCCCCCAAGGAGGTTGCGCAGTGCAGGGCACCGATCCCTGCAGGCAGCACCAGCATAAACACCAAAGTGGTGCATCTGGCTGCCCTTGGTAACAGCTACTCAGAAGCAACAGCTGGGTGCTGCAGGGAGGGGCTGCTTCTTTGTTTCCCACTTGTCCCTCTCTGCCCATGCTTTGGAAGCTGTCATGGCTGCAAAAAAATCCACTGGTGGCACCATTTGAGAAACGCTGGTCTAAACTACTCTTCAGTCTTGCAGTTTTCAGCACGAGTGCAGTTGGATGCATTGCTGATCCTCATGTCATGAAGGGGCAGTTTTCCAAAGGTAGACAAGATTTTAAACAGAATACTCCCAGGCAGCAGAGTAGAACTGACTAGGAGCATGTTAATTTCACTCTTCTTGCTCTTGTCCTATACTGTCTCAATCCTCCTGTGAATGGTTTTTCCATCTCTTGATAAATGTGAAGTCCGGTAACATTTGAGTAGATCCCGCTCTCTTGTTTCCTTCCTGCAAAATAGAAAATAATGACTGGCGGTGTAATATTAATTTACTTGCAGTGTGTTGGTTTTGTTTCTGGTTTAGTTGCAGACCAGTGTACTTTTTTGTTTAACTACTCCTGCAGGCTTGTAGGGGGAGATGTTTGAAGGCTGACCCTTTTAAATACATATGGGGGGGGGGGTGTCAAATCTAGTTTAATATATAACTGATATTCTGGTAGGGTTGGTAGACCTAAAATTAGATAGACTTGATATTGCATATTTAATTTCACACTGTCCTCCTTTTGTTCCCATAAAAGATTTAAAGTAAATTACTTCTCTGGTTCAAGCTGTGTTGTTCATCGCCAGATAGATGATTATAAACCTAATATTTATAGAAGCTGTTCTTAGAAAAAACCTACAAAATGGTCATTAGAGAGTCAATTCATGTCGTTTTACTTAAAATATTGAGACTTTATCTGTGTTTTTAATCAGAGCGTAAGATAATTGTAGAAAAAATGGATAAAGCGCAGTTTGCATCAACGCACAATGTGGCTGTAAACTGTTTTAAGTTAGGCTTTTGCCCTACTTGCAAACATGGCCAATATGGGTTTGTTGCTCAGCTTAATAAAATCCTTGTTTGGCAGTGCAGCTAGCAGCATGCATGATCGTCAGATATGCTGACATGTGTTTACCCAATTTATGTAAGAACTTAGTTATAAAGCATTCTGTATGTTCATTTTTCTGTGTAAACACATCCATTGATGTAGACAAAAAGTTTGAAATTTACTCTTGGTAAGCATTCTGAGTGGGAAGTAGTGGTGTGAAATGCAACCACAGAATGGATTCATAATCTTACTACATTATGCCAGGCCGTAGCTGGGGAAAAATGCCATTGGACATTCTTTTAACTTCCTGTACTACTTTGTCTAAAAACAAAGGACAATATGGAATGGTCATCGTATGAAAAGCAACAATTTCTACAGGTAAACTCTTCATGCAGCATATGACAGAATGTTTTCCGAAAGCATTCATTCTTAGAACTAATTTGTTATAGTTGTGAATGGTGATTGCAGGAGGAAAACTAGAGTTACTTTTCTTTTATTGTTAAATGAATAAAAATATGAGATGCAAGATGTGCTTGGATATATTGATATATTTGAATGACACTATCTAGCAGGCTTTGCTAATTTAGTTGGAATTCTTTCAACCATGCTTTGCAATTGCCTATAATGCAGTTTCTTCCAACTGGCTCTTCCTGATCTGAATTACCTAAGACCTATTAAATAGGGCTTGCACTGTAGTTGAGAATAAAGATTTACATTACTCTTGGCACTTCTGGATGATCTTGCAGGAAAATGTGCTGGTTGCTTTTTTGCTGAAAAATGAGTCAGTGCTGCCATTGGCAATATGGAGGCCTTATGCAAACCAGTTTCAGTCAAGCTTTCGCCTCTCTCATTTAACACTGCTGATGAATCTTTCTGCATTTTCAGCTTTTCTCCTCTCCTCTTATGCTGAGTTTTCTTTGTTTTGGAATAATGCACTTCACAAATCCACATGGACTGTGAGACCTTTGTGAACTAATCAAAAGACACAGAACATATGATTTAGCAGTTAGCCATCATGACAGTTTGCAACCACTGTTTGGATGTTCTCTCTGAGAAGGAGTGGGTCCCTATAGGTGCTTTAGAAACTGTAAAAGCTCTGTTGTTGATTGCAAAGTCATCTGAGCGTAGGTAAGGTTGGATACGCCTTTGGAACTGATGAAAAAGCTTCTTTAAATTTCTGTAGAGCCGCAGAGACCAGACCCATAATGGTAGCCACAAGCTGATGTGATTGGATTTTGTATCAGGGAAGCCGCAGGATTCTGTTTGAGGCTAATGGTGTTTTTGGAAGAATTCTTGAGTTTTCACAGTGTGGTTTAGGGTTGTGTTAGGTATTACTATTTTCTCAATATGATTTAAAAAGTGTGCTGTACATCCTCACATCAGAAGTTTGGGATTATTCCTGCTAAATTCTCTCTCTGCTGTCATTTTATTTTTGTTGTCTGAATAAATGACAAATAACCCCTTGTCAGACCTTGGCATGCATAGGCATTCTTGGCAATTTGGACACACTATTCTTCTGTTTTACTTTCAGACATATAACTAAGAGCAATAAGTAGGCACAGATTTTTTTTTCTACATGGATACATGTAGCTATTGTTGGTTCACTTTTCATGTTAGACTAATCGCCTTGCATTAATGTCCATGTTAACTCTTTTAGTTTTTCCTTTAAAATTTCTTCACTTGCAGGATCTATTAGTGGATCTGTGAATTTAAATCTGTCTGGAAGAGTGTTCAGGGACAAAGTGCTTCAGTCTTTTTTTTTTAATTTGTCACTTTGTGCTATACAGGAAGTGATGTTAGCAAAAAAAGAACTCTGCAGCTTTCTTATCAATTTCAAGTTTCTTTTAATGACAATTATTGATTGCTCTTTGCTGTTTTTTGGCATTTGGACGGCTTCTGAATGAAGTTGATGTGGAAGAGTTCATGGAAGGCCTGGAACATGAATATTTTTGACTATATTTCAATTATGACCATGACATTGAAAATACTGGTTGCAGTATAAAACTCATCAGCATTCTGCTTTTCCACTTTAATAGACAACATTTAATTCAGTGGCACATTTGACTTTAGGCTCTGAAGAAACTGAATTTCTACACTTTCTGAGATGAGCACAAATTCCTTCTATCTTGCTACTTTTCAAATCTTGGCAGTGTTTACAATTTACCTGGGAAGAATTGTTTGGTTTACTGTCCTTTCAATCACTGGTTTTCTACCACTTGTTTCAACAGTAGTCATAGTGCGTCAGATAAAATCATACAGTGATAGCTGGTAATCGGTAGTTTGCAGGATTGATCAGCAGCTTTCACATTTACTATGGTTTGAATGTGAAATAGCTACTGGATGATTTCAACACTGAAAAAATAAATAAAAAAAGGTTGCCAGATTTATGTAGAACCATGTTATCAGCTGCCCTTTGGAGAATTGTATAGAATTTTCTTCTAATATTTTAGAATGTTTTCACTTACAGATTGAAACTGAAGCCTAATGATGTTGGTGTTTTAAAAACAAAATAACCCCCCCAAACCCTCTACTTTCAAATATTTGTGATATTCATAAACAAATGGAAAAAATACAAATAATTCACCTAAAACTCACTGAGTTGGTCTCCCTACCCTCCACCCTGCCCTTGCTCTCGATAAAACTGTTTTTGCACAATCTCAATGTTACCCCCACAAACCTGATCATCAGGCAGTATTGTATTAATTCGGCATTTGTTCTGTGTTAGTAGATATGGGTGGGAAAGAAAGGGATGTGATGTATATGAGAGCGAGAGTTCTTAGAACTCTGGAGTAATTTTTTTTTTTTTTAATTTAAAGAATAAAATGAGCAGAAATTGAACAGTTTATAGTCATTGGACTGTTTGATATATAAACATTTTGGTTGGCTTCAGTTCAAGTGTGTGTGGCAATCAAGTGCACTTTACTCGTGAATGGAATAAATAGTGTTTGTAATAGCTTTCTAATTAAAATCTACTACACAGTACTTCCAAAATCTATAGATTCCAGCCAGTTAGTACACTGCAACCGCTACCTTTATCAGAGTGTTATTCATAAAAGTGTCACTTTACCCTTTCCCTCTTCAAGACTGAAACTGAATAGGTTTTCAGGTTTCTAGTGGTTAATTCTTTGTGGTGCCACAAAAAAATTGATAGAGCTTATAACTCTGTTTAAAAATTGATTCCATTTAGTTCCAAATTAGTTCTTAGGTCACTCATTTTCTTTGTCACTATAGCTTAGTTTAATTACACTCAAATCTATGCAAGGATTTGGACTAATATTTAGTGTTGGTTGCATGGAGGCATTATCTTTTGGATGAGACTTTAAACTAAAGTCTCTTCTTCCTCTGGTGACCAAATGGACTTTAACTATCCAAACATTCTTTTTAATAAAAGCAGATTGGGCTGTCCAAAGCTACATGTAAGGTATTGTTGAGAATAGCTACCCAAACACTGGACTACTGAGTTTTAGGGCTAGATCCATAAAGCAGTTTAGGTACCTAATTGCCACTTCGAGCACCTAAATCCGGAAATTAAATCCTCAAAACCCCTAGTCAGCTGCCACCTAACCATGTAGGTGCCTAAATTCCCACCTGTAAAGTTCCCCTGCCCGCCGGCCATGTGCACAGCTGCCTTAATCCTAACACCACTGAGCAGCTTGGTGACTAAGCCCTGAAGGATGCTCAGACTAAATATTTCCCTGCCTGTCTCTCCTGCAGGGCCAAATCCCATAGGCATGCTCTGAGGCGTCCTACTGGATCAGGCCATGCATAAAAATCCAAGGAGAAGAAGGTGGTCTCTCCCTTATGCACAATAACCCAGTGGTTAGAGCATTCACCTTGGATGTGAGAGATCTGGGTTCAAGTCCCCTCTCTGCCTGATTTCGAGAAGGCTCTTGAAGCTAGGTCCCCCACCTCCCAAGTGAGCACTCTAAGCACGGGTGTGGGTATTATTCTGTCAAGTTGAAGCTGTGCCACTTTGTATAAATTACTTAAATATTCATTGTGCCAAAGAGAGCGAGACTGATTCTCCAGCACAGCGGTGCAGGCATTCCCCTAGGAGGTGGGGACTTGAACTTTGGTCTTATGCGACAATGACTATTTAATTGCTCTCCTCAGCATTTCCTGTTGGCTAGCTTAGGCGGCTCCCCACTCATCTTGCTGGCTTTTGTGGATCCCATTCTTAGATGCCTCACTCTCCCCAGGCATTGCATAGGGAGAGTGAGGTGCCCAGCTTGGGGGCCGTGGATTCCACTAGGTGACAGGGCACCTAAATGTTACATGTTGTAATGCTGAGCTTGTCCCCTTTGTGGCTCTAGTCCTTAGTGTCGTAGATAACTTTCACTTCGCAGATTTGCTGGAGTATAGTGGCATGCTGTCAGAACGAAGGTTTAGGTGTGGCTAAGGCAGGCTACAGTACTAGATAGGAGTGCAACATACACTGCTGAGTGTCCTAAAGCCTCTAGTGTCCATCCGTTTGTAATGAACAGAATGTATAACAAATATTAAGCAAGAGTGAACAGATAGTAGTTAGTTTTGCCAAGATGGGCTGGCAGTATAGCATTGTAGAGTTACCCAGTCGGCAAAACTGCTGAATCTGAACTAAATGCTATAAGAAGAAATATGTAAAGTACCATTCTACTGAGAAATCTTTGCAATTCAGTTCTGCTGCTGCTGCTATTCAGACACTTGCCTGACTCACACCTCTTTCCATGCCCTTTGTTTCTTTCTTTTCTTGTGTTAGTGCCTTCTTTCATGTTGCACGTTTTGCCTGAAATTCTCTCTCTTGTTGCATTAAGCTACCACGCTCCCTTCATTCAAATCCCAAACTAAAACATGTTTAGTTCACTAATCCCATCAATTTTAATCCACCAAATAGAGTAGTGATGCTACATTTAGAAATGTATTTAAAATACCTTCATGGTTTCTGACTATATCCCTTTCCAAAATGTTGTTTGAATTTATATTGTCCATTTAGAATGTGAGCTATTTGGAACTGGAGCAGTCTCTTCTTCTGCTCTGTACAGCACCAAGCTCCCTGCTCAGATGATAATACACTTTTGAACTGATCAGTTCAGATTTGGTAAAAAGCATGCTCTGTATTGTATTGTATTGTATTGACTATCCGGTGTCTTTGGGTTAGTTGGAACTTGTGTTCAAACTCTCTGAGAGCAAGAGCTAGCAAGATGGTCCTGCTAATGCAATACACTGTGTGTTTTTGAGGAAAAAGGTGTTGTCCATTCTAGAATGGCTGATCCTTGGAATTGTTCCATGGGTAGTTAATCAAGCTTTCTTGTCTGAGAAGAGAGAGAGCGAGCTTTAATTTCAGCTGTTAGGGGCTTGACTATGCCTGTGTGGATGCACAAAATGTGTTGGGAAAAGGACACAAGGAACAAAAGTGGGATGGTGGTGGAGCTCAGTAGTATATTTAGTCTTGTGTACTTACGTCCCCCATTACCATAATATCGGAGTGCATTGCAATTTTTAATGTATTGCTTCCTGCAACATCCCTGCCAGGTATGGGTGTACTATGCTTCTCTTATAGAAGGAGGACTAAGGCACTGAAAGATATAGGGCTTGTCTACATGGTGCCTTACTTTACACCCCAGCCAGTGGGGACTAGTGTTCACTAGTGTGTTGTGCACTAACTGGCTCATATGGCCCCTTGCTGGCATGCACAAAAGTTCCCTAGTGCGTGTTAATGGTCTACATCAACACACACTAGGGAACTTTTAGGGTATGTCTACACTGTTTTAAAACTGGTGGCAGTGGGTCTAGAGACTTGAGCTCATGCTATGGCACTAAAATCATCTGCGTAGATGTTCAGGCTTGGGTTGGAACTCAGGCTCTGAAGCCTGGGTGGGGGTGGGTTTCAGATCCAGAGCTCCAGCCTGAGCCCAAATGTCTACACGGCTTACATTTAGTGCTGTAGCATGAGTCAGTCTGTAGACCTGGGGTCTGAGACTTGCCACAGATTTTGAAACACAGTGTAGACATACCCTGAGTTTGCACCAGCAGGGTCCACATAGGCCAGTTAACACACAATATGCTGGCGCACATTAGAATTTACAGCCCACTTAGTATGGACTAAGGCACCATGTAGACAAGTCCTAAATTGTCGCTGCATTGACCCATGAACCCTGTAGTCAAGAGAGTTGATGGTCTCCTTTAGCATGGTTGTTGTTTGCATACCAATTGAGAGGGATTGTTCTGGGAAACAGTTGCTCCCAGCCTGCCCTTGTTCTTCTGCTGTGGGAGAGCTTAGTGTTAATCTTTAATTCTGGTTTCCCACACAGTTGCATAATATGTTATATGCCAAGTCACTGAGCCACTTTCTGTTTGTTTCATTTTATCATTATTGGAGCTTCTAGAGTGGTGGTTTTCCGTTTCACAGCAGAATTGCTAACTATTTTTTGGGGCCACAAAACACGGACTTAGCAACCTTTCCATTTCTGTAAACATCAGATACAAATTGGGGTATAACCTCTATTGTGAAAGATGGGTGTATCCTAACAAAGATTAAATGCAGTTATTCATATGAAGTTCTTTGCGTGCTTATCAGTTGTGATCTGACAGTTCACCAACCTCTGAGTACCTCAGCTAAAAGTGCAGTAAAACACACAGTTTTTTCTTTTTTTCTTTTCATAGTAATGAATGTTATAACCATTGAAGATTATAAGAGCACATATTGGCCAAAGTTGGACAGTGCCATAGATCAGCTTTTAACTCAGAGTCCTGGTGACTACATCCCTATCTCCTATGAACAAATATACAGGTAAGGAAACCTTTAAGCACTACATAGCTTCCTTTCAATTGAACGTATGTGGAAAATCCTTCCTTACGTGCTACATATGTCACTGATTTTGTCTATTATATAAAGTGCAACCCATTTACTACTGATGTGGTTAGAATGCGAAAAAATAAGCTGTCCAAATACCCTTGCATCTCCTGTCGGGGAATAAATGCATTTATGCTTGATCTATGTAGATCAAAACCATGATCACCTTGAATAAGTGAAAACTATAAAAATAAAATACGGTGCCCCCACAGAATTTTGGTATAATACACCCAGAAGTGTGTAGCACACCCTTAATTATGGCAGTTGAGGGAGGGGTTATAGTAAGAAGTTGAGTGAATGCCTCAAGTAACCTTTTAGGGTATGATTACACAGCAAAAAAAAATCCCCATCTTAACAAGTCTCGGAGCCTGTGTCAACTGACTTGAGCTCGCGCTTCAAGGCCAAAAGTAGCAGTTTAGACATTCAAGCTTGGGCTGGAACCCAGGCTCTGAGATCCTCTCCTCTCGCCAGGCTTCAGAGCCCAGGCTCCAGCGTGGGCCGAAATGCCTACACTGCTAATTTTAGCTCTGCAGCACGAGCCTGAGTCAACTGACCCAGGTCCTGAGTCTCACTGCCGTGGGTCTCTTTTTGCGGTGTAGACATCCCCTTAGAAGCCTGATCCTGCAAGGTGCTACGAGTCTACTCTAGAAAAGGATTAGTGATTTATATTTCTAAACCTGGGATGAAAGGGAGTTTTTGTCCTGTGCGTGGCAGCTATTCAGGGAGTTGGAGAAATGCTGGTGGGAGTAGATGCAGCTGCTTATATTGGGTAAGGGGCTGACTCTTGCTAGTGACACCAGCAGATTAAAGGCACCTTCCATGTTCCTTAGCAGAGGATTGGGTGCCAGGAATGCAGTCCTATTTCAGCTCTATTTCATGGGGCTTGTGGCCTCTCAGCTCTTGTCTACTGCCGTCACTTGGACAGAACTTTCCACTTCTCCCTCCCCATTTCCCCAAGCTGGATCCTTAGAAAAAGGAGCCAGATGGGGAAAATTAAATTACCTGCCACATTGCATCTTGGGCACTGCCTGTTGCTGCCCTACTTGTTTAATAAAAGTATTTATAATTTTTCAACAATTACAAAATTAATCATCTCTACCCTGCTCTTCTCTCCCTCTGCCCTGCACTTAGAAAATGCTCTCATCAGTCTCTGGACTGCAACATCTGTATCAAAAATTCAGAGGGATAAGTTCACTTTAATTCATTAGATGGTTACTGAATCTGCATTCTTCAGAAGTAACAGATGTTCTCCCCATCTAGAAATCTCAAATGAGCACAAAGCCAGCAATAAAGACAAGCTTAGCACCTACCAGCATTGACCTATGATAAACAATAGACAGCAAATCCAGACCGTTTTTCCCCCCTTCAGATAATTAGACTAACTCTTTACTCCTTTAGAAATAAAAATAATTGGTCACAATCATAAAATGAATGATATATTTTCATAAGAAACTAATCCTAAGGATAAATAATTTTAAATTTCTCCCAAAAGCTTTAAATCTCAGAAGCAACAATTGGTATTCAGATTTTTGGGGCCTGTAGGCACTATCACAGAGATCAAAGCCTTAGTGTTCTAGCCACCATACAAACACCATAGTAAGAGACAATTCTTGTCTCACAGAGTTTACAAGCTAAATAGACAAGGTAGACCAAGCATGGGGGAAAGGAAGTATATATTTTTGTATACTGAGACATAGAGAGATGAAGAGACTTGCCCAAAGTGTTGCAGGAATTCAGTAAGAGAGCCAGGACTTGAACCCACATCTCTTGTTCCAGTCCAGTGCCTTAACCAGCAGACCATTTTTCCTCTCCAAATCTACAAACAGCTACACATCTTTATCTTTCTCACTGTCTGAGAAAGAGATGGGAAAAACAAAGACCTTCTGGACTTAAAACCTAAGGTGTACTAAATAAAGGAGCCAATCCTTTCACACACAAAGTACTTTAATAAAGTCTCCCTATACACTGATTATTTTTCCTGTATCCCTGAGGAGTTAAAAATAACAGACACAATCTGTAAAGAACATCTCTCAGAAACTCTGAGGTAGACGGATCAGTTGTACTTCTAGCACTTTTTGTAAGATCTCTTTAAATCTAATAAAAAATTAGAATTTCGATCACCATTATTAGAAAATGTACAAATCTCAGATTATTTTCCATTCAGTTATTTTCTAATTGTTCTATTTGGGGAGTTGATAATCTCTCATTAATGTGTGGGACTGTGCCAAAAGGAACAGCAGTCTGGTAGAATTCTCTTTCAGCTTCCTTAGAGTAATATCAGAGCAGTGATGACTCAGACTCAGCCTGCAATCGGGAAGTGAAAACAGGATCTGAAAATGGGAAATAAGTTCTAAAATAGAAGTGTTCAAATACAAAGTTAAACACAGAAACCTATATGCATATACAAACATTGCTGTCTAACTACAGCTGTTTGTTGTTTAACTACATAAAGAAATGCAGAAATTCAGGGCAGGAGGAGATATAGCAGCAATTTAAAGTACAAACCTGCACAATGTCACGTAGAACTTTGTAAAATGACATACTATTTCAAATGAATCAGTCCACTTCACTTATTGTGGGAGTGGCCATATATTGTGCTGTGTCTGAACAAATAAACCCCACAGCCATGTGCTGTCTTTATCTAAATGTAAGTTTAAGAGGTCACAAAACCAATCTCATCCGTCTTATTCTATCTCCATTTCTCTTGATCCAAATTACACTGTTGTTTCTGACATTAATGTATTGTATGATATATTTCTACCTGGTCATTCCCAGTACAGTTATTGCTGTCATTAGAATTTATGCTAGATGACTGAACTCCTCAGTATGGAGGCGTAAACATGAGAAACTATAGGGAGTTGAGTTGAAAACTAAGTATATGTAAGAGGATGAGGAGCAGTTTCTAAAAAGAGTCCTGTTGGATAGGGAAGTAGCAGTGTAGGTGGCCACTGGAGGAGACCTAGAAGGGGATGGACAAAATGTGTTCTATAGTAAAAATTGTCATGACTTTGTAATGTCTCTGAAGGAGCTATTAGTCTGTCATGATAATTCTACCAAAATGCCTCTTCAGTGGCCTGAGAGCGTGATATAGTTACTGAGTGTGCTTCTCTTTATTCGTCTGTGAAACTGTGAGGTTAATTCCTAACATTTCATCAGTGTTCGAGTTCTTGGAGGTCTTATCCTATGATTCATTATGTGATCCATATTACATGTTTATTGGCATTGTTAGCCTCTGCTGAGGGAGGGAAAAAAAACAAAGGAAGGAACTGGAGAGTTGTATACGCTTGAGGGCATTCTGTGCCAAAAAATTAAAAATTCTGCAACAAAAAACAAAAATTTTGCAAAGAATATTTTAAAATTCTGCAAATTTTATTTGTCAAATAAATGTGGAGGCTCCAGCGTGGCATTGGGGAGCACAAGACACTGAGTACGCAGAGGTTTGAGATCACCTGTGCAGCTCCCCCCGGGACATAGACTCAGCGGTGAGGCTGCACCAAACCCTGACAAGTGCAAGGACTGGGCCTGCCCCAGAAACACCCCAGGGCACTGCCCCTCCTTGCTAGGTGCACCAGGTGTGGGCAGGCAGGCTCAGCAAGGCAGGATCCAAGTGTGGAGGGGCTTAGTGTCAGGGGATCCAGGTGGGGTTGAGAGGGTTCTGTGTGGGGCAGTCTGCGGGCACGTGCAGCTCAGTGGGATGTGTGTGTGGGGGATCTGGATGCACAGGGGCTTGTTGGGGGGGGAGTGGGTTCTGGGTGCAACGGTAATGGGACTCTGCAGTGGGGGAGTCCAGGTGAAGGTGATTGGGGCTCATTGGGGGGATAGAGCTCTGCAGGGGGCTATGGGTGTGGGGGCTCAGTGGGCAGTCCAGATGCTGGGGCAGTTGGGCTCAGTGGGGTAGGGATCCAGGTGCAGCTGGTTGGGGCTTGATGGGGTGGGGATCTGGGTGTGGGTTGCTCGTCGGGTGATCCAGGGACAGGGGGAGTGGGGTTTATCGGGGGGATTCTGAATGCGGGGTGGATTAGGCTCAGTGGAAGGGTCTGGGCATGAGGGTGTCTGGATGCATGGGGGTTGGGCAGATGGGAGAACAGCTCCCTGTACAGGGATCCCTGCACCTGCAGATGAGGTGCAATGGGTGCAGGTAGCGGGGGAGGTGGAGAGGGGGTTGGCAGAGCTTCCTGCAGTCGGGGGAGAAATATGGGGATGGGTCTGACCCGGCTCCGGATGCCATGCAGGGGAAGAGGAAGTCCCGTCCTCCCCATCCCAGCCAGGACTAGCAGCTGAGCCTGGCACAGGGTAGGAGCCACCAGCTGGGTCCTTCCCGGTCCCGCCTCCTGCCCCACAGTGATTTACTTCTCTGGTAGCTGCCTTGGGCCACCGAAATATACTGCTGGGGAGGGTCGCATGACCACTTTTGTGGCTTCCCTTTGCTTCCCCGTCAGAAAGTCATTTTTCTGTGGGGAAGCAAAGAAATCTGCAGGGGACATAAATTCTGTGCATGCGCAGTGGTGCAGAATTCCCCCAGGAGTAGTTGTAGTCGAGATTTTGGCACTTCAGCAGAGGTGTAGAGAAGGTTGTTTGGCATTAGCTTGTTATAAATTTGTATTATAGTAATACCTAGAGGCCTCAACTGGGATCAGAACCCATTGTGCTAGGCACTGTACAGACACACAGTAAGAGGCAGTCCCTACTGCAAATTGTATGCATTCTAAATAGATAAGATGGACCAAATGTGGGGAGGAGAAACAAAGGCACAGAGAGGTGAAGTGACTTGCCCAAGATCATACAGCAGGTAGTGGCAGAGACAGGAGTAGGAACCAGATTTCCAGTCTGCTGCCCTATCCATTAGTCCATGTTGCCTCTGAGTACTAGAAGGATTAGTAGTAGTATTAACTTTCAAAAGAGCCAAATTCACATAAAATTAAAAAAAAATACAAGTTGTATTAATATAACAGCAAAAGTTTTTGGTAGGGTGGATTGATTTTTAAATCATCGATTTAAATCAAGTGGGAAGCCTTGATTAAAATCAGTGATTTAAACCAACTTTTCCATTTGTATGTTAGTTATTTTCTAGAGAGAGTTGCATTCTTATTAATTAATATAACCATTAAAACATGTTGGTTTACAACTAAATGAGCCTTCATGCTAGAATTGGTACATCTTTCTGCTACTAAGGAAGCAAAACTGTATACATTTATAACTATATACATTTATTTAAGCAAACATATAGCTTAATATTTTCAGATTAATAATTGTACATTTTTAGTTAGAAAATGGAGAATGTCACTGATCTGCTAGATAACTTTTTGCTCATGATTTGTGTCAAGTTACATTAAGATGTTAACTGAAATTTTAATTAAACACATAAAACAGAGTATAAAACTTACTTTGATTAAACAAAACAACCTTAAATGTTTTAGATACATAAACTTCTCTTATCAAAACATGTTTTATGTTTACAACTAAACAATTTATTAAACAGAGGGATAAACTGTAGTAATTATGCCTAAACGAAAGTGACTGAAGCTTATGTTCCTACTCGCCTAAGTCTCTTGAAAATGACATCGAAGTTACATAGGCTTGATCTATTGTGCCATTTTTTAAAAGCTTGACCTCAAAAGTTAGCTATTTCCCCCCCGATTCTTTCTTAATATAGAAAACCAGCCTTTAACTCAAAGTTTGATTAGAGGCTCATGGATTCAGCATATTTATTTTTTATTTAAATGTTTTAGGAGATTATAATAAGTTTAGCCCTTAACATATTTTGTATTAAATTCAAATTTCATTTTAAACAGGTTTATTGTTAGAAAGAAAAACTTATAGTTTAAATAACAAAATAAAAAAATCAAATTTAAATTAAAAATCTGATTTTTAATTTAAAAAAAAAAGTAGGGCTGTCAAGCAATTAAAAAATAATCGTGATTAACTGCGCGATTAAAAAAATTAATCGCTATTCATCGCACTGTTAAACAATAGAATACCATTTATTTAAATATTTTGGCTGATTTCTACATTTTCAAATATACTGATTTCAATTACAACATAATACAAAGTGTACAGTGCTCATTTTATATTTATTTTTGATTACAAGTATTTGCACTGTAAAAAACAAAAGTAATAGTTTCTTTTGTTTCATTTTTACAGTGCAGATATTTAATAAAAATAATATACACTTTGATTTCAATTATAACACAGAATACAATCTATCTATCTATCTATATATATGAAAATGTAAAAAATATTCCAAAATATTTAATAAATTTAAATTGGTATTCTATTGTTTAACAGTGCGATTAAAACTGCAATTAATTGCCATTAATTTTTTATAGCGATTAATTTTTTTGAGTTAATTGCATGAGTTAACTGTGATTAATCGACATCCCTAAAAAAAAAAATCAATTTTTATCCACTCTATATTTTGGCAAAGGTAAGCTGTGTCTAATCTTCAAGACGTTTATGATTAGCTTAGGGCGTGTTTTTGCTGCAAGTATTGTAAGTATTTGTTTTATTACTGCTTAAGTATATTTCTAATGTGTAATTTTGTTGCCATGGGGGAAAATAAAATCTTTTAAAAGAAGAACTAATGTTGATGATTTGACTTAAACCAACCAGATCCTAAAATGAGCAGTTAAGGTACCATTTCTGGCCTCCTGACTTCATTTGCTGTGGAGATATGGTTTTATGTCAAAAGTCAGACCAATGGTTGGCGATTTGTAATATGCTCTCATTCTAAGGCAGTCAGCCAAGTTTTATCCTTGGCAATACATTTTGTGGCTTTTGATGGTTTAAAACCGATTTTTGTGCTATTTTTATTTTTATGACTGATTGACAGTGCTGTATATCTTATATGAATTCTAGAGGCAGAAATCTTTTAAATGTATTGGTAATTTTAGTGGAAAGATTTTATTATTAATGTAACTTGAAAAAATCAACTGAGTACTTGATATGGGAGCTTTAATGCTGTGTATGGAAGGAGAAACATACAACGTGTACTGTTGACAGAATTACCAATGTACTTAGGAGTGCAAAATTACTTCCTAGACAGCATTAGGTTCTGATCCTGCCCTGAGCTCCATTATGGTGGGTCTTCATTGAAGTCAATGGGGATCCATGCTGAGATTTCAGGATTGAGGCCTTAGTCATTGGCTTAGTGTACAAACTGTTAAAGTGTCATCTTGTTGCCCTCTAAGTTGAGATTTAAAGCAGTATTTTAAATGTTCACTGCCCTTCATTGCAAACTGTTGTAAATTCATCATTGTTCCTATATTTGTTTCTGCAGTTGTGTGTATAAATGTGTATGCCAGCAGCATTCGGAACAGATGTATAGTGACCTAATAAAAAAGATAACTAACCACTTAGAGAGAGTCTCAAAGGAGCTGCAGGTAAGAAGCTGCACAATCTAATTTTGTTGTTTTCCTGGGATCTGCCATTGTACTGGAACCAGCATTTAGAGGGGGTTTCTATCAAGACTAGTGCCTGCAATTCAGTAAATTGATACATAATTAACAGACAGATTTAGACAGTAACACAATCGTAGGAAAGTTTAGATTGTACAGCACTGGTTTACAATTGGTTCATATTTGGCAAGTTGTCATTGCAAGCATAAGAGCTGAGAGTTAATATATTTTAAAATGAAAGCTTTGATAGTGGGGAATCTGAACATAATGCAGACAACAAATGCATCAAGCAGGCAGGATCTGGCCCACGTGACACAGGTGCTTGACTCAGCATTGCTAATGTAAAGCACACAAGGTCACTTACAATCCACGTAGATCAGACATTGGAGACAACTGTGCATATTAAAAGAAAAAACTTGGTGATTTATGTATGAGATGGTAAAAAGTAGGTGTAAATTGTGTACCGTTAAATATGAATTCTTTGAGATAGAGACAAATGTGCATTTTTCTTACCCATCCCTAGATGTCAGTGGTTTACAGCAATCATAATACAGCTTGTATGTTCCTATCACACTCTGCATTTCTGATATTTCTACAGTGTCTTTCATCCATTTCTTTTGTGTGTTGTGTTATGTTTGGAATTTCTAACATGGAAATTATAATGTAGCATTCTCCAAATTATCATCACTTGGTCAACTGGAAGTCTAGGGCATCCGGAAAGTTTTCAAGCAGCAGGCTGAAAATGGAAAACTATAGCTGTACTTTTATTGCTATACTGTAGGTAGTTCTGTTCATGTTTATTTCGAGTGAATGTTGCACTGACATTAGTTGTTAACAAACTAAAATTACAACAGAGTCATGTAATTGACTTTAATCACTTTTGAAAACTGATATTATAGTCACTTGCTGACTTAAAAGTCCAGCAGTAACACGAAACATATAGGAGTCTTCAAATATAGCAGTTCTTTGTTTTCACTTGGTGAAAATATAGTACCTTGCCTATAAACCTCACTTTTCCCCCACAGTGCTTCAAATTAATGACAGGTTTTTTTACTGGTTTTAACTTAAATCTGTTTTTGGTTTTTAAATATAAATGAACACATCAAAATATGTAATAATGTGATCATGCTGATGTTACCCTCATCTAAATTTAGGCTGTAAGCATTTTGGGGCAGGGTCTCATTCTTTGTCTACTATGAAGTGCCTAGCGCACCTTTCTGTGCTTGTAAAGTAACCAAGAAATAAGAATAATTCCCTTACAATGTCTTACATCCCCACATAACAGCCATCCCAGCTGTTATACAAGCATTAGTTATAGTTGCTGGTTGCAACATCTAGAATTAAGTCTTCAGCTCAGGTCCTGCTGAATTGGTGCAATATACACATTTTTTCCTCCATTTGTATGAGAATTGACAATCCTAGCACTGGTTCAACTAGTCGTCCTAATTCCATCCTACGATGGAAATTTGTGTTTGGAAATTTCCCCAAAATCCCTTGCTCCCTGCTGTAGTGCTGGCTTCTGAGATAGTTTCTTCAGGAGTTTACTGTTTTAAAAACATCTGTGCATGGATGCGCTAAAATTCTTCTTCTAAAAATAGCTGCTATAACCTATTGCAAGAATAAGTGAGACAACTATTTCGTGCAGTCTCTGTCTTTGCAACAGCTTCTTTGCTTAGATTGAACACACCTTCTGACAGGTGAAAGAATTATTATGGTATGATATAATGACATGACCTTTGACTTTAGCAATAATATTTTGTTTCATATACAACAAATCATATAATTTGGAACGTGCATGTGCAAAGATTCCTCACTTAGCCTGGGTTCCTACAAGAAATCTCAGTAGAACAAAGAATGGCCATACTGGGTCAGACCACTGGTCTATCTAGCCTAGTATCCTGTCTTCTGACGGTGGCCAGTGCCAGGTGCTTCAGAGGGAATGAAAGAACAGGGCAATTATTGAATGATCCGTTCCCTGCCTTCCAGTCCCAGCTTCTGGCAGAAAAACTAATTGGCAATAACCCTAGTAGGCAGTTTTGTCCATGTCTACCAGGCCCATACTTGCACACTGGCATTTTGGAGAATGCTAAATTCTCTTGCTAAAACAATTCATTCTTTGTTTATGTACTCATAATGAGGGAGGTGGGACATCTTGATATTTTAATCATGCCTTCTTATTTTCACAATTAAACTCCACCAGTTTATACTTGCATGTTTTCAAAACGGTATCTCTTTATACTCTCTCATGTAGAACTATACGTTCAGTAAGTGATCAAGAACCAGTGTAAAGATGTGTTATGAAATAAAACTGAGCATCTTGGTTTCTTGTTAGGACAACAGTCTTGTTTTTTCAGCTATTTTTATACTTTCCAAAGTATTAATTGCAAACTGACTCTTGGGGAGTGACATTTCTGCTGCTTACCCTAAACTCTTATTTAACTGAAAAAATTCTGGCTTAATGTAACGTAAATCATTGTCAGTGTCTTATTATTTTGGTTTAGTTTCATACATTAAGGAGCTGACTTAAACTAAAACAATGTAATCCAGCTTTAAATTGGTTTTAAGAATGTCCATACAGGAATTTGCACAAGGTTTAACTAAATTCACTTTTTAAAAAGACATTCAGTTTAAACCACTGCAACTCTGTTTAGAACAGGCCTTAAGTGTTAGATTATTTGTCAGGTATCTATCTCTGAACCTGTCTGGGAAACCTCTAGCACGCCATTAATGCTATACAAATAATTAAAAATTATCGCTGTTTAAATCTCAAGATTATGGAATGTAGTATTCATAAATATAGTTCTAGCTTTAACTTCAGTGGATAGAACTCTCTGTTGTGGAATGGTTACCTGTAGTTCAACTCATACATGAAAGCTTTCACACTGTAAAATGATGACGTGTGTGTGAAAGGATTCTAACACTCACAACTTGAGGTGATGTTAAACAATTTGCACTGTGGGTCTGATTGTACAAGGTGAACTCGCACTGAATTCATGAGAGCTTTGCTCACAAAAGGCTTCCAGGATTGGACCTTGAAAGTGGCTTTAGTAAGCAGAGGATTTTGTGCTATAAGACTGTCTTGGGTTCCCAATCTTTGTACAACGCTACTAGCTTACTATGCTAAGATTTTTGCCTGCATCAGCCAATTTCAGCTGCCTCTCCTTCAGTTTTGCTTGCTGTAATCTGCACTGGAGCTTGAGTTACTCCAAACGACAGTTTCACAAAGCAAGTTAGACTGCGTACAACTCAACTGTAGGTGGGTATCAGCGGAGTACTGGGTCCAGAGCAGACTCATCATAAAAGGTCCACTTGAACACCTATTGAAATAACTGAAAAAACATCTACTGATTTTAATGGGGGCTTGCTTGTCTCAGAGTGCAGATCAAAGCCTGAAATTGTATCTAGTAACAGATACCAGATGTGTGAGTGGGACAGGAATTAGTATGGCATTTATAAAGGGAGACATGGTTGGGGGTATTTGTAGCTACTGCATAGCATGTAAACATTGTTCTAAAATACTAGGCAAGATGGTTAAGTCTTAAAGTAGTGTCAGTTTTTGCCAATTTTTTGTTGTCGGCTGTCAGTCTGGCACCAACCCTCCTCTTTTTCAATTGGGCTTGGAACCAGCTATAGCAGACTCTGGCAAATGAGTAGGAGCAAATGAGACCTGAAGGAATACAAGGATGTAAAGAAATTGACCAGGAATGTAGTTGCAAAAGCAAATATATTTGAGGAACTTTACACAAGACTAGGAACAAAGACTTGGCACAAGCATGGGACAAAGGACTAAAGATATAAAGGAAGTGAGGTTCATCAAAGATGAAACTGGTGTGGTGTTGACTGATGGTAGTTGCCTAAAGATAAATGGAGAAGGTATTCTGAACAGCTTTTAAATGACGAAAACCCAAGAGAGCAATGCATCTTTGAAATGATGAAGTAAGGTGTAGTGAAGCCTATCACACCAATCTACTGTGATTGGAAAAATTTTTCCATGCCTGACTGAAGAGAACACATTTACTTTTTCTATAAAAGGGGGATATTTAAAGTTTTTAAAGGACTATGTGTCATTTAAGTTGGGAGCAGGACAGATTGTAGTCTGGAAACTACCTATTACTCTCTAGCACTTAAAAATTCTTAAAACATGTAGTATTTCAGTGCATAGTTCACATGTGTGGCCCACAGCATGGCAGCTATTCTACAGTGCTGTAGCTGAGCAGACAAACACTTGCCTAACCGGTGTGATTTAATAGGGATAGATACAGAAGATGGGCCCTTGTACAAGGTGGTGATAGGATAATTTTGTGTCAAGAGAGTGGGTGATAAAAATTGCAATGGCAGGCATGCAAAATGTCATCTCCTCAGCAAGCAGAGTAGTTAGCAGCGGTTGTGTAACAGCTGCATTACAGAGCATCTGTGTATAACCAGTATGCCAGAACAATCTGGTCATCCTCACGTTGAAATTTCCTAGTGGGAACACTGAACGAAAAAAGTTGTAAATCTGTCAGATATCTGAACATAATGCTTGAGCATTTGATATCTCTGGACAGGCTTTTTAGTTTTGCTGGTTTCTAGTTTTATTAAAACCTATCCTCTGTCTGTAGTGGGTTCATCACAGAGATGCTTTTACTTGGCACAATTCCTTCTAGACTAGAGAATATTCGCCCCACGTACATATTCTTTTGAATACTGCATTAAGGGACCAGTCCATCTTCCATTGAAGTCAATAGAAAGACTTAATGATTTCAGAGGGGTTGAAAAGAGCCCTAAAAAGCAAGAGGAAATGGTGTTTATAAACTTAGAATCTTTAGCTTTCCTAATGTCCAATATTACTCCTGGTTATCAATTTGAGATTGATGAAGTGATGAAGTGGGTTCTAGCCCACAAAAGCTTATGCCCCAAATAATTTGTTAGTCTCTAAGGTGCCACAAGGACTCCTCGTTGTTTTTGCTGGTACAGACTAACATGGCTACCACTCTGAAATTTTAGATTTATAACTTTTACTGTAGGTGGCAGTAGAATGCAAATAAAAGTTTACTTTAGTTGCAATGTAGCTTAGACTTTGCAGAGGGCTATATTTTAATTTTGACACAAGCAGCAGTTCTGTCTAGAATGAATACTGCTATACTAATTGCAAACTAAAAAAAAGACCAATTAACTTTTCTTCTTAACGTTAATGGATCACAGCCGCTTCTACACCCCCATTAAAGTTACAAAACATACAAAAGTACAATGTATTGCTTCTGTATTCATTGCCTCCCGCCTCCTCTGTTTCAAATTGATTGCCAGGCCCCCACTTCATACATTCTTTGCTGGAGAAACTACAGTGTAAAGGGGTGGATGTAAAATGAATCTACAAGGCTGAATAACAGTTCGTTAGATGGCACTGAAAAGTTAACAGAAACAGAATAGGAAATTATTGCTTAGTTTGAAAGAGTGTTCTTGGATATCAATAGTAGGGTGGGCTGGTGAGCAGCCCAAACCACAAACGGAAGCCAATGTATATTTAATTAAAATATGTAATGTATGTGCCACTTGTCATCATAGATCATAAACTTTATAAGGCAGGGACTGTCGTCCTGTTTATGGAAAGTGCCTACATTTTGGGTGCTACTAGAATTCAAATAATGTTTCTTAATATTGATATATTGGGAGGAGAGAGTTGAACAGGGGATGGCTTCCCGGTTTCTTATACTGCCATAGGGGTTCTCACCTCTCTGATCACCATTTATTGGAGTGAGTGGGTCTGTTGAATGGCCCTTCTCTTTCGGGTCCTCTCTGCATCTTTGGGCAAGGATTTCTTTGTCTCATCCCCCCTTCCCTCCAGCTAATAGGCAGAGAAGGTGACTCAGTAAAAATGGAGTATGCTTATTGAACCCTTTTCCTAAGAGCCAGATTGCATGTGTGTGGTGAGTGGGCTGAGCAGAATTTCAGAAATGAGGCAGCTGAAAAATGGCTGATTTGGCATTCTTTAGGCATTATTAGAGATTTCCTTCTGGTCTGTCTAGGCAGAGGGCTTGTGGGGTTCCTTTGGCCTGGCAGCCCTGGGTTCAGTTTTCTGCTGGACTTTGTCCCAAAAAGCTGAAAGAACTAAATATAATCTCATAATTTTTAGTGGATATTTTGTTGGAAGAAATGTAATCTTTAATGGACGTGGCCATGAAAAAAAAATCAAGACATCTATTTCTGTTGTAGAGGCTTGACAGATTAATTTTCCCAGTGTGAAAAACAGCAAAAATTATTAATTGCACTTGTGGATGTGCCTAATTAGACTGTGACAGTGAGAGAAGTGATCATTCCTGGTATTGCACTTACATAAATTGCTCTAGTTGGGGAATTATTTGTTATGCTTTCCTTTTTCAAACTAGTAGTCAAAATTTTATTAAATATGAACATCTCACTTTGAAATCACTAACTTGCAGTTACGTTGGTCACTTACTTTTCATCATGATTCTCTGCAACAGAGAACCACCCCTACTTCTTATCAAAATGGGTTTATTTAGTAATTTTTTGGTAACGTTTTATCATGTTGCTCTAATGGCTTGCACCAGGTTTTAAAACTGCATGGAAATAGACATGTGGTGTTCTAGCAGTTAACTATTTCCTTGTGGTAAGTGTGCAAACATCTTTAGCCATGACACGTCTGTCAAGCAACTAGCTGTCAAACTTGGAAACACTCTATGCATCCATCTTAATTTGAATTTCCATTTAGTATCTCATTTTAATGAACAGCCATATAAATAAGAAGCTAAATTCTTAAAACTACCAAATAATGTATTGTTAGTGTTTGTGTGGAGTCGGACAGGGGAAGGCATGTTCCCTGTTCAAGTTCAATAGCAAACATGGCTGGCCTTGGAGAGTAGCAAACCCCTTGAGAGTGGTGCTGTTGCTTCTGGCCTAGAAACTTCATAAGGCATTATGTATCACACCACCTCCAACTAAACGTCTGTTCATACTTCCCTCACACGGAAAAACTCAGCAAAACCCAGAGAGACAGTTTCTTTAGGAACAAATGCTTCCTGGAACTCCTACTTGGGCAATGTGGCTCCACACTACCTTATATGCCGAGCAGTAGCTTAATGTCACCATAATGTCTAAGAGCTAGATCAGGGGCGGGCAAACTTTTTGGCCTGAGGGCCACATCGGGTTTCCAACATTGTATGGAGGGTCAGTTAGGGGAGGCTGTGTCTCCCTAAACAGTCAGGCGTGGCCCGATCCCCGCCTCCTATCCAACTCCTCCACTTCTCGCCCCTTGACTGCTCCCCCGGGACTCCTGCCCCATCCAACTCCCCTGTCCCCTGACGGCCCCCCCGGGACTCCTACCCCATCAACCCCCCCCCATTCCCTGTCCCCTGACCCCACCTCCGGACCCCTCACCTCTGACTACCCCCTGCTGCCCCATCCAACCCCCCTCTCATTCCTGACTGCCCCCCCCGGCACCCCTGCCCCATACAACCCCCCTGTTCCCCGCCCTCTGACCGCCCCAACCCCTCTCCACACCCCCGGCCCCTGACCACCCCCTGAATTCCCCTGCCCTCTATCCAACCCCCCCCCCCCGCTCCTTGCCCCCTTACCGCGCAACACAGAGCACCAGTGGCCGGCGGCGTTACAGCCGCACCGCTCAGAGAACAGGGTCAGGCCGCGGCTGCCCAGAGCGTTGCGCTGGCGGCGCGGCGCGCTGAGGCTGCAGGGGTGGGGGGCAGGAGGAGAGGGGCCGGGGGCTAGCCTCCCGGGCCAGGAGCTCAGGGGCCGGGCAGGAGGGGCCCGCGGGCCGTAGTTTGCCCACCTCTGAGCTAGATCCCAAAAATGGATATATGCAGGCACACTTCAGTGCCCATACAGATTCATTGTCAGGATCTAGCCTTGACAGACTAAACCTTTCAAAAGAATGTTTGGATGCTTAGTTAAATGTACATACTTGGTTGTGCTAAATAATAGTTTATATTACAGGCATGCTGGAGGTATAACTGGACATATTTGTCAGAGTAATGACACATTTCTGGGGGGGAAACTGGATGTTGTAGGCTAAGTTTTTGCTGGGTGTCTTGGTGGAGGTCGTTCTAATTCTAATTGGAAATAGGAATTCTGGATTAATATGTGATTTGCCCCTCTTGGACTAAGTGTTGCATCCTTTTTAGCCTTGGGAGTTTTGAGTTGAAAGTGTAGTCCATGGTGTCCTACATTTGTGTCTTCCTTTGTGTTAAAATTACTCCTTCCCTTTTACCGTTTCTTGCAGGCCAGCCCTCCAGATCTGTATATTGAAAGATTTAACATAGCTCTTGGACAATATATGGGAGCATTGCAGAGCATTGTGCCTCTTTTCATATATATGGTAAGTTTAGAACATTCTTTTTGAATGGACTATGTCCATGCACATTGAGATGTTAACTGAAAGTGGAAAGAGCTAAGAGCAACTTCAATGGCTTATTTTCATACAGAATTTAGTATTCATTGCTGCTTTTGCTGCTGGTATCACACTTATGATCAAATCTAGAACGATAAGAAAAGCAATGCAATTAAATTGAGAGTTGTTTGCTATTTTTCTGCCTTGCCAGTGTCTTCATAGCAGAAAGACTGATTTTTTTTTTTTGTACTGACAGCAAAAAATCAACTCTTGTGTAATTTTTTAAATGTATTGCGAGTTTGGCCAGCTCATAGGCTTGTTATATGTTGGCCTGGTAGGTTGGGTGCATTATGGAGAAGATGATTTCTCTCTTTAGGTTGCATGAATTCTCTAGGCCTACAATGGCTTCTTGTAGTCATGTAAGTGGGGGGAACCACACAAACAAAAAAACTAAAAAAACCAACCCCCCCATATGGTCTCTTGGAAGTATAAATAGCCATATTGATAATGGAATTCAGCGCACCAGTTGCACCAAACAAATTTGTTTACAAACCTTACAGTTTGCAAGTATTTTTGCAGAAGTTCTAAACTCATTGAACTGTAACTATTGGTCTTCTAGATTTTCTAAATTCCTGCCTGTGGAGTTTATAAGCTCTTTGATACCTATGCAGAAGCTTATAATAATTCTGTGGGAACCTGTTGGAGCTCCAAGATTTATATTTTTGTAATGAATAACTAAAAACAAAAAAGCATGTGATCTCATCAAAAATAGTTTATGCATTGAACTTCACTCAAGAATATGAATAGAAGGAATATTTCATATGTAGATCAAGAAAAAACTTTTAGATAAGATTTTTAAAAATGTCTTATACTTTTAATCTCAAGCTCTGTTTAAAAAAATTCCCTTTCCTAGATACAAAAAAAACTTTGTTAGAAGAAGGGGGAGTGCATGTGCGCATGTGTTTAATTCATTTGCCACAATTTTTAGCTAAGGGGTCACTCCTGTATCTTTATTATAATCCTGCAAATTATAAAAGGAGATGGGGATTCTTCAGTCCCCTCCACGTGGACCAGTGAGTAGTGGAGCCAGGGAGCACAATGAGGTGGTGAGGATTCTCCAGTCCTCTCCTTGGGAGCTAGCACTGTCTAGTTTGCCCAGCTTAATCTCTTGTACCAACCCCATTGTGCCCCTCCCCCACAAAAAAAACCCCCAATCCCCTCCCCAACAACCCCCTACCCCAGAGATCTACTTGCTGGTGAAGGAATGAGTCAGTTCAGTCCCTTGAGATGGGATATGAAGGCAGAGATAGCTATACCTCTTGATTTACCCATCTTTGTTGGGATGAGTTGGCTCTCCTCAGGAGCGTGCAGTGCTTGCTTTCCGCGTGCTACGTGAGAAT
Organism: Emys orbicularis; assembly: GCF_028017835.1. Lineage (NCBI taxonomy): Eukaryota > Metazoa > Chordata > Testudines > Emydidae > Emys > Emys orbicularis. Next base: position 16,391,982 of record NC_088689.1, on the reverse strand, counting down.
CAATTGCATTATCTGTATACGCTTTGAGCTGTCCTTTATTCATGATTTAGAGCCCATATCTAAAATAATATGTTCTTAATGTTCAAGTACATGCTTTTATCACCAGGAGGTAGATTTATTGTGTAAAATCCTGGTAAAAGCTGTCTTCAGCAGATTACATTTGAGCATTGCAGTAATTGTATTCTCTTATTCAGTATAATGATAACTTTTTTATTTAATCACAGGTTCTGATTGCTGCATAGGTTTCCCCATCCTGTCTTTTGTCTTTTTATATAGCAGTCATAACAGTGTTATTTCAGCTGGTGTTCATTTCTTCTTGATGTGAAGGGAAACTTTTAAAATTCTGTTAGTTTCTTGATAGAGAGTTTTTGAGAGTACAGTTAACAGTATCTGAAAATGGTGAAAACAAATAAGAAACTAATTATAAATCAAACTGTCACACTTACTGATTAGACACTATACATGAGGGCTATGTAAGTAGTAAACAGGCAGATGGTAACAGAATCTGCTTTTAACTCTGTTTAAAATGAAAAATATAGATTCTTCTTCGAGTAGTGTCCTTATGGGTGCTCCACTGTAGGCGTGCTTGCATCCCTGCACTGCTAATCTGAGAACTTCAATAGCAGTGTCCATTGTGCCCGCACATACATTGTCTCTCCTCGTGCTGTGCCATGAGGCTAGCCAGGATGCGTGGGCTAACCCTCCTCAGTTCCTTCTCAACCGCCCCTGGCCAGAGATGGAGCCATTAGTAGTCCTTTAAGACTATCATCTTAATTCACATACCTACAGTTACTAGTTGTTTTTCTATTTTTATTTTATCCTTTTAAAAAAAAAAATTTAAAGAAGACTTTTTTTTTTTTCCTTCCGGCCTCTTCTCCCCCATTGGGGACCCTTTCCCCCAACGGGGTATGCCCAGTTCGCTGGGCTTCAAGAATTGCCTCACTTGTAAAGAGGTGATTCCAATCGCAGAAAAGCATTCTCAGTGCTTTCACTGCCTCAGGGAAGGCCATATGAAACAAAAGTGTTGCCTTTGCCAACAACTCTGGCCAAGATCCTGCAAAGACAGAGAACTCTGCCAGAAGATTATCTTCATGGAGGCAGCTCTCCGACCCCAGTTTCCTGGTAGATGTGAGTCTTTCCCACAGCCTTCCACATCTAAGGGCTGTGGACCCCTCTCACAGATCATCTAAGAGGAGAGCAGGAAGCCCCCATAGTGAGCGCCGAGATAGCTGCAAGTGATCACCATCTCACTCAGTATCTTTGGCATCGAGGCCATCTCAGTCCGGCACCCATGGCTCATGGAAACCGACAGCAACTGGTACTTCTGACAGACCCACGGACCCAATGGGCATGGGCACTGAGTCATCGGCACCGAAAGACAGGAGTAAGCACTGTTCTAAAAAGACGCTCCCAGTATGCGAGCCTGCATGGGTACCGCCAATGATGGCTTGCCAGGCACCCAAGCGACTGGTGCGGAAAATATCTCTGTCCCCCCTGGCACCACTACCACCATTGGCATCATCGGTACCAGCGGAATTCTGCCATTCAAGATACTTCCACATCACGGATGCACCGGAGTCCCCTCCTCTCAGTACCGAGACCTCTGCACTGAGCCTCTACCAAGCATGGGAAGTATCCCCACTCCCATGCGATGCCCCTCTGCTCTCTAGCGAGGGTTCAAACAGTGAGCCTGAGGAGGTAGTGTTGCAGTACTCCTCCCAAGCTCCATATGGTGCTCACTACCAAGAGAGCCCAAGGATATACCCACAGAGGGTCCCAACACCACCATCCTGGTATGGCTATGCATGGGTGCCACCACCGGGTTCTATGCCACCACCACTCCAATGGCCATACTGGCTGACGCTCTCTAGATTCCATTGGAGGAAGTCAAGGATACCCACTATCAACTCCTTGATACTCCATTCTTCTGCCTCCTCAAAGATCACCTTCCTGATTCAGGCCATTTTAGACCTGGCAAGGGACTGTGTGGCACACCCTGGCATTAGTGGCCCAACCTGCAAGCGAACGGACAAAAAATACTATGTCCCCGCCAAGGAAGCTGAATTCCTATTCTCCCACCTGCCACCCAACTCCATCACGCCGTCAACTCCCATGCACGACAACACCAGTCAAGAACTTCTCCCTATGACAAGGATTGGAAGTGCCTTGATCTGTTCGGTAGAAAAGCGTACTCCTCAGCCACTCTACAATTTCATATTGCCAACTACCAGGCCCTCATGGCGAAATACGATTACATAAATTACTCCAAACAGAATGACTTTATTGAAAAGATGCCAGGAGCACATTGTGACTCATTCAAGGCCATTATCCAGGAGGGCCAATTAGTGACAAAGACGTCACTTGCCCACATGCTCAGGGTTTAGCTGATCGCCATATTTGGGGTCGGGAAGGAATTTTCTCCAGGGCAGATTGGCAGAGGCCCTGGAGTTTTTTTGCCTTACTCTGCAGCATGGGGCACGGGTCACTTGCTGGAGGATTCTCTGCACCTTGAAGTCTTTAAACCATGATTTGAGGACTTCAGTAGCTCAGACATAGGTTAGGGGTTTATTACAGGAGTGGGTGGGTGAGATTCTGTGGCCTGCGTTGTGCAGGAGGTCAGACTAGACGATCATAATGGTTCCTTCTGACCTTAAAGTCTATCACTGCAATCTGCCCTCGATGCAGCCAACACGGCAGCTAGATCCGTCTCCATGGCTCTGGTGATGCGACGAGTGTCATGGCTCCATTTATCGGGCTTTCCGAAAGAGGTACAGTCCACATGCGAGGACCTTTCCTTTGAGGGCATGGAGCTCTTTTCCAAGAATATCCTAGATGATGGGGGAGGGATAGCTCAGTGGTTTGAGCATTGGCCTGCTAAATCCAGGGTTGTGAGTTCAATCCTTGAGGGGGCCATTTAGGGATCTAGGGCAAAAATCTGTCTGCGGATTGGTCCTGCTTTGAGCAGGGGGCTGGACTAGATGACCTCCTGAGGTCCCTTCCAACCCTGATATTCTATGATTATTTTTTAGCCCTAAAACAGTCCAGACTTATCTCAGCCCTCTGAAGGTCCACCTAGTCTAGTGGCTATTACAGCCTTTCACCTACTTTTAGAGGGATACTCAGTGCTGTCACACCCAACTACAAAAAGGTTCCTCAAGGGTATAGTAAACCTCTTCCCTCAGCCTCGACTTCCTATCCCCACATGGAACCTGAACCTTGCACTGAAAGGACTGACTAGGCCCCCCTTCAAACCCATGGCCACCTGTTCACTAATGTACCTATCAGTGACAACGGCCTTCCTGGTAGCGATTACCTTAGCCAGGAAAATAGGAGAGAGAGCAATTCTGATGACGCATCCTCCCTACACGGTATTTTTTCCGGACAAGGTTACGCTCAGACTGCACCCAAGATTCAAAGCTAAGGTAACCTCTCAGTTTCACATGAATCAGTTGATTCACCTTCCAATCTTCTACCTCAAGCTTCACCAAGACAACAGGGAGGCTATGCTGCATGCCCTCGATGTCAGGCCTTCTACCTGGACAGGACAAATGCCTTCAGGAAGTCCCCCTGGCTTTTCCTCTCCATGGAGGAAAGATTCAAGGGCTCAGCAATTTCAGCCTAAACACTTTCTAAGTGGGTCTCAAACTGTATCAGACATTGCTACCAAGTTTGCAGTATGACACCTCCAAATGCCATTCATACATACTCCACAAGGTCGATCTCCTCATCCGTCACCTTCCTCAAGAATGTCCCTATTTTAGAGATCTGTAGAGCAGTGACGTGAGCATCAGTCGAAACTTTCACAGAACAACTGTGTGATCATTAGTACTCTGCCTCCGATGCCGTCTTCGGCTCCACAGGACTGTTACCTGTAACTGACCCAACTCCGAAGTCCTGGCCCTCTAGAAGGGATACTGCTCGGGAGTCGCCTGCAGTGGACCATCCATAGGGACACTACTCGAAGAAGACGAAGAAGTTACCTTGTGCTGTAACCCTGGTTCTTCGAGATGTGTCCCCCTTTAGGTGCTCCACAATCCACCCTTCTCCCTCTACTTGAGAATTCTTGTCTTGACTCTGTGGTAGAGCAGGAACTGAGGAGGGTTAGCCTACGTGCACTGGTTAGCCTGCGTGCACTGGTTAGCCTCATGGCGCAGCATGAGGAGAGACAGTGCATGTGTGGGCCCAGCAGACACTGCTACTGAAGTTCTCCAATCAGCAGTGCAGAGATGCAAGCACACCTACAGTGGAGCACCCAGAGGGAGAGACATATCGAAGAATCTTCGTTACTGCATAAATAGGGCCCTACCAAATTCACTATCCATTTTGGTCAATTTCATGGTCATAGGATTTAAAAAATAATAAATTTCATGATTTCAGCTATCTAAATCTGAAATTTCACGGTATTGTAATTGTAGGGATCCTGTCCCAAAAAAGGAGCTTGGGGGGAGGGTGGGTCACAGATTTGATGTGGGGTACTGCTATCCTTACTTCTGTGCTGCTGCTGGCGGCAGCAGTGCTGGCTTCAGAGCTGGGCAGCTGGAGAGTGGTGGCTGCTGGCTGGGATCCCAGTTCTGAAGACAGAGCCGCCACCAGCAGCAGCACAGAAGTAAGGGTGGCAATACCGCAACCCCCCCCCCTAAAATAACCTTGCGACCCCCTCCTGCAACTCCCTTTTGGCTCAGGAGCCTCAATTTGAGAAATGCAGGTCTCCCTCGTGAAATCTATAAAGTATGGGTAAAAGCACACAAAAGACCAGATTTCACGGTCTGTGATGCTTTTTCATGGCCGTGAATTTGGTAGGGCCCCATGCATAAAATGACATAGCTTCACTTCCTAGTTATGATTTTCTTCAAATATTTGCATCATGGGCCCTGATTCTGCAATCTGATCTGTAAGGGAATGTTCTAGCACCAGGCAGAACTCCAGTGACGTCAGTGGGACTCTGCATGGACGGAAGGGTCCACTTGCATGGATCAGATTGTAGGACTGGGGCCACACCCAGTGGCCAGTGTTTAAAAGAAGGTACTTGTAACTTAAAACAGGAACAAACTAATACTTAGAAAGCTTCATATGCATAGTATGAACCTAAGTTACTGTTTAGCTTTTACCTTCCTGCTTTGGATTTTCCCTATCCTGCATCATTTTGGGTATAAAGCTTCCTTGTTCGACGACGGTCATATATCTTGCCATTCCTGAGCTGGTCCATATTCAAATTTTGTTTTGTAGATTTTTTTTTTTCTTAGATCTTGATATGTATTCCCTTCTCCCCCACCCTAAGAAAAGAAAACACTTGTGTATCAGCACCCCCTTTTAAAATAAAGCAGTCTGATTCAGATGCAGGTAACAAACACTTGTACTTAACTGTATGCTCTGATAGTCTTTAAATAGATGTAGCGAAACAGTTGGAAAATCTATTGTTCCAGAACTAACTGTTCAGCTAAGTGGTTAGTGCATTGAAAAAATTAATTATGATCATGAATTGCCTTTTCTGTATTGTCAAGTTGCATTCAAGTAGTGTATTTTGAAAGTATAACAGTATTCATATAAAAAAAAAAAATCTCCAAGAAGTCAAACAACCTTTTTTCCTGAGAAATCTGTGGTACATCTTGAACGTGTTTTTGTTCTTGAGCTACTTGGCTTGTCTCAGCCTCCCCTCTCCCTTGTTTCCTCAGTACTGCCAAACAGTGTATTTTGCTGTGGTTTGAATGTGTGTACCCATTGAAGTCAATAGCAAAACTCCTATTGACTCCAGTGGTACAGGATCAGGTCCCATGACATGTATGGGAGGATTGAAAAGGTAGGAAGTATGTATGCTTGATCAGCTCAGTGTGTTGACCAGCATATGCTGTAAGGCTCATCTTTATGAGGTGGTGGTGGTGGATTTCTGGAGAAGGGATTGTTGCAAGACAAGGAATTCTCATTTCTTCCTTTTGCTAAAACCATTTATGGTTTTAAGGTTGCTGCTGGTTTACTCTTTGTTTAGGTGTGCTTTTAGGCTGGGCTTTTCTAAGGGTCTTAAAGGAGCTAAGCACTTAACTTCCACTGAAATTCAGTGGACTTAGAATCCTCTGAAATCCCAGCCTTTTTGCACAACTAAGCAAAGATCTAGCCAGCAGCAACCTACATCTGAATTCTTTTGGCTCCTTTGAAAATCCCAGCCTTAAGTAATTATCCAGGGCACCTAGAACGTAGGTGCATCTTTTTTTAATAAATCCAAATAAAAATATGATTCGCTTTCTGGATGCTTACTAAGTGTTTACTCCACAACATGCTGTGGGACATAAACTGTGGAATTCAAGTTAAACAAACAAAACATTTCCTATTACTCCCTTACATTTATCGTTTTGGAATATTCACCTATTTTTGTCTAGAATTTGATTATTCCTTTCTTACATGGGTTTGTCCAAATTATGTCATGGCTGAGTCCCACCAGTTGAAACCCCGTTACATCTCATGTCATGAAGTCAGTCTAAACAAATGTATGGGCCCTTCTGGTTTTGACTGCTGAATTTCATCACCACTGCAATTCTTCTCAGATGTTAGCGTTCTTATTTTGGCACCTCCACATACCTTGATGTTCACTGGATGGAGAATATATTGCACGGATGGTAGTGAAAGTGCTTTTCTTTCACATTTCCTGGTTCACCCTAGTAGCGCTAACTCAGGTTCACATTTGACATTTTAGTTGCAGTTATCTTTTACAAAAAATCTGCTGGTCTCTCCACTAAAGAGGGTTGGGGGGAGAATACCCTCCTCCTTGCCCTTTCTGCACTGAAATATTTATCACTTACAGGATAGCTACATTTGTGAGAAACAGCAAGTGGTTATAGCATATAAACAGCATTTCCAAGTAAACAAATAGGTCATTTATATTCTGTAATATTGCCTGTATGACAGTGTACATACAGTAATGTTTTCTGTCACAGCATTATAGAAATTAGAGATACCAAAGCCCTGTAAACCATCTAATCTTTTCCCCTTTGTTGTTCAGCAGTATTCCCTACGCCCCACTATATTCTCTGTTGCTTTTCCAGTTATAAAACTTGTGGGATTTCCACCACTTCCCAAAGTGTGAGAGAGCATGTTGTCTGTCTAATTTGTTTAATCTTGGCAGAGACAGACGTATTAAAATCCTTTGACTATCTCTCCCCCACTGTCCCAGTCAAATCTGTTGTTTTGTCAGATAGGTGTCTCACCCCAAAATAGTCTCAAAAATAGTTACTGTTGTGCTGGTTTCTGGCTGTCAGACATCAGCTGCCTGAGTTGGCATGGGAGGGAGGCTCTGTAGAAATAAATCACTTTAACTGGCTCTGGTCAGCTGGTGAAAAAGGCGGTAAATCTGACATTGGAAATACCATTAATGTAGTACTTTGGGTCTAGTTAGAGTTAGTGTTTACAGTGGCCTAGCTAGCTGATGGCTCCTACACTGGAAAAGCACTATATGCTGCATCATTGGCTACATGCGACTATTTAACGGGGAATTTCAGGGAACAAGGAAATAAGGTCTGACAAAGGGCACACTTGTTAGAACGTGAATGCACCAATCTCTTTTACAGTTCAGCAAGGGGTACATTTGATTTATGCATAATTTCTGCACTGTAATGCCATGACTAATATTAATTCCACCAGTTTGCCCTATTAATTAATGTATTTAGGAATGTTGTATGGGATGTTCCAAATCATCTCTCTGAAGTTGTCAATTTGAGCCATGAATGTGACTAGATAAATACCTTGACGGTACTAAACCACCTTGTACTGTAACAGACATTACTGGAACTGTTTAATAACACTGCATCATTTTTCAAAACTAATTGTGAAACCTACTAAAATTATAAAAATAATGGGATCAGATTAAAGTTATAATACCTTTTTTATGAAGTATAAAAGAAGTGTGTTCTCTTATCATTGCTAATCTAATTAAAAAGAATGAAAATGCCAATAGCTATAGAGAAATTCTGAGTGTTTTTCCTTAGGAAAACTGTAGAACATAATTTATAGTCCAAATCAAAGGCAGTGTCTTCATGCAGTAAGAGGACCAGAAAAATGCCACCATGGCTGAACAGCAGCTTAAAAGAGGCATTTAGAGGCAAAAAGGCATCCTTTAAAAATTGGAAGTCAGATCCTAGTGAGGCAAATAGAAAGGAGCATAATCTCTGGCAAGTCAAGTGTAAAAGTATAAGAAGGCAAGCCAAGAAAGAATTTTGAAGAACAATTAGCTAAGGACACCAAAACTAAGAGCACACAGTTTTTTAAATACATCAGAAGCCGGAAGCCTACCAAAGAGTCAGTAGGGTGATTGGATGATAGACGTGCTAAAGGAGCATTCAAGGAAGAGAAGGCCATTGCGGAGAAGCTAAATTAATTCTTTGCATAGGTCTTCACTGCGGAGGATGTGAGGAAGATTCAGACACCCAACCATTTTTAGGTAACAAATTTGAGGAACAGTCACAGATTGAGGTGTGAGTAGAGGAGGTTTTGGAACAAATTGATAAATTAAACAGTAGTAAATCACTAGGACCAGTTAGTGTTCACCCAGGAGTTCTGAAGGAACTCAAATATGAATTGCAGAACTACTAACTGTGGTGTGTAACCTATTGCTTAAATCAGCTTCTGCACCAGATGACTGGATGGTAGGTAATGTATTGTCAATTTTTAAAAAAGGCTCAAGAGGAGATCCTGGTAATTATAGGCCAATAAGCCTAACTTCAGTATCAGGCAAATTGGTTGAAACTATAGTTAAGAACAGAATTATCAGACATGTAGATCAGTGGTTTTCAAACTTTTTTCAGTTGTGAACCCCTAAAAAATTTCAAATGGAGGTCCGGACCCCTTTGGAAATTGAACCTGTGGTCCACAGACTCCTACTATAGGTGTCTTGGACTGAAAACTGACTGAACAGAATTCAGCTATAAACGTTGCACGTGCTCGGCATAGCATTTTGATATGACATGTGAAAGGGCACTAAACTGTGGACTTCTATGGTAACACCTGCAGGTCAAAACCCACAAGTGTTATGGATATTCACATACTTTTGATCAGAAAAACAGAATGCCTTTTCTGGTATCTGAAACTTAATTTTCATAGTCACCTTTTGCAGACCCTTTAGACATAGTCTGCGGACCCCAAGTTGAAAACCAGTGACATAGATGAACACAATATGTTGGGGAAGAATCAACATGGCTTTTGTAAAGGGAAATCTTGCCTCACCAATCTGTTAGTATTCTCTGAGGGAGTCTGTAAGCACGTGGACAAGGCTGATCCAGTAAATATAGTGTACTTGGCCTTTCAGAAAGCCTGTGACAAATTCCCTTACCAAAGACTCTTCAGCAAATCTTGCAGTGAGTCAAGGGCAGCAGGGCCTCTTTCCTCATGGTGTCCCCAGCTACTGCTGCTGGAGAAGGAGGGCAAGACACCTCACCCCTTGCCCCACTTCCCGCCCCACCTTTCCTAATTCCCTGACTCTGGGTTCTGTGTAAATACAGCTCTTATCCCATCCCTTTCTGTCTCTTGCTCTGTGGCTAGGCCTTCATTAGGAGGAGAGGTGTGTTCTTATCACGTTGCCTAACTCATGGTAAAATCCTAATGAAGTAAAAGCAGGTTGTAATTTTAATGTGTGTTAACAGCTCAAAACACTAGATCCCAGGTGTTGATCTTGACCCGTAAACTGCCTTGTCACTAGGATTTTACCTTTTTGCTAGTTACATATTAATACCCTTTTTTCACAATTTTTGTGGGCGGTAGCCATGACACAGGGGACGCGGTCAGAGTTGAAGGGGAAAGCTACTCAATTCAAAAATATTGCTCCCAGTAGAATTCAAACCTCTCTCCTCCCCCTTACATCAGTGACTAGACTTGTTTCACCTTGTGTTAATTCATTGCCATGTAACTCCAGGTACTTACTACATTTGTAAAGGCTGGTGTGGATGTTCCCTTGCATTTGTTCCAGGTTATAAATGTTTGTTGCCTTTATCAAAATCAGTTGGATTTAGGCATTTTTGCAAACTTTACCAGCATTGTTTGAGCAAGGAACCAAGGTGTTTTAAAACACATAATTATGTGGTAAATTAAATCAAAACAAACACTTTAACGTTTCAATTTTTTTCCTAAATTCATTTCAAATTTAGGACTGCTGTTAATATAAATTACTATACAAAATTGGTGTTTCTGAAATATGATAGTGCAAAAGAAATCTGTTTTTGGTCTATTTAATGTATTGCAGATTATGATTAGAGAATGGCAAGTGTATTCTGCTGTAGTATTTCACATTTCCTTTCCTCCCTGGTTCTACTGGGAAGAACATGGCTTCTGTTTTGGCATGTACTGTACTGAATGTTCGTACACTGTCTTCTATGGTTGGTTTAAACATGGGAATAGGGTGTGTTGATTGGTGCTCGTTGACTGACTCTTTGGCAGCAAAGCAAAAATATTGTAAAGTTAAGTGTAAACAGTGGTTGTGCAGTGGTGGTTTTCTCTTGGAATCATGAATTAAAAACAGTTTACAAAAAAGACTAAACCAAAAACTTAAATCTGCAGGACCTCTCCAGCCAGATCATAATTTCAAAGTCAGTCAATTTTGTTCATAAACTATTTGACAGTCTTTAATGAAGACTTGTATAATCCTCGTGAAACTACCAGTACTGGCACAAAATCTGCTAACTCTCCCTTGCCATGAAGCTGATGAAAAACACTTCAGATGTTTTTTACACACGTGCTCACTCCCCCCCCCCCACTCCCATCCTTGAGAAACAAGTAGGTGAGTAGAATTTTGCAGATCATAAATCACATCTTAAACATTTTGATGCCTTTGATAAACACATCATTGCTATAAACATGATATCCACACCTATTTTGGTATTGTAGTCTGTTCAAAACTATCATTAAAATAAAATGTATTTTGCAGACACAAACTCCAATTCTGCAAACACGCATGTGCTTAACTTTAAGGATGTCTCATTGGCTTCAGTGGTACTACTCGTGCTTAACTTTAAGCATGTTGCATGTTTGTAGAATCAGGGCTGTTTTGTGTAATATGAATCAGATTAGCAAATAATCGGTTTAGAATTCAAACAATAGCATTATTACAATTTTTAAATTTGGACTCCATTCGGTGGTAAAGTATATTTGCTTAGTCTGCTATTGTAAAGTCAAATATAAAAACCTCTGTCTGTATTGTTTTCCAGAATAAATTTTACATAGAAACCAAGCTTAACAGAGACTTAAAAGATGACCTTATAAAGCTGTTTACGGAACATGTTGCAGAAAAGCACATTTACAGCCTAATGCGTAAGTAAATTTATTGGACTTTTCTTAAAATGGGGGGCAATCAGATTCTGTCACAATTCTGGGAAACTATAATATTTTCAAGTGTAGATTTTAGGAGAAAAGGCAGAATAGGTAGGAACAAAATGGCAAAGAACTAGAGGATTTAAATACAGATTCCAAGAACAGTACTTAAAACAGGATTTAAAGATAGGGGAAAGAGTGCCATACTGTGGGGTTTTTTTTGGTCTCCCAGTAAAAATGCAATGTAATAAGGTTGGTTATTTATAAAGCTATAAATTTAGTAATGTTTTAGGAGGAAGAATGAGGCATATTAATGGCAAAACAACAATTACGCTTTCACAAACATCATTTTGTGTAGATGTCGCTGTTGTCCAAGTACTTCATACCAAAGCTGTCCACCTTACGATTACGAGGACATAGTATTTTATTGTCCAACTGCCTATGCGCTTTTCTAGTTTCAATATCAAAATGCTAAGTAAAATGTGGTGTGGTTGGAGGAATCAGGTGCCCAGGTGTGAAATGTGGTTCTCGTCTTGCTGTACATCCTATCTCCCTTCCCACCCCACCGATTAAGAAAAAGTTGGGGGATGGACAAAGTAGTGGCTAGTGTAGCCTTCATTTTTATTTAAAGTTAATTTTAGTGATGTTATATTACACCATTGAGGTGTAATGGTGGCTACAGTCTCAAGTTTAACAGAATTATCTCGGTTTGTTTTAGATCTAGAGCTAATAGGAACACATGAAACCACAGGCAAATAACACATAATCACAAGAACAAGGTCCACTATCTTTATCCATTTTTATTAAAGTTACCGACAAAGTTATGAATGTCAGCATACACAATTCCTAGATATTTCCAGGCATCGGTTATAACTACAGAAATACTCACATCCTCCTAGATATTGTTAGGGTCTGGTGGGTCTCTCATAAATTGATCATCAGTAGAGGGATGGTTCCTGCTAGACTTTTCCCATAGGAAGCTCAATTTTCCCACTCTGGGCACCACATTTTTATAATGTGATTCTGCCTATACCTACATTCTGCACATGTACATGAAAGTGTCAACTCTCCTTTTTTCTTATTGGTTTAATGTACCCTAGGAACTTAAGGGACCCCGATTTCTATAGGTTGTATAGGTTTCTCTTTATTCTCATTAGCATTGACGCACAAACTGTATCCTGTGGTTAAGACACATGTTGGAGGCAGATGTGCCTCTACAGCTTTTTTGTGAATTAGATTAAACCTCCAGCTAATTTTTTGCAATGTTATCGCTTGGTACCTCTTTTCCCCCCCATAACCTTAGGGCATCAGGTTATTCGGTCACTTATTTAAGAAATGCTAACACATCTCCAAGGCCTAAAATAACTCAGCTACAAATCTTACAGGCTTCAGCCTACAGGTCTTGTGTTTCAGCCTTCCTTACTTAGACATCTAATATATGATTATACCTTCTAAATACTGATCAATCTTATACTTCTATAATCTTACAGATTAACTCTATGTAACATACAATGATTATATAACATGACATGGTAATTAATCATAACATTACACAATAAATGAATAATACATTAAAATCATTGGCTATACTAGCCAAATGAACTGTGTAATACTGACAGACCTTTCTCTCTAATGCTATTATGTTAATACAGGTGCAGTATACAGATGACTTCCAAGAACTTTGGGCTGATTTAAACCCCGATCCTGCAATTAACTCCACGTGGGTGGGTACCTGCACTCCATAAAACCCTACTGAAGTCAGCAGGCATCCCACATGGCAGAGTCAATTGCAGGATTGAGGCCTTATGAAAGTCACAGTTGGCTCTTTGAGTAATCACAAGAACACTGCTTCAGCCATTGTTCCTACTTGTCTCTGTCTGCAATGGAAGATAGGTTTGCACTATATATGTATGTTCAAGGCATTGATAATACTATATATATAGATAGAGAGAGATAAAATAAGATCACAGGACTGACACACTGAAGCCTATTATGTCCGAGTCATTGAAGTGATGGAAGCAACTACAAGCGTGGCTGAGAGCTCTTGTTCAGAATATCGCTGTCTAATCATCACTGGGTTTTGTGGTCGGTTACAATTCAGTTTAAGTTCTCATCCATTTTGACTTTACGAAGTACACCCAGGCATTGTACAGCTACAGTAAGATATGTATCTATGACATGCAAAGAGTCCTAGACCATTGTGATATCATAGGTAACTCAACCAATCACCACCCTAACTCTACAGCTAATTTGCATGCTATAATTTCATTAGTTATCTGAGAGAGACTGCATAGATGGAGGATTAAGTGGGTGAACTGCCACCCACATAAATCCCCAAGCACAACCCCTCTCCCCACCAGATACAAATCAAGACATCCAGCCATACACACAACTAGCATACCGAATAACCTCAGACACACACAGTCCCTTATGTTAATACAGACCACTCATTTGCCATATGAACAAATCCACACAACTCTCCGGGCATAACACAACCAGCACACCCAGTATAACCAAACATCACTCTGAAGCATAAAATGTATGAGTCAGTATGTAGCATGAAAAGATCTACAAACGTGGTTGATAGCTCTTTTTGTTCAGAATATCACTGGGTTCAATCATCACTGGGATTCATGGTCTGTTACCAACCAGTTTTTAAGTTCTCAGCCACATTTGGCTCTCTTCCCACACATGACTTTACAAATTGCACCCATACGACAGCATGGGCTTTCAGCTACTAGTGTGATTTAATTTAGTATGACCTTCTGTAAGGAAATAAGCTCTGTAGCACACTAGTTAAAATTTTTAGAAAATAAGAAATTCCTGATCTCTTTTGCCATATAATTTTTCTGTGAATTATAATTGCAATATCAAAAGCAATATACAAGTAACAGAAAAAAGAATTTACCAGGTAACACATGTGACTTTTTCCTTTGATTACCACAGGCTATCTCTGTCTTTCTTCTCTACTGCTTTGTGATGAGCTGCAGAAATCAAATTAAAAGAAAATATTGGAAAAAGATAAAAAATAAAAAACTGCAGGAAGTAGAGAAACCTACTGTATGGCTTTGTGTGAAGTAGGGTTGCCAACCCTGCAGGATTGTCCTGGAATCTCTAGGAATTAAAGGTTAATCTTTAATTAAAGATTGTCATGTGATGAAACCTCCAGGAATACATCCAACCAAAATTGGCAACCCTAGTGTGATGTGCACTGTTAATGGACACCCTGGTATGACTTCATTTATTTAGTCTCACCATTCAGCTTATTAGAACTAAGCCATTTAACATCTTGTGTTGTATTTTTAAACCTTTAACAAACTTTTTACTGTGATCTGACTTTCTTATATCCTGATTGTAATAGTGTTTTTTAAAAATCAAAGGTTAAAAAGTGGTATCTTAACAAAATTTTAAACTTGCTAAAGTATCCCAGCACATATTATACTACAGTAGGGAAATTGAGAAACATCTTGCAGTAACCTTCTCAAATAGTCACTCTAAAATTTAATGCCAGAATAAATGAATTTCCCTTTTATATTTTAAAGACTGTGTAACAAAAACAATATTATATCGTACCCCAGTGACTACCTACGGTTTGACTCAATATCTTTATATAAATTGCATTTTTTAATTTTAAAAAATAATTTGGATGTCAGGTTACCTGCTACTACAGTTTAGTGAGACAATATCATGAGAATAAATGTTCAAAATAGGCATCTACTTAGGCAAATAAGGTAACTTTAATTTGTGGGCCTCTTGGAAGATTGAATTTTCCAATATATTTGAAAAAGTTTTGATAAGATGTTGAAGCTGTCATTTTTTTAACCCCCCCCTCCTCCCCCGAACACACACACACAAAACGCCAATCTATCAGTATGAAAAATGCTTGGAGATTATATATTCTAGGCTCAACACAAGAATAACTTTTATTTTTACTTTTGAAATTTGTTCATCTTTTTAATGCATTTTTGTTGATGGTATCTTGTCATCCTATTGAAGGCTAAAAGTTGAAATTTCTATTTCAAATCCCATTCAAGAGGGAAAATGAGTATAGTTTAAGTTTAATTGATTTGTAAAATGCTCCTGCACAAAGGCACTGTCAGAAAAAGGACAAATGGCAACGAGATTTCCGCCTTTAATATGCTGTAAAGGCAAAGGCAAAAGTCCCACTGACTAAGGCTGTCTACACTAGCACTTTTTTGTTGGTAAAACTTCTGTCGGTCAGGGGTATGAAAAAACATAACCCTGACCATGGGCGGCTGGTGAACCGGCTGTTGAGGGAGGCTAGCCCCCGGCCCCACCCCTTCTGCCCGAGGTCCCACCCATCATCCTTCCCTTCTCCCTCCTCTTTCCCACAGGAAGCAGAGCGCCCCCGTGGCCCCACCGCAACAGCCGTGGGCCGCCCGGGCCCCTAAACCCAGCCTCGGAGCGCCCCCAGCCCCGGAGCGCTGGGCGGCATGGCCTCAGTGCCTTCATTCCTGAGCTCTGGGCAGCACGCCAGCCGCCCCAGCCCTAACCAGCTTTGGCTATTAAAGAGTGGGAACTGGGAAGGAATTGCAGGAAGGGGCCTAGGGATGGAGTGTGAGTAGGGTCACACCAGGCTGTTTGGGGAGGCACAGCCTCCCCCAGCCTATGATACCCACCGCCCATGCCCCTGACCGACATAAGTTTCACCGACAAAAGTGCTGGTGTGGACAGCGCAATGCCGACATAGCTAACACCGCTCATTGGGATTGGTTTAATTATGCCTGCAGGAAAGCTCTCTCCTGCCGGCAAAGAGCGGCTCGACAGGACACCTTACAGCGGCATAGCTATAGTGATACAGCCGTGCCGCTGTAAGTTCCACAGTGTAGACATTGCCTAAAATAGGGCCTGCTTCTGCTCCCTTATAGTTGGGGGTGAGAAGAGAAGAATTAGAACTCTAATCTTACTTGGAATCCTCTAAGGCACCTAGGCAGTTGGGGGTGCAATGGGTTCTGAGTTAAAGCCTATGGTTGAGCCAGGGGTTGAACTTGAGCTGCTAACTAGTGTTAAAAGCTGAATTTCTGTCTCTTCGCTGCTATTTTATGAACACACCTTTTATGTAGCATAGGCATACCCTGACTTGTTGTTTGTGGTGGGTCTGAATTTAGAGTCCCTGAAGGAAAAAGGAAACACCGGCATATGGCACACAGTCTTTTGTGACCAGTGCAGGATGGGGCCTACGCTCATCCTTGCTTTGCAGAAAAAGCATAAAATAAATGAGCTTTATGCAGATTTCTAGCCATGTTTTGCCTGTGTTCATACCCGTTCAACCTGATTGTCTTTGCAAAAATTCATGGGTGTAACTGGTTGCAGAATTTGGCCCTTAGTGTGCTATTTCTGGACATAGTATCATAATTTAAAAAATACTATATAGATGTGCCCACACAACTGTGTACATATGTATAGAAAAATATATGAAATCACACAAACAGAAATAATTGTCATGGCAAAGCTCTTTAAAGTAGAGCCACATAAACTAAGTGAATATAACCATATTATTTTTCTTATGCGGGCTAAAGCTGCCTTCATTTGATAAGGCAGCTATATTAAATGATTAGTGGAGCATTTACTAAATGCAAAACTACTTAACTGGGTATAACAAGGAGAGATGCAACATCTGATTTACAGGAAGCTTTGGTAATATTGAGTGATGCAGATAATTCCTTCTCTTTTTATTTCATGAAAAATATCTTGTTTGTTGTTGATGGGATTTATGCATGAGATTATTATAAGTAACAAAATCCAGAAATAAGTAATAGTCACTAATCTAAACCGCAATCACTTTCTTTATATTGTAAAACTAAATACAGGTCATTTGAAAGGCTTAAAGTTTTCATTCTTTTCAAACACACTAGGGGTACGTCTTCATTACCCGCCATATCGGCGGGTAGCAATCGATTTATCCGGGATCGATATATCGCGTCTCGTTAAGACGCGATATATCGATCCCCGAACGCGCTCACCGTCGACTCCGGAACTCCTCCAGAGCGAGCGGTGGTAGCGCAGTTGATGGGGGAGCCGCGGCCGTCGATCCCGCGCCGTCTGGACCCCAGGTAATTCAATCCAAGATACTTCGACTTCAGCTACGCTATTCGCGTAGCTGAAGTTGCGTATCTTGGATCGATTCCCCCCCCCAGTGTTGACTAGCCCTAATATACAAATCTCCAGTCCTTCACTTTACAATAAACTGAGGTAGAAGATAGTTTTGTTCCTTCACGCTCTGTGCGAGCGATATGTTGCATTTGAAATGGTAGGAATAAAATGTATTCTGATAATAGAACAACTATTATCCCTCACAATTTGGTCATTGACATTTAAAGTGGATTGTAGAAAAGCCTGGCTTCCTGAACTACAGGGCTAGTTGGAGACCTCTCCAGACAGTCGTGGCTCACAGCTATGTCTTGTGTCCAGAAGAACCTTTAAAAAATGATTACTTTGTTGGGTGACATCACTGTTCACTGATGGAATAATAGGTACCTGAAATTCTGTGGTCCATTTGCAACTTCTTATATCTGCAAACCTATCCAGCCGCCTTCTTTAGTAGCAAAAGAAGGTTTTCAAGTAACAATTGAGGGTTCTCATGTTTGAGATGAACAACTCCTTGGCACCTCTAGGAAGGGCTCACTACAACTCTAAAGTAGAAAGCTCAGTTGAGGGTCTGATGCCCAAAGAGCATAGTGTGTTTTCTGTTTATCTATGGATAGACCAGTGATTTACTATTATAAAGGCCTGGTCTACGCTGGTGGGGGGGAAGGGGGGGGGAAATCTATCTAAGATACGCAACTTCAGCTACGAGAATAGCATGGCTGAAGTCGACGTATCTTAGATCGAATTAAAATTACTTACTTCGCGTCCTCGCAGCGCTGGATCGACGGCTGCAGCTCCCCCATCGACTTTGCTTCCGCCTCTCGCACTGCTGGAGTTCAGCAGTCCACGGGAGAGCGATTGGGGATCGATTTATTGCGTCTACACTACACGCGATAAATCGATCCCCGATAGATCGATCGCTACCCGCCGATCCGGCGGGTAGTGTAGACATACCCAAAGACTTGGGATGACCCCTGTTCTCACTCCAGAAACTAAAGAAAGTCAGGTGAGTCTTGCCAAGAAGATGATGTGGTCCATGCAGCATCTAGATACTGAGAGAAATAGCTGTACTAATTTCAATTAGTCTACTAAAGAACAAGCTAATAGGGAACAAACTGGATTTGGAAAAGTATCTAAGGAAAAATAATTCTTATTATTCTCTGTCTAGAGCAATGGTGCTCACTAACTTGTTTGGCTGGGGTGTGTTAGATTCTATCCTTGGGGCACCACCAAGAGCCTCCGTAAGTGTTGGCATCATACACTGCAAAGCTGACTTTCACCATTCCTGTTTTCATGTACACATTCTCCCCTTCCCTCCATGTCAGTATTTGAGCTAAGGAATTGTCAGAGAGTTAATTGTAGTTGAGGGGAAGCTACCCTTGTAAAACATGTGATAATGCCTGCCGTTTGGTGCAGTCTGTTGATTTCCAAAAATGAAAAGATTGCCCTTCAAAAGCATCATTTTGATCCAAAGATAAAGCATTCCTGTCTTGAGCAGGAATCATTTAGCTGAACTAGAGGAGATCAGCTCCACCAGAGGAAAGAAATTAATTTCTTCCACGCAGCTTCCCAGTTGCCACTTCCCTTTTTCATGGCTGCGGTGGTCGGGGGGGATGGGTCGCAGGCTGAATCTTCATGCTTTCCCTTCACTCACCTGTCCTCTATATGAATGGATGAGAAAGGGAAACCTCCAGCTGCCTGTTAGTACAGATGCTCTCCGACCTACAGAACTTAGGGAACTTTTTCCGTAAGTGCGGGTTTGTGTAAGTCAGGTCTGCAAGACAGGGAGTGTCTGTATAGGTGTGTGATAGAGTGTACCTCTCATGCTGAGGTACTCTAAGGAAAGAGGAACGCTGGCTGGCTATTTTACTGATATAAAACCCTTAGTCAGATTTCAAACCAGAAGTGCAAGATTGGAATAAAGATGGACCCCCAGAAACAGAGTCCCATTAAGAACCAGGGTCTAAGCATGAAAATACAGGCACAAAATTATACTAATGGTTTACAATATAGTTCAACACTGATTTTTTTTCTAGCCCCACACTTTTTTAGACTCTGCTTTCCCAAGTCATAACATATACCTAGACAGTCATACAATTAGCTAATCAAAAGCTACTCCTTTATTTGACAGGTTTGTTATCTACAGGCTGGCTCACTATAATAGCAAGCAGGCATTTGGTTTCTGTAGTACTAGGTTCTAGATTTAATTTACTTAAGTGCATTGAAAGTAAATATTTACCTGAAAAGATAAATCTTGATATTGATCAAAAGCCGAAGCCAATATTTCTGTCAGTGTTTGTCACAAAAATAACTGTGGCATTGATTTGTGTGATTTACATTCTGAAGTTTGAGAGTCTGACATTTCGCTCTGTCAGGTTTTTTTTTTTTTTTTTTCTTTGCCCTGACACTGGAACCGCCTCCCCATCTCCCAGAATTCTTACTTGTGAAACATTGAATTGATCCTATGATCTATTTTAGTCAGAGTTGTCATTTACATAGGACAGTGTTGTTTCTTTTCCCCAGTCATGTTCCCCCCGACTCAGCAAGGGTCTAAAGCTGTTCACTGTTTCACATTTAAAAAGGGCAGGATTTCTTTCATAATCGCATATGAGAAAAGGGTTTATTTTAAAAGCTCTCCTTTGACAAAGATGGGGAAAGTGCTTCAACTGTAAAAATTTCAAGGAGGAAGCAGAAAAATTGACCTGGAAGTTGAATAAGTTCAGCGATGGCTCTTTGCAAAAGAAATCCACTCAGATCATCCTTTCTTGCTTCTGATATGGAATTAAAAAGCATAAATACCGTATGAAAATGCAGAAAAAACTAAGGCAGTTGGAGGCTGGTACATGTTGCAGGGAAAGAGGTTTTCTCTGCAAGAGGTTTTTCCCCCCCACTTTTTCATACCTCAGTTAATGGACAGGCAGGAGAGGGTGTGTCACTTGATTTGCCCTCAAGCGTATTACTAACAGATGTGTATCTCTATACTGTCATCAGTCAGCTCATTAATGTCAGTGGAACAAAATGTACTGATTTGTTCTTTGTTTACTAAGAAAGAAGGCAGTAGTGTGACTCACTGTCTTACACTGATGTGTCCCATGCCCAGCTTTTATATATGGGAAGAGGGACTATGCAAAATACTCAGAGAAAACTGGACAGTATTTAATGCCAAGATCAATGCCTGAATGGGCTGCTATGGCAGAGAAGCTGGTGTCTTCCCCCACCTCACCTTTTGGAACAGGCAGGCAGAACTCAAGATTAATCAGACTGAAGGATTTTGCTACCTTCCAGTGATGACCTCTCTTTATTTCTCCAGTTTGACTCTTCCCTCTCAAGGGGTCAGCTACAGGAAAGCAACCTGCAGCTGCACTGGCAAAGCAAACCAGAAAAAGGGCCTGAAAAGAATATCTGTTTTTGGTTTCCTGGCTGCCAAGAGGGATGGGAAATGCGCAACAGTCTCCTGGGTGCCACCATGTAAAGCCCTGCAACTCCATGGATATCCACTTTATATTTGTGGATATCCGCATCCATAGATGCAGATGCGGATAGCCAAGGACCATTTTTGTGGATTGGACGCGGATACAAATTTTGTATCTGCGCAGGGCTATAAATATAGGATCTCAAAGGCGGGAAAGCAGCTGTCTGCAGCTCATAGCCTATGCTGCTTCTCCGCTTTCCAGAGCCTATCCCCCCCTCCCCCGTACGTACTTACTTTGTAGAAGCAGCTGCCTCCCTCTACAACTGCCTTGATAAGGCAATAATGGAGTTGGGAGAGGTTTCCTAAATAGCTTGGCTGCTTAAACCATGGTGATAGGAGCATGGGGGATTTTGCTGCCTCTCTTGATCTATCACCTCCCCTTTATCTGTATATGGGGGTGGGGGAAGAGATTATAGGCTGCTTCCCTGTCTTCCAGATCCCCCTCTTCCCCCCACAACTCCCATACAGAGAAAGGGGAGGTGATAGATCAAGAAGCAGTTGTCTACAGCTCATAACCTAGGAGGCTGCTTTCCTGCCTTCCAGATCCTCATAGGCTATGAGCTGCAGACAGTGGCTTCTTGATCTATTATCTCCCCTTTCTCTGTATTTGGGGGGGAGAGGGAATATAGGATCTCGAAGGCAGGGAGGCAGCCTCATAGGCTTTGAGCTGCAGACAGCTGCTTCCCTGCCTTTGAGATCCTACAGTACACACGCATGCACACAGATGCTCCTCTGAGAGGCACGGTCAGTGTGCTGCTGCGGGGGTGGTGCGGATGCAGATAGAGATAAAAGATGGAGTGCAGGTCGCAGGTTGGACACAAGTTGATTCTTGCTAATATGGATCGGATGCGGATCCACATTTTTGTATCTGCGCAGAGCTCTACCCCCATGCTTGCTTTACCTTTAAGATAGGGTTGGTACTGCTCCTACTTTCCTTTTCACTCCTACCTCAATGAGGAAATTAATCTGTGTTGTAGGAAAGGAACTATTTTTATTTTTCATTTAAATGACTTGGGCCCAGCAGCTGTGCTGTCTCAAAATCAGTACAGTTTGAGTTAATAATCCAGAAAAGCTTTCTTGATGAGCTATTGTAGCTTTAAGGCTGGTGCAATCTGCCTACCAAAAACAAGTGGTAAAAAATGTTGGTGAGTCAAGATGTAATAAGGTTTGGGGAGGAAAGCACAAATTCACTGCTGTTAATGAGAGGATTGATCTCCAGGTGAACTTGCTAATGAAATTTGTTTATAAAAAGGCAGGTGCAGTAATCAATAAACCAGCACAGAGATTACTGTTCACTTTTCTTGCCATGTATTGTGGTCTTCAAAGACTACATAGTGTGGAATAAGATTATATCTCAATTTGAAAAAGAAATGTTTTTATGGGAAAAAATCTAAACTAGTATGGAAATACTGTAGTCAGCAACTAAAATCATGTTTAAGTCTAAACATCTCCAAGCTATGGGTTAGTCATGCAAACAGTCCTAACTTTCAGGACTAGTTCCATTGACTTCAGCGCAAGGACTACTCATGTAAGTTTGCAGGTTGGTTCATGAGCTGTCATCTCCTATGACAGTGGGGTCCCACCTGTGGTCCAGTGTCCGCTTGTGCACCTCAAGTGTCTAAACTGTGCCCTTGGGCAACTGTCACAGAGAAAAAAATGTATTTTGTGTGTTCTATAAGCTGTACCCCATGATTTTTAAACAGTGTTTGAATCAGCTCTGTCATTGCAGGGGGCCAGTAGGGGACAGCACTTCTCTAGCTGCCTCCCATTGTTTCCTCAGCAACCCCTAGGATTAGCTCTGATGTGAGCTGAGAGCACTTTGAGCAGTTACTATCCCTTTGTTAGCTTCTCTGCTGGCTTCTTGCTGCATTGAGTTGAAGAATGAGTTGCATGCTTACTTACCAAATTGTGAGAGCCCCAGGGAGAACACAGCAGTTTTCCTCTGCCAGGGTCTAAGGGAAGGAATGCCTGTTTACGGATGGCTCCCCTTTCTCCTCCTCATACAGCCATGCAGGAGCCCAGGAGAGGGAGGGCAAAAAAGCTGAGAACCTGCAACCAATTATATCTCCCTTATTCTCTGCCCCAGCCCTATCACAGATGAAAACAGCTTGGGGGATGGTTCTAACTTGCACCTGGTGGAGTGCAGTGTGATCCAGCCATGCTTCCTCCTTCCTTCCCCTGACATGCCTCCTGTACCATGGGCTGTGGGGACAAAGCTGTAATAGCCAACATTGTTGGCTCTACATCTGTTAGAGACCCACCCATACAGCATTTTGCTTGGATCAGATGTGCCTTAAAAGAAAAAGGATGTGTTTTGTGTCTCTGGACACTTGGAGGCAAGATTTTGTTTTCCATAATGTGAAAGCAAATATATAAAAAGGTATGATTGGTTTATAAATTTGTTTCAGATTTCATCCCAAGAAGACTGGATCTGACTCTGATTTTATTTTATGTGGTCAGAGGCATCGAAGTAATTTGCAGCTTGAAGCATGTTTTATGCACCTGTTTAGGGAGCTTGCTTTCCTGACTTCTCTCTGTCTGGCTGATAGGAACCTAACATTTGGCGATACCGTTCTTCTCTGTCATAATATTCTGTCTGTGTCCCCCATTTTGTAAAATTGCCTGTGATGAGTGTTAGTCCTGCTCAAGTATGATTAAATATCTCTGGCTGTTGCAGCCTACAGGGGATATAAGATCAAACACTACTACAAAGCAAGATTGGCTATTGGGTTACCTTTAAAGAAGTCAGTGAATTATGTCCAAATGGTTTGAAGATACTGTCAATGGCCATGTATTCAGCTACTCTTAGCTGTGAACTTTCTGGCTTTTGTTGAGCTTATGTTCATTTTAATGTTTAAATGTTTACCTTTTTAAATATTGTTTAAATGTTTACCTTTAATGTGATTATTATTTTTAAATAGTCTTCTCAAACGTTTTAAGGAGGAACTGAAAAAGCCTTTTAAGCCATTTAGACTTGTGTTTTAGATGTATGATATATCTATAGCTTAATCTCTTCTAGACCATATTTAGATATCTCTACACATCATAATAAAGCCTTGTTCCCTATGTGACATCACTGTATGCAGCTTTCCTGACTAGCCTAGGGACTGCTGCAGGGAAAATCTGTTGGGGGAAGGTTGCAAATGTCTCACTGAATGCAAATCACTGTCCTTTCAAAACTTCCAGATTTAAAGGGACACTGTACTTTTTAAAATCATACTTCTGTCTGAGACAAATATACCTATAATAGTTACAAATAGCACTTTGGATTACTATAATTGAAAGATTAAAGAAAGAGATTTCTCTTGTCAGGTTCCACTGTTTTGTGCAGGTCTTTTATACAACAGAAGAGGGAAGAACTTAAAAAAAAAAAAAAAAAAAAGCTGTGATTGTAAGTGTGGTGACTGCCATCTTGACCAATATTGGGGATTGAACTGGGGACACTACAGCTAAAAACATATGTTTCTAGCTAAAGAGGCAGGACCATGCTCTGTGGATGGGGCAGAGAGAGGAGTGTATAACACACAAGGACCAGTGGCTTCTAGAAACATACAAACATTAGCAAGAAGGGCTTGGGGCAGGTGTAGCTCTTTAACAAAATGAATTACAAGTAGTTCATATTGTAGTTTATACAGGTACAACATTAATCAAATCCACCTCATGTTAAAAACGAATGCCGCATAATATGCTTAATAACAACAGTACCAAATCAACTATCATTACACACATCCGAAGAAAAAGTTATTGATAGTGTCTCCCAGTGACATATTAAGCCAATAAATGCATCAAGAATGAAAGATAAATATTCTCTCCTATTTAAAAAAAGAAAGCACTCTTGCTTATAGCTGATTTTTAAAAGAGAGGTTTTGTTTCAGGGTGAGTGTTCATGTTCGGACTTCAAATCCAAAGCAGATATTGTTGCCAGGATGGTAAATGCCTTGAAACAGTTATTAGTGGAAATTCTTATGCTTACCATAGCACTGTGAATGTTACTGCTAAAAATAAGTTGCATTTACTTCAGATCTGTCTCAGAATCATTGAAACACAGTTACTTGCCTGTTTTTCCTTACAAGCCCTATATGCTTAGCTGTAACAGGAGAAATATTATTTCACATTTTCGCCACATATAACTTTATATTGTATATTGCACTTTAACTAAAAGGTTATATTTATACCTGTAAGAATGCAGTTCTCACTCATTTGTCTGTCACTTGGTTTCCCCATTATGAACATCGGGTGACAGACACAGAGCAGGAAAAAATAACTTTCTTTCTTTAACTGCCAAAAATATATGCAGAGAACCTAAAGTATTTAACCACGAAAATGGCTAATCAGGCTTCTCTTTTTGTTTCAGCTTTACTTTTAGAAGCTCAGTCAACACCGTTTCAAATAACCCCTTCGACCATGGCAAATATTGTGAAAGGCCTGTATACACTTAGACCAGGTAAATATTCATTGCTTCCTTTTGGAATCTCCCATTATACTATAGTGCCAAAACATTCCACAAACTAGAATATTATGTGAGTTTCATGATCTTATCTGTCAGTCAGTGTTTAGCTGTGTTGTGTAACATCACAGCAAAGCCTTTGTTATGAATGCAGTAGATCTATGTTGTGACCTGCAGGAAGACTGATTGTTGCATTGGGCTCCCACCTTCACTTAAGTAGTTTAAAATAAGAGGGGAAACAAGCATGAGCACTGTGCTTCTTTGTATTACTATAAGGGGATGAGGCTGCTCAATAGGACAATCATGGCAGATACTCAAAAACAAGATAGATAAAACAGTGGGAATGATATGGCCTTTCCATCTAAATGGCCTTTCCATCTATGATGCTGTGGTGATTAGAGAAGTAATTTTGCTATAACAAAGAAATAAATAATTCATTGATTTCATGGTAAAGTTTTATTTTGCCCTTGGGTAAAATTTATATGTTGTGGGCTTCAAATCCAACATTAGTTATCTCAACAAGCCCAGAAAATTGTTGTGTGTGAGGGTATGTCTACACTGCAATAAAAAACCTTTGGCGCTGTCGCAGATGGCCTGCGTCAGCTGTCTAAGGGCTCTGTCTATGGGGCTATCAAATTGCAGTGTAGATGTTCCCATGAGTGGGGCGGGTCTCAGAGCCTGGGCTCCAGCCTGAGTGTCTACACTGCAGTTTTCAGCCCTGCAGCCCGGGCTCTACAAGTCTAAGTCAGCTACCCTGGCTCTGAGACTCGGTGCCATAGGTTTTTTATGGCAGTGTAGATGTACTCTGAGGTTTTTCATGCATTAGAAATTTAATATGAAATTGAGAAGGTCCTGTAAAGTATAATTTGGAAACTGAAAGGAGCCCTAGTCAAGGGACAGTATTCCCAAGGAGTTTAACAGTGCAGCAGCAGGTAATTTAAAATAACCATTACTCACTTGTATGTGTAGTTTGCCATATGGTGAGCTCCACAGTTGTTATAAGACTTACGAGGCATATAATAAAATATGTAATTTAAACAATATTGTAATGAACGTGTATTCATTATGTTTTAGTTAGTGACCAGGTATAGTCTCTGCTGTAAATCTCTACTGTCAACAGCATCTAACTGGCGGTGAGGAGAGGGAATGTTTTGGGCACCCTGTGAAGTTCCCGGAATGAACATTTGTCATGCTCCTTTATTTTTCTGCTTCAAAAACACAAATACCAAAATGGGCCTGGTTTTCCTCTTACCTACAATGCCAGTTTTAGCTCAGTGGAGTTATTCTTGTTTTGTACTCGTGTAACTGCGAAGAGGATCGTATCCAGGTGCCATCACATCTTCTTTTCTATGGCATTGCCACTCAAAGAACCAGAAATGACAGAGGAAGCTTTATGAAAATTTCAGAGTCTGGCGTGTATGAGGGCCAGTAATGTGGTGGTCAGACTATCTACAGAATTCACAGATTAATCACTCTTCGCAGGCATGTCTTATTTTTTATCAAACATTAAAAAGTATAAGTGATAGGAGGTAGGCGAAGGAAACTGGTGATGACTTTCATCTTTACCCTCTTTTACTTTTCAGTGCTGGAGAAGGAAAATGTATTTGAAAAGAGCACAAAGGCATGATTTCATTCTAAGTTGAGCCGATCTGTAAGATTTTATATCCCAAAAGACAAGAGTATTGAAAACCTTACAAAGCCTGTCAACATTGAATGGAACTTGCCTTGCCTTTTCCTTCACAGACGAAGTTTAGTTTGGTTCAGTACTATCATTTCCCTCTCAGATTTTCAGTATTCTTATTGTGTTCTAAAGGATATTTAAATAAGATTGTTACCAGGTCATGAAAAATCCACTGGCTAGTGTTGAATAGGAAGACCTAAGCCATTGATTTCTTCTGAATTTTAGCTTTCCCTTAAAAACCAGTCCGCTCGTGATACTTGCTGTCAGTTACCAGCTGATCCAACTCCTGTGGCAGTGCTCTTACAAATCCCTCCCTCAGTGCTCATGTGACAGATTGCTCAAGCCTTCCATTTGACTCCAAAAAATGACTAGATGGGACTGTACAAACCACCTTCACTCTGCACCATCCTAACACGAAGTGACTGGATTTTTGTATTACCAGACATTTAAAAATCATAAGTTGTCGTCACGGCGTCACCGGTCAGTGCTCTGAAACTGCTCCGTATGAAGCGAGTCAGGACTCTGGGGGAGCATGCCTCCTCTCTCTGACCGTACTGTTGCCAGGGCAAGAAGCTTACACAGCTTCGACCTTCCTGGATCTGCCCTCAGAGCATTCAGCATCCCCTTCCACTCCATGCACTTCCTGCAGCGAGTCTGCCTGGGCGGGGCTCCTGGGGAAGCCAGAGGGCCCTGCACCCCAACTCTGCAGTCAGATGTGACTCTCATTCAGTGCAAAATGGAAGATTTATTAGTCGACAGTAACACAGCATAGAACAGAACTTGTTAGCACGGAAATCAGTGACTTTCGGACAACTCCATCTTGGGGAGTCCTGGGCCAGAAGCCCTGGACTCTCCCTCTTCCAGTCCCCCCAAGCAGACTGCCAGCTTCCAGCGACCCGACCTCAGACACCCCCATTGCTCCTCCTCCTTGTCTTTGTCTCGCTTCCTGAGCAAAGAGTCACCTGGTTGCATCCCCCTCCTGGGTCTCAGGTTACGAAGAGCACCAGTCATAGCGTATGTGCAGGCAGCTGGAGCAGCCTCACCTGCCTCAGAGGTCACATCCCTATTCCCACCACCGAGGTATTGGTGCAGCACACAGGGAAACTGAGGCACACAAAGTATTCATCCATATAGTAAAACTCACATAGGCTCAACAGTAAGACTCACATACAACATAACAAGGGGAAATCCCCACTTCATCAGTCATGTCCACAAAAATGAAATTTTAAAAAATGATCAATTTGGGGTTCTTTTTATTTGCCTTCTGGTGTTTGAGCTTTTGGGTTTAACCATCTTAACTTTTCAATCCCGTCTTCACAATCCCAAGGGATAGAAAAATGAAAGCTGAGATTCTCCTGTAATTGCATGACTCCAGAAGTGTAGGCTTTAAGAAAAACACCAAACAGCACAAGATTTGCAATAAAATCATGAGAGTTGGCAACATTATAATTATAACTTTGAGTATCTTTTATTCTAAATTCTCAAGTCATATATCCGGTAAGCTGCATACCTGTTGACTTTGACTAGAAGTACATAGTTGTCTGAGTAATCCTGCTGGACACTTCAGAAGTAAGCATTCAGATACCTTTGTAATATTTAGAGAGCGATAATTAAAGAATGGCTGAGTGGGCACTGTGAAATCTGTGAACAGTGCTTATGCTGTGGAAGAGAACAGAGCGTCTTTGGTTAGGAATTAAGGAAAGAATATTGAGTTTGTGGTATATAACACACCAAATTCTTAAATTCCATCTGTCAGACATTCACCTTGTCATGGCTTTAGTCAATACCAGTATATTAAAACTAATTGTTTGGGTTGAAAAAATGAAGATAAGGATACTATGTGAATGCCGTTCTAGCCAGACTGGAAGTGCTCTAAGTTTGTACCAAGAACAATTCCTCTGTATTGAAAGATGTTCCTTAGTAGAGTCAGTCCTTGATGACTTGGATTCTAACGTGTTCAGAGGAGCAGGCCCCTGGGAGGCTGTGAGACCGCCTCAAAGGTGGGAAGCTGTTCCAGTTGTATGTGATTGCTGATGCCACTCAGTCTGGAAAAACAAACCAAGGGAATATGAGCTTCAAGAACTATCTCTTCTCTACGCTCTGTCTCCAAATGGTTCTGTGAGACTAGGCGATTGGCAGAGTAATAAGACAGGCTGGCAAAGGAAGGAGAAGAAAAGTAGTGCGATTGGAGAAACTTGCCATGCACTTAAGTACTCTGATCTGGGCTGAAGTCAGGGAGCAAAATATGTCCAGCAGCTGAGTTCCCTGTAAGCTGCGCAGTAGCCTATTTAGCTCTGTGAAGGCGCTCAGGGAACCGCCCAGCCCGGACCCAGCCCTGGTCCAGACCTACCGCGCCATGGGGAAGGGCACCCCGGACCTGCCGAGGCACCCCTCCCCCAGCCCCAACTCAGCCCCGCCCCGGACCTGCTGGGGGAGGGGCGCCTATCCCATGGCCCCAGCCCCAGAGCTGCTGCGGTGGGGAGAGGTGCCTCCCCCCCCCCCCCCCCCCCTGCCAGCCCAGGTGCAGCTGGGCGGAGTCCTTTCTCTCTCCACTGTAGCTCCGGAGCTCCCTCCTGCACCCCAAACCCCTCATCCCTGGCCCCACCCCAGCCCTGAGCCCCTCATCTCATCCCAGCCCTACCCCGAACCCATACCCCCAGCCAGAGCCCTCACACCCCTGCACCCCAACCCTCTGGCCCAGCCCTGAGCCCCCTCCCACACTCCAAAATCCTCGGCCCCACCCCCACCACATGAATTTTGTTATGTGCACCAATATGAAGGTGATGTGTCACATATCGCCTCCATATTAGTGCACATAACAAAATTCATTCCGCACATATGTGAAAAAAATTAGAGGGAACACTGTCCAGCAGCTCTCCTTAAACAGCTCAATCTGCTTCTTTTCGTGCTCTCTTTTCTACCTACTCTAGCATGCCTTTTCTGGAGGAACACAGAGACACTAGTAGAGTCCTCTCCAGATCTCCAGCAGCAAAATTTGCTCTGATTAATGTTGGGGATGAGGAGGGCAAAGGGTAGAGAAAGGAAGCCACATAGTGGAAGGAAGAATTGGGTTTGTTTAGTTTGGAAAAGAGAAGACTGAGAGGGGACATGATAGCAGTTTTCAGGTATCTAAAAGGGTGTCATAAGGAGGAGGGAGAAAACTTGTTCACCTTAGCCTCTAAGGATAGAACAAGAAGCAGTGGGCTTAAACTGCAGCAAGGGAGGTTTAGGTTGGACATTAGGAAAAAGTTCCTAATTGTCAGGGTGGTTAAACACTGGAATAAATTGCCTAGGGAGGTTGTGGAATCTCCATCTCTGGAGATATTTAAGAGTAGGTTAGATAAATGTCTATCAGGGATGGTCTAGACCGTATTTGGTCCTGCCATGAGGGCAGGGGACTGGACTCAATGACCTCTCGAGGTCCCTTCCAGTCCTAGAATCTATGAATCTATGAAGGAGACAGAAGAAGGAAAGAGAATAGGGGCTGGGAAAGAGAGGAGGAAGGAGAACTGAGGGAAAGAGGTAAGACTATGAATGAGCAACATGCACAGACAAAAGAGATGAGGGGGTGAAAAAAGAACAACATGAAAATGGCAGGGGTGGGGGCAGGGAAGAGAGGATGGAGAAAAACAGGTCAGATGCAGTGACCAGCCAAGGCATGGGGTTGAGGTAACTCACACTCGAAGCTCTTGAAGATGTGGGGGTAAATGTGGGTTTAATCCGTTGTTCTAAGAAAATATGTAGACATTTACACAGTGCATTTGGCTGCTGTCCATAACTTTCCTTCATTGGTAAGGAATTTGTAAGATACTGATCTCTCTGACTTTCATTACCATTAGAGGATTTATTGTTCTAGGTTTAAACACTTTTTATGTCACATGTTCAGTGTCAATGGCAATGGCACAAAAGAACTTGTCAGCAGTATTTCATGTTAAGAAATTAGCTTGGCCTAACGTGTCCAATGCTAATAGTTTAATTGTGTTTAATTAATAAAGATATGCATCCGAAGAAGTGGGTTGTAGCCCACGAAAGCTTATGCTCTAATAAATTTGTTAGTCTCTAAGGTGCCACAAGTACTCCTGTTATTTTTGCGGATACAGACTAACACGGCTGCTACTCTGAAACCAGTTTAATTGTGTGTGTGTGTAGTCATGAAATGGTACAGTACCTTTAACTTACTGTGCAATGTGAAAGGTGGTATTGTTTTGTGTATAAGTTATTAGTGAACCCTACTACAGTGATGAAGGTATTGGTTTATGCACTGGTGTTCATGTGTAAGGCCATGTCTACACTAAGAACATGGTGTATTTTTAACACTTTAGGTAAGGCATGTTCAGTGGTCAAGTAAACCCTATGAGGGAGCCTAGGGTTTACCTTAGCCAATGAACACATGCTAAAAGTACAACTTGCCTTTTCTACACTAGGATTGCAACAGTTGTTAGCAAACATTCCCTTCCCTTCTTCTCCAAGCAATCTCAGCTATAGATACTTGCACTGTTTCTTTGTGGTACTTCTCTGGGTACGTCTACACTTACCTCGGGGTCCGGCGGCAGGCAATCGATGTTCTGGGATCGATTTATCGCGTCTTGTCTAGACGCGATAAATCGATCCCGGAAGTGCTCGCCGCCGACGCCGGTACTCCAGCTCGGCGAGAGGAGTACGCGGCATCGACGGGGGAGCCTGCCTGCAGCGTCTGGACCCGCGGTAAGTTCGGACTAAGGTACTTCGAATTCAGCTACGTTACTAACGTAGCTGAATTTGCGTACCTTAGTCCGAAGTGGGGGGTTAGTGTGGACCAGGCCTCTGTTTCTCCATGTCTCTAAGGCAGGGTGCTGTATGCTACATTATTTTTGCTTTGTCTCTTCTGAGAGTCTATGGATCAGCCTGGAGGCATGGTTGCTTCAGTTAAGAGACCCTGTCTGTGGAGTTGCCTCCTGGAGGATGTATACCATTCGGACTTAGTATGCAGTGTAGTTGTTTAAAAGCTTGTCTCTTTCACCACCAGAAGTTGGTCCAATAAAAGACATTACCTCATCCACCTTGTCATTCTGACTTAGTAGCATTTTATATCCTCTTGCTCTGGTGTAAAGGATTACAGAAGGTACAGGGCAATAAAGTATATGGCTCATACTATTTACAGCTGTACGTGTCTATGGCACCATTGGCTCTTGATGGAGAAGCACAGACTCTTGCGCCAAAAATGTGTGTGACTTTAAGAATATCTAGTCTTTTAATTCAAGCTATTAAACAATTTATATACTCTTTTAAAAAACCTTCAGTCCTCCTTCAAAATAATCATTGCTAATTCTTAAAGAAAAAATTACCGCTCATAAGATTTTTCTTCCTATTCTGCATGTTTCATCATTATTATTTTTCCCGTTTCACACAGAGTGGGTTCAGATGGCACCAGCTTTATTTTCTAAATTCATCCCAAACATTCTCCCCCCTGCTGTGGAATCTGAGCTTCAGGAATATGCTGCTCAAGACCAGAAACTTCAAAGAGAGCTTATGCAGAATGGATTTACCAGGTAATAATTATTAGCCTTCAATGGCAGTTGCACTAGACAGCGCTGAAACTACTAAAATGCATATACTTTAAAAAAAAAAAAAAAAAAAAACCCTATAAAAATGTAAATATTGTATTATATTCAATAGAATATTAAATATTATTCTAAAGACTTGAACCAGAATGTTCAAATCTGGGTATTTAGGCACCTAAATCCATAGTTAAGCACCTACCAATGTGGCCTGATTTTTTCAGAAGCTCTGACCACCCACAAATTCCATTGAAGGCAATAGGAAGTAATAGGTGATCAGCATCTTTCAAATACTTTCAGATAAAACTGAGACGCTTCTGATTTGTTTATACCCTCATGGTATTTTGATTTATTTATTAGTGGGTGATCATCTTCACTGTCAATTCCCATTTAGCATTGTTCTTTGAACATCGCTTTTCCCTAAAGTAGTAAAAGGACACCATCTGTTTTAATTTTTGTTAGTTTTAAAAAAATGTGCTGGGGCCTACTGTAAACACCTTTTCCTCCCCCTCCAGTCCATGCTCACACATCTTACGGGCCTATTGTCTTTCAGTGAACTTGGCAGGCTGCAGCACATGACTGCCACTTCTGCCTCTCCTGACCCAGTACTCCTGGTTCCCTCTGCAGGAGCCAGAAACACCAAGGCTAGGCTGAGGAAGTTAGCAAGACCAGATCCATTCACAGGAGCATCACTGCAGAGTAAAGCAGCTAATGCACAAGGCAGGAAGTGAAAGTGACCCTCAACAAAGCATTGAAACTGATTATACACAAAGTACTTTCAAATGCACAAAGTAAACAAACTGAGTAAAAGAGAATTTTATTTTTCTCTAAATGTCAATTATTCTAATCCTAGCGGCTGCTTATAACAATAGTAGGTATACAGTATTCCCACAGAAATGGGAATTTATACATGATAGTCTTTCTTAAGGCTTTCAGTTATCACTTTTAGGTTAATATTATATTTGTTGATGATCAGTATTTCTGAGAAGCTCATTCTTTTATCTCCTAGCTAGAATAACATCATGTCTTGTATGTTGGCTGTCAGGATAGTATGCAAGGAGACAGAGAACTTTGTTCTCTCCAATCATAAAGAATACACATAAAACAAAAGGTCAGGTCAATCTTAACACATTGCTGTTGACCTTCAGATCACTTTGTGATCTGTAGCTGAGCACGTCTGAGCTACTTTTAAATATCCCCGAAGTGTGAGTTCCAGTTATTAAAGTAGAAATGTTACTAGTAAATGTTCTACTGTTCAAAGCACCAATGCTAAAGAATAATCATCTGCCTGCCTTTTGACACAAAACCAGCACTCTGTATTTAATATTGGCTTCTATTGATGGGCAGCATCCTGGCGTTAAGATTAATGGGAGTAGGATCGGGTAATATTTTAACTATTTCTTATGTGCCCATTGCCTTGGTATTTAAGTGGTAATTTGAAGACTCACATGTTTTCTACTGTGGTTCATTAAATACTGCTTGTATATATTGAATAGCCTAAGAAAATGAGAGGGTGTTTATACTTGGAAATTTAGTCAAGCCTTTTAAGTTTTGACGTACTCCATTTCAAAGACCATAGATAGAGCAGAATTTATTTAAGTTGTTTTTGAGAAAAATTGACGTCATTAAAAGAACCCGCTTATTGGTCTCTTGAATTATGGTTTGTTCTCAGTTATGGGGTTGTTCTTGGGGAGTGGAGAAGTAGAGGGGAGATTGATATTGACCACAGTATTGTCCACACAAAATGAGCATCCAGAATGAATTGTGCTTATCAATTCAGTTAAGAAAAGTAGAAAAAGTTCTCGCTGCATTAAAACCCTCCACTAAGAATGTGTGGTTAAAAAAAATATATATCAAGATTAGAAAAGACTTCAAGGGCATTTATCTGCAAGATGACTTGAGATTTCTAAAGCTTCATTTTTGCCAGTAAACGTATTTGAAATGATACAATTACATCTAATCACTTAAACCTGGAAATCTGATTATGAAATATGTCTATTTTTAATTGAGAAGTTAAACTATATTTCCTCAGAGACCATTCATAAGCAAGCTTTGGGCTGAGCTTTTTCAACACTGGCAATATTCCAAGTGCTAATAAATTTGATTTGAAAGCTCTTTTTCCATGATGCCATAGGTCAATAATTAATGATTCATAGTTTTATCGTAAAGGGTTTAACTCTTCCCCATCAAACTATGCTGACAGCACTTTGAGTGGAAGGAAAAACTGTGAAACCGTGTGTCCTGGTATATAGCTATTTCAGCATCATTTCTGACATCACCACTGCAACGCAGAGCTTTATTTAAAAACCTACATAAAAATTATGTAGATAAGCCAACCTTTGTTCTTATCCTATTGGTTATTCATGTAAATCTACGTTCCCAGAAAACTCTATATTTATTTTGTCAGAACAATTTGATAAAAAAATTCTAGAGTGTATATTCTGTCTTGACTGCAGTAGTCTTTCTTTCTCTTTGATCCTCCAAATTGTCACTTTGCTCCTCTCCAATCCCCCCAAAAAATTGCTGCAAATTTCACCTTTTCTCACCATGCCACTCTCCTCTTCCTATCCCTTCACTGGCTTCATCTCACCTTCCATATCAAATTCTAACTTCTTGTCCATGTTTTCAAGTCTCTTTTCTGTTCTACCCTACCTCCCCTCTTATTTTCTTCTCCTCTTTGCTCTTACCAGCACATTCTCTCATTGTTCTGCCTTTTTTCCTATGCTGCTCCTTTTCCTGGAATCTTTGCCTGGGGTGTGGACTGTAACCTCCATGGCCCTGATCCTACACTGGGATTTACATGGGTGCAAGAAAATACCTTTACCTGTTTGTAAAGGACTGATGATGTTGGCGCATTTAGTAAATAATCCTAGTTTTTTTCCACTGACTTGTGGGGCCCTTGGGCTTTAATATCTTTGTCTTCGTTTTCTATCTGCATATGTGATGTTGGATAGTTCTTGGGTACAACTGTCCCAATGTTTTCTGTGAAATAAAAAAAAAAAAAGTACTTTGCTATCTATTAATTGCTACCTGTGGGGGGGTGGGGGGGGAACAATTGAACAAGAAATACCCACAATTTGGGTTTAGCCTTCGAAGGTGTTTATACGATAACTCTAATATAATGTAACTGATTTTATTCTGTAAATATCAATATGCTATATTGGAAAAAAGGTCTGGTTTGATTTGGGCATTTGGAATAAACTTAGCTGTTATGCTTGAAAGAGCAGTATTAGAGTATGCTATATATGCTTAGATATTGCTTTGCTAGCTAGCAAGCATTGGTGTTAATTTACAAAAAAAATTGTAATTTTCTTCTTTCCATTTTTAGCATTTAAAAGAGCCCATCACTGGCTCTGAGTGCCCTAGCAGTAATTTAAATTCACTGTAGTTAAAAGTGATTGACAATAATACTAATATTACTCAACAGTATATTACCAGTCCAAAGATATAAAAATAAAGGCCTCCAGTTTTACCATCTACATATAATCATCTCCTTCCTAAATGCTTGAGAGAGGCTTTGCAGTATATTACTGGGAAGTTCCCCAATCTATACGCTAACAGACTAGTGGGGGGAAGTATGTTCAAGAATCAAGGAGCCCTCGTGGGGAGCAATGTACCAGCTGTCTTGTATGGACCCCACAGCAAGTGCTTTGAACCACCAGGGGTCCTTGAAACATAGTTTGTCAATTTCTATTTTGTACACAAATAAATAATTGCCTGTTCCTGATGTTACTGACCACTGTAGCCCAGTTCCAATTCACGTTGTCTCAATACATTACTTTTGTTAATGGTTGTTATTTGGGATGGGAATACCCAGGGTCTTCTGCTGCCAAGTTTTGGTGTTCTACAGTGCTTAAATAGAGCCAAGCATTGATGGCTGGTTCCTTTGAAGAGCAGTATTGGTATCTGCCTGCAAACAGGCTATCTTGTCCTTTCTCTCTCAGTTCTGTCTGTGACCTCATAGGAGCATAGAGGCAAGAGGTCATACAGTAAGGGGGGATGGTAGAACCTAGAACAGGGGTAGGCAACCTATGGCATGCGTGCCGAAGGCGGCACGCAAGCTGATTTTCAGTGGCACTCACACTGCCTGGGTCCTGGCCAGTGGTCCGGGGGCCTTTGCATTTTAATTTAATTTTAAATGAAGCTTCTTAAACATTTTAAAAACCTTATTTACTTTACATACAACAATAGTTTAGTTATATATTATAGACTTCTAGAAAGAGACCTTCTAAAAACGTTAAAATGTATTACTGGCACAGAAAACCTTAAATTAGAGTGAATAAATGAAGGCTCGGCACACCACTTCTGAAAGGTTGCCGACCCCTGACCTTGAACAAAAAAGGGTGGATGATCCTCAAGATGTCTTTTGAGCAGCCTTTGGTCAAATGCACTATGAGAAACCACACACACTCAGAACTATATAGTAAATAAAAAATTAAGTTGTCTTAGGCTTTTATATTGAGAACTATAGGCTTATATTCAATTAGTGATTGGAGCTGCAAAGTTCCATATTAGTTCCTCTCTAATTTAATTGTATATGTTATTTGCTTATGTAATTTACATTCATGCTGATGAAACAGTTATTCTGCTAAATTAATTCTAGAGTTGCTAAAATTCAGCTGAGTTTCAAAAGAATGTGCACTGGGATGGAGATAATTTCCTGCAGTTAGACTAAGCTTCTGGGGTGCTGTTTAGTACTTAAAATGACAGATTAACTCATTTATTAAATATAGATTGAAAAGCCATCAGTTTTAGCAGCCTGATATATAAATTATGAAGTCAAAACAACATTCCTATTTCCTAAATGAGACTTTCTGTAAATGCAGTGGATTGTTGACATCTTCACTGCTCCACATCTCACACCAAAATTAACCACAAGGAGACTGCATTGAAGAATCTTCAGCAGCACTAATTACATGAGAGGCACCCCTCTAGAAAGTTTTCAGCAGTGATAATCAAATGACTAGTGCAACTGAAGATGGTGGGGGAGTTACCTAATCACTCAATGGTGATTCTTGCATTAATGACCTTAAACAAAGTGCACACTGCAGGCTTAGCCTCAAAGAGGATGGATTTTATTAAAGTGAAAAGAACAGGAGTACTTGTGGCACCTTAGAGACTAACAAATTTATTAGAGCATAAGCTTTCGTGGGCTACAACCCACTTCTTCGGATGCATAAGTGGGTTGTAGCCCACGAAAGCTTATGCTCTAATAAATTTGTTAGTCTCTAAGGTGCCACAAGTACTCCTGTTCTTTTTGCGGATACAGACTAACACGGCTGCTACTCTGAAACCTTTTATTAAAGTGGTTGACTGCTTCCTGTTGTGTCACGTGAATGCCTGATCCGGATTGTCTGCTAGCAGAGAAGTGTCAGATTCTGGCTAGCATAAAGAAAATAAATAACACTGAGACATCTCTCTTGCCTCATAGTGGTCAGCTATTGCCATCTAACTTCAAATAAAACTACAAAGTAGTAGAGTTTTCTGCACATACTAGTCAGTAAAGTCAAAGGGGTGACGAAATCCTAACCCTTTTGAAGTGAATGAGAGTGTTGCTGTTGACTTCAGTGGAGCCAGGATTTCACACAAATTGTTTTTTAAAAATCCTCTTTTTAGAAGAATTGTATTTGGACTCAGTAGATCAGAAGAATAAGATGATTTCGGCAACTGCTAAATCTAAAAATCTTTCAGATCTTCTAAAATAGCTTTATAAAACTGGTATAAGGAATTTGTTTTACGACAAATTACTCAACTACAGTCTAGTCTCAAATCAGACATTAAATAGTTTTATTTAAATCCA
The DNA here is from genome assembly GCF_028017835.1 of Emys orbicularis. Taxonomy (NCBI): domain Eukaryota; kingdom Metazoa; phylum Chordata; order Testudines; family Emydidae; genus Emys; species Emys orbicularis. The sequence goes on along the minus strand of NC_088689.1, from coordinate 16,353,654 downwards.
GAGGATGAGCTTTTTATTTATCATCAGAATTATTTTTAAAATCAATTTTAAAGAAAAGGATAGAGTAACTAAACTATGTGATTGTCCGATCACACTTTTTATTGTATCAGGTGTATTGATTCTGGTGTGGGTTTTTCCCCTAATCATATACTTCGACAGTTGTTGTCATTAGCATATTTGCATACTGTTTAATTTCTGCTAAATGTCCAAGTTTTTCTTTTATAAATTAAATGTGGTGACTTTGCTGTCATTGGTCTCCACACTGGTTTTCTGTCTGTTTCAGTGACCATTCTTTTCTCCCCATTCTTTCCCAGAGGTGACCAGTCACGCAAGAGAGCTGGAGAAGAATTAACTTACAGTAAGTAAGAATCCGCTATTGTTCATTGTCTAGTTTAAAAAAAATAAAAAGAATAAAACTGTCTTTGATTTTCTGTGCTAATTGGGTTATGGGTCTCTCAACCAGCAGGTGGAGACAATATCATTTTCCAAGTATATAAAGGTGTAACTCTCCAGCAGGGGGAGGAATGATTCCTTTTCATGTGGACTGCTTGAATACAGAGAAAAGGGTGGGTCTCTGAGGTCTGGGAGTGATCAGAACCTGCACTCCAATGTGTTGCTGTCTTCCACATAACCACTGCTAATGGGACCAACTCTAACAAGGCCCCCAGTGTTGCCTCTGAGGCCTGGTCTACACTACGAGTTTAGGTCGACTTTAGCTGCGTTAAGTCGACTTAAGCCTGGACACGTTTACACGACGAAGCCCTTTCTTTCGACTTAAAGGGCCCTTTAAACCGGTTTCTTTACACCACCTCGACGAGGGGATTAGCGATAAAATCGGCCTTATGGGGGTCGGAATTGGGTAGTGAGGACGGAATTTGACATTAGTGGCCTCCGGGAGCTATCCCACAGTGCTTCATTGTGACCGCTCTGGACAGCACTCTCATCTCAGATGCACTGGCCAGGTAGACAGGAAAAGCCCCGCGAACGTTTGAATTTCATTTCCTGTTTGCTCAGCGTGGAGAGCACAGGTGACCATGCAGAGCTCATCAGCACAGGTAACCGTGATGGAGTCCCAGTCCCAGTCTCAGGATCGCAAAAGAGCTCCAGCCTGGACCGAACGGGAGGTACGGGATCTGATCGCCATCTGGGGAGATGAAGCAGTGCTGGCCGAACTCCGAAACAGTAAAAGAAATGGCAAAACATTAGAAAAGATCTCCAAGGCCATGAAGGACAGAGGCCATAACAGGGACGCACAGCAGTGCCGCGTGAAAATTAAGGAGCTAAGGCAAGCCTACCACAAAGCCAGAGACGCAAACGGAAGGTCCGGGGCTGAGCCGCAAACATGCCGCTACTACGAGGAGCTGCATGCCATTCTAGGGGGTGCAGCCACCAGTAGCCCAAGCGTGTGCTATCAGTCCCTCTCTGGAGACAGGGAAGCGGGTTCGGCGGACGAGGAAGATGAGGATGGAGAGAACATCATAGATAGCTCACAGCAGCAAGGAAGCGGAGAAACCAGTTTCCCCAACAGCCAGGATATGTTTGTCACCCTGGACCTGGAACCAGTAACCCCCGAACTCACCCAAGACCCTGTGGGCACACAGGGGACCTCTGGTGAGTGTACCTTTGTAAATATTACACATGGTTTAAAAACAAGCGTGTTTAATGATTAATGATTAATTTGCCCTGGCAATCGCGGCCAGTACAGCTACTGGAAAAGTCTGTTAACGTGTATGGGGATGGAGCGGAAATCCTCCAGGGACATCTCCAGAAAGCTCTCCTTCATGTACTCCCAAAGCCTTTGCAAAAGGTTTCTGGGGAGGGCTGCCTTATCCCGTCCGCCATGGTAGGACACTTTACCACGCCAGGCCAGTAGCACGTAGTCTGGAATCATTGCATAACAAAGCATGGCAGCGTATGGTCCCGGTGTTTGCTGGCATGCAGACAACATCCATTCCTTATCGCTCTTTGTTATCCTCAGGAGAGTGATATCATTCACGGTCACCTGGTTGAAATGGGGCGATTTTATTAAGGGGACATTCAGAGGTGCCCCTTCCTGCTCTGCTGAACAGAAATATTCCCCGCTGTTAACCACGCGGTGGGGGGGAGGGGTGAAGTGTCCAACCCAGAGAATTGGGTGTGTGGGGGAGGGGAGTTAGTTGGGTTTGTGCTGCATGTTAAACCTTAAACCTCAGCCCCTCCTTTTACATTGCAAACCCATTTTAAATGGCCAACCCAACGGGTGCTTGGTATGGTTAATGAGAGCAGTACTGTTTTAAACCATCCCCACTTGTTAACAAGGTTAAAAAAGCCCAAAGACTGTGTCTTACCATGGCTGCCTGCAAGCTGAAATCTGTGGCCTGGCACTGCGTGAGTGATCTCTCACACCAAACCGGCAGTCCCTCAATATAAGAGGAAAAATGCGACCTTGTAACGAAAGCACATGTGCTGTGTGATGTGAACAGCAAAATCTAACGTGAAAGAGTGTACCCATTGTTCTCAAAAATGTATCTTTTTTAAACAACTCTCCCTTCTCCTCCACCAGCTGCAAATGTTTCACCTTCACAGAGGCTAGTGAATATTCGAAGAAGGAAGCGAAGGACACGTGACGAAATGTTCACTGAACTACAGACTGCCTCCCACGCTGACAGAGCACAGCAGAATGCGTGGAGGCAGTCAATGACTGATTTTAAAAAAGCCCAATATGAGCGAGAGGAGAGGTGGCGGGCTGAAGAGGAGAAGTCGCGGGCTGAAGAGCAGAGGTTGCGTGCTGAAACGCGGGCTGAAGAGGAGAAATGGCGTCAGCTTGTACTCAGAAAGCAAGAGTCGATGCTCCGGCTGCTGGAGCATCAAAGTGATATGCTCCTGCGTATGGTTGAGCTGCAGGAAAGGCAGCAGGAGCAGAGACCGCCGCTACAGCCCCTCTGTAACCAACAGCAGGAGCAGAGACTGCCGCTACAGCCCCTCTGTAACCACCAGCCCTCCTCCCCAAGTCCCATTGCCTCCTCACCCAGACGCCCAAGAACATGGTGGGGGGGCCTCCGGCCACCCAATCACTCCACCCTAGATGATTTCCACAGCAATAAGTTTTAAAGTTTTAAAGTGCAGTGTGTCCTTTTCCTTCCCTCCTCCCCCACCCATCCCGGGCTACCTTTGCAATTATCCCCCTAGTTGTGTGCTCAATTAATAAAGAATGCATGAATGTGAAGTAACAATGACTTTATTGCCTCTGCAAGTGGTGCTTGAAGAGGGGAGGGGAGGGGAGGTTGGGGTGCTTGGTTTACAGGGTAGTAGAGTTAACCGGGTGCGTGGGGGGGGGGGGGGGCTGCGATTTCATCAAGGAGAAACAAACAGAAGTTTCACACCATATCCTGCCCAGTCACAAAACTAGTTTTCAAAGCCTCTCTGATGCGCACCGCGCCCTGCTGTGCTGCTCTAACCGACCTGGTGTCTGGCTGCGCGTAATCAGCGGCCAGGCGATTTGCCTCTACCTCCCACCCCGCCATAAATGTCTCCCCCTTACTCTCACAGATATTGTGGAGCGCACAGCAAGTAGCAATAACAATGGGGATATTCTTTTCGCTGAGGTCACAGCGAGTCAGTAAGCTGCGCCAGCGCGCTTTTAAACGCCCAAATGCACATTCCACCACCATTCGGCACTTGCTCAGCCTGTAGTTGAACAGGTCCTGACTCCTGTCCAGGCTGCCTGTGTATGGCTTCATGAGCCATGGCATTAAGGGGTAGGCTGAGTCCCCAAGGATCACGATAGGCATTTCAACATCCCCAATGGTTATTTTCTGGTCCGGGAAGAAAGTCCCTTCCTCCAGCTTTCGAAACAGAAGAGAGTGCCTGAAGACGCGAGCATCATGTACCCTTCCCGGCCAGCCCACGTTGATGTCGGTGAAACGTCCCTTGTGATCCACCAGGGCTTGCAGCAGCATTGAAAAGTACCCCTTGCGGTTTATGTACTCGGTGGCTTGGTGCGCCGGTGCCAAGATAGGGATATGGGTTCCGTCTATCGCCCCACCACAGTTTGGGAATCCCATTGCAGCAAAGCCATCCACTATGTCCTGCACGTTTCCCAGAGTCACTACCCTTGATATCACCAGGCCTCTCATTGCCCTGGCAACTTGGATCACAGCAGCCCCCACAGTAGATTTGCCCACTCCAAATTGATTCCCGACTGACCGGTAGCTGTCTGGCGTTGCAAGCTTCCACAGGGCTATTGCCACTCGCTTCTCAACTGTGAGGGCTGCTCTCATCTTGGTATTCTGGCGCTTCAGGGCAGGGGAAAGCAAGTCACAAAGTTCCATGAAAGTGCCCTTACGCATGCGAAAGTTTCGCAGCCACTGGGAATCGTCCCAGACCTGCAACACGATGCGGTCCCACCAGTCTGTGCTTGTTTCCCGGGCCCAGAATCGGCGTTCCATGGCATGAACCTGCCCCAGTAACACCATGATTTCCACATTGCTGGGGCCTGTGCCTTGTGAGAGGTCCATGTCAATTTCCTCATCACTATCGTCGCCGCGCTGCAATCGCCTCCTCCTCCTCAGCTGGTCCTCCTGGTTTTGCTTTGGCATGTCCAGGCTCTGCATATACTCCAGGACAATGCGCGTGGTGTTCATAGTGCTCATAATTGCCGCGGTGATCTGAGCGGGCTCCATGATCCCAGTGCTAGCTATGGCGTCTGGTCTGAAAAAAGGCGCGAAACTAGTATCTAAAGACCAGGGGAAGAAGGGAGGGAGGGAGGGAGGGGCGGGCGACTGACGACATGGCGTACAGGTACAGGGAATTAAAATCAAGAAAGGTGGCTGTGCATCAGGGAGAAATACAAACAACTGTCACACAGAATGCCCCCCCCCCCAGAGATTGAACTCCTAAGCCTGGGTTTAGCGGGCCGTTGATTTGACGGAGGGAGGGGGGAAGGAAATGAATAAAACACAAATCTATTTTTTACATCTTAAGACGACAGTGCAGCATGACTGATAGCCCTCGGCATTTTCTGGGTGCTTGGCAGCCAATACTTGGCAGCAAATAGTATACTACGACTGGTAAACATCATTGTCCAACGAGGACGGTTAAAGGCAAGGGGTTGCTGCTGTGTAGCAATGTAGCCCCACGTGTGCCAGCCACATGTCTGCCAGCACCCAGATCGCCCTCGGCCTTTTCTGGGTGCTTAGCAGACAATACTTGGCAGCAAATAGTATACTACGACTGGTAACCATCATTGTCCAACGAGGACGGTTAAAGGCAAGGGGTTGCTGCTGTACAGTAGCCAGAAGGCTCGGTAAAGGCGCTCAGGCTACAATAATCTATGAGCATTTCAGGCAACCTCTAAATTTACTTGCTTTCAGACCTGAGGAAAGCTCTTCTTTCAGATCTGCTGAGCACCCAGATTGCCCTCGGCCTCTTCTGGATGCTCAGCAGACAATACTGACAGGACGGTTACCAGTCGTAATAAACTATCTACTGCCAAAAGGCAAGGGGCTGGTGCAATGCAGCCCTACGGCTGCCAGCCCCACAGCTACCAGCATCCCGAGCGCCGATGAAGGCTACTACTCATGCTGCACCGTCTACCGCCAAAAGGCAGTAATCTGCTGCTGCTGTTTAGCAATGCAGTCACACGTTTGCCGGCACCCGGAAGACATATGGTGACGGTGAGCTGAGCTGAGCGGGCTCCATGCTTGGCGTGGTATGTTGTCTGCACAGGTAACCCAGGTAAAAAGGCGCGAATCTATTGTCTGCCGTTGCTGTGACGGCGGGGGAGGTGCGTGACGCAATGTACCCAGAACCCCCCGCGGCACTGCTTTGCATCATTCGGGCATTGCGATCTCAACCCATAATTCCAATGGGCGCCGGAGACTCCGGGAACTGTGGGATAGGTACCCATAGTGCAATGCGCCGGAAGTCGACGCTAGCCTCGGTACTGTGGACGCGGTCCGCCGACTTCATGCACTTAGAGCATTTTATGTGGGGACACACACAGTCGGCTGCATAAAACCGGCTTCTATAAATCCGGCTTCTATAAATCCGACCTAATTTTGTAGTGTAGACAAGCCCTGAGACAACAAAGTGTCCGTGGAGATGGGGGGCCAGATTCTCTCACAGTTATAGCCCTTTGCACCATTAAGCCCATGTAAAGGGGCCATAATTTGGCCCCAAAATGACCAACAGACAACTCTATCAGATCTGGGCCCTATACCTGAGTTTCCCACCTTATTCCCTCCCCTGCATAAGGGATATATGAAGGGAAGGAGGGAGGAAAGTGGAGCTCTGCTACAATTCTTTGCTGGCTACCCTATCCCAAAGGCACAAATTAGAGCTGCCCAACAGCTTGCTCTAACTTGTGTCAGGGCTGGAGCTGGCCTGCCGAATCAGGGATTGATAACTAGGTCTTTGGTGTCCTCACCTCAGTAGAGCTTTGGCACAGGAGAGAGGCTAGTACCATACCTTTTACAGTGAGACTTAAAAGCAAGGTCCTGATCACTTGACACTAAACATCCCTTGGATCTTTTGGTAACTGTTAGTAGCATCAGCTCTTGTTGAATTTTGACTGCATTCTGTCTACCCAATTTCTTCCAGTAACAGTGGAATATGCCCTTCTTAATTTCCTTCTCTAGACTGATATGCAGCATTGCTCTGTGCTGCCATTCTTCTATGCAGAAGGATGGTGGATGAAATGGCTATAGAGCTGGCATATCAGATTCACTGTATACACAGTTCTTTATAATCTGTCAGGATGAAGGGCGCTACAGAAGTGTGTAAGTTATAATGAGGATTTCTGATTAACCATTTCTCTTTTATGTATATTTCAGATGGCTCATCAGCATGTGCAAGCTCCAGAGGCTACAGATAGTGAACATACCGGATGTGCTTTTATTCCTAGCCAGAACAGACACTGGAGGAGCACAGATGATATCCAGAGCCTCAGCTGGGGTCTGCTGATATTCAGGAGCTCTGTCACAAGTTGTACCTGGAAGAGGAGTTTGGACGTTCTTCGTTATGTAATAAAATGTCAGTTGCTGCTACACTTGGGATAACTTTGAAAGACATGACTCTTTGGTTTGGTCTCTCAGCAAGTTCTTATTCTCTGATTCCGTGAGGAATGCGCCTTGAAAAACAGATAATTTCTAAGTGAAAATTGGCAGCCAAAATCAGCAGCTTCCTCCAAAAATGTTAGAATGGAAGAATCTTTTTTGCACTCTTGTTTTTTATTATGGACATTCTTTAAACTAATTAACACATCAGTGTATTAGTTTTAAAACTTCAAGGTATTTTCTGAAGCTTTTACTTAAATAATAAGAATAAAGATTTGTTACTTTGCAGTATTTATTATTCAGTACAAAGTGACAGCAGCTTTAAGAGTTGGTCCCTTCTAAATATAATTCTGACAATGAGTTTTTGATTCCGGATTCGTTTCTTCCATCTGTTTTTTCCTAACTTATTTTCTTTTTTTTGTATGTTTTTTGACTCTGTGCCTTCAGCTTGTGCACTTGGCAACTTTACAGACCATATTTGGTGAATGCAAAATGTGTTCTTAAGGAAAAGCTTGTGACGTTGTGAACAAATATGCTGCAAAGTCACAAGTTTCTCCTGCATTACTAGGATATGAATTTAGAAAGGAAGAAAAAGTTTAACCTGACAATGTCACTGATAGTGACTTGGCCCCCTTCCCACTTTGTGTTTTTCAAGTGTTTGTTTAGTATTAATGGTGGGACCAACTCTTGTAGAAACATCCCTCTGCCCCCTCCCTTTTCTGGTGAGTTTGTTGGCCTCCATAGTAATTACAATAGATCAATGTGAACTCCAAAATGAATGCAATGCCATGTTTTGTGTTGTGTGTTATTTTGGAACATTAGCTGCCGCAGCGGAGAGTTGGATTATGAGCAAGGTTCTCCAGTCTGTTAAATTATGCTATGTGCCACTCTGGCAGCACTGAGCAGACTTAAACCTGCCTTAGTTGGTCAGTGGATGACAGAACCCATGCAGGGCTGCCGGAGGGGCTCTGAACGGCTACCAGCATAGTGAGTGTGACTGGGGAAAAGGGATATGGCCCTGCATCCAAACAGCCAAAGTGTAAGAAACACAGCACTGTTCAGGATCAGGGAGATACCAAGGTGATGTAATGCATATGTGCATGCATACAGCCACTTCTAGACTTGTGCCAAGCTCAGTTGGGCTGGTCCAGTAAATCTGGACCTGTAGTCATAATCGTAATGGTTAGGAGATGAGTTTCAGTCAGCAGTATGGGTAATCGAATCCAGTTAATTTAAATAGGGAGAGAAATGTACTTGAAAAAGTAGTTTTGATTCCAGATTCCTTTTATTATCTTTAGTTAAGAGAAAAAAAAACCTTAGTGATATCAGAAACCTTTCTGAGCTGAGGCAGAAGTGTATTCACAGTTCTGCCACACACAGCTTTTCGTATAGAAATTCTCTGAGCTTGCATGAGTTGTCTATAGATTGCAGGAAAAAGCAAAATATACATGTGGCAGTGACAAAGAGTTCTTTTCTTTCCAACTTTGCTTTGTAAACAGACTATATTCCCTTCATGTTTAAATTGAGAATCAGAGATTCCAAGGCCAGAGGGGACTATTATGATCATGTAGTCTGACCTCCTGTATAAGACAGGCCATAGAACTTCCCCAAAATAATTTCCAGAGCATAGCTTTTAGAATAACTTCCAATCTTGATTTAAAAATTCAGAGATGGAGAATCCACCATGACCCTTGGTAAATTGTCCCAATGCTTAATTAGTTTCACTGTTTAAAATTTACTCCTTATTTCCAGTCTGAATTTGTCTAGCTTCAACTTTCAGCCATTGGATGGTGTTGTACCTTTCTCTGCTAGATGAAAGAGCCCATTATTAAATATTTGTTCCCCATGTAGATACTCAGACTATGATCAAGTCACCCCTTGATCTTCCCTTTGTTAATCTAAATAGTTATATCATCTTAAGGCATATTTTCTAATCCTTTAATCATTCCTGTGGCTCTTCTCTGAACCCCCACCAATTTATCTATGTCCTTGAATTGTGGGCACCAAAGCTGGACACAGTATTCCAGCAGCAGTCACAGCTGTGCCAAATACAGAGGTAAAATAACCTCTCTAGTCCTACTTGAGATGTATGCATTCCAGGGTTTCATTAGCTCTTTTGGCCACACTGGGAGCGCATGTTCAGCATATCCACCATGACCCCCAAATCTTTTTCAGAATCACTGTTTCTCAGGATAGTCTCTCCCATCATGTAAGTATGGCCTACGTGTTTACATTTAGCTGTATTAAAACACACATTGTTTGCTTGCTCCCAGTTTACCAAGAGATCCAGATTGCTCTGAATCAGTAATCAAAAACAAACCATCAAGGATAGGGTTTTCAAAAGCACTCAGCATTTGGTGTATCTCTGTTTCGACTGAAGTCAATAGGAGTTTTATCGTTGGGAGAAGAGTTAGGCCAATGTCGATTGTTTTTTGTAAATCCTACCTTGAGTGAACACAGTGGAGAAAGTAACAAATGCTGATAGAGAATGGCTACTGATTTTAATTTTGCCAAGTTCCAAAATTTTATCAAGAGCAGTTTAAAAAAAAAAAATCAGATTTCAAAATAAAAACCTTTTGACACTGTCCTTAGTTGTACAATTACTCTGTATACTGTGACAGCAAATATTCTTGAATTAAGAATATATACATCAACTAGTTGATTTACTACATCAGTACCATTCTAGTTCATACGAAAGTGTGCAAGCTCTCAGCTTTATCATGCCGTTACGAGTTTGCTCTGTTTTTTTACAAAGGGTTTACTGATCTAGGGTTTGTAAATAACTTGTAGGACTTAGGCCTCATATTTGAGGCAATGATTTTAATTTACTCCTTTATTGTTGCATTACACTTAGGACACAGACTTTTGAAACAATAATTCTATAAGAAGGTAAAATAAAACATTCCTCTTAGTGTGGACAATATTATATGCACTATAACAGTACTTGAATGCTTTTCACCATGTGGCGTTCTCGTTTGGCCAGCGGACATGAGAACTCTCCTTGTAAAGCATTGTATTATGTTGTAAATTGGCATTAAAATTTCTGTATGTTTTGGCATTATTAACCTAATGCTGAAGTATTGTTTATCTTGTCTTCTAGGGTTTTATCATTGTGAGCTGAGCATGAAATGGAGTATAGCATAATATGCTAAATTATTTTGTTTCTTTGTAAACTTGAATTTTACTTACAGTAAAACTAACTCAGCCAATTTGAGCATTGATGCTGTAAAACCATGACTACAAGCAGCATGGTCCTAGTTACACTAGTAACTCTAACCAAATAACAACTTTGTGGTAAATTTGCATCTGTTGCTTACCATGAGACTAAACAGTAAATTTGGTTATACATCGGGTGTCCTCTTCTATGTCGCACTGGTTCTCTAGGCAAACTTGCTATATTAAAATATTTTTAGATGAATTTCATTTCTTGCTTCTGAAAGTTGAAATATTTATCTTATTACTGTTAAGAGTTGTGTTTGTAGGAAGTTCTTGACTAAACAATGTTTAAGGCAGTTTTCAACACAGAAATAATCTGTGGTTCTGTATGTGGCCCAGATTGTGCAGGTGCTATCACTCAACTCCGGTATAGACTTTGGACCTGACTCAACATCTTATGTAGTCATTGTGGAAATGTAATGCAGCTAAATGGAAAAGGTGCAGAGAAGGGCAATTAAAACGATTAGGAGGATGAAACAGCTTCCATACCAGGAGAAAGATAAAAGACTGGGATTGTTCAATTTAGAAAAGAGATGACTTGGGGGGGGGGGCGGGGTATGATAGAAGTGTATAAAATCATAAATGGTGTGGAGAAAGTGACTATAAGAAGCAGCAGGTTTGCAACGAACAAAAGGAAGTACTTCACACAACGCACAGTCAACCTCATTTCCAGGGATGCTGTGAAGGCCAAAAGTATAACTGGATTCAAAAAACAATTTAAGTTCTTGGAGGACGGGTCCATCAATGGCTATTAGCCAAGATGATCAGGGATGCAACTCCATTCTCTAGATGTCCCAAAACCTCCAACTGCCAGAAGTTGGGAGTGGACAACGGGATGGATCACTCATGATAGCCCTGATATGTTCATTCCTTCTGAAGCATCTGGCACTAGCCACTGACAGAGACAGGATACTGGGCTACCTGGATCATTAGTCTGACTCAGCATGGTCATTCTTATGTAAATATTTGGGTCTTTCTCTCTGGGATAATTACTGGGCAGAAATACAGTCTGTCAGGTTAATCCCTCAGTGGAGTCAACCGGGGTGAATTTAGCCCAATATTTCCTTTTCACACATCAAATATAAGATCCAGTTTTACAAGGTGCTGAATGCCTCTATCTCCTTTTAACTTGACCAGGCATGATTCTTCTTCTTTCATGTTGAGAACTCCCTGGCCCCAAAACAAAAATTACTAAGTTCTGAATGATTGAAAAATAATTCCCATGTATTCTGAGACATTTTTCTGTGGAAAGAATAGGTTTTATGGGACTAGCCTAACTCAAGTACTTGCAAGTGCACCCCTCTCCTCAAGTCTGGCTGACTTGTGCTCAGTGTAGACTCCAGTCAGGAGAAAGATAGATGGCTTTACACCACCTTTGCACTTCCCCAATGCTTGGGGCTGGTTCAGCCCCCAGTGCAAGTTGTAGCAGTCTCAGGGTTGTTCAGATTTACCAGCAGTGGCTCCCAAGGGTCCATGAGTTGTCTTAGAGCACTGTGTTCTTCCTTTAACATCTTCCTGGCATGTTCCTTACACCAGGGGCTTGTGAGGGTGGCGGCATATTTGTTTGCACTGACACTATGCCACCGGGGCACTGCCTTATGCTAGAGCAGGGTGCCTTGTTGGTCACATAGGCCAGGTTTAAGATGGCTTTTAACCATTGGAATAGTGTGAAAACAGTCCTATTGGGGCTGAGGATTTGGCCCATGCTGTCTCACTGGGTTCCTTTGTCAGTGTCTGATTCTAGTCTCTTGTCTTCTTGGCTGCTGAGAGGGAAGGGCCTCTCCTGAGCTGTCTCCCCCACTTCCAACCTCCGCTTTCTCAATGCTGCAAGAGAAGATACGTGTTGTCTCATTTGAAAACTCCACACAAAGGAAACTCGCCGTATTTTGTGGGTTTTTTCTACTATACCAAGCAATGAGGAAGGATTAAATTGATCTGGTCCAGATTTTAATTCGTAGTTTTGAGGGAATCCAGGAATTTCATAGCTGATGTGTAAACCACTGAGCCATGCCTCCTGGCTCTTCTTCCATCCATCTTTGGAATCCTGTTTGCTGGCCCCCTGGTTCTGAGCTCCTGCTAAAGGATTTTAATTAGCATAGCATTGGAAATGCTGAATCCTGTACTGATGGGATAAAAATGGTGGCAGCTACTTCCTCTCTAGTATTGTTTTCAACTTGTTGCTTGTAGACACAGAATATGTAACTTATGTGAGGTGACCTGTGGGGGCATTTCCCCAGAAGTTCCTCCAATCTCTGTTAACAGACAAATGGTAATTTCATTGATAGCATTGCGATCTCTCTCTGCTTGCTATCAACAGGAGAGCTGCTGTTTGCACAAAGGGAACAACTCAAAATTGAAAAGCACCAAATATTTAGTTGGTGTTATCTGAGTTGAGGAGTTAGTGATGTGGGCTGCACAAGGGAGTAAGGCGGAATAAGAACCTCCCTTAACCCCCTGCTTCTGCCACCAGGCCTTGGTCTGGCCCCACAGGAGTAAACAGTAATGCTGTGTGCCTGCTTACTACTGACCTGGAGCAGGTGAGAGAGGAGGGATGGGGAACGGGTGGGCACTTGGTTTCAAACCACCACCCCACCCCACCCCATTGGCCAAAGTGAGGAGGAAGCAGGAGAGGGATTGTGAATCTGGGATAGTGAATCTGGGATATCTCTGAGGCACAGTGCTTTCCAGAGCTTCCCAACAGGGTTGGGGGTACAATGTACGCACCATCCCTTGCTCAGGTTTGTGCCTAAAGGCACAATCTAGCCCTTAGTAGCTGTTGTTTAATGGTCTTCTCCATGCTGTACATCTGAGGTCTGGTGGAGTTTGGAGGACCTTCTCTATGTGTATGGTGGTCCTATACACCACTCCGTTCTAAATGGCTACTCAGACATTCCTTGTGAGAAATGGTTCTGCCAGAGTTCCTTGTTACACTTTCCTAATCCTTTAACTCTTTAGCTTTTGAACCCTTCCCTCATGCGAACACATTTCTCTCAAATCTCTCAAACACCTGCAGTCATTTTAAAGCCTCCTCTCTTCCCAGCAAGCCTTTCCTCATAACTTACCATCACTGTATCCGGTAACACCGAGCCGCATCATGCCCAGTGCAGTCCTGTCTCGGTGACCTGATGGCCAGCACTGAGCACAGTGCTCTAGATAGAGTTAAGAGATTAATTTATTTCTTGGCATTACTCTGGGGCTCATCACTATAGAATCTCTGCCCCTTATAGTGTCTATATAACACTTTTATTTTCTTCTCTCCCTCTGCTAAAAAGTTGCCCCACTCCCACTCAGTGTTCTGGAGGATTCTTCCATTTAGCACATTGGGGCACTTTCCCCTCTGCTGCACAGGAGGGAGCAAAAACACTGAAATTCAGCAGAAAAAGGGGTAGACAGGAAATGCAGCCACACAACATGGCTCCCTCAGATTTCTTCTATGCCTGTAATGCACAGTTCTGTGTGAATGGGGGGAGCAGTTGCCCTGAATGGCATAATCCTCTCTGACCTAAAAAGTGACTGGCTGCCCTGAACCAGCCATGCCCTCAGTGTTGTGGGAGAGGAGCTAGATGGTACATAGGAGGTTGGTTTTGCTCTTTTGGAGCTCAATCCTGCTCCATGTAAAGTCAATAGCACCAATTCCAATGACTTCGATGATGCAGCATCTAGCCAGCCACTGGAGATCCTCAAGGTTTGGGTATTGTGTTCCTGTGGATCGCCATCCAATGGGAACATTTGTAGGCCCTGCCTGTACTTTCCACCCTGCCTCACTAAGGGGAGCTTGAAGTAGAACTTGCAAGGCAGGACCTCTCTTCCTGTGCAGGAGGAGGAGGATGTATGTCTTTTGGGTCCTTTTTCAGGACTAACTTGATTTATGTTTAGTTTCCACTGAAATGTATTTCCCATCTGCTGCTTGTGCAATCCAGCTCCTTTTAGGATCTGTCTGTATTATTCCTCCACTATCTCTGCCTCTGCATACCTGAAGATACTGTTTAATTCTTTTGTCTGAGTCACATGGGTAAGTATAGGAGGTGAATGTGTGTTTAATTAACATTTTGAGATGTCTCTTAGCCCTTTTATTGTTGCAGTTGCTATTATGGGGGACCAGTGCTCTTATGCTGGCTGCTTTCCAGTCTCCTGGAATCTGACTCACTTAAGATTTTATAATCCTGTTTATTAATTTCCTTTAAAGCATAAGAATCTACAATTTCTGGTGCTTAAACTATTTAGAATGCACACAATCTTATAGTATTTGTTCACTCAATTACAGCTCTTCAGACAGCTTTCTAAGAATCAGAGAAACAACTGGAAAGCACACAGCTTGCTACTTCATGGCCACTGAGTATTACAGGGAATATTTTGGTGTTGAACACACGCAGTTATATTTATGTTGACCTCTAAATTGAAAATGAAAATGCATTCACCACAGATTTCTGTGCTCGGTGTACCTATTAATTAGTTATATGCGGTACGGCTGGTGGAGGGAATATTCAGCACAAAAAATAAGTTTGAGCTTTATTAACATTATTTTCCTAAACTATTTTTTATTTGTATTACAGTGGTGCCTAAGTGCACAGCCACAGTTTGGGGCCCCCTTGTGATTGACACTGTATAAACCCATCAAGATGGCCCCTGCCCTGAAAAGCTTCCAATCTAAAATAGCCAAAGACTGGGAAAGAGTCAGAGGAAACAGAGGCAATTTACCTAAGATCAGACAACAAGCCAGCAGCAACCTGGGAATAGAACCTGGTCTCCTGACTGTCACTCAAGTTTCCTACCCATGCAGCCATGTGAGTGAGTCTACATTTTCAAAAGGGTCTAGTGATTTTTGGGTGCTCAACCTGAGACGACATATAGGGCCTGACTTTCAGAAGCAGACCCCTTTAAGGTGTGTCATGTTTGGTACCTGAAAACAGCCTTCAAACTACTAGTCACTCTGGAAACCTAGACCCTCGTTACTCTAGTTCTAATGTATTAACTGTAGCATCTAGGGATCAATGAAGAGACTCCAGAATTCACCATTGTGACATCACAAGCAGCATGAATGGTAATGAGAATTGCTGTTTGTCATGTCGCACTCTGGGATATTGTTAGTGAACCAGGAAATACTAGGATTATTTCCCAAGAGAAAACAAAGTGAAAGGATGAGTTACTTTGTGTGCTCACACATTGCTTCAGAAATCTCTGCTTTCATTCGAAATAAATGTTGAAATAATTATTGAATTAGCCCTCTACCATTTTTTTTTGTCTGAGTTGATTTTAACCTATTTAATTTCTTAACATCTGCTCTTTCAAAAGAAATCTTTATTCTGGCTCTCTAACCCTGAGGCTTGTGCAATACTGAAGAAACTACTGTACTGCTAATCTGTGATGGGCTAGACTGTGCCCTGGCCTCACTTAACTGAGTAAGGAAGCAAGGCCTCCCTGCCTGCCAATCTCTTACCTGATTAAATCTACTTGGGTCCAGGTCTGGTTCAGAGGAGTAAAGTCCTTGCTGTACAGATGTTCCCTTCAGTGAGTGCTGGCCCAGGCATGGAGGGGAAGAAGTAAACTGCATCCTTATAAGGAAGGAATTATGCATCAGGTGCCTTGTGAGGCACCAGGCCTTCAGTACTATTTTGGGGCTGGTGCATTTACACCCCAGTCCTTACTCAGGGCAATGCCTACAGGGCAAAGCCCCAACTAATTAGCCAAGCCAACCTACTGCAGATTATTTTTCATGAGCTGGGGGAAAGATAAAATTTCAAAGCAGTTTATTTTAAATTATATATTGCAGAACTTGGAGAGAGGTGGTGACCTTGGTCAAAGCCATATGCAAAATTCTGCATTAACACTGATATTTCAGTCACAGCTACAGCATGAAATGCAGAGGATAGATCCCCACAGAGGCACTGTCTCCCTTGTACATATTATAATGGTCTGTTTTTAATTAACCTGGTCATACAATGTATAGGCAGTAATACAAATTGCAGATAAAATGTGAAGTTTAAACCTAAACCATGAATATTTGTTTACACCAATTTACCGGGAGTGGGGTGGAATCAGTATTAAAATTCAGCTTAAAATGTAATTATCAGAAAAATGAGTGGTATCTGCTTACTATTAGCGACTTACCAATGCACACGTTTCACCAGTTTAATCATTTTCTAAATTGATTTAAACTGCTGCAAGTCCCTGGTGTGGACATTTTAAAACTGGTTTAAAAGTGACATAGATTTTTACCCTTAATTTATCACCACAAATTACTTTTTACAGCTGTAACTCCTTGTTGAAACTAACTCAGCTATGGAATATGTATTTCTACAGCAAATACGTGATTTATTTCAAAACCCACAGATAACTCTCCTGATCATGGTGAACTCATTAATTGAATAAAAAAAATGCCCTGACCACCAGTAAAAATTATTCCTTCACCCCCACCTTTTCTTTCCTTCCCACCTATCTTTCTCTCCCTCTTCCCCCCCCCCCATATAGGTATGCAAACTAAAACAGACCTAATCTGCTGTTAGGTGGGACCATTGTGACTAACCCACCACTATTGTCACAGCAGTGCGCCATGGACCAAGGAATGATTTTTTAATTATTTTTAAGAGAAAGTAGTTCTCCTGATTGACAGGTAACAAGATAAATTCCAAGGAATAACTGGCTCACAATTCAGTTCTTCACCATCATGATGAACTAATTCATAATTTAAAACCAAAGAAGGGCACATTAATATGCCAATTCATGATGAGTTTTGTTGTTTAAGGTGCAAGGAGCACTCCTTCCTGGGTGTGAACTTGTCACTGACTGAATCCAGAGAGTGTCTAATGCTGTTGTAAACGCATGCTCTGATCAGCCACGATTTCCACATTCTCCCACTCAAGGAGCTGGCGGAACAGGAGCACAGCCCCCGAGCATGCCAGGAAACTGAAGCAAAAGTTTTCCAGCTTGGGTGCCAAATGGTAGGCACCTAGGTACCCTTTTAAATAAGTGGCCTTATTCTCAGAAGTACTGAGCACACATACAGCTTCCACTGACTTCAGCATTAGCCACTAGCCTATGAAAATGCTGGCCTAGGCACATGGAGTTGGACTGTCCCTGAATGGGCTACTCAGACCTGGGTCCAGAGGTAGTAAGTAGGTGCTTACAGGTAGGGTTACCTGGTAGCAACTGTGGAAAAAACGGGATGGGAGTGGGGGGTAATAGGTGCCTATATAAGAAAAAGTCCCAAGACTGTCCCTTTAAAAACAGGACATCTGGTCACCCTACTTACAGGGGATGGATCACTTGATGATTACCTGCTCTGTTCATTCCCTCTGAAGCACCTGACATTGGTCACTGTTGGAAGTCAGGACACTGGGCTGGATGAACCTTTGGTCTGACCCAGTATGGCCGTTCTTATGCTTTGTACAGGAGTATGTGGGAGCTACATTTTCCTCCCTCCTGCCAAGTAAGGAAGGGAGGAGAATGGAATAGGTGGAGTTTTGTCTCAGACACTTCCCCATCCCTTCCTCCACCCCCTAAAGAACTGGGGCATGACCTTTGGCTTTCCCTGTGCCCCAGCAGTCCTTGGCTGCCTTAATAACTCCTTGATAACCTGTGTAATTTGGTTGCCCTAACTCACTTTGTGGGGAGAGCAAATGTGCATTAAAGCTACCTTTGCAATCCTCTTTGAGTTGCATGCCCTGGCCACAGCTGAAGATTTATTGGGCCCAGACCTTAGGCAGTACCCTGGCCACAGCAGGTGAGTAAAGGATGGTATGGCAGCTTTAATTCTGATCGTCTTTGGCTGAATTAAAACAACTGCCAACACATTTGGGTGCTCGATCTAATTTTAGTTACTGGGTGCTACAGCAGCAAAAATGAAAATATTGATGCCTTAAAAGTGCCAAAATAGTGCCAGATACTTCCTGTGTCAACATAGGGCTCTCTGAAGTAGTGATGAAGGGGAATTAATTTAAATGTATTAAAATCTTCCACTGTCAGTGCTGGTTCATGATTCCCTAGGTGTTGCTATGCTGTCGTTCAAATACTCATGGTTCACTGATTCTTACAATATATGAGATTATGCCATTGGTCTCCTTTCATAATTCACTGTAATGCATGTCTGATGTCAGTGACTCAGATAAAAAGGAACTGAGCAGAGGTAGCTTTGCAGCAGTTCCATGATTCAAAGTGAAATACCTAGATTTGTTTTTAATTTAAGTTGAATTTCTTCAAAAGCCATTCAAACCCAGGACCTCTTTTATTCTGAGCCAGAGCTTTTCAAAAAGGCCTGTTTTAGTGCATGATAAATTCCTGGATTTATTTAAATAGAAACAACTAACTGTTAAGTGCAGGAGCTTTTGGCCATAGCTGCAATATCATCACAAGTGAAGAAAAGATACGAAAACAATCATGTTAGTGGAACAAGTAAATGAGAATCTGCACATGGCTCATTAACAAGTTGGGTTAGCAGCCAGTGTTTGAAGGCTTGGTATACCCGGCTTCTGTACTGGTATAACTATGTTGCTTTGGTGGGTCTGCCAAAATAGTTATACCAGTGTGGGGATGTTGTGGATGTATACTAGTGTGGATGTTGACTGGGCCTTATGGGCACGGTGATTTTGAGTGATAGTTCTGGCATGTTCTCTTAGTGAATGGAAACTCCCCACTTTAATGTTTTTGAGGCGTTTAGACACATAGCCAGGCTTGAGTTTAGTCCTTTTAGTTGCCTCTTTCTGGTCACAGCTTTCCAGCAGTGTTGCAAAATATGCAGTCTTGGCCAGCTAAGCCAGACTCTTATTAGACAGAAAGGAAAAGGAGAGGGATAGGAAAGAAAAGAAATTAGGTGGGGAAAGAAAAGGACACCTAGGGGGCAGAAGGGGAGAGAGACAAAGTCTCAGATCCCAGGTGGTATTCGGGATTTAACTGGAGCTGGTAAAGGTGGCAGTGTCATCTTAGTCCCTTTGCCTATGCCAGTCTGGTGAGGACATCTCTTAGGATTAGAACAGAGAAAATCTAGGGTGCCAGGAGATGGTGGTGTGGCAGCCATAATAGTGAAGCTCAGTCCTTCCCCTTCTCTGTCTTTCAGTCAGCCAACATCACAGTAGCCTCCAGCTGCGTGTCCATATTCCCCTGTGTGTGTGTGTGTGAGAGAGAGACGCATCCAAAGGAGTAATGGGCAGAATAGTCTAACCTCTCCTTAGGTTGTCTGCCGTCGGCCTAATTTCTAACACACTAATTTTGGTACATTGACTTTTGGTCTCATGTTGTCTTGTTTACCAGGCATGATCTTAACACAGCCCTTGTATTATAGCAATAGGCCTTTTTGTTTATACTAATTCAGTCTTTGTCTCCATCTTGCAACTTTTCCCATCAACATTTATTGTTATAGGTTATTGTGACACTTTATGATCTTTCACTCACTTTTCACAGTTGAGCTCACAATTTGGGTAAATTTGTAGGCCCAATGATCACATCAGGCATTTTAAAATAAATTGGAAGGTTTTGATCCTTTGGTAATTTTCCATTTCAACAACTGCATCCTCTTCATTCTTCAGCTGTATTACCCCCTTTTTCTGTGCCAACAGCCATCAATGTCAGCTTTTGAGTGATATTAAATTGGATGGTAGTGGGAGCTGATTAATGCTCAGCCCTTTTATCCTATTTGAATGCAGAAGCTTTCCCAAAACCAGTCATGTTTACAAAGCTGATAACCATCACTGTGCAGCTCTCAAATGTGATAATGCATTTGACTCATGTACTTAACTTCTCTCCCCAAGGTCTGTTGTGCTCTTATAAAATCACATTTTATGTACATGAACTGGCAAAGGCTTTTTTTAGAAACAGAGTAAGTAAAACTTGACACTTTGCCTGTTATACCTATTTCCCCATAGACTAAATTTTAAAAATAATAAAATATTACTCTGCTGACTTAAATGACTGGCCAAGGTGACCTGCTTTAAACTACCACATCTGGCTTCAGTAGCTAGCTGACCTATGAATCCAGAATCAAGCTGGGCTATGAAAGCTGTTTCTTCTCCTTTGGCCTGATCCAAAATCCATTCAAGACTATGGAAAGATGCACGCTGACTTTAGTGGGCTTTGAGTCAGGGCCAGGGCCGGCTCTAGGCACCAGCAAAACAAGCTGGTGCTTGGGGCGGCACATTTTTAGGGGCGGCACGGCCGGCGCCAGAATGCCGCCCCTAAAAATTTGCCCCGGCCGCCCTAGCTCACCTCTGCTGCTGCTCGCGCGCCACGGCGCGTGAAACAGCTGATTCGCGCGCCGCTACTCGCCCTCCCTCCCAGGCTTGAGAGCCTGGGAGGGAGGGGGAGAAGCGGCGCCCGTGCCGCGGCCACTCGGAGTCTGGGGGAGGGAGGAGGAGACTCCGAGTGGCCGCGGCGCGGGCGCCGCTTCTCCCCCTCCCTCCCTCCCTCCCTCCCTCCTAGGCTTGAGAGCCTGGGGGGAGGAGGCAGAGCTGGGGATTTGGGGAAGGGGAGGAGTTGAGGTGGGGCTGGGGGTGGGGTAATTAAAAAACGGGGGGGGGGGGGGGGCGGCCAAAATTGTTTTTGCTTGGGGCGGCAAAAATCCTAGAGCCGGCCCTGGTCAGGGCCTTAACTGTCAAAGCCAAACAGAACCTAAAGCCCCAATTCTATGGTTGTTGAGAACCCTCAACTCTCACTGGAGTTTCTGAAGTGAAGGTTTAGTTTTAGATCAGTTATCTGCTTAATGCACCGGCCGTGTTGGGACTGAGGTGATCTGGATTCAGTTCTATACTCTGCTACATACTTTCAGTGTTCAGTTTTGTAAAATGGGGATGATATTTCACTACTTCAGGCCTATGGTGAGGATAAATTTTAATATTTAGATGCTGCTTAGATACTGTGGTGAAGAGGCCCATACAGGTAGATTGATAGATCTGACAGCCTACTGCATGCCTCAGAGCTGGACAAACATGTCTGCTTCTGAGTGCCTCTCTAAATAAGCTGTCAAAAAGGCTTTAACTACATTCAAAGAACAGCTAAAGGGACTGGCGATTGAAGGAAGCCAAGGTGTTCTAAACAGCTGTGTTACCACTTAAAAATGAAATCAGCAGATTGACTAATTACCCCTTCATCTAAGGGACCAAAGCAAATATTTAAAAACAATTCAAAACTGTTTGTTCCCTGGGTGTATGTTTTCCCTTTGATACTTAGATGGCCTCATTATTACAGTGCCTCACAATCTTTAACATTTTTAGCCTCACTGTACTACTCTGAATAGGGGAGTACTGTTATGCTATTTTAGAGATGGGGAACTGAGGCACAGAGAGACTAAGTGACTTGCCCAGGGTCACCCAGGAAGTCTGTAGTAAAGTAGAGAGTTGAATGCCCAAGTTTCCTAAGTCCAAGGCTTGTGCCCTACCTACTGGACCATCTTTGCTCCCCTTGTTCAAGTGCTATCTTCTTCCCAGTAGGATCAGCTATTAGGCTTAATCAGCTTGGAAAAGGGAGAAAATACTGAGAGCTACACACATGGGAGTCAATGTAGTAGTGTCATCCTTCACTGAAATAGCTATGGAAAAACTCTACTCTGGACACTCCTCTAAAATAGACTTCTGCAGTCCCTGGGGAGGGTAGTGATCCTGGGGTCTGTAACCTATCATTTCAATACCTGGCTCTTTAAGCTTTATTTACATTGCTCATAGACAAGCCTCCACTGAAGCAGCCACTCAATCAAACAATCTTTTGAAATAGGCAGCTTTGAAGAAGTCATTGGAAAAATGTAATGTGCATGTAACACCTCTGTTGTGAGGTAAGAAAGGCCAACTCCTCAGCTGGTGTAAATTGACATGCTTTAGATTTCAGTGGAGCTATGCCAGTTCATACCAGGTGAAGACTTGCTCCAAGCGGCTGTAGGTACTGCTGTGTATTAAACAGATGTCTAGGCAGAATCATTGTAATGACTTGTTACCTCGTATTCAGCACCAGTGACATTACCATATGCTGCTGCATTCATAATCCAGGAGCTGGCAAGCCATTATAGTTCACCGCTGTTCTTGGGTAGGTTCTCTGGTCCATATGTCCCCATTAATTCCTTGCTGCCCCTATGCTTTGGGTTCTCTGTTTGCCAGCCATGAACATATCTGAAAAATCCAAAGTTGTTTCTTTACAAGTTTAATTTTTCATAAGGAGATTGTTATCTGACTCCAGTAGACTTCTTAAAGGGGAACCCAAATAGTCAGGCTGATGATTTCACCTGCTTCACAGTAATAAGAACTTGGTGGGGAATGTCTTCTGGATTCTCAAGGCCTGATTTTTAAAGGATCCTTGAGCCAGCCTCCTTTTGTGAGGATACAGGCCCAGATCCTCACAGGTATTTAGGCTCCGAACTTCAACTGAATCAATAGATGTTTTGTCCCTAAGTGTCTTTTTGGCTCTGGGCCACATGTCTACTTACTGCTGTCTAATTACCCAATTTGCAGGTGCAATAAGGTGAGCATGGTTAATTGCAGGCACACACACAAAAAGAGATTAATGGTGAAACCCAAACTCCAAATTTATAGGCCAAGATTTTTAAAGATTGGTGCTTAAAGTTAGGCTCCTAATTGCCCTTATTTTATAAAGCACTGAGCACCCAGCAGTACCCTTAAAATAAATAAATAAATAAATAAATAAATCTGCCTTGCTTTCTCAGATCCATCAGTCTGTTGATAATTGTGTTTGAAGCAAAGTGTAATCACCATTTTTATAAATGAGTGACAATAACTGTTCAGCTGCTTGCAAATCCCACTAGGAAGTAGATGGAGTACAAATTAACTAAAACAATCCCAAGGCCCTCATGCTCCCAGTATTGTTAAGTCAAGTCACAGTTGAACCCTGCCAGCTCATGAATAAACTCTAATTGTTCAGAGAAGAAATGTTTGTTATTGTCATCAGGCTCATAGCCCCAGAACCTGTGGAAGTTCTTGTTCAGCTCCCGTTTTGCCGGCATCCTGAAACGTGCTGAGATGTCAGGTTTGTACTCTAAAAGCTGACAAAGGACTTATGAAGAATATCAAAACTCTCCTCACCTCCTGAATATTAAATTCCTCTCTGCCTGTAGCGCTTGCAGAGTTGTGGGGATATCAGTGTGATGTTATAGACAAACTGACCATATAGAACATTGTTGCAACCAGGGTCCTATAGCTGCACCAGTTCTTGTACAGAGGAGGCCAAGTGGGGTGTCTACGGAAAGGTTGTAGTTTGCTGGTTATGATTATGCCGTCTGTATATGTGTATCATTTTTGTATTTGAAGTTCTGAATATTGGCTATGTATTTGTTTGAGTCTAAGTAGCCTCAGTGAAGCATTAGGTCAGCTTCTTGAGAAAGGACTATTCTCATTAAGTGCCCAATCAAGAAACACATAACTGACAATGGATTTTGGGAGACGCCAATCCACATCTGAGCTTCCTTGGGAGCGTTCAAACTAATATGTAAACAATGGCGTCGGCCTGCAAAAAGCTGAATCATTCATAGACATGTGACTTGCCCAGGTGGCTACAGACTTCATCTTGTTACTGTGCTTTTGCACAGGAGAACAAAAGGGTTTCCGCCCACAAGAGAGACAATATAAAAGGCCCTGGAAACCCCTCCATTTTGTCTTGAGCTGGCTCAGAATATAGCCTCTTCACACCAAAGAGTTGCCTGAAAGAAACTGGAACAAAGGACAGTAACTACGGGGGTGTGAGTGATTGCTGGACCCAGACTAGGAAGGAGTCTAGTCTGTGACAGAATCTTATTGGAACATCTCTGAGGGTGAGATTTACCTGCATTTAGTTTCCTACTGTATTAGGCTTAGACTTGCGTGTTTTTGTTTTATTTTGCTTGGTAATTTACTTTGTTCTGTCTGTTATTACTTGGAACCACTTAAATCCTACTTTTTATACTTAATAAAATCACTTTTTGCTTATTAATTAACCCAGAGCAAGTAATTAATACGTGGGGGAGCAAACAGCTGTGCATATCTCTCTATCAGTGTTATAGAGGGCGACCAATTTGAGTATACCCTGTATAAGGTTTATACAGAGTAAAACAGATAGATTTATTTGGGGTTTGGATCCCATTGGGAACTGGGTGTCTGGGTGCAAGAGACAGGAGCACTTCTTAAGCTGTTTTCAGTTAAGTCTGCAGCTTTTGGGGGACGTGGGTCTGTGTTTGCAGCAGGCTAGTATGTCTGGCTCAACAAGACAGGGTACTGAAGTCCCAAGCTGGCAGGGAAAATGGGCTCAGAGGTAGTCTCAGCACATCAGGTGGCAGTCCCAAGGGGGTCTCTGTGACCCAACCCGTCACAATTAGCATTGATGAAGCTTTTTAATGCCTTCTGTCAGAGAGACCAGCATGCTGGCTTGTGCTCCCTCAGAAATGGGGAAGTAGAAGGCGGGGGTGGTTCAGTAGATTAAGCACAGGAGTGGGAGTAAGCCATTCTTTACATTTAATCCTTGCAAGTCAGTGGTGTTACAACCTGGCCTGTTACTCTCCTGTGCCGTCCCTGGGCTGTTGCAAGTGGAGCCTGTTGTGAGGTCCCACGTGCAGCTGAGCCAATGGGGTCTGGGTAGAGTCTAGTCACTGTTTCTAGCGCTGGAATTCTAGGGCACACTCCATGCTCAGACCTTTTGTCTGATGCCATACCCGTGTCTGACATCTCCCACGACCAGAATAAACTGGTAAAAATCACAAGGCTAAGAGTATAATCTTCCCACTGCAGTAAATAAGGAAGTACAGTGTAATCAGATCTTTATCTGATGTGACCCTCATGGCTCCATTGAAATCAACGGAGCTACACCAATTTACATCAGCTGAAGATTTAGTTTACTTTAGAGAATATACACTTACCTTAACAATTCAGGTCCCAAACACTTATGCATGGGAGTAACATGCGATTAAAATTGCATTATTTTGCCCACAAACTAGAAAGCGATCAAGTCATACTTGAGAAGTATGTGCATCAATTGAAATGTCACTGATGTTTTTGAGGGGGAGGGGTCTGTACACTGTAAGTAAGCCGGTACGGTCTGGTACGGTGTACCGGCAAGAGCCGGTACGCTGTGCCGGAGTGGACCGGCTTCTCCGGTGATGATTTAAAGGGCCCAGGGCTCCAGCCGCTGCGGGGAGCCCCGGGCCCTTTAAATCACTGCTGGAGCTCCAGCAGCCGGGCTCGGGTTGGGATTTAAAGAGCCTGGAGCTCTGGCCCCTGCAGGGAGCCCCGGACCCTTTAAATCACTGCCAGAGCCCTGCTGCCACTACCCCAGCCCTAGCCCGAGCCCTGCCGCCCCGGGGCAGTGGCGGCAGGGCTCCCGCGGTGATTTAAAGGGCCCGGAGCTCCACGGTGGCCGGAGCCCCGGGGCTCCCAGCCGCCTCTGCAGCTGGTAGCTCCGGGGTGATTTAAAGGCCCTGGGGGCCACAGCCGGAGCCCCAGGGCCTTTAAATCTTGAAAGGCCCCGGCTCTTCCCATTGAGGCCCCGCCCCGCCCAGGACTCCGGCGTACCGGTAAGTCCTTTAAGTTACTTTCACCCCTGTGTACTTCCCCCACCTTCCCCTTTGAATTGGCTCTACCATTCTCCTCACCGTTACCAAAGAAAACATTGTAACTGTGCTAGAAATGACTGAAAATTTCTAAGTAAAAAAAAAAGTCACATTGGAAAGTAGATTTCCTATAAAAGGAGCACAATGGAATGATACCTGCCTCTGGAGGCGCTGGCTTAGATGAAATTGCTGGGAGAACAGGTAACTCACTGATTTTTCCAGAGGCGCTATGCCATGTCATTTAACGCAGCTAAAATGTGTGCCTGGAGCGCACAGAGAGGTGTGAGGATGAAGGACATGGCTTCAGACCTGTCAGACCCATTTTCTTTCCTCCTGTGCCTCTATGTCATGCATTGCTTATGTGGCTCTGCAGACATATTCACTTCATTTTCAGGTGCACAGACTCTGTTGAGGGGTGTGACCTGGAACTGGGGTACCACTGAGCCCTCTGTCTTACCATCCTGGACTCCTTCTCACACGGTGCTGCCATGACAAGCTGCAGACCGCTCCTGATCCTGCACTCCCACCAGCATTCACACAGGCAGGGACACACCCACCTGTAAGTTACATGAAAGCTCTGCCAGCCACTGCATGAACCAACGATAGAGAGGCTCCAGCCAAAATACCCCCCAGCTCCTTGGCCTAGGACTCTGGACCTGTACTGGTCTGGTCTGGTCAAAAGCCTGACCAGTAAAGATTATTGCAATTACCCGGTCCGCTCCTCCCTTGATGTGGAGAGGAATATGCATAAACTTTTGTTAACTGAGCTGAGATTTTTCCCCAAACACTTCACTTACACCACACTGTTTTAGGTAAAAATATAAAACAGATTTATTAACTACAGAAAGATAGATTTTAAATGATTATAAGTGATAGCAAACAGATCAAAGTAGATTAGTTAAGAAATAAAAAAAACACAATCTAAATCTTATACACTACACAGGATTTGAATCAAACAGTGTCTCACCCTGTTATATAGTACAAGCAGTTTGTACATGTTTCATACACAGGCAGGGCTTTCTTCTTTCCTGCCTAGAACCAGCACTTTCCTCATTTCAGTCTTTGTTTCTCGGGTGCTGAGTTGTAGAAGGAGCGAGGACTCTTGGTGATGTCACTTCCCCCTTTTATAGCTTATTCCATAGGGCGGGAACCCCTTTGTTCCAAGCCAGTTTGTGGAAAAATACAGGTACCAAAATGGAGTTCAGTATCCTGTGGTCTAATCACATTCCCATGCATTTGAGTCAGAGCAGGGGCCATTACCCATATTCTAGCTAGAACGTCCTCAGGAAGGTCTATCAGGTGTGGATAGGAGTCTTCCATTGTTAGTTAAGTGTTCTTTGATGGGCCATTAAACTTGAATAGTTCCTTCTCCATGTGCTGGCCAGACTAGAAGTAAAGCTTTTGTGGGTGTTACCCAGAGCAAGCACATTTGAAATACAGATGCATAGTCAACATTCATAACTCCAGATACAAAAATGATACATGCATACAAATAGGACAATCATATTCACCATTGACACCTTATGTGACAAAGTGCATCATAATTATGTCATAATCATATCATAATCATACCCCTATGGTGAATATGGGGTGCAGAGTGTCACAAGGGGTATTTCCATTTGTTCTATAAAGGAATGGGCATGGCTAGGAAGGGTAGCTGGGTTAACTGGTGAGGCAGTTAAAAACAGAAATGTCTTCTGTCTCCACCAGCCTGATCCAAACTCCTGTGAAGTCAGTAGAAAGACTCCCATTGACTTCAATGGGATTGGGATCAGCCCTCAACCGCCTAACTGACCCTTCCATCTGCACCACTCTCAACTTTAGGCTCCTTTAGACTGCCAAGTTAAGAAGCTGAATTGGGAAGTGTAAACTATATCCCTTTTTGGGTCCCTACCGTAAAAGCTGCACTTAAATCTGGCTGCTGCTGCTGCCCATTAAGGCCATACCTCTGAATTTGCCAGAGCCCAATTGTGGGGCACAAAGTGTGAAAAAGACCCTAACTGAGGAAGACACACAGAGTATTTGGGCAGGAAACTGAACATGCCATGTGACTTTTTCCTCTGATGTGAATTACTGTTTCCATAACCTTCAGTAAATGACTCAGTCTGTCATGAATCATTTTTAACAGAAGTGTGTGTGGGGGCGGGGGGGGGGGGAGGGCACTAAATTGCTATGGAATGTAACTTTGAGACTAAAATGGCTGACATCCTCCTAATGTAGGACACTTGAGAGACATGATTCTAGCTGGCTAAGGGGCAAGAGACAGTTTTTCTTTGAAGTCTCCCTGGTATTGTTCCTGCTGGCTTTGAAGTGAATAGTGCCTTGTGTTTTTAAAATGTATGGTGATGTGCTGTGAGCACTCAACTTCCATGGACCCACTTGAGCCCTTGGATTGAAAGCACCTTTGGGGCCTAGGTTATGCTTGAGACAGTCATTTACGTTAATGAAAGTTGTGTGGTTAAACCCTCAGCTTTGAAAATCTCAGCCTCTGGGGTCAACATTCATGTTCTGTTGTGAGCTGAGCACACTTTTTGTGCTTCATAAATAATACAATCCTAGGCATGTTACCGAAAACGAAATAGGAAGGGGAGAAACCCAAAAGTCCCTCATCCTATAGTTACCATAATGGCAGTAAGCATTTTCTCTCTCCTTGTCTTCCCCCCCATGTGATGAGGCTCAGACTGTTGAGTGCTAGGAACTGACCTATGCTGTGATATCAAAAAGATGACATGGGTAAACAGAACATGGCTTGGGGCAATCAATGTCTCCAGTCATACTTCACTCTGTATGGGCTAATAACCATTTCATTCTCAGGTAGATTTTTTTTTTCCAGATTAACCGTCGTCTTCTTTTTTTTTTTAGAGATTAATATTTAATAATAACAACAATAAACCCTTACATTCATAGTGTTATTTTAACCCCAACCCACACCCTCCACACACTGTTTAACACTGAAAACACAGCTTCCTTAGGGGTGGAATGAAGCAGTTGCTTAAAGAAAACAGCAAAACTAACCACAATTTAGGACATGAAATATCTACTAGAGAGTAAGTCAGTGGGAGCTTTACTATTGATTTATGGGGCCAGGTTTTCACCCTGAGCCTCCAATTCAGCAAAGTGTTTAAGCATGTGCGTAAGTCCATCCCTATTCAACAAACTAAATGGGAGTTAAACACATGCTTAACACTTAGCACAGGCAAAGTACGTTGCTGAGTCGGGACAGTCTACTGAGTCATGGCCTCAGTGGAGAATTGAGATGGACAGAACATAATTAGTCAATCTGGCAAGGGTACTGGGGATTCTGTCAGAGCTCTTTAAAGGGGTGGAGGTTAACTATTTTTCTTAATGTACATGGGAGATTCAGTAAATACTACCACAAACCAGTGAAAGATACGTGCAATACAACAGAACGCTACTGCAACCTAAGAGTATTATGAAAACTATACAATTACTATGAAGGAGAAAGAGAAGAAGGGAGAATGATTCTAGGGAAGAGGTGATTTGGGCGATTCTGATCAATTCTGCTATTTTGTTAGCTGTAATGATTACAGTCACATGAATCTTTCCTCCATGCTTGGTCAGCCAATTGAAATAAGAGGACATGGAAATAGAGAGCTAGTCTCCCAAACTGCCGTGTGTACAGTCACAGGTACCAGATAGCAGCTCTGATGTCCACAAAGGATGAAATTCCCCCATCACCTTGGGGGCTGTGGATCCATGGGGGGCTGGAGTGATTGATTGTTAAGCGGGTACACAAGAAGACTTGATAGCCCCTGCCAAGTGCACACAACCCTCCCTAGAGGGGACTTTAGGGACAAGCTGGGCATTGGGCACAGCTGCTAACAGGGCTGCCCAGAGGATTCAGGGGGCCTGGGGCAAAGCAATTTTGGGGGCCCCTTCCATAAAAAGAAGTTGCAATACTATAGAATACTATATTCTTGTGGGGGCCCCTGCGGGGCTTGGGGCAAATTGCCCCACTTGCCCCCCCCCTCTGGGCGGCCCTGGCTGCTAAGTCCATTACTTCACTGAGCCAATAGCCATGAAAAGGGATCACTTCCTTGCCTGGCCCTCCAGGTGAATTTCATCCCATGCATAGTTCCCAGCACAAAGCTAATTTACTTGGGCTTTGCGTAGGTGCACGTGTTTAACTCAAAAGCTCGTTGCAGGCTGTTGATTTCCCAGATTAGTGCAAAGTGCACCCCTTATTTCCCAAATGGCTTGTAGCATGGAGAAGTTAGACCACTTTGATTCTATCATCACTTTGCTGCCCTATACTTAAGACTTAATGTGTTTTCATCAAGCACAGTTAACACAGGCTACTGGATGATAACAAGAACATTTTTTAGTGCAGGAGCAGGTACAAGAGGGATTGGCACTTTGGCTGAATAAAAACCAAACCTTTCAAAAAGGCTGGCAGAAAATAGAATAACAATTGCCATCAGAAAACAACTGCAAAGAAATAAAAGCTATAGCGACATAGCTTCAGCTAGTTTATATTGGCAGTGCTCCAGTGAAGTCAGGGGAACTATTCTGAGGTACTCCAGCTGAGGTGTTGGTCATAGGCTATAAGAAGCCTGAAAATGATGTTTCCATTTAAATGATAGTGTGTCCATCAGGGATCCATGAGGGTTAGATTGTGTAAGAAGACTTTATCCTAAGCACCTGGCCACCTCTGTTCAACTGGTGCCAAGCAATCAAACAGCAGGTGAGTAGTAAGTTAGAATTGAAATGCATTGGCACTGTTGTGTGAGACTTCTCCAGCATCTGGCCAGGTTCCGCGTCTCTCTAACCATTGCAATTAATCCTGATTTTTTCCAAATGAAAGCTTGCTTCATGAAGTGATAAACAAGCTCAGTTTGAGCATAATAAATGTGACTTAACGTTGTGCTTGGGTTTTAGCTCGTGAAAAATGATGACATCAATAAATTGAAATGAAAATTAATCATTTGGCAATATAAACAGTCAATGTGCTGTATCTGCAGGATACACAGTACGTTTGATTGCTAGGGGCTTGTGGCCTATTAGTTGTGTCTCGACAAGTGCTGTCTTGCAGAGGAATAAATGCACAATTGGTTTATTGGTACTGTTTGCTATTTCAGCCCAAATCCTGTGAGGAACCGCAATTCCATGGCGTATTGATTTCCTTCTCAGACAACAGAGCTGTCTATTGTTAGGGAAAGCGTAGTCGAAGCTGGTGACTTGCTGTTTTGATTGACTGGCAACGTGGGAATAGCACAAAGTTAAGTCTTATCTAATATAGGAACATAATGTAGCACTGAAACCTGTGCAAGTGACTGCTGGGGCATGCTAGACCTGTCATAATATTGGAGAATACAGAGAGTGACATGCTTTAAACCAGATAATGCTTTTAACAATTCTTTCATTATTAGCGAAAATCTCAGATTCACACAACCTGAAAAACTTGGCTTCTCTTGTTTTAGTTAGCAGAAACCACAAGGTTAAGCACACCAAACAGCTATTTAAATACTCACCTGACTGTGCTTGTATGTAGGGGGAGGCAGTCATGCTTTTCCACAAATCTGATGCTGTTTTCATAGATTATAAGGCCAGAAGGGACTATTGTGATCATCTAGTTTGACCTCTCCCCATAGGACTTCCCTGAGTCAATTCCTGTTGGAACTACAGCATTTCTTTTGGAAAAACAACTAAACTTAATTTAAAAATTCCCATTGATGAAGAATCCACCATGGCCCTTGGTTAGTTCTTCCAATGGTTATTTACTCTTGATTAAAAATAGGGCACACGTGTTTAGTCTGAATTTGTCTAGCTTCAGCTTCCAGCCATTGGATCTTGTCATACCTTTTTTGCTAGCTTGACGAACCCTCTATTATCAAATTTTTGTTCCCTGTGTCATACCTATAGACTGTAATCAAGCTTTGATGAGGTGTTAAAAGCATAACTGTTTATAGGTTTTTCTAAAGTGAGTGGCTGTTTGAAGTTCATAGAATCATAGAATATCCGGGTTGGAAGGGACCTCAGGAGGTCATCTAGTCCAACCCCCTGCTCAAAGCAGGACCAATCCCCAACTAAATCATCCCAGCCAGGGCTTTGTCAAGCCTTACCTTAAAAACCTCTAATGAAGGAGATTCCACCGCCTTTCTAGGTAACCCATTCCAGTGCTTCACCACCCTCCTAGTGAAAAAGTTTTTCCTAATATCCAACCTAAACCTCCCCGACTGCAACTTGAGACCATTACTCCTTGTTCTGTCATCTGGTACCACTGAGAACAGTCTAGATCCATCCTCTTTGGAACCCCCTTTCAGGTAGTTGAAAGAAGCTATCAAATTACCCCTCATTCTTCTCTTTTGCGGACTAAACAATCCCAGTTCCCTCAGCCTCTCCTCATAAGTCATGTGTTCCAGCTCCCTAATCATTTTTATTGCCCTCCGCTGGACTCTTTCCAATTTTTCCACAACCTTGTAGTGTGGGGCCCAAAACTGGACACAGTACTCCAGATGAGGCCTCACCAATGTCGAATAGAGGAGAATGATCATGTCCCTCGATCTGCTGGCAATGCCCCTACTTATACAGCCCAAAATGCCGTTAGCCTTCTTGTCAACAAGGGCACACTGTTGACTCATATCCAGCTTCTCGTCCACTGTAACCCCTAGGTCCTTTTCTGCAGAACTGCTGCCTAGCCACTCGGTCCTTAGTCTGTAGCAGTGCATGGGATTCTTCCGTCCTAAGTGCAGGACTCTGCACTTGTCCTTGTTGAACCTCATCAGATTTCTTTTGGCCCAAATCCTCTAATTTGTCTAGGTCCCTCTTTATGCTATCCCTGCCCTCTAGCGTATCTACTCCTCTTCCCAGTTTAGTGTCATCTGCAAATTTGCTGAGGGTGCAATCCACGCCATCCTCCAGATCATTAATGAAGATATTGAACAACACTGGCCCCAGGACCGACCCTTGGGGCACTCTGCTTGATACCGGCTGCCAACTAGACATGGAGCCATTGATCACTACCCGTTGAGCCCGACGATCTAGCCAGCTTTCTATCCACCTTATAGTCAGGAATGCCGCCAGCTTTTCTGCCACCATAGGCGGCGGAAGGTCCCGCCCTGAAATGCCGCCCCCCACAGAGGCGGCGGAAGGTCCCGCCGCCGAAATACCACCGCGGTCGCCGCCCCCCAAATTGTAGCGCCCTAGGCAACCGCCTAGGTCGCCTAATGGGTTGCGCCGGCCCTGCTTATAGTCCATTCATCCAGCCCATACTTCTTTAACTTGCTGGCAAGAATACTGTGGGAGACCGTATCAAAAGCTTTGCTAAAGTCAAGGAATAACACGTCCACTGCTTTCTCCTCATCCACAGAGCCAGTTATCTCATCATAGAAGGCAATTAGGTTAGTCAGGCATGACTTGCCCTTGGTGAATCCATGCTGACTGTTCCTGATCACTTTCCTCTCCTCTAAGTGCTTCAGAATTGATTCCTTGAGGACCTGCTCCATGATTTTTCCAGGGACTGAGGTGAGGCTGACTAGCCTGTAGTTCCCCAGATCCTCCTTCTTCCGCCCCCCCTTTTTTTTAATCACAAGCCCAATATTTAAGTTCTTTCCTTTTAATTACAAGCCCAGTATTAAATGTGTGCACTTTAAGAGGTCATCCAAATCCTTCATTCAGATGCTCAAACCAGCACTTAGAACCCAGAATCAGGACCCTAATAGCCTCTTTGTAAGCGTCTAGGTTTCAGTTTGAGCGTCTAAAGGAGGAATTTGGACATCAACTTAAAATATGAAAGTTTGGGCCACAATCTATATAATTTATATTTCCATTGATATGAACATAGAGAATGTTTTGGTTTTTTCTTCTTGCCAAGAGATGACAGGTACTAGTGTTGAGAACAAAAAACTGGGTGGGAGGATGTAAAATATCAACTTAGCTGTAAAATGTCCCAGGAAAATGAAATGAGAAATTGTGTAATTCCTGTTTCCCTACCTGCCAGTGCCGAAATGTGGAGCACATCATGTGAGAAGGAATGGAAAAAAAAAAGACAAAAAATTATTCGAAGAATTAAACTTAAAATGCTGCTGGATTATCCCTTCAGTGTAAATAACTTTCTATAAACTTAGCTTTGTGATTCTTTATATCTGATTTTTACCATGATGTGAGGGGGACACAAATCATTTGGTACTAACTGAGTGATGTCCATTGAAATGAGACACATTGGAGAGCTTGGCACTTTATGCCAAATCTGCTTCTTACGGTTTTAAATTGAAGGGATAAGGGAGAGTATTTCTCTGTCTCTGGCAGGGCCGGCTCCAGGCACCAGGCAACCAAGCACGTGCTTGGGGCGGCACCTGGTAAGGGGCAGCCAATCTTGGGGTGGCGGGGGGTAGCGCGGCGCTCAGCGGGGGGGGGGGGGGTTCCGGTGGCGCAGCGCTCGGCGGAGGGTGTTCGGCGGCGCGGCGCTCCGCGGGGAAGGGTTTGGCAGCGTGGTGCTCGGCGAGGGGCGGGGGGTGTTCGGCGGCATGGCGCTCAGCGGGGGGTGTTTGGTGGTGCTCGCGCAGGGGGGCTTCAGCAGTGCAGCGCTCCGCGGCGGGCGGAGGTGTTCGGCGGCGCGGCGCTCCATGGGGTTCGGGGAGTGTTCGGCAGCGCGGCGGGGGCTGTTCGGCGGCGTGGCGCTCGGCGGGGGGTGTTCAGCGGCGCTCCGCTCGGCGGGGGATGTTCGGCGGCGCTCCGCGTGGGGGGGTTCAGCAGCACGGCGGGGGGCAGGAGATGTTCGGCAGCGCGGCGGGGGGCGGCGGTTGTTCGGTGGCGCGGTGCTCGGCGGGGGGGTTTCGGCGGCGCGGCACTCGGTGGGGGGGGGGTGTTACGGCGGGGCGGCGCTTTTTTTTGCTGCTTGGGGCAGCAAAAAAGTTAGAGACGGCCCTGGTCTCTGGGGTTGTTCTATCCATCTTAGGTACTTATATGGCCCCCATTCCTGGAGTATCTGAGCACTACACAATCTTTGATCTTTATTTACCCTCACAACACCCCTCACAAGGTAGGGATGTAAAATTGTCTCTATTGTACACAATGGGGAGCTGAAGCCAAGAGACTTGCCCAGGGGCCACAGGAAGCATGGACTTGAACCAAGGTCTCTAGAGTCTAATGCTCTAACCACTGGACCATCCTCCTTCTCTGTAGCCTGCTAGATTATCTCAGATGGAGATAAATTCATCCTAGCTCACAAAATTACCTCTGATCAATTTTTTTGGCCTTAAAACTGTACCAGGTTACACCAGATGGTAGGTATTCTAACAAAAATGGACATAGGGTTAGATACAGCTGGGCCTCCTAATGTGGGTTTTATCCCACTTTGCAATTTACTTAATTTCAACACTGCATCAACGATTTCTCTCTGATCTTTGCTCATCCTCTGCTGTGCATTTGCTTGAGAATCTGAATGTTCTGTGGGTAACTTGAGATGCAGTTAAGTAATGACTATGCCAATTGTTCAAATTACCATCTCCAAATTGCAAACTGATTGTGTTAGCACCATTATATGAGAATTTGTTAATAATAGAACATTCCCATGACACCCAAAGGCCTCTCGACTTAGAACTTTATAGCTTTTACAAAAAGCCTCTTCTCTGATGATAAATTTAAATCTAATTTTCTGGTCTTCTTAACATAAAGGGGAGGGAGATATTTTATCCTGGTCAAATTATCCGTTCCTTCTTTGAAAATCAAATCTTACTCAGTATAAATTCATTAAACTATGAAAGGCAAAATACCTCAGTAGCGTCAAAATAAAATTAACAATAGAGTAATGCAATTTTATGATGAACTGTGTTACAAAAATTTGCATGTATGATAATTCCTCCCTGTAATATATATCACTTTGGAAAAAGTAGATCTGTTTTTTTCCCCTTCACATATAGATCAGTTTTATGACAATCCTGTGTATGATAACTCTGCTCAGATCTTCCAGAACAAAACAAACAGTAAGACCTTGATCTTGTGAAGATTCCCTTAACTTTGCACATTATACAGTCAATAGGACTTCTCACAGTGCTTAAATGAAGCACCTGTGTAAATATTTACATAATTCAGGGATACTAATTAATTAGTATCAACTGCAATGTACTGGATATTTTCATATATTCGTAGATTAAAAGGCCAAAAGGGACCATTGTGGTCATCTAGTCTGACCTCCTGTATAACAAAAGCTATAGAACTTCCTTGAATTAAGTCCTGTTTGAAATAGAGCCTATCTTTTTGAAAAATGTCCAGTCATGTTTTTAAAATTGCCAGTGATGGGGAATCCATGGGTAAGTTGTTCCCATAATTAATTACCCTAACCGTTAAACATTTGTATGTGTACCTGCAACTAGGTGGAATGAAATTTTCTCAAGTGTCTCCTTCTAAGAGCTGAAGTCTACAAAGGTGTGACTTGAAGTCTTTAAATCACGATCTGGAGACTTCAACAGCTGAGTTAAGGAAAAGTGGGTGGGTCAGCTTTTGTGGCCTGCATCATGCGGGAGGTCAGACTAGATGACCATAATGGTCCCTTCTGACCTTAAAGTCTATGAGTCTATGAGACACCCTGTACCTCAAAATAGCACCCTGGAGCCCTCACATTCACCACTG
Source organism: Emys orbicularis (assembly GCF_028017835.1). Lineage (NCBI taxonomy): Eukaryota > Metazoa > Chordata > Testudines > Emydidae > Emys > Emys orbicularis. The sequence goes on along the minus strand of NC_088689.1, from coordinate 16,317,312 downwards.
ATATGATTGATATGTTTTTGTTTTTTTTACAAAGTATGCCTTATGAGGTATCATTTAAAAAGTCTTGATCTGTTGAACATTACTATCTTGTTGAGTTGTATGCAAAGTTATGAAGTATTACTATATATTTGTTACTGAAATATGTGGGAAGTGGGAAACGCCCACACTAACCTTTCAGTGGCAACAAAAGAGCAACAAACACTGACAAGACAGATTTACATCAGGACCACCCAGACATGTGTTGATGGCCCATCAAGAAGAATCCAATCTCCCAGAGACTCCTCAGGCATGTGCACAATGGGGGCTGCCTAATGCCCATGTCACAGCAAGGATCTTTTTAGCACCTGGAGAGAAAGTATAACTGAGAGTCAATGACATCACCACTGGGCCTCTCTCCTCCCCCCAGCTCAACATCTTTTCAATGCAATAGAAATTAGTCACTCCACAGCACAAAGGGTTATGAACAAATGGCTGATGTTTCCTGAGTGTTCTGCACAACCTAGCAGGTTAACAAGATATCCTCTAATTCAGACAATTAAGTCTCTATGTTAAATACACAGCTGTCAGTGCTGTCAGATTTAGCACAACTAAGTCAGTCTGTTAGTGTTAGCAACACAAGTGCTTGAGGCGACACATAGACAATCACTTTGTGGGCCAATTTAGTCTCCCCTCCAACAGCAGGACTGGAAGGAGAAGGGATTTACAGCTAACTTCCCTTCCCAAGTCCTTAAAACGTCTGACATCCAGCAACAGCACCAGTGTCAGAGGCATCTCATCACCTGATCTTCGCCTTGATCAGCTTGGAGGCCTGGCCAAATCATAAGTCTCACCTGAGCCCAATTTGATGTGAGGGGAGTGGACAGAATATCAGCTGGTATAAATCAGCATAGCTCTGATCATCCACGGAGAAGCACCAATGTGTACAAGCTGAGGAGGATCTGGGCTGGGGCATTTCTCCCCTGCATAAGGAAGAACAGCTCAGTAGTGTTGAGAAGACACAAAAGCCATTGTTTATAGTAATAACACACAAGCTACAGAAACATCATGAAGCCAGGGAACCTTTGTTTTATTTCTCCAGGCAGTTGCAGTTCCCATTTCAAGAAAGTACATTCCTCTAATTTCCTCTATCACTGGACAGCTGAGCAAAGCAGAGATTTTTGTGCGCATATACTTTTGGAGCTTTAAGAATAACGTCATGGAAAATATCTAATCTGGCATTAAGCAGACTGTTGCTTTTTACAGATCCAGACTAACACGGCTACCCCTCTAATCTGGCATTGGTTCCACTTCTCCATCCCCTACCACCCAATCACACACTGTCCTGCTGAGGCTGCCAACAAGATGAAGGATGCTAGTTAGTGCCACCTGAAATGGTTTGTGGTTGGCTGTGGTTTTTGGGGGGGAGGGGCATGAGCAATAATAAAGTAATTCACTAGACTATCTTTTTCTCTGTTGAAAAGAGATGGACAAGTATAATTGCCCCTATTCTATAGACAATGAAACTGTCTATAAGTTTAGTTGCTTGCCCAAGATAACCCAGAGGGAGTTCAAGGCAGAACAACTTGGCTGTCCTGATGCCCAGACCTATGGACCTTGCTACCTCTCAAATGTTGTCAGAAGTTATTGAAGTTGTCTGTTAATAATGATGTTTATATCAGATTGATCTAGGTCAATTCAAAGTGATGTCCTGGAAGCAGAAGGCTGCTTATCCAATTGTCAGTCATCGGACTCATCTAGTTGCAGTCTGTAGCAACAACAAGCTGTGTTTAAGCAAGCACTTTGAACATTGAGAGGTCCTGAAAAATAACTGTTGTTCTGATTAAGAAAGGTGCAAAGTTTCCATTTACGTAATTTGTTTGGGTCATCGTTCATTACTTTTGTTTTAAACAAAATGCTTCTAACTTTAATTCCCCAACACATGGACTAAGAGGCTGAAACGGCAAGAGAAAAATACCGTAGTGTGCAGTTTGTTTTGCATCCCTAGAAGTAATTTAGTAGTAGTATGAAGGACAATCTTCATTCATGGCTGTATTTGCTTTTCACAATCAACTCTCTCTATAACTTTTTCATGAGTGATGTACCTGAATATTTGGATGCTAATAACTAGACTGTATCATTAAATTTATTAATCTGACTTTGGGTTATTGCGGATTATGTACTGTATGTTTTGTATGACTTTTAAACCAACCTTTGTACTTCTGGATAATTTAAGCACTATACCCAGATGTACAGACACTCTTTTCTTAACCTATGTACCATATAATTTTAACATTATCTTTAATAATTTTTTAAATTATTAATACCTCTGCCAGTTTACAAAACACAGGCCTTGACATTCAGTTTCCTTTAAAATCTTTCCATGATCCTCCTCATTGCTGGGTTTCGGTACCCCCCAGAATTATAATTTAAATAAGGATGGCCAAACTACCTAATGCATTTGTTCCTTGTACCTGTTGAACTCACCACTGAATTTTAGTTTTTCTCCTGACAATGCTATCCATCTATATTTATCTCTCCATTGTTATACACTTTAAACAGTTCCTCGTCTACGTGATGCAATGCGACCATGTCTTTAACCTATTTTCCGTTACCTTTTGTTTAATTTCATATTAGGGAGTCACAAGATGAAGTTAAACTTTAATCTGAGCTACACGGGTTAGCAATAGCTATCCAAATCATCGAAAGTTTTAGGATAAGAATGGACCCTAGAAATGGTAATCTTTGGTTTCTGCTGCAGAGCGATCCAGCGATCCATCCAAGAACTATGCAAAATCATTACAGTGTAAACCCTATAAAATAACATTTTGGAGCATTTGGTTTTCTGTTTGGCTTTTTCTTCCACCAAATAATCCTTATCTCCCCTCTGAATTTTTCCCCACTGTTGTTTGCATTAAATCACTGTAAAGGAAAACGCCAAGCAGATCTCTCTATTTATTAAACAGTAAGTGTCATGACTGTATTAGATGGGTTTTTAAAAAAAACAGATTTGCATAACAACAATGTTCAGTGATATCTATTATGATTGGTACAGTGTGTAATTGTCTGCGGCATCTCCAAGGCCTCTTTGGAAATGTGGTCTGTGACAATTATTGTCTTGGTATAAAATATTTCAAGAAAATGATGCTGTTGGTCACCCTCTGTTCAAGGTTGTTTGTTTTATTGTTGAAATGAAATCTCTCTCATATAAGGATTCGGACAGCAAGTATTTACCTACCAGAATGATTTTGTGATTAACCCTTTATATATATGATTACGTATCTAGAAAAGCTTTCATCCTTTCTTGACTGCAAGGTTATTCAAATGTGAGATTTTCAAACATGACTAGTGATTTTTTTCATATTGATTTTCAGAATCTTTTAAGGTATCTCTAGTTCAGGGGTCAGCAACGTTTGGCACGCGGCTCGCCAGGGTAAGCACCCTGGCGGGTCAGGCCAGTTTATTTACCTGCTGACACGGCAGGTTCGGCTGATCGTGGCCCCCACTCGCCGCGGTTCGCCGTCCCACGCCGCTTCTCGTCGCCCCCATTGGCCCGGAACGGCGAACCGTGGCCAGTGGGGGCTGCGATCGGCCGAACCTGCCACGTCAGCAGGTAAATAAACTGGCCCGGCCTGCCAGGGTGCTTACCCTGGCGAGCCGCGTGCCAAACGTTGCTGACCCCTGCTCTAGTTGGACACCCAAATACTGACCCCCACCCCAATTGCTAGTTATTATTAAAAATGATGTTGGACTAGCTTGGCCATAGCTCTTCTGCTGCCACTTTTTTTTAAAGGATAGTATGATTTTTCAAGCTCATTTCATACCAGTTTATATCATTCATACATCTTTATTAATTAATCTCTTATGGTGATGAAAGAGGAGACTTAAATGATCTTCTACAATACATGTGGGGTAGAATCGGTTGATTATACACAATTGTACACCTCTTTCCTTCTGGGCCCTGTTAGCATGGCATATCCCCTTTACAGTTGTTTGGACGACACTATTGGTTGAATGTAGCACAGTTGCCTTGATTACAACCCAGGAAAAACCGAAACCTGGATGGTGGATAGGGGTTATTAGCAGGAGAAACTCTCTCTTCCCTGATGTTCTGGCACATGGAGAAGGCAAATTCTGAAGTAGCAACAAGTTAAGGAACTTAGTGTTCTCAGAATTATTTTGCCACTTCCCAATCAATCTTACCCAGCAAGTAGGATTTAAGTCTGCAACAAGTTAGAAGGAAGTGTAACACATTTCCATTGCTGCTACTCCACCAGCTCCAGCGCTCACCCCTTCTTTGATGGTGCGCCAAAGATAGTAGCTGTCTCAGAGTCAAGGTTAGTCTACACAGGAGCAGGAAGGTGTAATTTCCAGCTTGGGGGAAGATACCTGGGTTAGTTAGTTCTGATCTAAAAATAGAAGTGTAGCTTAAGTGGTGGGAGGGGCTAGCCGGTTCATGTGTGATCCTTTCTGAGGCCCTAGGTGCGTGCTCAGGGTAAGATACCACCTAGTGCTGCAGTGGTTGCACCTCCATTTTTAGCATGCTAGCTATACGAGAGCTAGTTCAGCTACGTTTGCTCTAGCTGGAAATTACACATTCCAGCTCCATTGTACATAGATCCACAGAAAGGCAAGTGAATGGAACAAGGGTAGCATCCGGACATTTCTGCTCACCACTGGCTCCTCTCCCTCAGCCTGAATCAACTAGCCTTCATGTCCTCCCATCCCTGAGTTGATTTTTCCCCCCAAGTAGATCCTCGGATGCAGGAACAAAAGATAGTGCTATTGATTTTTTTTCCTCCTTACTAGTGCCACTTTGGGTTGCAGGAAGACAATATTTTCTTGTTTAAAAGCTACTGTTCTGAGCTCCTTGGTGCAAGAGCTGGTCAGATTTATTTTTTTTCCCCTGTGGAAAATATCAACTTCTTGTTGAAAAATGGGTTTGTTTGTTTTGTTTTGTTTTCCTGAAACTGAAACTTCTTGGTTTGGGCATAGAAATTTTTTGTTTTCAGGGTTCTGTACTGTCAATAAAAAGTCTACATTTTTTGCTGAAAGCATTTGCTTTCTGCAGAAATTTTTGGTTTGTTGAAAACCCAATTTTCCTTTGAGAAACAGTTTCAATGGAAAAGTGTAGCTAGGCCTACTCAATGCATTATTTTCCTCTCAAGAAAACTTTCGATTTACTTGATTAATTTAAAAGGAAGCAGTGAGGCTATTAGCACGTGCCATACTATCAGTCAATCTGAAATGTATTTCCAAAAGATCCCATTACCTCATAATTGCCTGGATCTTCAGAAGATGTGCTAAGAATGTGATCCAAAGCCCACTGAAATCAGTAGAAAGACTTTGACTTCACTGGGGTATGGATTAGGCCCTTAGTCCTGTTGTCAGTCTAATTCACTTTGCTGAAAGCAAGACATTTTGTCCTAGTCTTAGCCTGTTGGAAAATAGTTTAATGAAGTGGAAATAAAGCTTCTGAGAATGTGGAAGCTCTGTCAAAGATTGTCATAATCTACTCTAGACACTGCACAGCCTTTAACAATTTTTAAAAGGAAGTTTAATAAGATTAATTGAAAATGAAAGTTGCTTTTTTCTATGAGCTGTAAGTGCAGGGAACTGCGTAGAGCCATGCCCAGCAGTAGGTTTTTTAATTATTACTATTATGTATTATGTTTTCCATGCACAGAGTGTACTAGGTGCTTTATAGACAAATATAGAGTTACACCTTTTCCCCAAAAGCCATTAAGGGTCAAACATCAATGGGAGTTTTGTAGTTCACTTAAATAGGATCAGGTTCTATATACACTATTGTGACAGACCCAGATCAGTGGGGTACAGGAGTCTGGTAGAGGGCAAATATACTGGTCACTGGATGAGTAGTTTTCTGTTCCCTGAGTGACCAGAGCAGGGGCTGCACTAGAGTAATCAGGAACCTGCTAGAACCAGTTAAGGCAGGCAGGCAGGCTAATTAGGACACCTGGAGCCAATTAAGAAGAAGCTAGAATCAATTAAGGCAGGCTAATCAGGGCACCTGGGTTTTAAAAAGGAGCTCACTTCAGTTTGTGGTGCGAGTGTGAGGAGCTGGGAGCAAGAGGCGCAAGGAGCTGAGAGTGAGAGGGTGTGCTGCTGGAGGACTGAGGAGCACAAGCCTTATCAGACACCAGGAGGAAGGTCCTGTGGTGAGAATAAGGAAGGTGTTTGGAGGAGGCCATGGGGAAGTAGCCCAGGGAGTTGTAGCTGTCATGCAGCTGTTACAGGAGACACTATAGACAGCTGCAGTCCACAGGGCCCTGGGCTGGAACCCGGAATAGAGGGTGGGCCTGGGTTCCCCCCAAACCTCCCAATTGACCTGGACTGTGGGTTCTTCCAGAGGGGAAGGTCTCTGGGCTGTTCCCCAACCCACATGGTGAATCTCTGAGGCAAGAAAATCCACCAATAAGCGCAGGACCCACCAAGATAGAGGAGGAACTTTGTCACACTATGTACAGCTGACGGTATGTGACATTAGCCCACAAACTAACAGAATGGTGGAACTGGTGTGTGTCTTGTTGGTTCTGTGTTTTTGGCTTAGACTTTTTAATGAATTCATAAATCAACCTTAAATATTTAAGACATAACATGGGGAGGACTAGGATTTCCAGACCCATTGGAAGAGATGAATATATAAGGAGAGGCTTGAAGGACGGAGAGGTTGATACCAAGCTGGGAGGGTTGCAAGCACTTTGAGAACAGGATTAGAATTCAAAATGATCTTGACAAACTAGAGAAATGGTCTGAAATAAAAAGGATGAAATTCAATAAAGACAAATGCACTTTGGAAGGAAAAATCAATTGCACAACTACAAAATGGGAAATGACAGCCTAGGGAGGATACTGGCTTTCCAGGGAAATGTGACATAGCCACACCAAACATCATAACTGTATAAGAACACCACATGAAGTTCTGCCTAGAGATTGGCCTGCCTATGTATATGACTGCTATTTGATTGATTGCACCAAATCCCATCTTTGCTTCCTAACACCAGTGACCGTATCCTGAATCTCATATAGTGCTTACTGTGAGTTCTTCTTCTCTTTCTCCCTCTGTTTGTTTACATTTTTGGTAGGGGATTTATTCTGAACAGCCGGATTCCACTTACTGTCACTGTTTTTCTTTTTTAATGAAGGCATTTTAAAATGGAATGATTATAAAGTGCTTGAAGTTTCAGCTTTGGATATGAAGTTGCTTTCCCATTTAAAAATATCTGCTTCCAAATCACTGCTGCCTTTACTCAATTCTAGTTATGTGCACTGTTTAGAAAGACTTGTAAGGTTGATTGGCATTCTCAGCACAGTCTGCATTCACGTAAGGACATGTCATGGTAATGAAACTTCTGCCGTTACAATAAACATCTTATTAAAACCTAATTAAGGGCCCAATTCTGCAAGGTGTCATTGCTACTGACACATCGCTGAGTACCCACAAATGCCAATTTGGGAACTTTAATTGAAAACATTAACCCAAAAGGACATCATGTACACTGAATGCCTCAACATAAGAGCCCTAGTCTGTTTCTGTAGTGTCTGTGTATTCCAAATGAATTGACCTTGGTGATATCCATTGGCATGTTACTTGGCCCCAACAGAGACTAGCATCCATTTCATTGTTATACTATGCCGTGATTCATGCTGCAGCTAGGTATATTAGGTTGAAACAAATCATTTATTGTCTAACAGTCTTTTGAGAGAGAGAGAGTTTTCCTCATATTTATGTGCCATTGAAGTTGCTTTAAAACCCGACGGTTCATCTAAGCCAATTGCGTGGAAATTTGACAGTAGCTAGATTTGTTTCATTCTGAAAAACAATTCAATTTCTTTCCCCAAAGGCTGGGAAACACTAGTTCCTTTAGAATTTAATCTCTAAATGACCTTATTGCTGCCGCATTGCTATCCAGGGGAGCTCAGCTGCTCAGGAGAGTGGAAGGGGGACTTGTTTGTTTAGAACTGATAATGCAACATGGAGCCTTCACCCCTAAATCAGTGGTTTGAGGGAAGAGGCTGCTGAAGGGATGCAGTGCTGCTCTGATGATGCCCCCTACCCGGCCATCAACACCCAAGTCTGGGTCTATGCTGGAGCCCATGAGCAAGCTCCCCAGTAACAGGGATGCTGTGTTTGCTTCCCCCACACTCACACACACAGTGTACTGTCCATCATGAAGGGCCTCTGTCAGGCTTGTCTGCTCTATCTCACAGGGATGCTGTGAGGGTTAGAGTGTCTGTACAGTGCTGTGCAGCTGTAAAGCACTCTGCAGGTGCTAAGAAGCGCTAGCATCATCGACGTTATTCTGCTCTGATTTATACACCACTCCATACCAATTACATTTTCCTTATATGTGACATGCTGGCTTACCTAGAGCAAGATCATAGAAATGTAGGGCTGGAAGGACCCTTGAGAGGACATAGAGTCCAGCCCCTGCTCTGAGACAGGACCAGGTAAACCTAGACCATCTCTGACAGTTTGTCCAACCTCCAGTGATGGAGATTCCACAAACTCCCTTGAAAGCCTCTTCCAGAGCTTAACTACCCTTATAGTTAGGAAATTTTCCTAATATCTAACCTAAATCTCCCTTGCTGCAGATTAAGCCCATTATTTCTTGTCCTATCTTGGTGGACATGGAAACAATTGTTCACTATCCTCTTTATAACAGCCATTAACATATATGAAGACTGTTATCGGGTGTATCTCCTCCCCCCCTCAGTCTTCTTTTCTCAAGACTAAATGTGTCCAGTTTTTTTTCTCATAGGTCAGGTTGTCTAAACCTTTTATCATTTTTGTTGCTCTCCTCTGGACTCTCTCCAGTTCATCCACATTTTTCCTAAAGCGTGGTGCCCAGAACTGAACATAGAATTCCAGCAGAGGCTACACCAGTGTTGTGTAGAACTGGACAATTACCTCCTATGTCTTTCATATGGCACTCCTGTTAATACACCCTATGGTGATATTAGCTTTTTTTTTTTTTTGCAATTGGTGACTCCTATTCCATATGTGATCCACTAGAACCCCCAGATCCTTTGCAGCAGTATGATCACCTAGCCAGTGAGTCTCCATTTTGTCATCGTGCATTTGATTTTTGACTTCTTAAGTGTAGTACTTTGAACTTGTCTTTACTGAATTTCATCTCCTTGATTTCAGACCAGTTCTCTAAGATGACATTACACTTATAACATTTCCTGCCACCTACAAGGTAAGATTGCACCACTTCCCTGGGTTTTTAACCTCCAGCTAGAATGAGAATTTGACTATAATCTTGTCTGCACTAAGGAAGGAAATGGCTGTAAGAACATTGGTTTCATGAAATACTTTTATTACATCACTGGTCCTTGAAGCAGGTTGGTGCAGCCATGCACCTGCAGTGTTTTTGGTGGGACTATTGTAGTGCTTTCACATAGGGTCTGTTTACAGTACTTAAAATAAACCATACCTGGCAATCCTTGTCAGCAAGGACTTCTCCCCAGGCCTCCCATCAACTGGAAATGAAAACAATTTGCTGCTAATATAGACAGGAAAAGAATTGTTTTCAGCACCATTATGTGGAAACTTGGTGGAACAAGATGTCTATTGTACTGTCTTCAACTGTGCTAAATTCCCCCATCTGAACTAGGATCTAAAACCACGTTTTTCATAGGTGGCCTCTAGTTTGGGGTACTCCAGTCATTGGGTGCATAGTTCACTTAAGACCTGATTTTGAGAGATGCTGAGCTCCTCCATCTCCAGTGGAAGTCAGTTGTAAATTAATGGAGATATCCTATCTTCTAGAACTGGAAGGGACCTTGAAAGGTCATCAAGTCCAGCCCCCTGCCTTCACTACCAGGACCAAGTACTGATTTTGCCCCAGATCCCTAAGTAGCCCCCTCAAGGATTGAACTCACAACCCTGGGTTTATAGTAGGCCAATGCTCAAGCCACTGAGCTATCCCTCCCCCCAGGGTTTTCTGTTGTAGATGTGGGTGCTAAGCACCTCTGAACATCAGGCTCTCAGTGTCTCCAGTTTGGGCACCCACAAATGGAGGCACCCAAAATAACTGGGCTTTTGTGAAAATGTCGGCCTAATCATTCTTCAAAACTAGTGACTGTGGTCCTAGGAAACCTAGTTCTGACCACCCCTGACAACACTAGCCTATTTTCCTACTTTAGATGGGTACACGGAACATGCTTTACAACCATTGTTGTATAGATGCATTATGAGATTCCTGAAGACTTTGTCCCATAGCACATGGTACTGTGCCTCAGAGACACCATTTTGCAAGATAGAATTTGGAAGACTAGCTAAACTTGCACAGCTGCAACACATGTGGCTTCCCATCCACTATGAAGAAAAATCACTGTAGCCTGTGCTGATCTTTAGCTTGACTTGCAGAGAGGTGATGCAACTAGTTCTGGTAAAATGTCTGGGATGGCTTTTGTGTCTGGATGCGGGTGTAGAAAGCTCAAGATGTTCCAGGTGATGATTTCCTGAAATGCTCCTGCTTAGTGTATGTGATGCATTTAGACACCCCTGTGGGGAGAGTCAGATTTACTAACAGCAGCTAGTCTGAGGTTGACTATGTTGGGAGATACATGTTTCATGCAATCAGGAAAGCTGTTTGCTTCTCCTTCGCTCCTGCACTATTTGTTCAAACAGATGCACCTAATCCAGACGTCTCAGCTGGTGATGAAAAGTTATGGGGAAGGTGTAAATTCAATCCGGCCCCTTTGAACAACCTTCCCACAAAACATCGGATCAGTGTTCCTCCAGCAGAGCATTCAATTAAAAAACAAAATATAAATGTCTGATGTGCCTGTCTTGTTGCCTGTATTAAACTAGGAATGATATGATCTATGAGTATGAATGACACTTGCAGCAGAATTATTCCTGCCTCCTTGCCAATGTTAGCGCTGATGATTTAGGCCATCGTCTGTCTTGGAAAAAGCCTTTTCTTTTAAATTAGATGTCCAAATGGTCTTTAATTCAGTTTTTTTAAAGTTGTTTTTCAAAGCAAATCGAACACTAAAATTTCTACTTTGTTCCCGAGTTACCCTGAAATGAATACTAGTCCACAGAAAATATCCTATCAAATGACTATCTAACAGAGAGATATAGAAATTGGTTCAGAGCTATGGCTCATCTAGTCCAATATCCTGTTTATCACAGTGTCCAGTATCTAAATGATCTAGAGAAAAGGGCAAAGAATCCTTCCCAGAACAGTTAATCCCCCATGAATTAGAAGTTGGCTTATTCCCTGGAGCATAATGGTTTATCCTTTTTAGTACTGCATGTTGTCTTTACCCATGTAGAGGATTCTATTAAGGACCTGATCCTGTGAGATTCTGAGCTCTCTTAACTCAATGGGAGCAAAACATACATGTTGGGTAGAAATATCCCTCCTCACCAAAGGGTATGTTGTAACTGTTATCAGAATTGCCTAGTGGTTCTCTGACCTACTCAAAGAGGAAGCTTACCGGGGAGTAATTGACTATTTACCCATTATTTGAAAATCCTGTGGGTTGCTCCTTTGAAGTCATTTCCAGTGGAAAGTGCAACTCATTTTTCTATGATTTTTCAAGCTCCTGCCTCTGTATTTTAGCCCTGAACACAAGGGAAAATCAGACACACACTATATCAGGGGTAGGCAACCTATGGCACGTGTGCCGAAGTCGGCACACGAGCTGATTTTCAGTGGCACCCACACTGCCCGGGTCCTGGCCACCGGTCCGGGGGGCTCTGCATTTTAATTTAATTTTAAATGAAGCATCTTAAACATTTTAAAAACCTTATTTACTTTACATAAAACAATAGTTTAGTTATATATTATAGACTTATAGAAAGACCTTCTAAAAATGCTAAAATGTATTACCGGCACGCAAAACCTTAAATTAGAGTGAATAAATGAAGACTCGGCACACCACTTCTGAAAGGTTGCCGACCCCTGCACTATATTATACTTTCTAGGTATGAGCTTGACATCTTCTCTTGGCTGCTGTTCTTTAGAGACCTGAAGACCGGACCCTGAAAGTTAAAGATTCTTTGCCCTGTTTCAGTTTTGCTTGATTGTTAGCAACATCCAGTAGAAAATGAAAGCATTTCAGGGTAACTGATGCTTTGTTTGCCATATTATTTTGGAAATATCATGTCCTTACAAACTTAAGTGGGAAATAGATCGTATTTAATAGTCAAACTATGAGGTTCCTCCCCACCAAAGTCTGATAACCATTTTCTTGAGTCCAGAGAATTACTAAAAAGCAACAGAGGGTCCTGTGGCACCTTTAAGACTAACAGAAGTATTGGGAGCATAAGCTTTCGTGGGTAAGAACCTCACTTCTTCAGATGCAAGATGTCTTGACCCGATATAACACAAATTCGGATATAGTGCGGTAAAGCAACGCTCCGCCGGGGCAGGCTGCGCGCTCCGGCGGATCAAAGCAAGTTCGATATAATACAGTTTCATTTTTTGGCTCCCGAGGACAGCGTTATATCGGGGTAGAGGTATATATTAACATGATGCAAATCACCTTTCTGGGAGGAAAAAATAATCAATCTGGTTCTAAGCATTTCTCCATTTTATATTTCATGCCATGAGAAATTCGTATATGGTCTGTGTTTTGATTTTTCTAAAAATATTTAAGGAAACCTTTATGCCTGTGCTAAGTGAAGGTCATTGCAAATGCATATATTAATTTTCATATTTCTATTTGTAAGCTGCCCTTTGAATGTGATGCTAATGCAAATTTATGTTTTTTAAGGTAAATCTAAATCTTAACATTTAAATACAGAGTAATCCCAAGAGTTCAATTCTCATTCATTTAATAATTCAAGGATTTTTTTTTTTATACTGTGAAATTTGAACAAAGCACTTAGATGTTACCATGGTAATCAGGCTTTAAAGTATTTTGAATTACCTAGAATCCTAGTGTACTGGCACAAAAGGTATTACAGGAGACCTCTATGAGCTTTTAATTTATTCTGTGGAAAATCCTGCTTATTTGGTGGCTTTGTCTGTAAATATATGTTTTTGACAGATCGTATTTTAAACATTTTCTGCTTCACACTGCACCCTCCCTATATATCCTTTAAAAAGCAGGCTCATTCAAGGCAATGGGAAGTTTTGCCATTAACTATAGTGGAGCCAGGATTTCACCTCAGATCTTTATATTTTTAATGGATATTGGTGTTTTCCTTTATTTCTTTAATGAAAGTTGCTGGGGTTTCTGCTGTTCTAAGACAGAGCAGAGTTAGAACGTTTTAGTCTTTGTCTTGTTTTGCAAATGCTGACAATACAGTAGAAAACTGAACCTGATGCACTAAAGCTTAACACTAGTTAGGTGTGTATGCCTGGCCCCATGTTTGGTATTGGATGTCTTTTGCTACACACAGACAGGTCTTAGATTGACTAAAGAAAATTCAGAGATAGGCCTGTTCTGAGAATAGGGGTATGTCTACACTACGGGATTAATCCGAATTTATATAATTCGAATTTAGGAAACCGATTTTATAAATTCGAATGTATTCGGCCACACTAGGCACCATTAATTCGGTGGTGTGCGTCCAAGCTACCGTAGTAGCATCGATTTCCAGAGCGTTGCATTGTGGGTAGCCAATAACATCTAATTGCCAATAACATCGAATTGCGGCCACACTAACCTTAATTCGGATTAACAATACCGATTTTGACGCTACTCCTCTCGTCGAGGAGGAGTACAGAAATCGAATTAAAGGGCTCTTTAATTCGAATTAAATGGCTTCGTTGTGTGGACGGGTCAAGCGTTAATTCGAATTAAAGCAGCTAAATCCGAATTAAAGTCGTAGTGTAGACCAGGCCTAGGACTGCGAACCGAGAACTTCTGAATCTGAGGTGCTACAACATGGGATCTTCCAGGCCCTCATGTTGGTCTTCACTAAATCTCTTCTAAGGGACAAGCACAGACCCCAAATAATCAAACATACAGAAGCTCACAGACCCCCAGTTTACTTGGAGAACTGTCTCTTGAACAGGTTCTGGCACAAACAGCTGGATGGCACTTCTAAAGCAGAAGGCTGTTTAGGCAACCCGGAGATCCATTCTCTGACCCCCTTTTGGCTCCAAGGAATCCCCTTGCTAGCCCTCCCCCAAATCCACAGGACAGCCCTGTGCAAAGTGGGTTGTGTGATCACAGGGTACAAGAATTGCTTATGCTGGGAGTGGGGCAAAAATTTTTGATAGGTTCACTCAGAAATACTGAGACTGGGCCAGGATTCTTGCCTGCTCTGAGTTCCACCAGGTCTGGACTCTTCCCCAGACAGTTCTCTTCCTGTCCTTTGCTGTTGGGTCCCACCTTTCCCCACAAGCTAGAAAGCAGCAAGTGGTGGGATGTATAGCAATTTAAAAAATGAAGCTATTATGGAGACTAGGGAGGCGAGGAAGACATTACGTTACTCAGCTAATGAGCCAGTTCCCTGCCTATAACAGGATGTGAGACCTTGTCCAGATATTATTTTTATAGGGTACTATCCTGCAAATCACTGAGAATACTGGGCATCTTTGTCTCTGGTACTATACAACACTGGGAGAAGTCAAGGGATAAATAAATAGACTCTAAATCAGTCCTTGGATAGAAAACTAAAAAAAAATATAGCCCTCCATAAAGTGGCATTAGCTTAAAATTCTGAGCTGACAATTGCCCAAGATCTTCCAAACAATGAGTAATTACTGGTATTGCCCAGAAAAATTAAATAAATGCTCTATTGGATGTTCAGTCTTAATTCTCACAGATGCATTTATTATTATTTTCTCATGCTGGTGTCCACAGGAGCCAAGAAAGATGGAGGAGCCTGTTGTGTGAGGGACTGTACAAACCAACCTGTAGACATCGACTTGGTTTACCAATCTCATAACAGGGATGTTTCATTTCCCAAAACCTTATTCTTCAGCATAACTACATTAGAAGGCCTAGGCTGCAATTAATTTCTGTATCCTTAGACAGTTGCTGGGAGTGCTCAATCCATTAAAGCATTAAAGAACTTCCAAAGATTGATTAAGGATGCCGTCTGCTGGTGGTGTTTTTTACTTTCTGGTTGTGGTCTGGGATGGACTGTTTTCTCTTTTTCGTTCCCATATTCCGTCTTTTGCTAAATCCTGATGCTTTGTTCTTATTAATATCCCCAAATCCTCCTTTTCCTCTAAGGATCCCCTGCTAAAATCTTTTGTCCTGATTTTGTCACAGGTTGGTTTCTGTAGACTTCTGAAACCACATGCAAAGTGACACTATCCAATGTCACAACAAAAAGTTCACTGTCCAGTAAATTTACATGGTTTTTTTAGTGAAGTATTAATACATGGAAAGAAAACCCCTTCAAATACCAGGCAATGAGGGTACTGAGTCTCAGACATCTCTGAATTCTGTATCCCTTCAAAGATCATGCACCTTCCAGCTGATCTCAGTGCTGGTATAGGTTATGGGCGGTCTATAGTATGCTTATAACTTAAATGTAGGAATAACTTTTTAGACCTTGTTCGACAAACCTGAAATTAAAATGTTGCGAAGCATGTCTCTGACAGGATTATACATACTGTGTTATTATTTTTGTTTGGATTAACGTAGTGCTTAGGAGCTCTAGGCATGGCCATGGGTGTATGGGGGATTCTAGTGCGGGGTAGTACCTCTGTTGGAGGAACACATCATGCTCCTTAGGGGTAGTTCATCTGCTTTGGTCCCCACCTACACCCAGCTCTCACCTGTGGCTCCAAGTAGCTGTTTGGATGCGACAGCAGCAACACCCCGGTAAACCGCTTCAACGAGCAGGCTAAACCAGGTGTGGGTAGCTGATGGCTCTTTTGCCTTGGCGAGATAGGGAAACTGCCTTTCTCTAGCATGCGAAGACAGGTCTGGCGGGCTGGGCAGAGGAAATCAATTTGTGAGTCAACAGCCATGAAGGCGCTTCAGCAATGTGCTGTGGGACACGGAGAGCATGACAAGGCACTGAAGACGTCCTGGTCGCCCACTGCAGCTAAGGAAGTCCCCAGCCATAACCATTCTTCGTGCCGCTGGAATTTGGCTTCCACAGCTGAGAGAATGGGATTGCCCCTGTGCAACGGCTTTCTCACTCAGAAATTTCCCGCACAGGTTATATATAAAAATATACATGGACCAGGACTCCACTGTGCTAAGTTAATACAATTGTTGCACAATGTGTGCTGCTCTGTCATTCCTGTGAGATGCAGGTAAAGAAGGCAGACTGGTATTTGGGAACCTTTTATTTTCCCCACTATCACGCAGTTAATTATTAATTAAAAGTTTAGAGCAGAAGAGAGGTTTAGAGCAGAGGAAGTTTAGGAAGTTGCAGACCACAATAATCTTTACGATGGCTCCAATCCTGCTGCAATCACTGACATTCAGTACTTCCTTCCATCTAAGCACACAAGTAGTCCTTGTGAAGCCAAGGGGACTAAGCATGTGCATAAATGAAGATTATTATATTGGTCTGCAGGCTCCCAAACAGCGTGAACAAATAGAACATTGTCACTGGAGGGAAGGGGCCAGAGCCGCCTCTGGTGTAAATCGGAATCAAGGATTTGGCCCAACATGAAGAGGCATCACAGTTTCTGTGTGTTGGATTTTCCTGTGCTCAGACAATGCTCATCAAGGAAACAACAACCAAAGAATGACCAGATGTGAACATCCCTGAGTGAGCGAGCATGGCACGTCACCCTGCAACATTCTGCACTGGAACTGAAATGCAGACTGGCAGCTGCCTTACAGCTGCTCCCAGGGGTGACCCCTCTTCTTCAAAGATGCATCACTCTGAAAACAAAATGATGATGGTGTCTCCCTTCAGATACAGAATGACATACACAACCTGGGGACTTTTGACCAGACACACAGGTTGGCCATTCAGCCAGTTTGCTCCTTGAGGCTTGACCCAGAGCGTGGGGCAGTGCAGACTCTGGACAGGAATTCGCCTCTCTTGGTCTGGTGGCAGATTACTTTGCTATGGCCCTTTCCAGGATACAGCATCCCTCACCCTAGCACCCAGCCAGCTCTTGTGCAGGTTGAGCCACCCCTCCTCCCCACCTCTCCCACTCCTGAGGGCTGAGCACGAAGCATGGAGGCCCTGCTCTCCATCCTTGCTCCACAGTTGCAGTAGGAGTAAGGCCAACACAGTCATACAGAGAAGTAAAGGAGGCCCTCACTGTCCTATGTAGGTAGAGATGTATTGTAGCCCTTTATGCTTACATCATCTCTGTTCCCTCTTGATTTTGGTACGGTCCATTATCTTCCATATAACTGGAAATATTCCCCTCAAAATAAGCCCTTCCTAGGAGGATTAATATGGTCTAATGTGGGGTCAGCACTATATAAAATTTGAGGGAACATTTGCTCCTTGCCCAATGAGTGCGCAGTCTAACTATGACAGACTATACAGATCAGACACCTAGATCACAATTTCCATATCTCATTTTTCACTTCCGTTTTCTCTGAGTTCAGCTACTGCACCAATAATGTGACTCTTAATAGGTGGGAGTGTAGCTGAGTGGGCAGCGCAGATTACTGGGACTCAGGATTCCTTAGTTCCAGTTCTGGTTCTGCTAGTGACTCAATCTGACTTTCCCATCTCTCTGTGCCCCCATAAAATGGGCAATAATTATATTAGCTGCTTCACATGGGAGCTGTAAAGCTCAATTTATATTTGTAAGGTGCTTTGAGATCATTGGGTAAAAGGTTGCAATGTAAGGGCATGGTATTGTTATGCATCTGTTGGCAGGGCTACCCCTGATATTTTAATAAAGAAAAGCCCTGGGGTATTGACTGTGGAAATATTTCTGCCATACAAGTTCAGAAAGAAAAAGCATTGCCTTAAAAAGACCAGTGAGAACATTTGCAAGTCTAATGTTAATTCATATCCACAGGACACATGGAGTTTTGATCACAGACACAACAAGCACATTACTCATGCGATAATTGTCACTCTCAGATTATTTTTTAAAATAATGTTTATCTTTTATTGCCAAATGTGCTGTGTAACAGGTTTTTAATGGGTAAACAATAGAGCAGTCTGATTAAATTACATCACAGTCCTAGTAGCTTTCCAGTGCTATTGTCAATAACTCTGGTAGTCTGCTCACTAAATCTTTGCAAAGTTAATCAAAATCACCATACTGCTGATCCAAAAAAAGTCTCTATATGAAACTAAAGAACCGAAAAAGTCTGAAGACTTTATTGGGTATTTCTGGTTATTTAATGTACTGTGTGTTATTGAAAGGAATAAGAATACTCTATCAGATGAGGTCTTGCAGCCGTGCTGTTTAAAAATTATGAAGATTACTGCGGTCTGCAAAGTTCCTACTTTTAAATATCAGAGGGGTAGCCGTGTTAGTCTGGATCTGTAAAAAGCAACAGAGGGTCCTGTGGCACCTTTGAGACTAACAGAAGTATTGGAGCGTAAGCTATCGTGGGTGAATGCCCACTTCATCAGACGAAAGTGGGCATTCACCCACGATAGCTTACGCTCCAATACTTCTGTTAGTCTCAAAGGTGCCACAGGACCCTCTGTTGCTTTCTACTTTTAAATGTTTGAATTGTGTGTCTGTGAACTTATGGTGACATTCCAACAAAATTGCCTTAAAAACAACAAACACTACATTGGTTATTTGTTCTGATTAGAATTTATTACTTTTGCTATGAGAGTGCTCAAAAGTCCCCATCAAGATTTGGAGCTTCATCATGCTAAGTGCTATGCAATCATTTAGCAAGACGGTCCCTGCTTCAAAGATCTTGCAGCCTAATTTGACATCGTTTCATCATTCTGGGGGGGAAATGATGATGTTTGTTTCACCTCCTAAGTGCTTGTGCTAACTCATCAACCCAGTCTGTCCCTAGCTGAACGTTGGATCTCTTTTCCTTTTGCTATTCAAGGTCATTGCTGGGGCATATCTGGGCATATTGTTTCTGGCCAATGCAGATATGGTAATACAGGTATGTTCTGTGGTAATTTTTAGATTGTATTCCTCCATTACACCCGAGGGAATTATGTACAGAAAAAAAATCAAGATTATGCAAAATTAAATACTTTTATTTATGTATTTATTTTTCTGCAAATTAAATGAAATATAACACTATTTGAACCTTCTTTAGAAATATATGCAGGTATTTTGTATTTATATAGCATGGTTTATCATAGAATCTACTGTAGTCCTTGAACAAAAAAAAGTGATGTGTGATTAGGGTGACCAGATGTCCCGATTTTATAGGGACAGTCCCGATATTTGGGGCTTTTATTAATATGGGCTCCTATTACCTCCCACCCCCTGTCCCGACTTTTCACACTTGCTATATGTGATTTTTAAAATTGAATAAAGTTGTTAAAGAAGGACTTGTTAAACTGGGATTAGTTTTTATAATTTTCAGCAAAATGACCCCTTTTCTGCAATAAATTATATGCTCACATCTTTTCAAAGTCCAAGTGCAAAACTAAAAATAAACAAAAGAAAGCTTTGAGTCCTTGCGGTATCTCAAGTACTGTGCAATGTAACAAGATGATTGTGCAGTTCTATTGGGTTCTTCTCTCATACTTATCAAAATACTAGCATCAATAAGACTAAACCAAATGATTTTTTGTTAGCATAAAGTCTTTTTAAATTCCAAGATTGAAATAAAGTTACACCAGCTCTTTCAGTTTGTCTTCTGAAACACCTCCTACCGGAGAGGACAAGAATATACAGTGAAATGCTGCACTCAGCACCAGCTGTGTTTGTTACAGCATTTATGTATCTGAAAGCTAATGCTTTCAGGAACAGTCAACATGGATTCACCAAGGGCAAGTCATGCCTGACCAACTTGATTGCCTTCTATGATGACATAACTGGCTCTGTGAATATGGGGAAAGTGGTGGATGTGATATACCTTGACTGGGATGATTTAGTTGGGGTTGGTCCTGCTTTGAGCAGGGGGTTGGACTAGATGACCTCTTGAGGTCTCTTCCAACTCTAATCTTCTATGATTCTATGAAATTCAGAAGATGGTAGGCTGTTGATGACCAAAACCTGGCAAAACATGAAGCACAATCCTCCTTGACATGACTCATTACAAGAACTCGTCTGGGGTTGAAAATTCTTACACATTTCAGGAACTTAATTGTGGGCTGCCCAATGAATTGTCAATAGCTGAAAGAACAGGTGCACCAACTTGCTACCTGATCCGTCATTACATTGTTGACATCTTCAGCCCTGAGAAACCTTTGAGAAGTTTCCAACGAAAACTGAGTATGTGTCTCAAGGAAAAACAACAGTTCTTACATTTTATCAAAAGCAAAGAGAGTGCACAGTTTCTGGCTTTCAAATGTAGCCATTAGGTCAAGGATTGGCTTGCACGTTTCATTAATAAAATGCAACACAATCTTCAGCATTAAACATTGTGTTTCATCTGACAGCACTCTTTCAAGTTCCCTCAACGAATATGGGGCAAGTTGTCACACACACCCAATTCTTCAATAAAGCTGTGATAATATTGAAAGTGCTTTTCATGGTACTGAACAGCAACAAACCATGTTTTGCAAGAATTTTCCACCATCTTTAAATACCTGTCCAGGAAAATCTTTTACTCTCTAATTTGCTGGTATATTTGTAATGTGGGACCTTTGTTGTGGCATTTTCTGGCAAAATCAATCAATGTTCCCTTGCCCCTCAGTGTGATCCAACATTTTTCGTGGTCTTTCTCTATTAAGGGACATTATGAAATATTATGTGACAATACATTGTATACGTTTTATAAATAATATTATTCGGGTGCATAATTACCGAAATTCCCTGGGGTGTACTCTGTGGCTTTATAAATGAGCTGATGATAAAATCCTTCATAGGCTTAGTTGGGGCAATACACTGCCACAGGAACCTGAACTCGTAATTTTGAGCTTGTTTATCTGATATTGCAATATTCCCACTCCCAAGTAAATTTTATATCACACACAATATTGCTTTGACATTGATGGCTTCCCATCAGCCGGGTCCCACATGTCTTGGTGACCGTCAGACTCCTGCTATATGTATCTGTTCAGGCACTGATGATGACGTTGAAACAAAGCATTCTGATTTTTTTACCCAGTCAAAACAATTCAGCCGATTAGGCATGAATTTGTTAAATGTTTTGGATGACGTGAATTTGTGGTTTTTGGCAAAAAAAAAAAAAAATCAGTGGAGAGGTTATGCCTAGCTCTAGTCCCATCACAAGTCTTCATCTGTGGCATCCCTTGGATCTGGGGGTCTTTCCCTTACTTGGTCTGAAGGGCAGATTATTTGTGTGTTTTTAAGGCTTAAGACACACTCCCTCTGCCCCCCATGTTTTATCAGTTTTTTAAACTGGGAAATAATTATGAATCACTCAAAAGCAGAGGATATAGAATCATAGACCTGTAGGGCTGGAGGGGACCTTGAAAGGTCATCAAGACCAGCCCTCCTGTGCTGAGGCAGGACCAAGTAATCCTAGACCAGGTGTTTTTGTCCAACCTGTTCTTAAAAACCTTCAATGATGGGGATTCCACAATCTCCCTTTGGAAGCCTATTCCAGAGTTTACCTATCCATATAATTAGCAAGTTTTTCCTAATATCTAACCTAAATCTCCCTTGATGCAGATTAAGCCCATTACTTCCTGTACTTCATTTGATTTTGTCCTTCCTAAATGCAGTACTTCACACTTGTCTTTATTTAATTTCATCTGGCTGATTTTAGACCAATTGTAATCCTGTCCTCCAAAGTGCTTGAAGCAACACATAGCTTGGTATCATCTGCAAATTTTATAATCATACTCTCCAGCTCTTTATCCAAGTTATTAATGAAAAATATTGAATAGAGCTGGACCCATGACTGACCACTAAAGAACCCCACTAGATTTGCCCTCACAGTTTGACAAAGAACCATTAACAACTATCCTTTAAGTATGCTCTTTCAACCAGTTTTGAACCCACTTTATAATAATTTCATCTAGACCACATTTCCCTAGTTTGCTTTTGAGAATGTCATGGGAGACAGTGTCAAAAGCCTTAGTAAATCAACATAGATCACGTCTACTACTTCCCCACCCCCCATCCACTAAGCCAGTGACCCTGTGAAAAAGGAAATTAGGTTGGTTTGGCATGATTTGTTCTTGACAAATCCATGCTGGCTATTCCCTATTATCCTCTAGCTGCTTACAAATTGATTGGTAAATAATTTGTTCCAGTATCTTTCCAGGTATAGGCTGGTCTGTAATTCCCTGGGTGGTCTTTGTTCCCCTTTTTAGAGAGAGTTATTATGTTTGCCCTTTTCAAGTCCTCTGGGACCTCACACATGAGCTGTCGAAGAACATTGCTAACGGTTCCAAGATTGACACATGATAGAGAGAACTGTAAATCAGCTAGTACTGTGCTCATACGTATCAATACCGCCAGCTCCTTGCTAGTCATGGGGTGCGCTGTTGGCAAAGCAGGCTAATGTAATCCTTGGATGTATAAATGGGAGTTGGAAAGTGATGTCACCTCTGTGAACAGCACTGGTGACACTGATACAGCAATACCACATACCGTCCTGGTGCTCACATTCTAAAAAGGAAGTTGAAAAGGTGCAGAAAAGAGAGTTTATCAAAAAAGAAGATTGAGTGGTGACTTGATGACAGCATGTAAGTACCTCCAGGGGGAGAAAATACTGGGTAATAAAGGGCTCTTAGTCTAGTGGAGAAAGGCATAACAAGAATCTATGGCTGGAAGCTGAAGCCAGACATGTTCAAATTAGGACTAAGGGACACATTTGTAATGGTGAAGGGTGATTAACCATTGGCACAAACTATCAAGGGAAGTGGCTGCTTTTTTTTTCTTTTTCTTTTTCTTTTCAATCTCCTGAGGTCTTCCTCTACAGTTCTGCTTATAGCTTATGCTTCAGAGACAAAGGGTGAGCAGATTGCTGCCAAATCTGATGTACTCCTCCCTTCTGTTGGCTAGCTCTGGGCCAGATTCTGCCCCCTTACTCACCTTGAGAAGTCCCTTACTCTGTGAGAAGTCCTAACTAAACATGGGAGGACAAATCTGCTCCTCCAGGGGGGCCGAGGCACAAGGCTGCTGCAGCAACGGAACGAACGGGGTAAAGACTCATGGCACCATTTGTGGAGGCCCCTGGGCCTGCATGTGTGTTGACCCTGCCCCATTCCCATCACTACCCTCTGTGCCACTTCAAGTGGGACAGGCAGCATTCTCCAGTGTGCACGGCTTCCCATGGGGTGTCTTTGGGGAGGGATTGCAGGTGTGCTGGCCCCTGTGGGGAGTGAAAGGGCAGGGGGTAGACTGCTTGTGCTCTATCATGACCTTATGCATCTGCACACTGAGCAGTCACAGTCTAGTCCCTATTGAACACCAAAGCTTCCCAAAGACCATGGATGAGCGATGGCATGCGGCAGGATGAGGTTTTTATTTCAGGAATTTGTCAGCTTGGAACAGTGCCTCTAACCTCCACAATGAGTCTGACTAGTTGATTATAATAAAACTGTATTATGAAAGCTAGGAAGGTAGCCCTCCTAGATGGTAGCACTCTGACTCCTTGTGTGTTGCGTATGGAACTGTTCTTAGGGATTCCATTTCACACAGTATTTGGCATAGCAGTAAGACAAGCCCTACGGCCTCTTATATGACATCTTCCCTTCTCCTGGCCAAATCAGGTGCAGGTGCATGCATCTGAGAGCAGCCTTTGGCCCACAGGATTTTAAACACCTGCTCTGGCTGGCTTGTATTTTGAAAACCAATAAGGCAGCTGGCCATCTTAACATCAATAGTGAATGCCGATTAGTACACTGGCTTTCCAAAAGCTCTCACTGTGCTCTTGTGTGTTTTTTCTTTTGTTTTAGCATATTTATATGTATAACAAGCAAGAAGCAAACAAAAACCACCTGAAATATGAAGCTTATGGGGAATCTTAAACTGACAAGTTGCAGTCACGTCAATAAGTCTAAGATTTTTACCAAAACCTTTAAAATGTAGCCTGAGGTTTGCATTCATATTTACACTAAATCTCCACCATTTGCAAATTGCTTTCTTTCCCCCTTGGACTCTCATGAGGGTGAAATACATTTTCACTGGACACCTAGACATGGAGTCAATTTTCACAGCAGCGGGAATCTCATTAGGGCTTGTCTGGCTGTTGAAGGCTTCCTTTCTTTGGCAGCAGAATGGTGAGCTACTTTTGTCGTCAAACTTGAAACCAGGCACAACTTGTTTATTTCAGTTTGCTGACTAGTCGCATATTTCTGGCAGGACTATGGTGTCTGCTCTCTGCTGTGTTCTGGGAGGAGGAAGAGGATTCAGTCATGTGGTGGAGCATTTGGTCTGCTGGACCTCAGCTCTGTTCTAGTCCAGCTTCTACTTTGGGTAAGAAAAGAGAACCGCAACATGACTTCATTTCAGCCAAACTCCTTGCTGCAGGAATGGGATACCAGGCATGGTGTCTCAAAGTTCACTCAGATTCCATGGTGAAGGGATGCAGAGTTACAATCTAGATAGGACTTGGAAATATATTTTTCCAAATGACTTTTTTATAGACATGGCCAAATGTGTGTTTATTTGTATTTATTTCTAGAGTACTTGTCGGCATGGTATAACTGCTGTATCGTTTAGTGATGAGTCATTCCTGAACTAGAGCCTGATTTAACCACTTGCGATCATGAGTCATTCCCGTGCTAGGCTCCAGCCAATCCACAAATCAGGAGCTGGTCTAGTGACCTTCAGAGCAGGTATATAAACTTCACAGGAGAAACAGCAGCTCAGTTTGTTTAATGTCACTTCATGGCTGGAACTCTCCTCAGCCTCATAGTGGTAACAAATGCCACAGGCCTCAGCCTGCTGTAGCCCTGCTCTTGCTCCAGCCTCATTACCAGTTCTGCTCCACCCTTGGTCTTGTTCCTGGACTTACTCTTGCCTTGTTCCAAGACGGCTCTGGATTCCTGATTCTGACTCTGACCCACAGCTCCAACCACTAGTCCTCACCATGCCCATCATGGTTTCTGAGAGTTATAATGCACCCACACCCAACAGCGCTATCACCACCATAAGTTGCCTTTGAGCATTCCAGCAAAGTAGCCTGTTTATGTAGCCTGTATCCTGTATGACTACAAAAGACTCCAATGGCCTGCCAGAGCCAAAGAGAAAAGGAATAAACAAGCTTTTCAACACCATGACCAATGAATTGTTGGCCATGAGATGGCTAGAAATTTGGATGCAATAATAACAATATTTAGCATTCATAGACCTTTATATCTTCAGATATCAAGGGGTAGCCGTGTTGGTCTGTATCCACAAAAACAACAAGGAGTCCGGTGGCACCTTAAAGACTAACAGATTTATTTGGGCATAAGCTTTCGTGGGTAAAAAATCTCACTTCTTCAGATGCAAGCTTATGCCCAAATAAATCTGTTAGTCTTTAAGGTGCCACCGGACTCCTTGTTGTTTTTATATCTTCAGAGTGTTTAGTGAACATTAAATAATGAATCTTTATAATACTCCTCTGTGATATGTAAATATCACCTCCTTATTACAGGTGGGGAAATTGAAACAGAGAGGTTAAGTGATTTGCTAAAGGCTATAGAAGAAGTCAGTGTCAGAGATGGGTTTAGAACTTTGGACTCCCTGGCTTCTTATCCTGTGCACAGACAACACAGGCTGACTTCAGTCCTATATGAAGTGGGGCTACTCAATGGAAAGTGTTTGTATTTTGGTCAAACTTAAGAAATACATCTATGTACATCTAGGTGCTGGTTCCCTTCAATAAAGATGATATCAAGACAATGCTTTTCCTTAATGAAGTTGGGAAACATTTTGATAGCTGTCTTAATGGGCAATGACATTCTTAGATAAGTCGGAGTCGAAGTAAACTCATACTGCAACTCTCCTTGAAGAAAGCATTTATTTGACAACTAAGTTGTAATTTGAATGGTAAGATTTTTCCCAGTGTCTAATGATGTTTTGATGACCTTTTATGCAAGTGCAAATCATTACTATAGTGGAAAAGCTGACCTTGACCTTGCTTTTTTAAACTTCAGTGCTAATTGATGAATTTGCTGACATTTTCCAGTGACCTCTATGACTTGAAGACATCCTAGAACTGACTTAATTAAAGATCAGCCTGAATGAAAATGAATTTCAAAAGTACTGTGTGGTTTGTGATTTCTGTTGAAACTCTCCTGAGTTTCTCAAGTGTCTGGGATGGAGGTGAGTTATCATTCAGATACCCACACAAGTTGCACAAGATAATTAAGTGAAGCCTCGTTTAATATAGAAGGGAGAAAAGCACCGTGATATTATACTGACAGGCTGCTGTCACGTAAGACTTATTGGAGCATGAGCTTTCTTGGGTGAATACCCACTTCGTCGGATGCACGTCATATTCACCCACGAAAGCTCATGCTCCAATACGTCTGTTAGTCTATAAGGTGCCACAGGACTCTTTGCTGCTTTTACAGATCCAGACTAACACGGCTACCCCTCTGATATGTAAGACTTATGAGGATTCTATAATTGTTCTCTGGATTGTTTCAGACTGGCCCATTGAGTTAACTCTGTCATGTAGTCTGGAAATATTTAAGTCCCGTCAGAGACTCCAGGAAGTTCGACTTCTGCTTTATGTGCCTGGGCAAGATTTTTTGCACTCTCCACGGGATCTTGGATAGCCCTCTTATTAGTAATTAATTATTAATTGATTATTCTGTTCGTGTCTCTACTTCTGCCGTTACGAGAGCATCTGGGAATGTCACAGTTTTTAAGATAGTCAATGAGGGTGGGATTTTCAAAAATGCTCAGCGTTGGCCTAACTCTGCTCTTACTGATGTTACGCCAAAGCTAAGCCCCTCGGAATATCCCATTCCAGGTTTCTTCTAAAAAGAAGACTCTTTTCTACTCCCCCGGTTAGTACCATGCTGCACAGATGAGTCTGGTTATCAGAAAAGTGCCTTTTGTGGGTGGGTGTGCTCAGATGTTCTTCCGTGGAGCCCTCCTTAGCATTGCCGCCTGCCTGTGTTTTTCCTTTTCTCTCCCTTCCTCTCTCTTTCAATTGAGTTTTGCTTCTCATTTCAGATGATCCTGTCGTTCAAGTATACCACAAAGTGTTTTAGTTCAACATGCCACATGCCTGGTAACTACAGCTGTGTGAATATGTTTGGCAAAACTGGGCGGGGGGGTGGGGTGGGGGAGGGGGTTGCCTGCTGCTGTGCAATGTTCTGCAGTTCACTGAACTCTATGTGGGAGGAGACTTGTGTTTCTGATGGGATCCACTCAGAATTAGGCTCCCTAACCTTGACTTTCCATCAGGTGTGGGGAAAAGCCCAGTGGCCTTCTAATGTTTCCTCTGCTCTCCCATGTTCCAGATTAGCTGACTGACCTGTTTCCTACTTAGCTCCTCAGGGAGTGGATGAATGACCTGGTTCCCCATCCTACTTCAGTGGGTCAGCAATGAAGACTCACTCCCCCTTAAATCCTCTTGGTATCTTCTGAGATGGCAGGCCTGTCCCCACTCCTATTTATTTCCAGGAGAACGAGGAAATACTCCAATCCGTTTTGTTAAGCCCTTTTGGGCCTCAAAGTGATACCCAGTAGTCACACGAGTCCTTTGGAATTGCCATTTTCAACATTTACCCCTTGGTATGGAAGCTTCTCTAATAATGAGTAGTAAGTACCTGATTCCAGAAGCAGTTCCATTCATTTCAGTGTGATTGCTTGCGATGTCCAGAGTCACACAGGAAGCCCATGGCAGATCAGGGAAGGTGGGTCTCCCAGGTTCTAACATAACACCCTAACCACAGGCCTATCCTTCCTCTCTCTCGCTCATTTTAGGTTCAAATATGCAACCCTTACTTTCCCTGGTGAGCAATTACTCATGAAAGAAGACTAATTGGCTTCAACTGAACTATTTCTGTAAATAAATTCTCACTAAAGTCAGGGTTGCAGAATCTAACCCTTTACCCATCACTTACTCCAAGTTATGATAAATCTCAGCTTCCTTTCCTTCCCCCCCTCCCACCCCCAAATTTGCATTGTCGGAGACTGGAAATCACAGGAGAGTGGTACACTAGAAGCATGCACAAGGGCATCATTATATAACTCTACCCAGACACGGGGGCCCATATTGTTGTATGCGACATACATATTCAGTGAGGCTATGTGCATTTGAATTTTTGAACTGGTGCCGTGTTTGTCATTCTGCTGTACTGGAGAAAGCTTTTCATATTGCTGATAATATCAACCTTTGCCTCTTTTGCTAGGATGGGCAGTTCGAATAGGGCCCACAATGAAAAATTCTCATTTATTCTCACAACCTTTGCCAGCCTATTAAAAATAAATGTACAGAAAGCGGAGTCAGTGATCTGACTCTAATGGGAGAAATGCACTCATGTAATGCTGAGGCTGGATTCTCCATGGTTTTCATTGTTCCCTAATTGATCTAACAAATCTTACCGTTTACCTAGTAGGAAAGGATGAATGTGGCGGAGGAAGCCTTCTGGGGAAGGAATTTGATATTAAAGATACCAAACAAAACCACTGCTCTCTGTGCTTCCCAATCTTGTGAGCTCATGCAACTCTTGTTAGCCTGACTGTGTCAAAGCCAGAGGGGAGAAGAAGGGTGGAAGTATCCAGGAGGGCTCGGGACTGTCTAAGGAAAATCCTGGCCTTGATGGGGAATAATTCAATTTATTCTGATTTATTGCTTGGGGGTGAGGGTGGGGGTTAGTTGTTATTTAACAATCTGTCCTAAGTAACAGGAAGTACCTAACAGTGCTGCCGCAGGAGCAGAGCAGGAATGGGGAAGAAACTTGCTATTGGCCTGTTCTCGGAACAGATTATTTCCTCCTCTGCATCTGCTCAGCTGGTGGGGGTGTGTGGAGCCCATTCCTTGCCCCCTGTGCTAGAGAGGATGTATCAGCCTTACAGAGGCTTCGCTCCTTCTTGAGCTGTGACACCACTTGTAACATGAGGCTTACTGGCAATGGGGATAAAACCTTAAAAGCATGAGTATCTAGTGCCTGAGTTAAAAGATCTTGCTGTGTTAACTCAGAGACTGTACAGACTCATAAACCTCTGTGGTCCAGCCACTAGAGGTGGGCAGAGAGCCACACAGTAAGTATAAATAACAGAGCTGTAAAGGGGTTATTATACTTTGGGCTGGTCCACACTAAGCCCCCAGTTCGAACTAAGATACGCAACTTCAGCTACGTGAATAACGTAGCTGAAGTCGAAGTATCTTAGTTCGAACTTAAAGGTACTTACCGCGGGTCCACACGCGGCAGGCAGGCTCCTCCGTCGACTCTGCCTACTCCTCTCGCGGAGCAGGATTACCGGCGTCGACGGCGAGCACTTCCAGGATCGATTTATTGCGTCTAGACAAGACGCGATAAATCGATCCCAGAAGATCGATTGCTTGCCACTGAACCAGCGGGTAAGTATAGACGTACCCTTAGGCTTGGAAGGATTTGATTTGTATCGGTAGGTGTCGGTAAACATCAGTTTCATAGTACAGACACAAACTGTCAAAAAATATTTCCCTTGATGATCACTGAAATTTACAGATAGGCAAAGTGAGAAAAATGCAGCTTAAGACCTTATTAGAGTTTGATGTAAGGATATTTACTTCATATATTTTGGCGTGATGTTGACCGTTTGTGTTTTAACAGTAATATAGCTTTAGCTCTTTGAATCTCAGCATCTGTCATGAAATAATTGTCTGATCCCCCCCTTGCTGCCTGTCTCCCCATAATTTTGTGCAACTATGAAAACTGAACTAGATAAAAATAGACAAAAAATGTGTAAACTCATCGATATTATCCATCAAAATGATACAGAAATAAAAATTGAATTCTGCCACCCCCTCTTTCCTTGGCTGTGCAACCTCCTAAGGGCAGGTCACAATCCTTGAATGGCAGAAGATGTATGAACTTAGTGGCCTTCTTCACTTGAGCAGTTTGCTGCAGCTCTGTTGGGGTTGCCACCCATTCTGATGATGTTTTTATGGGAGCGTTTAGATTTCTACAGCGCTGTGCTATGATCAGACATGAATTAGTCACGCTGAACTAACAGAAAGGTGGAATCCCTGGGTTAAACTTGTACTGTGCACCTGAATGTGTAAGCTCAGTAAATAGTGCAAAGGCTACTATATTGCTTCTTGGTAGTTCAGGGTACCATCTGAGCCAGGATAAGGGGGTATAGAGCACTGGAGGTAGAGCGATTTAGTGGACCATAAATATCACACATTAAATAGTACACTACCATACTGATTATCCGTGGCCATTTCCCCATTATCAATGCTGATGAAACAGAATGGCTGGCGTTATATAAAGCCTTAAAAAGAGAGCAGAATAAATCCTGCTGTGTTTATCATGAAGCAATTTCCAAGCTTTTTATAAATTTGGTTTTAATTAACAGAAACTTGTCAAAACCACAGCTCATAATTCAGGGCTCTCTTGGGGCTCCAGTAATTAAATGCACTTCTAATTTCAAATTTGAAGATGCTGTCCTATTTCACATGGATGTCTCTTTCTGGCTGACTGTATCATTTGTCACTGATGCCTCAGGAGTGCATGAAACAAATGATAATCAATATCATACATAGTTGACTCAAAAAATTCCACTGTACAAACATACTACAGATTATTCTTTCAAAACCTTCTGACCCAACTGGCCACTTCTTTGGTCTGTGAAAGCCACTCTCTGATCAAAGGCTTGCAGAGCTCCGACCGTGTTCCTTCTCACTCTTTGCCCATGTCCTGCCTTCTAGTGCCCCAGAGCAAACCCCTTGGACTCCTCCTTGGCCTGGTGATGGCCTATCCATCTCCTTCCACAGCCTAAGTTCTTTCTTGGTTCCTGCTGCATCTGCTCCACTAGTCTCCTACTCCACCTCACCTGATCCTTTCCAGCATTCAGGCTTTACACTCTAGAACCTTCCCCTGTCTCCCAGTTGTTGCTCCACCAGACCTTCCCCACCTGTTGGCTACTACTACACTTACAAACACACACACAAGTACATTTTATCTGACTTTCTGCCCTCCTCCAGGCATGCAACTTAGTTCCCAATAGCTCAACACAAACAAGCAAAACCCTGTGCCCCTTGATCTTAAGCAGGCTGGGGATAAACACAAAATAGTATCTTATTATTTGTTTGTACAGAGCCCAGCACAATGGGGCCCCATTCTTGGTTGTCGGCTAGGTTCTACCCTAATAAACATGATGATAATACTACTACATTGGAAAGCAAAGTGCACCTCCTCCTCCTCCATTCTCTCCTTTGACTGAACAGACAGGTCATTCTAGGACTTCAAAACAATTGAATTACTCGCAACCCCATGCACCAGACTGCTAATGCTCTCTCCAGAAAGAGTGAGAGGTCCTGTAGGATATGAATGTTCCAAATCATATCCAAGTGTAGTTAATTTTATAGACTACACCACATTCCTAACCAGAGGTATCAATAAAAAAGGATGCAGAGGAAGAAATACATAATTTTAATGCAAGACTTCCATGCAAATGCCCCTCCACTGCAAACAATTGGGATTAAGCTGTATAAGCATGTTATTTCTCATCTCCAGAGCTCTCTATCACAGTCACTGATGCATCTTCTTCATAAATATTCACCCCACGGGACGTCACCCCATAAGTTTCTTTAAAGAAAGAAAGTAGATTTGTATGCTCAGTAGCAAAAAGGTGGCAGATAATGTTGAAAGAGAAAATGTCCCTTTTACTTCTGAATTTCAAACATGCCCAATCATTCATTTTAATTTAGATTTATGAGAATAATCCTATGTTAACTAAAAACCTCTTGATTAAGAGCAAGATATATGAGCTTTACACACTCGGGGACATTTTCAAAGGCACAAATGGGAGTCAGATGCCAAATTCCCTTAGGGATTGTCCACATGGCACCAGCAAAGTGCACTAGAGGAGCATTATTTGTAGCATGCAATAAAGTGCTGCACTCTAACTGCTCCGTGTTGACTCTGCTGCCGTGTTCTAAAAGGGACTTAGTTCATACTGATGTAGTTGCGTTTCAAGCAGAACTAAATTAACATAAGTTTAACGCAGTATCTTTTAGAGTATGGTAGCAGGGTCTACACGGAGCAGCTAGAGTGCAGCACGTTCTTGCGCTCTACAGATAACACCCTTACTCTCCTTTGAGAATCCCAGACTATATATTAATTTTATTACTCACAGATATGTAATTATCAACAATATGATTATCAATGATATCTTAATTATTATTTTCCCGTATGTATTTTTATTTATTACTTAACTATTTACTTTACAGTGGTAGCAAGGAAACAAGGAAATTGTAGGATGAGATTCACTTTGGCAAAACGTGTGAAGATCAACAGATGAACAGGCATGATTTAATGAATGATAGGTGTGTAAATGGAAGGAAATGACCTCATAATGAACATGAATTTCTAGGAAAAGACAATATGCACCAGCACTCAGTGAAGGTGTCAAGAACCTTACTTCAGGTAAGTATCTACACACTTAATCAGCCATCTGCTAAGTAGCATTCAGAAACCAGAGATTGCCATGAGTAACAAGGCAAAAATACCCTTGTGGCTGTAAAGAAATTTCCTGTGAAGAAAATTGTAGCAGTGTAACATAATACAGTACCATTAATTCCTTTGGTTATATCACCAGAGCACTCAAATTACAGACACTGTTTACATTGCAGAAACTGTCTATTTTGTAGTGATGCCAATAGGAACAACATTGTTTTCGTAACTTGACTTTATGAAACTGCTGGCCCCAGGCCTAACCAGTGTTACAGTTAATAAAAGTTATACTGGGTAGACTAGAGAAAATCACTGTAATTCCTGTAGTTACCGTTTGTATTCAAGCCATTTGATAATGAACTGTCTCTGAAATATCCTAATTTGCATTAAAATCTGTTTTTAACCCAAAAGGAAAATTATGTGGAAGTTTTCTGATGGGGGAACACAGTGGTAAGAGATGTGGGGGGCGGGAATCTACAATATCAAATCTTAGAAGTCAAGTCAACTTATCAAGTCAAGATTTTCAAAGGCACAAATGGCAGGCCCTTTGGCTCAGATCATCAAGGGAATTAGATCACAATACCTTTGAGGATCAGGGTCTTTACTCCTTTTTAAAGTCAGTGGGAGTTAGGTTTTTGTCCATGCCTTTAAAATCGCTCCTTTAACCTTTCACCTCTCTTGGTTTATGTTCCTTTCTTCTCTTGCATTTTGCAATTTAACCAGACTGGTTTTCTCCTTGCCTCCCTGATTCCTTTTTTTGTCGAATGCCTTCTATGAGTCAGTTAGCTGAGTCTAAGGATTTTAATTTCCTTCCGTTTCATTTAGGGTCTTTTAGACTACCTTCCTCTGTTTGTTTGAAAATCCCCTGTTTGAAAGTTCTGTGTCACAAGAGCTAGGTTATGGTCCAATCTCTCCCCTGAGGTTGTTGAAGTGAATTATCTTAGTGTCTCTGTTACTCAGCCTCTCCACGTTTAATCCCTGTATGTTAACTGTCAGCAACACAAGGGAAAATCCAACTTTTGAGAGCTTCCAATGTTTGAAAGGTCATCGGATTTTCTTGTCTCTGGTGAGTAAGTAAAGATCATGGAGAAATGAACCATAATAATAGGGGAGGGGGGCAAAGAGGGAACCACAACAAACCAACTCACAACCCCTCGCGTTCAGATTTCTTATCATGCTGTAGATCCCTCTAGCGATGCCTCTGCCAAGCTATCCTACAAAAAAACAACTGCCTGGAGCATGTAGATGAATGTATCTTAGCTCATGGATAAACTGCTGCATATGCAGTGACTCAGGCCTCAGCTAGGCTATGCCTACTGTGAAGAGAGGCAGAGGAAAACCAATGCAATGGAGACAACCCTAAGTTCTAAACCCAGAAATCTGGCAGGAACAATAATATAAATAATAGACTAACAATACAATATGAAGTAACATCAAATACTTGCTTAGGAAAATAATAAACTATAAATTACCATCTCAATAAAAGAAATTTTTTCAACAACATGCTGTGTCACCCCAAAAGAGAATCAGCTCCTTCTCTCCCTGGCTGCAAAGTCCAGCTTCACCCCTAATCGCCTGCCTTTGCCTCTCTCTATCTTGCACCTGTCCTTTGCTTCAGTGCTGCCTCTTTCCAGCAGGCACCTCTTTCCAGCAGGTCCACCTGCGAACGACAGTTCCTCCCCCAGAGAGTGACACCCATTTCCCCAGGCACCCGAACTGTATTCTCTCTGTCAGTGCCCTGATGGTCAACCTCATCAGTCATACGCTCTGTGTCCCTCTCAGCCGGGCACCTGGCATGCTGCCCTTCACAGTCCATCTTTCTCTAACAGAGCTTCCCCAGTCTGGCCACACACACTCTCTTCACGCCTTCCCAGTGCCCCTTTTGGGAGATTCTAAGCCCCTTCCCCAGCTTGAGCTGTCCTCTCATTGGCTGTCTCGCTCCCCTGGATGGCATCCTGGGCTGCTGCATCACAGCAAGTACCAGGGCCAGGGTTACTACACCTACTGGCATGACTTTGCATTTTGTTTTGCAGCTGCTCCAGTCCTGTAGCTCCCCAGATGATGTGTATGCCTCAGTTCATCCAGGGAGAGAGCATCTTTTAAGTCCACTTGCACTAATTACAGCCAATGTTGATCCCTTCTGTAAGGTGGCTAGAGCACCGAATCTTGTCCTCCTGCTCCCCAGCACAGATTCTTCAGCTTTCTTCACAGCCACGGGCTCTGAGGAGAAGTGTTTGGATGAGGTGTGCAGGAGAATTTCCCATTTACGTGTAGAGCTGTGCCAGGGGCAATGGATTCTTCCTAGAAGTGGGGGGGCATGAGGCCCCGGCCAAGCTGGAAGCCACAGCTAGGCTGGGGAGCCCGGCCCCCACCCCCTGCCTGGGGTGGGGGGCCCGAGAGCAGTTCCTGGCCCGTGTTCCTGCCTCCTGGGCCCCCCGCTAGGGCAGGTGGAGGGTCTGCAGCTCCCCACAGCTCCCCAGGCCGCTCTTACTCAGGTTGGGCTCCAGCTTCCAGCCTGGCCAGGGGGCAGGGCCTCGGGGGGAAGAGGAGGGGCAGGGGGCCGGGCCTGTAGCGAAAAGTGGACAGGACAGGCCCCTCCACTTTCAAAAATGAGAGGGCCTTGGCCCCTTGGCCCTTCCTGTTGGTGCCTCTGATGGCAGAGCATTGATTAGAGAAGAGTGCTCTGGCTATTTGGCCTGCAAACAGCCTATAACTATCTCTACAAGCCAACCACAGCTTAGAGCAGCCCTTTGTGGCCAGAATTCAGAGAATATGTCAGTGACCTAAAGCCACCTTTGCCCCTTCACAGTTTACTGTTCACAGTATCATTGAAATTTCTCCTTGGTGCTTAAATAGTCAAAGAATTGGTCCCCCAAAAATTAGTTTGGAAAAGATTGTCGGCTTTGGTAATTGGTTTTTAAAGTAACTAGAAGGTGCTAGTGTTGTTGTCATCTTTCATTTGCTGTGCAGACAGAGAAGATGTTGTTTATTACAAAATATTATGATTACCCCTGCTCATCAGTACTGGCAGACGGCCCTAGGCATTATTGTCTCTTGAGACATCCTCTCAGAACGTTGATTAGGTGCCTTGAGAGGACACTTATCAAAGTGATGGACTGTAACAGTAAAGCATTGTGTCCTTGACCTGGTATGTTAATATTAACACCAGCAAGATACTAAAACTACTCAGTCTTATATCAGGGCAGCAAAAAAGATGCCAGGGTCCCTCTAGCAATACTTGACTTACTATGTAGATTATTTGTTTGTGACTTCTCAGCATTGCAAGAGGTAAGTTGGCTGCCTAGCGAGTATTCGAATGACTCTTCTGATCTTTCAAATCCTTTTGGATAACTCATGTATGGCATCACAGGCTGGACATTAATCATCATCACAGAGACATATGTTAGCATTTAGTGTCTAGAAATGGATTAGATTCATAGTCTAGAGAAGAAAGCAGGGCACAAGATTCAAATCTGGACTGGAATTTCACTGTTCGGAAAACACACAAGAATTTTTTATACACAACTGTCTCCGGTAAAAATTACTCTGGCATTTTTTCACATAGCCAGCTCCTAAAGGTGGTTTCAGTATTTTAGAATCTGTTAAACACATCAATCTTGCTGTCTGAAATTAATGGTGGTGCGCCCCATTTCACTCAGCTGAGAAGCCATCTTCTAATCTTGACTCTACTGGAGCATATGATCAGCGGGCGGTGGGGGGAAATCTGCCATTGATATAACAAGACCGCCTCATACAAATCTTTCCATAAAGTACCTGGATTGTTCATCCCACTGACATGGAGTCTTCTTTGAAATGCACAATTTTCAGTCTGCAATTTGGTATAAAACTGTTTAATGTACAATTTCCTTAGATTTCATAAATAATGTTGTTGAGAAGATGGGCCCCATTCAGACTTAGAGAAATGAGATGATTGCTAAAGATGTAAAAATGGGCTGATAGATAATCTGGATGGTACCCTGTTTTCCACTTTTCATACTAACCAGATGTTTCCCATAGCATCACTCAGGGCTAGTCTACACTTACCCGGTAGTTCGACGGCTGCGGATCGAAGTTCCGAGTTCGATTTATCGCGTCTGGTGTGGACGCGATAAATCGAACCAGGAAGTGATCCCCGTCGACTGCGGTACTCCAGCTCGGCGAGAGGAGTACCGCGAAGTCGACGGGGGAGCCTGCCTGCCGCGTGTGGACCGCGGTAAATTCTAAGTAAGGTATGTCGAATTCAGCTACGTTATTCACGTAGCTGAATTTGCGTACCTTACTTTGACTTGGGGGGTAAGTGTAGACCAGGCCTCAGTGGCTTCTGCTTTTCATTTTGTACAATTAGCATTAGCTGTAATTAACTTTACTCTAAACTACAGCTAAAAGTATAATACTTCACTTTCCAGTAGACAGTTGGTGTTTTGTCACTGAAATGAGTCATGCTGTTATGCTCCAGTATGAATGGATGAAATGGAACTTTCTATCAAAAGTTTATAGGAAAATAGTATAAGTTTCCAGCTAGAAAATATCCTTAGGATGACCGTGTATAGCAGATTTCAAAGCTACAAATTAATGGTGGCCAAGTTGCTTGAAAGTTTACAGTGTGAGAAGAGTGAGATGGAGCCACTAAGTAGGGAAATTATGATGTCTCTTTGCTGACTGAAAAAAATTATAGGAAGACAATTGTGTGCTGAGTACGTTCTTTGTGTTGGAAAAAGTGTGAGTCACAGTAACTAAAAATCTGGATAATTAGAATCTTTGCAATGCCCCCTGAAAGTCATAAATGCTAGCTTCATTGGGCCAAGGAGGAAAATGAATTCCAGAAGCCCCCAGTCGTGCAAACCTCAGATGCTTTGTTGATCTCAACTACCGAAGTATAAAATGAAGAGAGAGATACACAACATCCAAGCATGTGCTGTAGAAGTGAAAAACAACCCTTTGGACTGCACCTTGAATCGAATCAGAAGCTAGCCAGTGCAGTTTGTGCTGTTATACTGATGGTGCTGTAACTGTATGTGGAAAGTAAAAACAAAGCTTTTGCTCAAGGAGCCTGCAATCTAAAAGCATGACCGGAAACACTGCACCTAGCATAGAAAGAGTGAGCAACTGGACAACACTGAGAGGCGGGCTTTGTGGAACAGGTCTGTGAATGGAAGAGGAAGGGAGTTTGGTGTACGTTAAGTTCCCGATTCAGTCCCACTCAAGTCACTAGCAAATCGCACAGTGACTTCAATGGTGCAGGATTAGGCTCAAATAAGAAGGCTGTTTCTGGTGTAACAGAGAGGCAAGAAAGAAACCATGAAGATGGAAGTGGGAGGAGACAAAGAGAGTAACAAGGAGAGAAGCTTAGCTTAGAACTAAGGGAGAGAATGGGAAGGGATGGATGTTGAAGAAAATGAGAACAAAGATAGGTAGAGAAGAAGGGAATGCTTTGAAACTGAGAAACAGATGCTTGAGCTATAAGTGAAATAAGACAGAAAAAGGCTGGGGGACATGCTTAGAGAGGTGGAAGTGGTTTATATTTGCATGGGACAGGAAAGGAGCTTGAATAATAGAAGAAATGTTTGGGTAGCAAGTGATATGCTACACATAGGGCTTATAACTTGCATGATGTTCTTGCTATCTAATATTCCTTTTCAGGAACATGCATACTTTGATTTAGACTAGGATATAGTCATCTATGTCTGTCTCATTTAATTTTACAATGAATTAAGAAGTAACCCACTTCTGGAGTCTGTATCTTCCTGGCCCTTCAGAAATTGTTGCAATATGTTCATTTTGCATTAGAATTTTTTTCTTCAGTAGTTAAAGGTAGGAAATGGAATATCACATGATGTGAGTACCAAAGGATACAGTAATGATGACACAGTATTTTGGGAGAAGGTACAGTAAGTGCCTGGGGGGAATGTGCAGCTAAAGGGGGGTATTTTGCTGATCTGAGTTATTGACTAGCAAAGTTAATTCACTGTGTGTATGTGATTAGAGTTTGCTGCTGGGTGGTCATATAATTAATTGTTTTGGTACCTAGACCTTTTTGTAGGGGAAGTTTTATTGTTTAAATATAAAAAAAAAAAGTAAAGCGAATACAGTCACGGCTATATCTACACTTGTGCGAGTTCTCGATCATTGGACTGTGTACATGCTTGTGTGTGCTCTCCATATGTGCATATTACGCTATGCTGGACACAGGTTTAATTCTGTGTACATGTGTATACTTGTGTCCACACTGCCACTGTCATTGTGCAATGTTAGTGCTACCTTTTCAGGGTTTTGTGCAGACCGGGAGATACTCTAGGAACTGCTTTCCTGTGTGCTGTTGATACAGTCCAGTCTTTACACACTTGCCAATGACAGTTCCTGATCATGTTGTCCCCTCACTGTTATTCCCTGGAAGACTGGAGCATGGGAAGATGATTTGCTTCTCCTCCTGCTCCTTATTGTGAAACAAGTGGTTACACAGTGGAGTGGGAGATCGGTGAGATGCTGGATGGAATTTGGGCGGAACTTTCTGACACGTTGAAGTTGGCTGACCTTGGGCGGTCAGTGACAATTCATTCAGCTCATATGGTACAAGTATGGTGAATGCTGGTATTGTCACAGTATGCCCTTGGGTGGACTGTGGCTTCTGGTGCAGGAGAACCAGCATGGTGTGATGGGATCACATCATTTTGGGAACCTGAGGTGACCAACAGTGGTATCAGAACTTCCAAATAAGGAAACAAACCTTCATGGAGCTGTGTGAGGAGCTTGCACTAGTTCTTAAGTGCTGGAAAACTCAACTCTGGGAAGCCATACCAGTTCAGAAGTGGATTGCTATTGTCCTGTGGAAGTTGGTTACCCACGGTAGCTATAGGTCTTTTGTGGAGTAAATGTCTCTAGCGTCTGTTTGCCAGAAGCTGGGAATGGTAATGATCACTTGATCATTCCCTATTCTGTTCATTCCCTCTGAAGCACCTGGCATTAGCCACTGTCGGAAGACAGGTGCTAGGCTAGATGGACCATTGGTCTGACCCAATATGGCCGTTCTTATGTGCTTTGCAAACAATGTTGGGACTGAGAAGTCCACAGTTGGGGTCTTGGTTGTGCAGGCTTGTGAGGCAATACTGTGATTTACCCATGGGTGGTTGCCATAAGAAAAGTTCCAGAAATACGGGCTAGATTTCAGAAGATGTGGTTTCCAAACTGTGCAGGGGTTAGCCAGGGCACCTGCTGTATTAATTTAGATGGAATATATGGGCCAAATGTGTTAACAAAACCTGGTCACTGTTCAGCATTAAACAATGTTAAACAAATTCGGGGTGTGGTATAATTAGACCTCAACCAGCTGAGCACCATGGCAAGTGCATCATTAAACGTCATTTTTACATTTTATTAAAGATACAGAAAAGAAGGAAAAACAATTAAAGCATTTAAAATGTAAAGTATCAAGTGTGCTTTCATTTTAACAACATCCCTTGTCCCTTTCTCTTTAGCTGGAATGAGTGTTTTTTTAGAAGGAAACACCCCCATGGTGTGACTCTCTTAGATGGTATCAAAGATGGTAACTGTCCTTTTGGGGAAAACAGAAGTGAGTTGATATGGGCTGGAGCTCTTGTGGTTTAAAATTCGATCCCATTTCATCCCAGATGGTGTTTGGGATTCCGCTGAAGCCGATAGAAGTGGCAATGTTATCTGGGTCCCTCTCTTTGGCCTGGTCTGGTCAGAACATCTCTCAGGATTAGGAGAAAGAAGGTCTAGGGTCTCAGATGGTGAGGGTAGCAGCCATGAGGTGAAGTATGCTCCAGTAGCATCTGTCCTTCCACATTTCCCCCCCAAAATCTCTTTCCTTAAGGATCTAAAGAGGGAGTGATGGGTGGAATAGCCCATCTTTCATTATTTTGCCAACCAATTAGGCCTAATAACTGCCACACCAATTTTGGTTCATGAGCTTCTGGACTCACATTTTCTTGTTTACCAGGCATGAGCTTAACGCAGTCCTTGAGTTATGTCCGTTAGCCTTGTTGTTTGAACCAATTCAGTTTTTTTCTCTCTTTTGTACTTTTCCCCATCAACATTTGTTGTTATTATAACTTATTGTGACATCTTATAAACTTTCACGTAATTTGTACAGTTGAGCTCACAATTAGGGTAAATTTGTAAGCTCAATGATCACAACATAATTCCTCTCTTTTATGAACCAGTTCCACCTTGGATCGGACATTTATTCATGAAATTACAATTTCAAAGAAAAACCTTATTTTAGTTTAAACATATATTGAAGAAAAAAAAGAAAAGAAAAGAAAAAATGATACTTGCTTATATTTTAAAGCTTACAAACTTTTATCCCAAAATTGGGATTTAAAATTTTTTACTTGCTTCAACATTACAAAAATTACAATTGAGTGTTTTAGATGTTACCAAAGCTCAAGAACTTACAACTTATTTTATTTGTAGCTAAAACAAAACTTCAAACTGCTGCTGTTTATATATTTGTAAGATGTTTAGAAACAAACACAAGCCTGCACAACCAAGACCCACAACCTTTCTAACCCACCCTCTCTGGTCCCCCAGTCTGCACAGTCCTGAGCAACCATGGGTGCCTGGCTGCTGGCTGAGAAATTCACAGACACAGGGCACAATTATTTTTTTCATTAATATTCTGTTTTTAAGACCTAGCTTTAGCCAAATGCATAATAGTGGTAATCAGAAATCAATCAAATCATTGATTTATGACTGTCTTGCTTGGAGACCATTGTGGGATGGAATGGAGCAGGGAATGGATGGAGAGGAAGCAGTTGGAGGCATTTGGTAATGGGATGGTGTGTGACAACGCTGTTCAAACGCAGAGATGTAGCAATGCAGGGCATATTGTCCAGAGAGGAAGAGTCACTGCACAATACTTCAAATGCCCTTGAGCTTAAAATCAGGAATGTAGCACTAAAGCAAGTGGGAATATTGGTGGGGATCCTGGGGGCTCCACTGTAACTTACCAGCCTCAGGTGCAAGCTTCTGCCATCGCTCAGGGTCCTTCTCAGGGAGGTTTCCTCAACT
The DNA here is from genome assembly GCF_028017835.1 of Emys orbicularis. Classification (NCBI taxonomy): domain Eukaryota; kingdom Metazoa; phylum Chordata; order Testudines; family Emydidae; genus Emys; species Emys orbicularis. Next base: position 16,275,797 of record NC_088689.1, on the reverse strand, counting down.
GGCTTCTTCTGGTAGAGGTGCAGCTGCAGAATCACATGCTCCTCAGCCTCTGGGTCTTCTGGGCATCCTCCACAATCCTTGCTGCCTCCTTGCCCTGGCCTTCATTGGCATCCCTTAGGATAATGAGGTTGGCGTGGTGGAGGAAGGGGTTATGAGGCACTTTAGGCTGTATGCTTGGGGCCCTTGACAGCACCTGCTCAAACTCATTGTAGAAGGAGCCCTCCCAGAGTGACCGTTGGAGTCTTTTGCCCTCCTGTACAGGATCCTCAAGTGCTTGATGTGTTCCCAGCACTGGGCCAGAGTCCGCTGAATGCCCGACTGTTCCAGCCGCTGTCAACTTTCCTGGTACAGGTGTACATTCCGGCTTGTCCAGGTGAAGTCCTGGGGGATGGTGTACTCTGACCACACATTGATCAGTACCCAGGTGTGGTTGGCAGGCCAGGCAGCTGCTTTCAGAGCAGGGTCCATGTTCACTTGAACTGGTCTGTAAGGAGTGCAGCAGAAAGCTGTTCTAATGTGGTCAGCGGAGCTGGCTACCCCCAGTGACAACGTGGGGACAGGGATCTTTAGAGATTTGGTAAGGGTCAGGAAGAAAAGGGTTCAGGGTATTGTGGGAAGGGGGGGTGCGGGACTATTGAAACTTGAGACCTGGTACATACCCCTTAGCCCCATCCGTACTACAAACTGGCACGGGTACAACACAGTGCCACAGCCTAAGGAGCTTACCCACACCCTCTGGCATGCAAGCTTACTCACCCTGTACTCTCCTTAGGTGTGGACAATAGGGGGGTTATGGCACAACCTCACACATGGACACATGTATAGTCTCTAGTGTAGACGTACCCAAAGTGTGTGAAAATACAACAGCGATGGGTGAGTTTGTTTGTTTGTTTTGTGGCTTATTGTCTGGATTTTAGAGACTCTGTGTCTTTCATTAGTGGCCTGATGCAAAGCCCATTGGAGTCCATGAAAATACTCCCATTGACTTCAGTGGGCATTGGAGCAGGTTCATAGGGCCCCATTATTTGGAATTTAAAAAAATGGACTATTCTGGGTTCAAATATTTTTCCATCGAACGGTAGTTTTAAAGGAAGGAATAAATGCCTTGCTGGATTATCAGCTGTGGAAATTAATCTTCCATTACATTTAGTTTAACCTAAAAAATATTAAAACAAGAGACTCCTGCAAAACTTCTACAGTTCTGTATCATACAATGGGAACAAATTTTGATACTTTTTAAAAATTCTCCCATACTGTTGTTATATATGCAGTTAAAATGCAGTGCTATTCTTGGCTTCAATTTGTACCTCCTAACCTCGACCTGCAGGTAGTAATTACATAAAAATATAAACTCATATTGATTTCTTCTCACAGGAAAGAATGCAAGAGTGCACCACTGTTAGTCCTGCAAAGTATTTATTTGCCAGCTTCCTAAAACAACCTTCCATTAGGCTAGTACTGATTGTAGTTAGTAATTTACCAGCTGGTCCCAAAAGCTTGTATTTTGCCACTCCCCTCTCTTTTCGTTCCCATTATGCTTCTAAGCATGGCAAAGGAAGCTAAGATTCTGCATCAGAGCATGAACCATTAGAAGTATGTTACTTCAGGACAAAACAGGTCAGATTAACACAGAGCAGTGCATGTGTTTTTGTGTCGGGACAGTGGAGAGAGGCAGGGCAAACGGGACAGGGAGAAATCTGTGCTTTCCTCAGTCCTGTTGGACTCTGAGCCTGGACATTCCTGTATCTTGTTTCCTAAACACTATGCTGAAATTGTACCCTACTGTTTTCTGACCATTTTCCCCCTCCTTTTTGCCCAAGAGAAAGAGAGGGTCCAATGAAAACTAGAATAACTCCTGTATGGAGGGGCCATGATGTAGAAATGGGCCCTTGCAGCAGAAAGAGGAATGCAATAGGATATGGCTGGCCATGGAGTAAATGGGGGGAAGCGGAAGGGACCACTGAACAACTTAGAGCTCAATGGGACACAAGGAAACCACACTCCGTACCTAGTCCTCCAACTGATGTTAATGGCAAAACTCCCCTTGATGTCAATGGGAGAAAAACTGGGCCCTGGGACTGTGACTCATTGATGCTACACTGGCTTGGAGACTTATAGTAGGGAAAGAATAGCCAGAGCCCTTCTCCAGCATTTGTCCCCTGTGTGACAGCGTGTCCTGTTGTATGTGTATATGTCTAAGGCTGTGAATATCCCAGCTCACTTTGGGGACACAAAGTGTCTACACAAAGTGTAGACTCCATGTCTACACAAAAATGCTATAGCAGCTCTGCTGTTGTGCTTCAGTGTAGACACTAGTTATGCTGATGGGAAGGATTCTTCCAACTGGTGCAGGTAATCCTCCTCCCCAAGAGGCAGTAGGTAGGTTGACGGAAGAATTCTTCTGTTGGCCTAGTGCTGTCCACAGAGGGGGTTAGGTCAGTACAGCTACATCTCTCAGAGGTGTGGATTTTCCACACCCATGAGAGACACAGCTATACCCATGTAAACTCCTAGTGTAGACCAGGCCTTAAGAATATAAGGCAAAATTCTGCCCTCACTTATGCTACTATAAATCCAGATTAACTTTATTGACTAAAATAGTTACTCTGAATTTACACTGGTGTGAGAGCAGAATATGCCCCATTATCTCCTAAATTTATTACATGGGAAGTGCAACTGTCTTGTAAGCAAATCTTTACTTAATGAAGTTTACTTCAGTGCCATTTAGACCGGGGGGAGGATATAAACAGCTGTTTGGCACAGAACTGCTGAATTATTGTTTTAACATGCTGTCACAGTAGACATTTTTTTCACTGCCAAGGTTATTCAAGTACAATTTACAGTGTAGCTTTCGAATATGGGCCCAACGCTTTTTATGTAATTGCTGTCACTTGGTTCTGGATTGTGGCCAGTGTAAGCTGTTTAATTAACAAGATACTCATGTTCACTTAGGGACCTATTTCACTCACACTTGACATATTACCAGCACTCAGATACATTATTCAGGAGGGGTGTAATGCAGCAACTAACATTTTATTTTCCAGTTTGACGTTTTTGTCTTACTGTCACCATTTTTGTTAGTGTTCGGGGATATGGTTTTGAAGATCAAGGTTTCAAATCTTACTGTGGGAGGGGAATTGGAACAGTTAGTTTCATCTTGCCAAAGATGACCTTTGGTGTCTTGGAAGAAATGAAGCTTTTCATTTGATATAAAAATAATACTTTACACTGAAACTGCCCATGGATAGAACCTCTCTAGAGTGAAACAACAACACTGCAAAAATGTTTAGGAATCTTGTAGAAAGGAATATGGTATCCAGAGAGCTTGGTACTCCGTAGCAAACTGGACTTAAATTCTGTGGCAGGGCTCTCTGATTTCTGTGTCATTGACTGGAAATTCGGTGGCAGTTTCCTTTAAATTTTAAAATGGAGTGTTTAATAGATTCAGTATGAAAATAAATAGCACAATCAATACAGTAACACCTGTGCTCTGTATTTTGGCATTACATTCAATTTGTTTTATATTTCCCCCACATTTTTACTTCAGACATGCTCTAGATTTTTGTACTGACAATACATATGGGGGGGGGGTAGCTCAGTGGTTTGAGCATGGGCCTGCTAAACCCAGGGTTGTGAGTTCAATCCTTGAGGGGGCCACTTAGGGATCTGGGGCAAAATCAGTACTTGGTCCTGCTAGTGAAGGCACAGGGCTGGACTCGATGACCTTTCAAGGTCCCTTCCAGGTCTAGGAGATAGGATATTTCCATTAATTTTTTTTTTAAAATTACATAGCAGTATTGAGAAGTTGTTAGCAGGAAATTGGGGCTTTTGGCAAATGAGAAGGTGTGGGAAGTGGTTTGGGCCAATGGAATAAGGACACTTGCTAGATGTTTCTGCTAAAGTGATCAGCAGTAAAACAGGTAACAATCCTGACATTCAAATAGTCTCCTGTATGTTTCAGAATTCAGATGACATGTATGTTTCAGATTGAGATGAATGTTGGGCAGTTTGCACCTCTCTGAGCTATTGTCAGGCTGTCTGCACTGCATGGATTATATCCATGTTGTGGTTTTTAAGACATTCCTCACAACCACGAAGGGGTAGAAACAATTTTTTAAATTCTAGTGCTCAATTCTGCAGAGGAAGGAATCTTGGGGAAATTCCAGATAAAGAGAATCACAGAATACACAGGCTATTTGTAACAGGGTGATCTTTTCCTTTTAAGGGATAGTGAGGACCGGAGCTAGCCAGCCCTGTTCCATGAAACAGTCCTTTAAGGTTCCAGGAGTTCTCGAGCAGATGAAGGCCAAGAGTATGGCAGAGACAGATGCTGGGAGAAAGGACGTGGTCTGAGGGACAAAAACCCAGGCGATGGTTTCTTTAAGGGCCTGGGACCAGGAACCTTGCAGAGTAGGGTGGGAAAAGGGTCCCCTCTTTCTCAACAGCTAAGACAAGTTTCGGGAAGGAGAGCATCATATAATTTGCTTTCCCACTCATAATTGCAGAGACACTAGCAGGAGAAGGACTGCTTGCCTGCTGACTACCTCCAGCCCAGAGAGAAAGGACTGAGGGGGTTTGACCTGGTCCCTAAACGGTGAGGATGATTGGAAGGCTGCACCTCAGGAGAGATGCCGTGGAGAAAAGGACTTTGTTATGAAGGTATTGTTCTGAGTTCTATTTGTCTGGAAGACTTTACTGCCAGCCTTGGTAGAACTGGGTGAAGGTCATTTAGAAGGGTCAGCTGGGAGAAGCTGGCTTAGGGCTTTAGTCTGCCTGAATCACAACACAGTCTCAAGAGGGAGGGCTGTGGGGCCTCTGAACCAAGGGGAACATAAGACCGGCCCTACTGGGTCAGACCAAAGGTCCATCTAGCCCAGTATACTGTCTGCCGACAGTGGCCAATGCCAGGTGCCCCAGACAGAATGAACAGGTAATCATCAAGTGATCCATTCCCTGTTGCTCATTCTCAGCTTCTGGCAAACAGAGGCTAGGGACACCATCCCTGCCCATCCTGGCTAATAGCCATTGATGGACCTATCCTCCATGAATGTATCTAGTTCTTTTTTGAACCCTGTTATAGTCTTGGCCTTCACAACATCCTCTGGCAAAGAGTTCCACAGGTTGACTGTGCGTTGTGTGAAGAAATACTTCCTTTTGTTTGTTTTAAACCTGTTGCCTATTAATTTTGTTTGGTGACCCCTAGTTCTTGTGTTATAAGAAGGAGTAAATAACACTTCCTTATTTACTTTCTCCACACCAGTCATGATTTTATAGACCTCAATCATATCCCCCCTTAGTTGTCTCTTTTCCAAGCTGAAAAAGTGTGAAGTGTGTGAGTGTCCAAGGACAGCTCTGTGGAACAGGCACTGGAATCTGGATACTAGTGGGCTGAAGAAACCTGCTTGAACCACAGCACAGCCCTATAAAAGAGGACTGTGAAATCCTTGAACCAATGGAAAGAAATTGAGACTGGGGACCAGGACAGGAAGAGCGTGGAGGGAAAGTGTCTCCAGAGAAGCCTGGGGTTGTAGTGGGTCTGGCACAGCTCCCTAGCCCAGAGGGAACTGGAGGGGAACCAAGACGCTGTGGCCCTGGAACAAGAGGTGAGTTGGAAGCCCCTAGAGAGCCGGTGGAAACTGTATTTTCGTAAAAATACATTAGCCCCCAAGAAGGGGAATGTTGCTTTAAGTACTCAGGACTGTGAATAAATTTATTTGGAGATCCAGGAGTAAACTGAGGGTAGGGTGCCTGCAGTGGTACACTGTGTCACGAGAGGGCAAGTTCTGGGATGGGACCCTGCTACAAAAGTCAACCAAAACTACAGGCCAAATGCAGTTATTAACTTGGGCTTAGCATTAAAAAGCATCATATGATTTCTGATGAGCACAAGTGGTCAGCACTTCAGCATTCTGTCTTATCTGAGAGATAGCACTGCCAATCTCCATAACATACATGGAGAAACACCAATTTACATCTGCTGAGGACCTGGTCCTTATATCCTCAATCCTTCCCTATTGCTAACTGGAGCAAAGGCTGTACAAAATTAGTTACGGTAAATGTTGATTTAAAAAAACCTTTTCCCTTTGGATGTCAAGATTAGGAAGACGCAGAACAAGTAAATCTATGAAAGACGTAGAATAAAGGCAGAGGATTATAAAGGATTAGGGTTTTTAATTTTGCAGTTCCTTAATCTCTCTTTTCTTTACAGGTTCCTGCCTTTGTGATACCCTCACCCCAGACTAGAGGCTTGGGACAGAATATCATCACCACTGAAACTGATAGCTAACAGTTAATGCAGCTCAAGTGGTTAACTACTGTCTTTAGATCTGTGACTATGTCTACACTTGGAGCTGGGGGATGTGATTCCCAGCTTGCATAGACATACCCTCACTAGCTCTGCTCAAGCTGATACGATAAAAATCGCAATGTAGCCAGGGTAGCAGGGAGAGCAGCTTGGGCTAGCTGCTCCAAGTATATATCTGCCTGGACCCCCAGATACGCACTCAGGAGACTAGCCTGAGCCACCACCCATAGTACCCCAGCTATGCTGCTATTTTTAGTGCACTAGCTCGAACAGAGCTGGTATGGGTGCACCTACCAGCCGGGAATCACACCCCTGGCCCAAGTGTAGACATAGCCTGAGAGTCCTTGGTACAAACCCCAGCAGAAACACATTGCTCCTATAAACATCCAATTTGCTTTTTGATCTCCTTTATGAGGAATTAAGTCTGATACTCCCGTTATCAAGAATTAGGAGTACTCTGGTGGAAAACAACGTAGGGGAATAGCAATATGGTTGGGCTGCCAAGGGGAAGGCAGGATGGAGATGGAGGAGGAGGAAAGCTGAGGTCTGGAAAAACACTTTTGACCAAAATTTTAAAAAAATTGAAGCCTAAAAATGCATCTTAAATTCCTATGTAGACACGGCCATAAAGAGCCTGATTTTCAAAAGTGCTGCACACCCAGCACTCAGTGGGGAGTTTGTGTGCGTTGCGTTTGCCTGAATTATCACTAAACAGGAAAGAAGTTCAAATCCTTTGTTTTTTCGACTATCTAATATTATGTATTATTTGTATAGTGGCTTGGGCTCCGTTGTGCCAAGTGCTGCACAAACGCACAGGGCGACACAGTCTCTGCCCTGACAAGCTTTCAATCTACTTTGAAACAAGATCCTGTTCCAAAGCCCATTGAAGTCAGGGGAAAGATTCCCATTGATTTCAATGGGTTTGGATCACAAACAGGAAGAAGGAGTAGGTCAGGGGAGAACTAGGGTCAAGATAATAAGATCATGCAGTAACATAGGTAGCCCTAGGACAACTTGATAGCTCCATATCATTGGGGAACTCCTTTTTAATAAATAAGCCAGTTCTTCGAAGGCTATTGCCCCAGCTTTCCGTCATTAGTTTGCTGTTTTCTGTATTTATTTGCGGCCTGATCTGATGCCCATTGAAATCAGTGGAGGACACCTATTGGATTCAGTGGGGGATGGATCAGGCCTTTATTTTATTTTAGGCTGTTTTAAAGTAGGGACAATAGAAAGGACAGCTGCTTGGGATAGATTAACTTTAAGCATCTACTTAAGTCCCATTGACTTAAGGGACTTCTTCAATTGCGTCCTTTCCTGAATTGGTGCCAAATTGTGTTATAGAGAGAGTGGAGGTTGTTCTAATGATGATCCTCATAAACAACTGAACTGTATTTACCCTTAAAGGCCAATTCTGTGAGGTGCTAGGCTATACATTATACATTTCCTTGTTAAAAAAAAAAATTAAAAAAAACTCTTTAAACTGTTAAAATATTTTTTTTTCAAAAGGTACTCACATACTATTTTGTTGAGTCCAATATAAAAAGACAGACTGAAAAAATTGCCCTGATAGTTCGAGTAAAAAATAATCTAAATCAGTGACTAGCATTCAGTAATGTGCTTTTAAAACAAAACAAAAAAAGCAATTATATTCAGTAAATATAATAGGCTAATATGAAATGAGACTGACTGCTAAAAAAATGTTGATATCACCAAGGAAATGACTTTAGGCAACTCAGTTTGGGAACGAGAGAGCTAGAAACATACATCAGAAGTGGTCAACGCTGGGTGACTACTCTATGCATGGAAAATCTGAAATGAGGCTGTTGATATTAAAGCTAATATCAGGGAAAAGATTTAATATGAAGTGCAAACAAAAATTCTTGAAAATTCAGTTGCTAAAATGTTTTTGGTTTTTCTACATTCTACATATAAAATTCCAAACAACGTTGGAATTATGTTTCACAGGATTTTGCTCTGCATGTAAGGGAATTGTCCTGGCACAACTAAAAGAGAATCTAACGTTGATATAGAGTTCATTCCTGCAGCTTTCCAGTCCCTGATTGTTTTTGATTGTTCTTTGTTGTAGCAATAATGATTGCACTGCTTTTGTTAGTGATCCATTAGTATTTCTATTCTAAACTCTTATTTCAAGGGGCTATTATAATTCGGTCATAAAATATCGCATGCTGAAACTGCCACAGGCGTCAACTCAGAAACACATTCAAAATTTGGAGAAAATATCTATTACACTATGTTGAATACATGAATAAACTGAAGGGTAAATTTCTCTCTCCTATCCTAACTGCATTGCAGATTTCTGGGCTTTGAAATGTATTATGTGTTTGAGGGGATGTCAAAATAATCCTCACCAAACTTACAGGACAACGACTTCAACGGGCCTTGGACCGGGCTCATAATTTGTGGGTCTTGTGCTATTCTCCCAAAATGTGACTCAGCAGATCTGTATGCCCCTGCATTTGAGAAGGTTGATCTAAAACAATAGGAGTGTGTTTTTTGTTTTGCAAACATGGATGGATTTAAATGTTTGTGTCCATTATTCTTTTCCTGCTGTCTGAAAAAAGGTGGATTCTTAAAATAACTTGGTAAGTAATTTACAATTGACTTTGGAAAGACTGATTTATGGTCTTGAGGCTCTTCAGATTTGTGGCCAGTTGTGAATTGTTGGGTTATGGGAAACTTTACACTTCCTTACTTCTTTCAGGAACCCCCAAGGTTGATAATCAAACTGTAGGTCCAAGGATATTTTGCAGATTTGTGCTTTTCTTTGGAGGTTTTAGGGTTCAAGAATCAACTGGATCATAAATATAGTTTTATCATCTATGACGTGCAAAGATAAAATAGTGTTAAGTCTGCTTAACCATTTTCACAGCATCATGGTGAGAGAATACAACGGAATGGAAATTACTTGCACAAAATGTGACACATTCCTGGCATGTTGCTCAGTGAGGGTGACCTGTTTTTCATCTCACAGAGAAGCACACCAAATGTTATGGAATATTCCAACCTCAGCTGCAAAAATCATATTAATTACCTATTGTGTTGCTGACCTGTGCTTAGCATTTTGTGATACTAACAGCCAGAAGCAGGACAAGAAGTGGGGGCAAATCTTATACAGTGTATTGCATTTCTTAGTAACACAAGCTGATTAAGCTGTATGGACCCTGCAATTTTGGCTGAATATAATTTTTTTTCCATAGAGCAGAGCCCAGTGTACAAATTTGGATGCCCATTAATGGATCCACATCAATTCTGACACTTAAATCAACAGTTGGACATATAAATGTCTGTTTCACACACAAACACGCTTAGTTAAACATCCATATATAGGATTTGGACAGCCTTTTAAGGAGTTCACATTTGATTTGCAAACTGGGGCATCTTGCAGCATTTCTTAAAAGTTTTCAGATCTGGAATTTGGTCAAACAAGGTGGAAAGGTCCTCGCTGTAAATTCAGTGAAACCAAAATATTTAGTGAATTTGTGTTGATTTTTATTGAATTGTTCGTTTGTTTTTTTTTGGGGGGGGAAGAAATTAAAACAAAAATTGTGGAAGAAAATGTTTCATTTTCTTTCAACATTTTTGAAATAAAACATTTTTGATTTTTTTTATTTTAAACGATTTTTGTTATGAAACTTCCTTAAACTTTATTTAAAATATGCAAAAACATTACATTTAAAAATTCTTGAAATCTAATGTTTCTTTTTGGGTCAAGTGTAACATTTCGTTCAACCCAAAATGATTTTTTAAAAAAACTTTTTGATCTGCTGAAAATTTCTCTATTTGGTCTCACCCAAAATGAATTATTTTTCAAGGTTATGAAATTGCCAACAAACCAAAGAATCTGTTATTTACCAGCTTTAGTCCTCAGCCTCTTCAAATGAAAGATGAAAGTACATGAGGCAGCACTAAAGGTGCACTTTACTCCAGTTTCTACATATGTTAGACAACACAAAAGCGCTGATCTCAATAAGGATCACTTCACCATCTGTAATTTTGGATGCTGTTTTGTGATTCTTGAACTCAAAAGCCATTATTGTGTTTTTAATGTCACTTTGCAAATTATTATTTATAATGTGAGCAAATTAATTTTGCTCAGTTGCCTTTGACTTTGCAGCAAGACTTATCCTTTTATTTTGGCCTTTGGCCTTCACAGCATCCTCTGGCAAGGAGTTCCATAGGTTGACTGTGCATTGTGTTAAAAATACTTCCTTTTGTTTGTTTTAAACCTGCTGCCTATTAATTTCATTTGGTGACCCCTAGTTCTTGTGTTATGAGGAGTAAATAACAATTGCCTATTTACTTTCTCCACACCAGTCATGATTTTATAGACCTCTATCATATCCCCCCTAAGTTGTCTCTTTTCCAAGCTGAAAAGTCCCAGTCTTATTAATCTCTCCTCAGACGGAAGCTGTCCCATACCCCTAATCATTTTTGTTGCCCTTTTCTGAACCTTTTCCAATTCCAATATATCTTTTTTGAGATGGAGTGACCACATCTGCGCTCAGTATTCAAGATGTGGGCATACCATGGATTTATATAGCGGCAATATGATCTTTTCTGTCTTATTATCAGTCCCTTCCCTAATGATTCCCAACATTGTGTTTACTTTTTTGACTGCCGCTGCACATTGAGTGGATGTTTTCAGAGAACTATCGACAATGACTCCAAGATCTCTTTCTTGAGTGGTAACAGCTAATTTAGACAATGGAGGATGTTGTGAGGGAAGATTGTTCATGAGAGGATTGTAGTCTTTTGAAGCATCTACAAAAGGTTGGAGAACCACAGTCTTACTGCCTTGTAGAAGATGATTGTACGGAAGAGCAAGTTCATTAAAGCATTTGAAAATCAAAAAGACAAAAATGAATTGTGTTCCTCTTTTCCCTCTGGAAAATCTGCCATGCTGTTAATAGCAGTTCAAGGTATTGTGGCATATGTAGCTGTCGACTTTCAGAAGTTCAGCCCCGCTCCCAGGAACAATGAATAGGTGAGCTGGTTCCCCCCACACCCATATTGCTTTTGCTGATGGAGGCTGTTTGGGGTCTTAATTTCCTATTATGACAACATTATTAGTTCTTTGAGAGTCTGTTCTGTTTGCTCTGGCTTATGCTTAGCTAGTCAGCTGATGACTTCCAGTCTACAGCGTGATACTTTTGTTCCTCATAAGAACATAAGAACATAAGAAAGGCCGTACTGGGTCAGACCAAAGGTCCATCTAGCCCAGTATCTGTCTACCGACAGTGGCCAATGCCAGGTGCCCCAGAGGGAGTGAACCTAACAGGCAATGATCAAGTGATCTCTCTCCTGCCATCCATCTCCATCCTCTGACGAACAGAGGCTAGGGACACCATTCTTACCCATCCTGGCTAATAGCCATTTATGGACTTAGCCACCATGAATTTCTGCTTTCCTCCTCGTCACAGAGGAAAGCAGATTAGGTTTGTTTCTTTTCCCCTGCAGAGTATAATGCTTTTGAATCTGCCTCTTGGAGCTTAAATTTATGTCCTCTGCTATTCCTTCTTCTACAGTACTAATTCTTTGTTAAGCTAGTAAAGTGCAATCCAAATGCTGTTCACTGTTAGTTTTAAATTGTTTAATAGAAAATATGCTCAAGATACCTTTTACATTTCTTAATTCTTCACCTACATAAAATTATTTTTTTATTCTGCTAGAACAACCAATCAAATACATGCATTTCCTTCTGGTAAAATACATCTGATGTTATAACAATATCCTAATGTTACAGTTGGCATTATGAGCCACAGTGTTTAACCCATCCTGAGTCTAATTACAAAAGAAAAGGTTTGATTTCATGGATGTTTTATTTAAAATGATTACTAATAATTTAGGGCCATATTATGAATCCTTTACTTTCACAATTAGTCCCACTGAAATCAATTCCTCTAGCTTTGTAATCATATTTGTGGAACTTCTCTAAATTCCCTCCAATATCTTTCTGGGTTGAGGTACCCAAAGCAGGGTGCAATACTTCAGATTCAGTTGCACAAGATGCAGTCTAATCTGAAGTATACACTCTATGTAACATATATCTATTATATGCATTACAGAGCTAGTCAGAAAATGGGAGGTTTTCCCAGAACATTTAGACTTTTTTGTTGAAATACCGAAAACTGAAAAATTTCCAAAAAAATTTCAAAACAGAAACTGAAATTTTCAGCAAAAATTCAAAAATGTTCACTGAAAGCAAATACTTCTTGCAATACAGAAAGTAAACAAACTAAATAAAACAACAAAATC